>NC_057346.1:41514330-42133176 GCF_016509475.1 Prionailurus bengalensis
TTTTTTAATACCAGTGACTATCAAGTTAAAAGAAAAAAATTTCCATGAAATTTTCCTACAATTTCATTTTAGGACAGCGGCTGCATTCTTAAACTCTACGTTGTATGATTTTTGTAGCAAAGTGTGTACCTCAGATTCTTCCATGCTTGACAGACACTGTAATTTTCTTGGCACATATGTTTTGCCTGAAAGTGAAGCTTTTGTCAAAGCAAGAAGATACCTGTGATAAGTGCCATGAAAATAATTAGATAGCTAATCCTTTTTTTGATAAGTGAACCATTAAAAAAATTAAATTTTAAAATATATTCAGACTTCAACCTAATTAACATATTTTATTGGAATACTTTAAAATTATTTTACCAAAAATTAGGATAGACAAATAAACCTTAGCGGGCAGGAGGCTTATTTTCTGTTACTCTATATTTGCCTTTCTCTCAATGAGCTTGCTCAGCTGTTAAGACCTTCGTACGTGGCAAAGATTCTTATAGGAAGGGTTTCAAAACAGGATTGAGATCCTTAAGAACCTGAAGACAAGATTTTCAACTGCCTGCAAAGTCTTACTCCTTTGTTTTAAACTGAAGTATAATTTACATACAATATTCTATTAGTTTCAGGTGTGCGACAGTGATTCAACATTCATATACATTATGAAATGCTCACCATGATAAGTGTAGTTATCATTTGTCACCATGCAAAGTTACAGAATTATTGACTATATTCCCCTATGCTGTGCTTTACATTGCTGTAGCTTATTTACTTTATAACTGGAAGTTCATACCTCTTAATCCCTTTCAATTTTCCCATCCATCCCTCTACCCACTCCCTTCTGGCAACAAGTTCTCTATTTATGAGTCTGTTTCCATTTTGTTTTGTTTGCTCATTTGTTTTGTTTCTTAGATTCCACATATAAGTGAAATCATATGGTCTTTCTCTGACTTACTTCACTTAGCCTTATACCCTCTAGGTCCATCCATGTCATTGTAAATGGCAAAAATCCCACTCCTTTTTATGGCTGTGTAATATTTCATTGTGTTTACATGTGTATGCACCCCGCATCCTTTCTATCCATGTGTCATTGATGGACACTTAGGTTGCTGCCTATGAATTCTTTGAGCCTCAAATGTGTCTCTTCTTCGGTGAGGCTTTTTTTAGCAGTTTTATCTTTTTTGTCAGCCCCAGGCAGAGCTGAGTGCTCTCTTTATTACAGTGTTGTCCCTTTTTGATTCCTGTTTTATGGTGCTCTTCACAGGATGCAACAGTGATTCAGACCTGTTTGACATTCCTACGAGATGGTAAGTGCCCTGTGGCGACATCATCATGGTCATCATAAGTACCTTGTCCCATCTCCATCACCACCTCACCACAGCTAGCATTTACTGAATACTTACTATGAGCTAGCTATTCTAAGCAACTATATAAATAAACTATTTTCATCCTCCCAGTAATTCTATGAAATGGTACACTTTTTAAAATCCTCATTTGAAGGTGAGAAAACTGAGGCCCAGGGAGATTTAGTGAGTATTATTCACCTTTATAACCTCATTGCCTAGCACTCTGCTGGCACAGAGTAGGCACTCAATATTTGTTGAATGGACATCTTAGATAATTTCTACCAGTGTATTGTTTAGATATAAAATTATCTACAAGGTTGAATATAAGGACTGTGACCTGCTGCTTGTTCAATTCAAATTTAATTCAACAAATACATTTCATTTCCTTACTTGTTGATTTGATTCTTGTTGTAAAGATGGTCTGAAAGTTCCCTAGAAGATACATGTATGAAATGGTAAAGACTTTAGGGGAACTATCAGGGTAAACCCTCTCCAAGACATTGGACTCTGATGCGCATATAGTATCCTCCCAGTTTCTCCCAACCACTTTCATATTCATGTCTGTGACCCTGCTCAGTGACTGTTGGATTTATCTATTCATTCAACAGGCTTTTATTGAGCTTAGATACAGTGATAGGCCCAAAGTACAAAAGTGCGTATACCAGAAAGAATAGCTGCTCTCAAAATTCTTGTAGCTTAGTGGAGATAGGTAGACAAGAAGAGTATAGAGGTTGATAGATACTACCAAAGAGGTTAACAAAAACAAAAACAAAAACAAAACAAAACAAAAACACAACAACAACAACAACAACAAAAGCAAAAAGAAGTTGCCTGTCATTTTCTTGTAAGAGTGTGGAGAAGGTTCCCTTCTGTATTAAATGGATGGGAAAATAACAGATAGGAAGCAAAGAGAATGTGGGAGTGCGAAGAATATTCCAGGAACAGGCATGCGTAAAGACCTTGAGAAAGAACATGTTTGGGGATATGCAAATCGTTCTCTATGACTTGAACATATGGTGTGCTTACAGATGAGTGTGTCACACCTTTGAGTTACAACAACCTAAAGGCAATAAAGAGATATCAACATGTTGTAAGGAAAGAGTAAAGGCAAGACTTTAATTTAGAATATGCTGGCTACAAGCAATAGGTAGAGATTTTTATCTTCCAGGTACTTACTTTGCATTTATTACATAGCAAACACAGTAGTAGTCAAAATTGGATGGATTGGAAAGATACTGTTGTGGAGGCTGGGAGGTCAGTTGAGAAGGAGTATGTTGGAATAAATATTGGGAAGACAGAAATGAAAGAAGTAAGTTTTATTTATAGTCTGTCCATTTTCCTGATATTCCACACCCCTCCCCCTGGCCATGACTCCATGACTGCCTAGAAAATATTATGGAAGTAAGAGCTTATTATTCAGTATGCCATTAGTTTAGGAGTTTAGACTTACCATTAGTTTAGGAGTCCTGTTTGTTTATTTCCCCATGGAAACCATGTTTGTTTATCTGATAGACACCTACTAACTAGCCTGGCAAAGGGTTCAGTGGGGAGAGTAAGTACTTTGGAAGCAGACAGATATGAGCTTAAATTGCAGCTCTGCTACTTTTTAACTGAGTGAATGTGAGCACTGGTCTCATGTAGGTTCTTAAATATGCAATCCTAGTCCCTTTTATTTCCTCCTAGAAATCTCACGTTGGCATGGCTTCTATTTCTGCTTCCATTGTAAAATGGCACCACTCTAGGCTAGTGCAATTAAAACAGGCTCAAGACTAGAGAACACAGGGGAGGAATGAATCTAAACTCAGGCATTTAGAATGAAGCCTGTTCTTTGAAGGCTAGCTCAATGGTCAAAACTTTTGCCTTAGAAGATACCCAAAGTGTGAATCTGAAGGCAACCTTTTTGGTTGTATGGTAGATTATCCTAAGAATTTATCTAGTCCAGGGGCACCTGGGCATCCGACTAGGCATCCGACTTTAGTCGGCTAGGCATCCGACTTCAGCTCAGGTCATGATCTCACAGTCTGTGAGTTTGAGCCCTGTGTCAGGCTCTGTGCTGGCAGCTCAGAGCCTGAAGCCTGCTTCGGATTCTGTGTCTACCTCTCTGTCTCTACCCCTCCCCCACTCACACTCTATCTCTGTCTCTCAGAAATGGATAAGTGTTAAAAAAAAAAATTATCTAGTCCAGTCAACTTTTTGCTGCTGTGTTTCAAGTAGCGTGCTAAGGGCTTTACATAAGTAACCTCATTCAATTCTCACCATAAAAACATGAGGTAGATTTTATGTGTTTATTTTACAGATGAGAAAGCTGAGGCTCAGGAAGGTGGGGGGATGTGCCCCAAACCACTAAGAGAACTGAACCCCACTCCCTAAGCTCTAAAGTCCACATTCCCTCCAGGACACGCTATGTCCTTTCTCTTATAAGAAGCATTCGAAACAATGAAAGGAAACTGTGAAGTAAAGTAATGTCTCTCTGTGCCCTAAGGAAATGTACAAGATAGTACAATACACAAATAGTCATGAGAACTAAGAACACATATGGAGGTGTCACTGTGTGTTAACCTGATAAAGACTGGTCGTGTTGTTCAGTATGTCGGTTTAACTTATCCTCATCCTACCTTACTCCCAGGAACTTAAGTCTGTGACCCTGCCATCTACCCAGTTGGGCTTTTTGGAAGACAATGGAAGTGTGCCAAATCATACATTGGCTCTTTCAACTGAGGAGTGAAATTAGTGCCACAGTAGCAATTTGGGCAGTGACATGGTGCTGAACAAGTTAACTGCTCAGTGTGAGCAGGGTTCCACTGCTGAACCACAGGGGCTAGACTGAGCTAAGGCTCAAGATCAGCTTTCAGGCTATTGAACTGAGTAGTCTCTGGGTAGTGCCTGCAGTGGCTCCTGTGGGAAGTTTGGCCAGCCTATTTTGGTTGACCAAGTGGTATAATTAGCCAGGAATGTTCAGAAGTAAACATTATTGAAGGGAAAATAAAACTATTACCCGTGACTGTACCTATCTCAGAAATGGCAGCAACTGCTTCTGGAACAGCTAAGTAAACCAAAAAAATGATAGGCTAGTCACTCTAGATGAGAATGTAAAGTTAGAAAAAGATTCAGTTTCTGTCTGTAGGGTTGGCCACTGGTCAATTTGCCTCTTCCCAACCTCTGGTTTATATTAGGAGGGATTTTCCTTAAATACTTTTGGCTTCTCTCCACTCCTTTATTCACTCAGCACCCTGGCGAGGGCCAGTGCCTAATCTGATTAGTAAATATGTGAAGAATAGAGCTCAGCTCACCAATTCCTCTTGGGAACAAGTGCCCACAGAGAGCAAGGACATTGCCCTTCAATTCTGCATGTTTCACTTGCATGGCCTGGGACTTGGAGGAGGGTATTGCGAAGAGTAAGTCTCACTGTGAGGTGTAGTAAGAAGCCCATTTAGCTCTCATACTAGGTTACATCTATACCTTAGCTGTTATTAGTCATAAAAGGATACTTTGACCACCATCTTTCAGTCATTTCTCAAATTGCTCAGAATTTAAGAGTAGAGAGTCATTAATTATTATTTCCTGCTCAGAGACCTCAATACCCCCGTGAAAATGAAAATGTAATAGATGAGATTATTAAGTTGATGTGGGAGAGAGAAAATGGAAGAGTGCAGGGGCACATGTGGTCTTTATTTCTACCCAGGATAGAAGCTCTAGAAAGGGGGTGAGCCTGCAGCAGGCGTGTTTATCTCAGACATGTGGAAAAGCTCCCTGACTCCACTGGTTACATGTCCAGAAGAAAGAGCTTACCAAAGAACATGGTGGAAATGTCTCCCCACCATTGCCCTTAAAAGTCTTATATATATGTGTGTGGGGGGGGGAATTGTATGTATGGGTAGTCATCATAATCATTAAATTGGTTGAGGTAGTTGGTCAGTCAGAAAGCCTGCCCGGCTTCTGGAGGTGCGTGTGGTAGCTATACCAGCTCCCTCAGGCCAACAGAGCATTTGTGACTTGAGAGACTACTTTAGGATCTATGATAGTGAATCAGAACTCTAGTGTTACAGCATCTCATATTCATTTCATCCAAAGGATCCTAGAGAGCAATCTGGAATTAATCTGATATTATTTTCTCCCCCCACCCCCACCTCATTGTTTCCCAACATCCTTCTCACCTATTGAAATCAGTGCTTTAACTTATGAATGTATTTTTTTTTCCTAATATATTGTAGTAAAGAGCCTGGAATATAAAGGTTTTGGAGACCTCGATAGAGGTGAAAATAGAAGAAAGCACAGTGGAGATCAGGTATTAATGATCACCCATGAAGCATGTCAGATTGTGGGGAAAGGGGAGAGGAGTGGCAGGTAGAAAGGAGAGTTTTGGATACCTAGGATTAGCAGCCAGCATTCATAACAGCCACCCTAGGGGCCCCGAGTCCAGTTGCAGAAACAGTTGGCAGGCAGTTGTGGACCTGAGGAGTTCGAGATCAACCTGAATGTGGCTCTAGCAAGTCTTGTGGGTTTTTTTCCGGTTGCCTTGCTCTGTTTTATTGGCCCAAGTGCTCATGGAGCAGTTTTACCATGGGGCTCTTGAAAGTGCCATTGATGAAGAGAAAAGTAATTATTTTATACATCCATTCTGTTATTCAGCAGATATCCTAGAAGTATCTGCTGAATGTCTTCAGTGGATGGGAGTGACGGGAAAATTGGGAAAGTACATGGTGGCCACAGAAGAGGGGACAATGGCCTGCCTACATGGTTGTCAGTTTATAAATACTGCTTCAGGGTTAACATTCTGTGATTCAATGGATTGAATTAAATTAAACTGACTTGATTCTCAACACGATGGGAGGATACAGAGGAATAATGGATGCCCTCATGGTTCATACAAAGAAAGACATCACATTATTTTATTGTTGGTAGTAATAAAAATTGCCCTAATCCTTCAGTGAGCAAATTGCTCTTTGAGAGAAGTGGTGGGGGCAGGCCGTGGTTTCAAGGAGAAGAGATTTGTAGGAATTCACTTAATGAAGACATGAAAATGTCAAAACACAACTGAAGCATTAAAACCTGTCCAAGGGCATGGATTTGTAAAAGTGCTTTCTTTAAGCAAATGCCATCATATAGGTATCTCATAGAAATAATCATTATTGGAATATGAAAAATGACCCCTATAAATACAAGGTATAAATACAAGCGTGACTGTTTATAATGGCCGTGGAAGGCCCTGTACATCCTGCCAACGGGCCAAATTTTCCTTTGGAAATTTTATGAAGAATTGGCATAAAGAAGGGGGGATAGATGTCCTCCTTCTCACTCCTATGAGTAAAAAAAAAAAAAAAAAGTTAAAGTTTGTGTTAATGAAGGTCATTTAGCCAAGCTACCCATCGAAAAGTAGATTTTCCAAAAGATATTTCAAATGGTAAACTATCTAGGACTCTATCAGCTCATAGGACCCCTGTAGGTGAATTAGAGTACTCCCTCTGGAGAGGTGCATAGCTTGGTATTTCCATAGTGGTTCAACATGTCCCTGTGCCACAAAGCATGCTTTGGTGAGTGGGGATGGGAATGTTAAGCTTCAGCCCTCATCTGCCCCTGTGGGTGGACACTTGTGCAGTGACCATTCAGCACGGTTGTATGGAAAGCCTTGTAGAGGGTAAACCACACATTAATTTCTGTATTGTACTGCCAGGCAGAGAATCATTCATTGTAAGAGGTAACTAGAACTCTGGGACCCTATTGAGGTTAGGTGGGACAATGCACAGATTTAATTACTGGGTCCTGTCTCCTTAGAATGTCACCCTGGATCATTTCTTCCCCTTCACTGGTCACTGAGGGTCTCCACTGTTTCTGCCAGTGATTCTCCCTGGCCTGACCCACTTCAGTTACCCTCATCAAAGCTTCGAGGAGGGCAAAGAGAGAGGCTGCAGGGTGCCTCTCTGTACATTCAGGAGAGATTAAGCCATTCTTGGCCAGTTCACTCCTTTCTTCAAGCTCTGGGTATTCTTGTCAGTAAAATGAAGAGTTTATGTAAATAGTTTTTTAAGGCCCATTACAGCTCCAGAGGCTGAGCTAAGCAAAGCCACATTTCTATGATTACTTACTTACATGAAAAGTCGCAAATAAAATATAAACTGCCCAGAGAAACACTGGCACATTTGTTAACAATATTTTATTTATTGTGAAATGTGGCAAAGAGTTTTTTTTTTTGCTGTTGCACATTTTTTTAAAAAATAAACTCTAATTTACTCTAAAAATACAACTTCTATTTTTGCCTTAATTTATAGGAATCCAAAGTAAAAAGAAAAAGGCATAAATTATTTAATTTCCAGTCAATCCTCAGAAGAGCCCACAGTGAACATAGCATGTATAAACATTTCTGTAGATTTTCGGGAGGTACTGTTCATGCTAGCCAAAAGTGCGTGAGTGGCAAGCCCTCAGCCTGTGAGTCATATGTTAGAAAGCTTGGAAATAATAAGTACTAGTTTTTACATCACAAGCTCATTCTTTCAAAGTGGTTATTTAGAAAAATAAAGAGCCCTTGCCATACAAAATTCAGCAAAATATACATTTTAAAATTTCAGATTCACCACAGAAGATTGGTCGAATGAGTGAGGACCAATTTGAGAGTAAAGGGCTTCCCAAAAGGCAGGTTTCTGATAACAGTAGTATGAAAAATATATTTTTCTCTCATCCTAGAAAGTTCAATTTACTATGCTTTGGGTAAAGTCCACAAGGCTTAAAAAACCTTGTCAAATGAGCACATCTGTGCCTGTCTAAGCACAACTTGTGGGGTGATAACGATATTCCAGAAATATCAGATGCTACAAATATTTCACACTAAGAGTACTAGTGTGTATTTTTTCACAAAAGTAAAACAGTCTAGAGAAATTAATATCAAATATAATAAATTACTGACTTGGGATTCTATTCCCTAGGCCCAATTTTGAATAAATGTCTACAGTTTGCCTAACAGGACCTGGAAAATGTCCCTAAGCAACCATGCTGAATTAATTATATTCTTCTAGCCATAAAAAATTGAGGAAAAAGAGAAACTAAAGCAAAGGGAATTAAAAGGAGAATATATTTAACTCAAAAATATTTAAGCTATTGTTTTTTTTAGTGTCAAGTAGCATTTCTTGGAAAACTAAAATGAAAATATGGCTTAATGTGCAGGTAACAGCATGGTAGGTAGCTATATATCACCAATACTGGGAGTCTTCAGTCTTCATAAACTTGGGAGAGGAGGATTTAGACGTGGCCATGGAAGGCTTAGCCCTTCTGTCAAGAAGCAGCTCTGTCCCTTTCTGTCCTTGTCTTGAGCTGCTTTTCTTGCCGTCTCTCAATCTCCAATGTCCCTTTTCTTGCTTTTAATCTGAAGGCCTGAGCTCACTGTCTTTGGTTCTCTAATGGTTCTTCTCTGAATTTTGTATCCAAGGGATCCAGAAGGGAGAAAAAAATCTGATTTGGATTAAGGGTTACTGAACATTTATGTTTATCTTCTTTTCAGTCTTTCAGTGTTCTTTGCTTCAAAGGAGAAATGTCAGTGTCTTAAAGAGGACTTCTGTGGCCACCCTGTCTAAAACAGTATCCCATTCCCCTTCCAATCAGGGTCCTAGCAACCAACATGCAGAGAGCTGAGTGGAGAGCCCTGAAGCCCCCTTCCCCACACAACGGCCTTGCAGGGAGGGAGTGGAAGAAAGACCCCCCCCCCAAACTCCCTCTAACTCTACCCTGCCATGTCCTGCCAGAGCCTAGCCCACTGGCAGAACCCAAATTGGAAGAAGCATGTGGAAAAGGGTTCAGAGGGGATCTGGAGAGGATGGAGATCTCTCCACACACATTTCCTTCTCTACCTCTTTACCTCATTTTACTTTCTTTAGAGTCTCTGCCATCATACTTAATGCTAACTTTTGTTAGTTGATTATTTTTGTGGTAAGAAGGAAACTTTATGAAATAAACCTTTATTTTGAATTATCTCTTGTTTTCCAGAATGTTGCTTGGCACATGGTCTGTACTCATTAAGTATTTGTGAAGGGAAGAAAAAGGGGAATTAGATGACTTTTTTTCCCTCATGATGGATTTTTAGAAGGTATTTAAATATTGCAAACTAGGGGAGCCTGGGTGGCTCAGTTGGTTGGGTGTCTGACTTTGGCTTAGGTCACGATCTCACAGTTTATGAGTTGGAGCCCCATGCCAGGCTCTGTGCTGACAGCTCAGAGTCTGGATCATACTTGAGATTCTGTGTCTCCCTCCCTTCCTCCCTCTTCCGTGTCTTTGCCCCTCCCCAGCTCACTCGCTCGCTCTCTCTCTCTCTCTCTCTCTCAAAAAATAAATAAACATAAAAAATGTAAATATTACAAAGTTATAGAAAAATATTAGGTATATATATTAAAAGTAAGACAACACTGTATAAGTAAATGAGTTTGGGAAAAGGTAGAGTGAAATATTCCCCATAGCTCCATGTTTTTATAAACAAGTCTGACTCTTTGTATCTTCATATTGTTTAAAACTGTGCACATATATTTCACACTATGTGCTCTCATAATAACACTATTCACCAGGGAGTTTACAAGGTATTTTCCAGGGTCCTACACTGAGTTGATGATAGGAACATGGCTCAGGTGTTCTGATGTAAGAATAGTTCTTGCATGTTGTGCTTAGCATGGAGCTCCAAGTAGATGAGCAATGGGTATGCCACAGCCGTTTATCTATAGGACAGGAGTGCTGAATGCACAAGCTCTAAAGCTAGATTGCCCTGGCCCAGTCTAAGCTCCACCTACCTTTATAAGTAACCTCGATAAATTACTAATCCTCTGTGTGCCTTGGTTTCTTAATCTGCACCATCATATAATAATAACTACAATCCCATTGGTTTGTTGTAAGGACTAAATTAACATAAGCGCCCAGAAAAGTGTCGGGGACATAGAAAGTGTGCTGGTTTTCTAGTGGAATATTTCTAATCAGCTGGAAGTATAGCCTACTTCCTTCTATTCTTTTCTTCTGTCTGCTGTATGTGCAGAGAAAGACTCATGCAGCATACCCTGAACCAAAAACATACCCATTTGTGGTGCCTAGCGATGATTTATAGCTACTGGAGTACTGACAAATACACTTTAATAATTAATCTCTGAGTTAGTGGACATTTCATAGATGTGGGAGATGATAAGAGAATCTATTGAAATGATACAAAATATGCATGTTGCACTATCAGCTCTGGAATAGTGTGAAAAAAATATTTTGATGTGAGGCATAAAGTAATTCTATTAATAATAATGGGGTCTGCATTTTTACTTTCTCACTGGGGGCATACACATGAATTTATTTGCAATATGGAATATTCTCCCATGTGCCACACAACCTCGTGTTCTATAACATACAGTTAAGTCATTTTTATAAGTTTGTGTAAATTTACATATTGCTATATGTAATCTCTGAGCAGTGTTCCTATCTGATAGAAATGCTATTTCCCTCCGCCCACCATTTTAATAAATACCTCTTTGTTTACAATTCCTATTTCTTCTCCTCCTGAACTTTTAGTCAACACTGAGATGAAGGCCCTGAATAAAGGCAATTAGCAAACACAGTCTTCCAGCTTTGAAATTTACTCAATGATCTTAATAGTTCCCACAGATTTTCAGCTAGTTTTTTTAGACCAGACAGTGTGAGGAGGCAGGGAATTTTTATTGAGAAATGAGCTCCTCTGCATACATTCAAATAATTAAGATAGCCTCAGTTTTCATCCCTGATTCAAGGGGGATAGATACAGAATGAATGATGACATCATTTCTGTTAGAAGGGGGAAAAAAATAAGACACAAAAAAGCAAACAAAGTAATAGAAGTTCAATGTCAACTAGGTGTCCTGTATGATCTTAGTACACACTAAGGGCTGTCTTGGCCTGATTGGACAGTGGAGTGGTGGTCTCCTCAAAGAAAGTATCAGAGTTGTAGAGGGTTTAGACACCGACTATAATTCCTTCTGGGAAGGCTTTAGGGGAAAAAACCTTGGTGGCTTCTTAATATTTTAGATAATGGCTTTATTTTATTAATGACATTCTGCCTCTGTAAAAGATTCTGTTCTATTTTTATTGAAACATACACGTAAGAATCCGCTCCATTTGTGTAGGTCCAATTGGATGGTTTTGAAAAGAAGAAATACATTAAATTTAATCAGCTGATCATCTCTTGTTTGTTATGTGTTTAATAGCAAGATTTTTCCAAACCTATATAGTAAAAAATATCCTGATTTATCAAAATTCTTTTTGAAGTCTGCTAGTACAAGACTTTTTTTAAATGTTTTTTTACATTTATTTATTTTTTATAGACAGAGACAGAGCACAAGTGGCGGAGGGGCAGAGAGAGAAGGAGACACAGAATCCGAAGCAGGCTCCAGGCTCCGAGCTGTCAGCACAGAGCCCGACACGGGGCTTGAACTCACAAACTGCGAGATCATGACCTGAGCCGAAGTTGGACGCTCAACTGACTGAGCCACCCAGGTGCCCTTAGTACAAGACTTTTTAAAAAATTATTCTAATAAGCCTCAAGCCTTTAGACATCCTGCATGGGAAGATGGGGAAGGTTAACAAGATGTAAATCCAGTGGACCAACCTGGACTTTGGGTGGGCTTGACTGCATTAGTGGAGTCCGGGATTTTGAGCAAACGTGACTTAGGCCATTTTGAGGATCAGCACCAGAACTATGTAATCAGGTAGGATGGAAGGAACTGATTTGCTGGACCATCAGCAGTTGGACAGATTTGAGACCAAGGAGAACACAAGAAGTTAAGAATCTAACCATGAATAGACCTTGAGTGTTGCCATCCTCCTAATGGGAATAATGATAGTACATATTTCATAGGGCTGTTGTGAAAATTAATTGGGATAAGAAATAAAAAGCTCTTACCGAAGTGTAATATGATAATTAATGTTATTATGATTGAGGCAGCAGAGAGGAGGAAAATATCTCAGTGTGATTAAGTATTCCAAGAAGTCTTTTGTAACTTATTTAAGAATCTTGCATATACCTAACCTTGAATGTCTGAGGTAGACTTGGGAAAATGGCAGGTTTTTTAAAAGGTTATTTTCTCCAGTGTCACAGGTGAGTAGGGAGGAAAGGAGTAGGCAGGATAACAGATGAAGAGATTTCAAGGAGTCAGAAAAATACAGCTCTGAGAGCCTCTCCAGTTTCATACTAGGGATGGCCTGCATTTCTTCTCAAATTATTATTTTAGTCACAAGCAATGCTTTCCAAATGGTCTCATGAAAAAAGATGCCACTTGGCATAGTCCCCTTAGAAAACAGAAAATGAATTAAGCTTCAAATCTGGTCTTTTGTCCATGAACAGGAGACTGTGACTATTTCTCTAAACTGAGTACCTATAGGATGATTGATTGAGTGATTGATTGATTTTTAAATATTTTTAACACTTGTTTATTTTTGAGAGATAGAGACAGCATGAGTGGGGGAGGAGTGGAGAGAGAGGGAGACAATGAATCTGAAGCAGTCTCCAGGCTCTGAGCTGTCAGCACAGAGGTTGACAAGAGGCTCAAAGCCGTGACCCGCAAGATTGTGACCAGAGCCAAATTTGGGTGCTTAACCAACTGAGCCACCCAGACACCCCTAGGATGATTTAAATAAGCATATCATTTCCAAAATGCGGAGCTTCTAGAAGCCCACAGCATCAAGTGGAATGAAACTTTGATGACATTTGCAGCACTGAAGTAACTTGCTGTTACTGGCTGAATTGTGTCCTCTCAAATTTCATATGCAGAAGTCCCAACACTCAGGATTCCAGAATGTAACCGTATTTGGAGGTGAGGGTCTTTAAAGAGGTGATTAAGGTAAAATGTGGCCTTTAGAATGGGACCCTATAATCCCATATGACTGGTCCTTATAAGAAAAGGTAGAGACATCAGGGATGTGCACAGAGAGAAAAGGCCATCTGCAAGGTGGAGAGAGAGGCCTCAGGAGGAACCAGACCTACTAATACCTTGATCTTGGACTTCCGGCCTCCAGAACTGTGAGAAAATAAATTTCTGTTGTTATGCCACCCGGGTCTATAATATTTTGTTACAGTAGATTAACAGATTAACTAGCAGATTAACACACCTGCCTTTCACTAGAAATTTGAGCCTGAGTTTTCACATTATATGGGACCCAAATTTCAAGAAAGGTAAAGAGGGGGGCTCAGTCTCTACCTCCTTATTCAGGTTTTACAGTAATGAGTATGACAAAGCAGTGGGGTTATCTGCAGTTAGCACATGTCAAATATCTGACTGGTCCTCATGGCTGGGCCCAGGCTGTGGCTGCTGAAATAGATGATACCACAGTGTAATTCTGACCCACAGAAATGTGCTGGGGGAAAAAAAGATAGCTGTTTGGAAAGATCCTTGACTCAGATGTCAAGACATGCACGTGTGCATGAGTACATGTATGTACATGTGCATGTACATTCATATAAACAGTCAAGTATTCGCAGATGTCCACATCGTTAAGCAAAACAAAACAAAACACAACAACAAAAAAAAACAAAAAACAACCTTCCAACCTTCCCGCAATATCCTGGAGTCACAAGGCATTGTAGTCTACCAGAAACAAGACAAAATATGAGAAAACCACTGAGGATCTGTGCAGTCTCCTCTGTGTCTGTCTTTTTTTTTTCCACTAACGGTGCTATGCCTGGGCATACTACTGACAGATGCTATGACAGGCCTCCGATGCTTCTTAGAACTCCCGTTATAGTCTTCTAAAACCTTAGGACTGATTTGAAGAAGCTTCCTGTGTAGCCTAACATTAAGAAAAAAAAAAGTCAGTGAAGCTAGGAATTCCAGTAGTTCTATCTTCCTGGAAAACTCACCCACTGGCATGTGAAGCCTACACTTATCTCTCCACCCAGTCACCAGTGTGGTCATGACCATGATTGGGCCCAAGCCGGTGGAGAGCTGCTGGCCATGTGCCACTCACTGTCAATGGGGGAGAGACACTGTTGAGTGACACAAGGTCACATGGGGCTCTCCATCCACAGAGTCTGACTGGAAGTGCAGCTGGTTCTAGAAAAGAACATGGCACTTCATCATATGTTTCCCTGCTATTAATGTGGTGAAAAACATAGTCAGCTCCTCTCTTAAATCACAAAAATCACAGGCAGCAACAGTTAATAGGGAATCCACATGTTGGCTCATCTGGGCTGTGTGCTAAGGCAAGCCAGAAACAGCTCCGCTTCTCAATTAGGTGAGAGTGAGTTTGGTCTGAATGGTGGACAAGCCCCCCTTTCTTCCACCCCACACCCGTCTGCCCTGCTTCTCTCATTAACATAAGCTTGCAATTAAGGCTCGGTGTTCTCAGGACACACTTGTTCCTTCAGGCCTGGGATGTGTCTGTGCCTTTTCCTTCCTTCGAGGAACTGCTGCTGCCCTGTTTGAAAAATCCAGAAATAAAGCTGTCAGTTTTAGCACATTAAATCATGCAATGATGAGAACAAAGCTGCTAACTAATCCTGAATCCCAATAACAAACCTCCAGAGGGACATTCTCCTGTCAGGGAAGCTCTTTCTGAAAGTGTCCACCTTTGAAAATATTTGGCACTCTCGAAAAAGGCATTAAATTTTATTAAGTCTAAATGAAGTTTATTTTACTTTTATGTGTTTTCATCTATATTTTAATGCAATGTGAGTTGTTATTGATGGACACATCTCGGTCCCTTTTGAGTGTGAGCAAATGATGCAGCTTATCGAGCACATCTTCTTAAGTATTTTCCATTAAAATGTGGAAGGCATCTGACCAGTAAAACCATCCAGTGGATATTTACGAACAAGAGGCTCTGTAGCCGAGGTGTCCATACACAGTTGATCTATGGAGGGAGAAATTAAATCAAAAGAGTTGAATAAGTGTCTGGTGAGGCTGAAATAAATGTACAAATGGTACAAAGAACATAAAAAGGTAGAGGGAGAACAAATAAAAGAGACATTACAAATTATAGCAATCTTATTTTGTTTGTAAAGAGCCTTGCTTCCAGGAAGTTCAATGTGAATGTTTGATCAACCATTTACTTAACGAACATTTATAAGTATACCTACTAAGTGCCAGGCAGGCACTAGTATATAATGATATCCTTTCTTGTCTTTGAAGATACCACTATCTACTGGGGCAGTGAGACTTTGACTTCACTCTAAAAACTCTGTAGAGATGTGAAGATGAGTGCTCTGAGAAAAATGAACTCTGTTGAGGCTTTGTTGGTCTGAGGTGCTGGAGGTATTGATAAGGGCTTCCCAAATGGCTTCCCAAATGAGATCTTAAGGAAGGAACATAAAGAAGAGGATGGGTTTGTGTGGGACAGAAGCATGGCTCCAGGGAGGAGCGTTGAACAGGTAAAGGCAGCAAGACCAGAAAGGGTCTGATGGCTCTGGGGCTGATGGGAAGCCTCACATGAGTGTGCTGTGATATGTGGTAAAGAGGGAGATGAAGCCAGTAGGTAGCCCAGGGCTGGCCCAGGCTGAGGCATCTGAAGTATATCTTACATTCATGGTGAGTTCGCTGGACTTTTTAAGCAGACATAATCAGCTTTATTTTCCTGCAAATCCATTCTACTAAGCAGTGTGGAGGATGGGCGAAAGCAGGCAAGTGGCACCAAGTGGAAGATTTTACAGTAGTTTGAACCAGCTTAACACCTTTCCCTTTTCCTTTCTCACCTAGCAACACCGGTCTGTAGCTCCACACTCTCTAACCTCTCGGAAATCGTTCCAGTTTCCCCCCTTCAGTTTTGACTCCACCTGCTCTCTCTGGTTCCTGCTTCATTGGTTTAACCTGTGTTTTTTCTCTCTTCAGGGCAGCAGCATCCACAAGTAGGGAGGAGAACAAGATTCGAGAGACCGTCTCAAAGGCACAGTCAACAAATGTATTTATTAGCTCAGTCTACTTCGTCCACACGCTGAAGATAACTTTGGTTATTTGGAGCTTCGGTAACTTACCTTCATTTTTTTCTTTCCCATTTCTTTTCATCTAGTCCCAAGCTCTGGTAGTTTTCATCTGGTCTGATGTTAGGGACACTTCTTTCGTATGGGAATGTTCAGATATCTCAAGTTTAATCAGTTTAAGAATTCAAGTTTTTGCTCTTTCTCTTTCCCCAACCAACTCTCTCCCCTAGTTTTTTTTTTTTTTAATTTATTTATTTTGAGAGAGAGAGAGAAAATGCACCCATGTGCACAAGGATCGGTAGGGCAGAGAGAGAGAGAGAGAGAGAGAGAGAGAGAGAGAGAGAGAATCCCAAGCAGGTTCTGTGCTGTGAGCACAGAGCCAATGCGGGGCACAGTCCCAGGAACTGTGAGATCATGACCTGAGTGGAAATCAGGAGTCAAACACACAATGGACTGAGCCACCCAAGTGCCCCTCCCCTAGGGTTTGTGTAATAATCATGTTAATTGTGCTGTTCACCTAAAGAGGTCTCTGGAGTGTAAAAGGAACAAAATCCCAATGCCCAAAGCTACAGTAAATATCTACTGGGCATTATTTTAAATGCTTTGCATGAATTCATTCATTTAAGCCCACTGTAATATGTACTTGTCTTCTACCTTTAAAGGACACATCTCACACAGTGCCTGGGTAGCTCAGTTGGTTAAGTGTCTGACTCTTGATTTCAACTCAGGTCATGTTCTCACATTTTGTGAGTTCGAACCCCTCATCAGTCTCTCTGCTGTCAGCATAGAGCCTGCTTCAGATCCTCTGTGCTGCCCCCTCGACTGCCCCTCCCCAACGGCTTCTCTCTCTCTCTCTGTTTCTCTCTCTCTCTCTCAAAAATGAATAAACCCAAAGAAAACACACCTCATGACAAAAGTATTGTCGTTCCCATTCAGAAATTGAGAGCTTTTGCAATTTAGAGCAGATGAAAAGGATCTGG
The DNA here is from genome assembly GCF_016509475.1 of Prionailurus bengalensis. Classification (NCBI taxonomy): domain Eukaryota; kingdom Metazoa; phylum Chordata; class Mammalia; order Carnivora; family Felidae; genus Prionailurus; species Prionailurus bengalensis. Next base: position 41,531,532 of record NC_057346.1, read on the forward strand.
TATGATTGGGGACTTCCTTGATATTCCCCAAATCTTCCCTCTTCAGCCAGCCAACTTCTACCAGAATCATAGATCTATAGAATTTGAGATTCTCAGAATAAGAGGATTTTATAGGTATTGTTTTTAGTTCTCCTGGAGAAGCGCCAAGTGCTGGGCCTTGATGCATTGATTACTTCAGTCCTTCATTCATTCACTGTGGACAGATTGTCGACTCTGTCTAGATATTCACTAAAGTGAAGTATGCTCTGCCCATATGGTCATCTGTCTTGCTTCAGCTTCAACACTTTCAGGGAATTCACTACCTCCTGAAACAGCCTGTTCTGTTGTCTCTTTAGTTTGTGGGACTTCTCATTTTGAACCAAATCTATTCCCTTCCAATGTCGTCGCTGGTCACAGTTTTACTTCATGAGACCACCTAGAACAAGTTTAATCTTTCTTCCACATGGCAACACTTTAATTATTTGAAGACTTTTTTTTTTTAAATAAATTTCCACCCTCTCTAGCAGGTCTTCTTTTCCATGGCTATGTATCTGTAGTTCTTCATGTGACCAGTTTCAAATCTCCTTGGAATCTCAGTGACTTCCTCAGGTTGTACCTCTCCAAACGTACCCATTTCATCTTCCTGAGCCTATGTACACAGGGCTCAACACTCCATATAAGCCTCCGAGCCTGCTCTGTTTTCAGAAGGGTAGGAAGAAGTTACTCTTCCTTCTTTCCTGCTTGTATTAACTCCTAACATTTGGAGTTATGTGCTTGTGTTGGTGTCTGTGCTCCCCTGCAATATAGCAAGAGTGGCAAAGACCATGAAACATTTTGTTTTCAGAGGTATCCCCAGCAGTGTGCCTGGTATGAGTAAGTATGCAGTTAATGTTTGTGGAATGACTGAATAACTTAATTAAGTGAGTACATTGTTGTTATAGCCCAGTCAGCCCATTGTCAGGAAGGAAAACTGAGACCAGAGAAGTCAACGATGGGTGTAAGCAGAGCTAAGACTAGAACTCAGGCCCAGTGACTCCCACTTCAGACCTCGTGAGTGACAGGGCAAATCGAGAGGTCAGGGGGTAGGGAACGGCAGTACTGGTGCTCAATATGAGACAGCCATTTTACCTCTGAAAGCCAGGCATCTGAGGCTCTTCTGGGGTCCTAGACAAACCGCACGGGAGTAGCCTTTGCATCCCAGCCTCACTTCCAGGTCAGAAGCCTACTCAGTGGGACAGGACTGCATTCGAGGCAGATTTGGGCCTCAGCTGTGTATTCAGGGCTTTTCCAGGGCCCACATAAAGCTCAAATATTGATTCAGCATCTCTCCTCTAAGATCTCCTAAGCTGCACTGGGAGAGGGCTGACAAATAAGAAACAGCCAAGGATGTGCCCAGAGAATTATTCCAGGGAAATGAAATGAAGTGTTGGCAGTACAGTGAAATAAATTCTGGTTTTGTTCTGCTCAAGCTCACTGAGAGGAAGGAAGGAGGCTGAGGCCATTACAGTTCTTAGAAAACAAAGCAAAACTGGTTGTCAGTTACTGCTTGCTCCTGCACGCCTCGTTCATAGATGTGTCTGGCCTGATCACAGGAGAATTATGGCTCTCATTCCATAAACAGCACTGATCCATATCCTCCCTTGGAGACTCTGAGGGGGATTCTGGATAGTATTTTATGACTTGAAACAACATATAATATAAGCCCCTAATCGGATGGTAATGGTCTACTCTGTCACCTCGTGATATACAAGTGCCAATAACAACATGAATAATGCATACCATCGTTAAATTCTGTGGTTTTGCATGATTTCATTCATTCTTCAAAATAGGTATTATCCCCATTTTATAGGTTCAGGAATCAAGGTGCAGAGAGTGCTAATTTTTTTTTGAAACCAGATCTGCTAAAGCCAGTTTTCTTAACCCTATGCTCAGTACTTGTATAATGAGTTAAGAAAATCAGTATCGATCTAGGTGTGGTTTTCTGTTTTTTTTTTAAACGTTTATTTATTTTGAGAGAGAGAGAAGAATATGAATGAAGGAGGGGCAGAGAGAGAGGAGAAAGAGAGAACCCCAAGCAGGCTCCACGCTGTCAGTGCAGAGCCCCATGTGGGGCTCAATCTCATGAACTGTGAGATCATGACCTGAGCCGAAATCAGTAGTCGGATGTTCAACCAACTGATTGACCCAGGCACTCCAGTTCTCCCGTTTCAGACAGAGACTTTCTTCACACATTGCTCTCTTTCTGCCTTGAATGTTCTTACAACACACCCCCAACTTTATCTAGTTTCTTCTCACCCTTATGCATTCCATGCAAGTGCTGCCTCTTCCAAGAAGCCTTCTTGGTCTGCCCCCCATCCTCCATCCCCTGAGTTTGTATAGCACCACTTTCAGATTTCTGCCATTGCAACAATGATTGTTTGCTTAATATCTTGTTTTCCCCACTGTTACACTGGAAACCCCTTAAGGTCATAGGCCATTTTCTTGTTCTTTTTATCCTTTTCTACTTTATTTTTTATTTCCAAATTTTTATTTAAATTCCAGTTAGTTAACATACAGTGCAATATTGGTTTCAGGAGTAGAATTCAATGAGTCATCACTTACATACAACACCCAGTGCTCATCACAACAAGTGCCCTCCTTAATGCCCCTCACCCATTTAGCCCATCCCTCACCCACCTTCCTCCGTCAACCCTCAGTTTGCTCTTTATCCTTCTGTGTCTCATGGTTTGTTTCCCTCTCTCTTTCCCCCTCCCCCATACATTCATCTGTTTTGTTTCTTAAATTCCACGTATGAGTGAAATCATATGGTATTTGTCTTTCTTTGACTTATTTCACTTAATACACTCTAGCTCCATCCACATCATTGCAAATGGCAAGATTTCATTCTTTTTGATGGCTGAGTAATATTCTGTTGTATGTACACCACATCTTTTTTGTCCATTCATCAGTTGGTGGGCATTTGGGCTCTTTCCACAGTTTGGCCAGAGGCCATTTCTTATTAAGCCTGTGCCTCCAGTGCCTGGAGTAAGTCAGTGGTTCTGATGGGTTTCAGTTATCAAATGGAAGACAGGCTCTGGAGCACCCAGTAACCATTTGGGCCATGTTTTCTAATCACACTGTGGTAGGATTGGTTTAAATAACTAAGTTCTTCCAGAAGTCAAAGTGTTGCCTTTTGTCAGTGTCCCCAGCTAAGCACTTGACATGAGTAAGTATTCAATAAAGTACCCAGAAAAATTCTAGCAAAGAAATACTAAACTAAACAAAAGACATAGCTCAGAGGAGATGAAGAAAGTTATTCAAGGTGGCAAAGCATAGTAGGAATGAGCTGGGACTCTGGAGTAAGGGCGACCCGGCTTTAAATCCCAGCTCTGTCACTGCCTGGCACTTGATCTAGCAAGTGAAGGATTGTTTCTGAAACTCAACTTCTTCATCAGAAAACCAGGGATAATACTAATGGCAACATTAAAGGCCAGCTGTGAGAATTATTTACAATCCTGTGTCTTAGCACGAAACCCAGCATAATGTTAGCACCAGTAAATGGCAGCTATTTTTATATAGCTTCATACTTCTCTCTTTTCTAACAGATATGCAAAGGTCTTGAAATGCATTTTTCTTGAGAAATGCTTTGACACTGAGATACATCCAGAATGTTGCTAATCTGATACGTAGGTACAGGTGACTAGGTGTCTATGACTCCATATCCATGGCATCTAAAATATGGGACTTGTGTTTTCAGGTTGGTTCTAGGCATATGTAAAATCTTCTTCCACATGCCGCTCTCAAGAAGAATCAGTCACTTGAAGATAGTGCATTTTATAATTTATATTTTATGGTAATTTTTATGTTGCACTTTCTTTCTATACTATGAGCTACTTAGGGCAGAAATTGTTTCTAATGTACCTTTCTTTGGGCTTTGCATACAGCGTGATGCCAGGCATATAGTAGATACCTTTTTATTTTTAGCACTTATCACAGCTGTTCTTGAAAGTTTTGTAAAGTATAATTACGTTTAATATATGTCTCTCCTAAGAGGCTGTGAGAAGCAGAGAGTTAAGATAGGAGAGAAACAGGGAGTAAAGATGAGAAAGAAGCTCATTTAATTTTATACCTTCAGGTACCGGGACCTCTGCAAAAAATAGCTCTTTTTCTTTTTCTTTTCTTTTCTTTTCTTTTCTTTTCTTTTCTTTTCTTTTCTTTTCTTTTCTTTTCTTTTCTTTTCTTTTCTTTTCTTTTCTTTTCTTGCCATGGAATGCTGGAGCCAACTGTCCTCTCCTTATCCACTGCTGCTCATACTTTGAGAAGAGCTGTTTCTAGGATTGGGGTTATAGATGTGACTGCAGGGAGTCCCATGTCTTTGCAGTCCGCTCACCGTTATCTCCCCAGTGTCTACCACAGTGTCAGGTACATAGCAAATACTCAGAAATTACTGAACTTGAATGTTTTCCAACACCTTATAGGGAAACAAGAGTCATGGGAAGGAGTCCCAAAGAGCCTTTGATACACCTGCCTAGGGGAATTCCTTATAGGGGGCTCTCAGACTTCAGAGTGCAGAAGGATCACCTGGAAACATTGTCAGGACACGATTGGAGGTGGGGGTGAGGACGGAGGAGACAAAGTGACTGAGAGAAATTCTAGCCTGGCAGAGAGCACGCAGGCTATTCTAAGGTAATGCTAGCAAAGCTGGAGAACCCGGATGTGTCCAGCAAGCCTGTGACGGGTGATAGGGGAGGCAGTGACAGAATCCAGGCAGGGGTAAAAACATCAGGGTAGCCTAGTAACTTGGTGTGGACCCTAATCACAGGACTAGACATGAGTCTCCGGGAGACAGGTCGATTAGAGCAAAGTAGGACGCCTGTCCTGGGGGCACCAGGATGCCGAGAACATGAGTGAGGCAGAGTTCAGAAACAAGACTGGACTGATGGGCTGCGGTCCTTCTGTATGACACAGACACAGATCCAGCATCTCGCCGTAGTAGCTTGCCTCTTGTGTTGTAGTCGTCATGCTGCATGGCAGTGACCTGCTTGTATTTCTGTCTCCCTCCCTACGTGGTGAGCAACTTGAGGGCATGGGCCATGTGCTGTTGTTGTTCTTGTTCTTATTATTATTGCTGCTATTATGTTTCTTCATGTCTTTGGTACTTAGTTCAGAGCTTGGCACATGATATCTATCCCTTAAGTGTTTACTGAATGATGGCATGAGTGGATGGGTGGGTGGATTTGTGAATGATTTATTTTCCTTCCATCCCCTGACCCCACATTGGGAGACAGGTGTTTAAATCCTCCTGGCAGGAAAGCAGGGCACTCCCAGGAGCTGGAGCAGGTCAAAATACACATGTGGGAATTAAGTGGTCTCAGCTGTGGGGAAAGGCAAACCAAAGAGGTGGGGATCAGCAAAGGGAAAACTTTGAATAACTAGTCATTAGTCATTGACCTTGGTGTGGCTGAATCGGTCATTCTAGTCTTTTTTTTTTTTTTTTATCAGAACAGTTTATCAGAAGGATGGTGGGGAGGGTGAGAAGGAAGGAGAAGAGGTTTAGTTCATGCAGTTACTTTATTCATATTTTCAATTTCACACTTTATAAGATTCTTATAACACACATTTATTATTGTCCCTTTAAGATGGGGAAACCAAATAATTTGCTTAAGGTCACAGTGCTGCTCCAGGGCAGTCCAGAACTGGAGGCACTCTCTAGTGAGTGTTTAATTTAGGGCTGTGAGGATAGAAGACGGATATTATGAATGCATTGCATGCCTAGGGAGAGGGATTTCTATTCAGTACTATTCAGTACTATTTCAGTACCCTTGACATACACAACTGGCCCATCAAGACATGGAAAAACTCTTAGGACAGATTTCATCAACCCTCAATTTGTTTTTACATAGTTTTATTATATTGATTAATCTAATTAGCAGCCATAGGAAAGTGGTATTTACTTAGTTAATAATCAGCATTTTGGGGGCACACATACTCTGTGGCATTTGGCATTAGAGACACACGAATAATGAAAATATGATTATCCTTTGTTGAGCAACTAGAAGTGTGCTAACATTTCCCACACATTTTCCTAATTCCTCCCCACGTGAATTCTAATGAGTAGATATTATCATCTCCAACTGACAGGTGAAAAAAGGAAGGCCCAAAAGGTTAACTAACTTAGCTCTACCATTTTCACATTCTGAACTTGGATGGTTCTTTTTGACTTTAGCCCCCATATTCTTGTTATTACAGCGTGCATGTATCAGGGGTTCATAATCCATTCGGAGAGGCAGATTGTAAATGTATAATTAAATATAATAAATGATGTAAGTGCCTTAATAGAAGTTACAAAGCACTGGTGGGGCTAATCAGTTCTTCAGCCAGAGAAGGCAGCAGTGTGGAGGTGATGTGCAAATTGGGCCTTAAATGAGACCTAGTTTTATATCTGAAACTAAGTAACATTGTGTGTCAGTAATACTTCAATTAAAAAAAAAAAAGGGCCTGGGTGGCTCAGTCGGTTTAGTGTCTGACTCCTAATTTCTGCTCAGGTCATGATCTCATGGTTCGTGGAATTGAGCACCATGTGCGGCTCTGCACTGACAGAGTGAAAAATGTGAGTGAAAAATGTGAAAAAAAACCAAAAACCTTTAAATGAGGAATATTTTTAAAGAAAGTACTCATCCACCTTGTGTGTTAAAATAACTTTAAATATGTGAAAAATGTGAGTGAAAATATGAAAAAAAACTTTAAATGAGCAATAGTTTGTAAAGAAACTACTCATCTGCTGTGTGTGTTAAAATAACTTTAAATTCTCAGCAAATAACTGGTGGGCAGAAAAATATGTTCCATGTATGCAAGCTTCCCTTTGCTTGAGTGCCCATCACCTCCTATGCTGCCTGGGGACTTGCCTTCTTTCCACACAATACTGTTGGCCGCTACGCCTGGGTTCCTTTTCATGGTTAAACTGATGGTCCATCTGTTCCCAATGAAAAGTACAAATATTCTGACACAAACCTTGAATATAGAACTGTCACAGAGTCAAGGTAGAGCTGTCAAACATCTCTTCTGAGGGGCAGAGTACATTTTTAGGGATGTGTTCCTGTAACTATGTTTGTCTTTCCGGGCGGTGGGGCAATCAAGAATGTTTCAGGAGATTTCCTGCTGGTACTGGAGGAGTTTGTGCATAGATCTAAGTAATAAATGTGCAGTCACTACACATAGGAGAGGAACATTCAGCATCCTATGATGGGATTTATAATTGACTTCCTCAGCACCATCTTCACATGTTTTATTTCCCCTTCCTTTCTGTTGTATCTTTTCACTAATCTTTCCTATTAAGTTACCAAAACACACTTTCAAAAACCTATTCTTTGCTTTCTTTCCTCAGGTTTTTTTCCTAAATATTGCCCCAGACAGTGTTGCAGTTGTCTGCCCTAGGCTCCTTGAAGGTGGTCCATTGTGTTAACTCAAGGTTCTGGAGCCCTAAAGCCTGGTTTGAATTATCGCTCCATAGCTTACCACCATGCAAACTATTTAATATGAATTTCCCCATCTGTAAAATGGGGTAATGATAGCACTGATTTCACTGAGTTGGTGTGACATCAAATGAGATAATGCTCGTAGAAGACATTTCTGGTGCCTAGGGAGATCTTCAGAAAATGTTAGCTACTAGGACTTTTTTCTAGCACAGTTCTTGGTAGACAGCAGATGCTTGAATATGTTTGTTAAATGGCAGAAGAGGACATAAGTCATGGAGAAAATGACTGGCCTCTTTAAGGACCCAGAGTTAGTGACAGAGCTGAACTGTGATCTGCCTCTTTTAAACCAAGGACATTTCTTTTTCTAGCAGGCTTTCTTCTTTTGAAAATACCCTTTGTCTACATTTTAATCTTTGAAAATAGGTTTGTGTTATTTCTATTTGTTTTTATTTTTATTTATCTCTATTTCTTTTTTTTAACGTTTATTTTTATTTTTGAGACAGAGAGAGACAGAGCATGAACGGGGGAGGGTCAGAGAGAGGGAGACACAGAATCTGAAACAGGCTCCAGGCTCTTAGCTGTCAGCACAGAGCCCCACACAGGGGCTCAGACCGCGAGATCATGACCTGAGCCGAAGTTGGCCGCTTAACCGACTGAGCCACCCAGGCGCCCCTATTTATTTCTATTTCTAAATGCCTCCTACTTTCAAAAAACTTGTTTCATGAAAAGCCATACAATATAGTATTGACTGCCACTTAACAGATATAAAAAAAAAAAACCAGTAATGGAAAAACAAAGCAAGAGGAGCTGGGGAATTATATCCAAAGCCATAAACTGAGCTAGAGACAAAAGCTTGAGCTCCGTGTTTGGTTCTGTGTTCCTGGCAGTCAGGTGCATGTCCATGCGCACCCAGAGAAAGTCCTGGAGTTGGAGCCTCAGCGGTCTATATGGAGCTCCTCCATAGAATTCTAGTGAGCTTTCCCTTGCCGATATGTCTACATTCTCTCTTGAAATGTTTACTAAAAACCAGAAGATCAAATTCAAAGGCTGGGCAGTTATCAGACAGTCTTTCAAGTACTGAGACCTGGGTAAGTAGCAGATGTAGATCAGTGTATTTAGTGTTCACCTGAGGAGCTCATGAGTGAAAGTGCAGCTGGTCCACAGCACCATAATCCTGTGTTCCTTCCAGCTGCTCAGGCAAAAGGTCAAGTTGGAGAGTAGATTGAGTCTGATGTTCGAGCTGGACATATCCTTTAGACAGGCTACAGATGGCCTGTGGTTTAGCCTGTCAGATCAGTCACTGCTTGCACTTTACAAAATGTTGGTCCAACCAACGACACCTTTGTTACCATACTTTACAATTTGCCCTCCAGGCTTCAACATGATCACGGATAATTAGAAGCTAGCAGGGCATCATGCAGATTCTGTGTTCAGTTATTTGTCCTGCCAACTGCAACGTGGACCTCCCTAACTCTAAGCCAATGCCTAGAGTGTTAATTGGCATTGCCCAACAAGGAAGGGAGTCTCCAGTCTGAGAAAAAGAACATGCATTTTCCATTTTATATGACATGAAGAGAAAATGCTATCTTGGTGAATTATCTCCTGTCCTGGATGATATGCAGAGAAAGTATTCAGAATCCAAAAAGTGCAGCCTAATGTCAGAAAGCTGTTCTTTTTGATTGCATCTTCACAGAGCTACTCTTTCAAATATCATGGTCAAATATATTTGCTTCTGAATGCTTCTGAAGCAACACTATTTTCAAAAGCTGGAAAACATCAATCATCTATACACCCATCTATCCAGTGATCCATTCATGCAACAAAGATTTACTTCCATATACTCCATGGAGGAGTTTTGTAGTCATCATAGGCATATAGACTTGAAACATTGTGGTCCCTAAGGTTCAAGAACTTAAAGAAAAGAAATATATACTCTTTAGGTTGAAAGGAAGTTTCAATTTATTTAGTCTAGCTATCTATGTAGGAAGTCTGGTAGGCCAAATTTGATTTGCAGAAAAATAATTATTTTTAAAGGCTGAGGAATAATAAGGTGTTAAGTGTTGTAAAAGTAAACTGCTATGAATTTTCAGGTTGTGGAAAGATGACTTTGAGCCAGAGGCTATCTGGGAAGGCTTCATGCAGAAAGTGGCATTTATTTTCTTCTTAAGGGGTGATCTAGTGAGTTGAATGGTGGCCCCCAAAAATGTGTCCATGTGAAAATCCCTAGAACCTTTGTATATTAATTTATTTTTTTTAATTTTTAATGTTTTTATTTATTTTTGAGAGACAGAGCATGAGTGGGGGAGGGACAGAGAGAGAGGGAGACAGAATCTGAAGGAGGGTCCAGACACTGAGCTGTCAGCACAGAGCCTGACGTGGGGCTCCAACTCATGAACCACAAGATCATGACCTGAGCTGAAGTTGGATGCTTAACTGACTGAGCCACCCAGGTGCCCCCAAAATTAACAAAAAATTAATAGAGAGGGGTACCTGGGTGGCTCAGTCGGTTAAGCGTCCGACTCTTGGTTTCAGCTCAGGTCATGATCTTAGTTTTGTGAGTTCAAGCCCCACACCGGGCTCTGTGCTGATAGCAGGGAGCCTATTTGGGATTTTCTCTCTCCACCTCTCTCTCTCTCTCTCTCTCTCTCTCTCTCTCTGCCCGTCCCCTGCATTTTCTCTCTCTCAAAATACATAAACTTTAAAAGAAATTTAAAAGAGAACAAAAGGAAAAGAGAATAAATTAACCAATTAGGTGGTGGGTCTGACTCTGGTTTACTTATTTTCATACTTAGAATCCTCCAATGTTTCCACCTTTTTAAAAGAATTTCAAAATCTCCATCCTCCAGACTTTCTGCATGCCAGCTCTGATGTGCCTTTTGTGTGCTAGTCTTTACTACACCGGCCCTTGCCTGTGCAGGAAATGCATACTGAACTGTGCAGAATTCTTTGGCATTCGCTGTTTTCTTACCTTGTTATCCTCACCCACTGTCTCCTCAATGTGGATATTCATTCAGTTTTATTTCTTCCTCTTCATCTCCACTCTCTAAGGCCAAACATAGGCCAACATCAGTGATTCATTTGTTCAATTCGTTTATTTGACCAGGACTGGAGAACATTTTCTTAACGCATGGAAAACGTTTACTTTCCAATCCTGTCTTCCCCATTTGGCACCGTTGACCTACGTGACAGTGGCAGTTTCAGTTTTGTGGGTCACAGTGCTTTGTGTATGCCAGTTCTCACAGATTCTTTTGAATAAATGATCCCCTGGCTGGAGCCTATTCATGTGAGCATGCTATCCTGGCTAGAACAAAACTCACGAAGTGTGTTTGCAATTAATTAAAATACTTAATTTAACTGGTTGGTAAAATTTGCTAAGATTCATGTACAATGTGAGATTGGTATTACCCAGAGAGCCCTGTTTATTCCAAGATCCCTTTGCTACTTGTCTAGTACAACACCAACGCTCACCTGGCTTGCCTCAGCCCCGAGTTGTCTTCAGCTTTGCTGCCTTGACTCTGTTCTCCATCTTGCATTCACAGGGATCTAGTTTCTAGAGCACAGATCAGATTGTGCCCACCCCTGCCTAAAGCACTCCGATGGCTTCTCTGTGTTTTCAGGATAAAGTCCACGCTCCTGAGTCAGAAGACCCTACAGGATCTCCTTACAGCTCAAGTCTTCAGAGAAAGTGCTCCTCATTTTCTTGCCACTCCACTCACCTTTGCTGTTCCTTCTTTCTGGAATAATGCTCCCCCACCCCAACAGACAAATAACTCTTATTTATCTCTTATATGACTATTCCCCCACCCCCTGCCTAGGTCTGAGCTTTTGTTTGTATAGCATTCTATATATTCTCTATGGTAGCATGTTTCACAATAGGTTTTAATTGCATGCTAATTTTTATCTAAATGCTGTGAAACTGAGGATTCATAAGGGTGATGCTCATTTCTATCTTGTTCACATATTAACACAAGGGTCTGAGATAAGATAGCACTCAATGGTTAATTGTTAAGTTTAGTGGAGCCTCATTAACAAAACTAACAACACACATATTCTATTAAAAAAAATTCTTGGGCACCTGGGTGGCTCAGTAAGCTAAGCAGCCAACTCCTGGTTTCAGCTCAGGTCATGATCTCACAGTTTCATGAGTTTGAACCCCGTTTCTGGCTCTTGCTGGCAGTACAGAGCCTGCTTGGGATACTCTCTCTCCCTCTCTCTTTCTCTGCCCCTCCCCTGCTCACACTGTCTCTCTCAAAATAAATAAATAAACTTAAAAATAATTTTTAAAAATTCTTCAATAAGCATGGTGCTTTCTCATTTTGTATCACTAAACTGGTTACCTACAGAAAATGGAATGACCCTTCTGGAGTCTGTTGTAGCCTCACCTAGCTGTCCAAGAGAAAGAAAATGCTCCGCACAAAGGAATGTTCACCTGTTTCCTGGGACCACTCCCAGGCCTGAAGTGCCTGGTGAAAACTGGGATCGTCAAGTTAGGACCATCAGCAAAACGATAATAATCTGTACTTGTTGAGTGCCTTTGATGTGACAGCGCTTTTAATGTACATTGTTTTTTCCTTTTGTAGGCTCAGAACTACCTTATAAGGCAGTATCATCATGGCTCCTTTATATGAGGAAGCTGAGCTCGGAGGTAAGTAACTTGCCCAAGGATTCCAGTGTCAGTAAGTCTCAGAGCCAGAATTTAGTCAGGGCTGTCTCATTCCAGTGCCTTTGTTCTCCGGATTTCAACACGTTGTCTCTCTCAGGACTTCCCATACATGCCAGCTGGGAATGAAGTAGACACTGGGAAAATCTGCCTGAGTGGACTTAGGGAATAGTGAGTCTCTCCTAGGAACAGAATGTCAGGAAAATGAGACTATCCATCTCCATCATCCTTGCTCACAAATAAATCCCTTTTGTGAGCCCACTGCCTAGGTGAGGATAAGAAATACGAGTTTTTGAAAAGTTTTAAAGGCAGGTGAAAGACTTCTTCAAAATCTGTGTTTGCCAATACCCACTCAGCAGTGAGCTCCGAAGGCTGGGGAATGCCCCTTCGGCTGGTGAGCAGTGCTGCTGCAAACAGCTGTTCATTATCACAGCGCCACAGCATCGTCAAGTGTCTGCAGTATTAAAGTAAATCCATGCCTCTCTGACCCCTGCCAGATCCAGTCATCCAAGAGATGGCTCCTGAGATACATCTCAACAAGCTGCGTGAAAAACAAGAACTTGATAGTCCAGCTGTTACCAAATGGGAAACTTCCTATTATTCCAAGGTGTGTTATGCTAAATGACCAATCATTTTTTATTGATTCTCAGTGCTGTTTGTCAGGATGTCCTGAGTACATAATCCTCGCTGATCTTGTGGTCCTTGGAAATGACAGCTAAAGCCAGCAGCTGGCTTAGTGGAAGGGTGAGATTAAGATAGCAGTGTCTCTTCTGCTGCATTATTCATATAAGGAAGCCCATTCACTAATGGCCATGCAGGACTCCTATTAACTCTTGGTGCTTAAGAACAAGAGTGGAGGATCAAAGTCTTAGCAAAAGTACAAGTATAAGCTTATGTGAAAATGTCAATAATTTTTAGGTATTTTATTCCCATAGCTTAAGGCTTTAAATTCTGAGTTCGAGAAAGATAGGCTGATGTCCGTGACCATTTCATTTCCCCTGGCTGGTAAGAATGTGTACCACATGTCGCCTCAAACAGACCTGTGGATTGGGTAAATGAGTGACTCAACCACTCAGCTTCTTTAAGGAAACTTGCAGAAACTTATCCCTCATTTTTTGGTATTTAATGTGCATGTGCACATGCACATATGTATGTGTGTGTGTTTGTATATATATGCATATATATACATGAATGCACCTGTATATAAACATGCATGCATAAATCTGTGTATGTCTGTATTTATATCTATCTATCTGTCTGTCCATCTATCGATTATTTTAAAGGATTGGCTCACATCTCTCACTTGATTGTGGAGGCTCGGTGAGTCCAAAATCTGATGTCATAGGCCAGAAGACTGGAGCTGTAGGAAAGAATTGCAGTTTGAATCCAAAGGCCATCTGCTGGCAGTATTTCTTCTTGCTCTGGGAAAGTCAGTCTTTGTTCTACAAAGGCCTTCAACACACTGGATGAGGCCTGTCACATTATGGAGAGTAATCTGTTTTATTCAAGGCCTATCAATTTAAGTATTAATCTTGTCCAATAGCACTCTCGAAGGCACATCCAGAATAATGTTTGACTAAATATCTGGGCACCCATGGCCCATCCATGTTGACACATAAAATTGCCATCAGTCAGCCTCTCATCACTTTGCTGCATTACTTTGCATTCTCACCAGTAATGTATGAAAGTTCCAGTTGTTTTGCATCCTTGTCAGCACTTGGTATTTTCGATATTTTTATTTTTGCCATTTTAATAGTGAGAGTATAGAGATTAAAACAGTGCATTTTTTAATGTTTATTTATTTATTTTGAGAGTGAGAGAGAGAGCAAACAAGTGGGGTAGGGGCAGAGAGAGAGAGAGAGAGAGAGAGAGAGAGAGAGAGAATGAATCCTAAGCTGGCTCCACGCTGAACATGTTCTCAGCTCAGAGCCTGACGTGGGGCTAGATCTCACAACCAGGAGATCATGAGTCAGAGGCTTAACTGACTGAGCCACGCAGGTGCCGCTAAAAAGGTGGTTTTTAATTTGCATTGTCCTGATGGCTAATAATGTTGAGCTTTTTGAGTACTTGTTTCTCATTCTTATGTTCTCTTTTGTGAAGTTCAGGACCTTTGCCCATTTTTGATTAGGTTGTTTTATTATTGAGTTTTAAAGATTTGTTATATATTCTAGGTAAAGTCCATTGTTGGATGTGTAATTTGCAAATATATTCACCCAGTATGTATCTCATTATTCTTTCATAAGTATCTTTGGCAGACCAAAGTTTTAAGTTTGGGTGAAACTCATTTTATCAGTCTTTTTCTTTACTGACTTTTGTGTCATTTTTACGAACTCTTTACCCTTTTTCCATGTCTCAAAGATTTTCTTTTTTTTTCTAAATGTCCTGTAGCTTTATGTTTTAAATTTATAATTATGATTTGAATTAAAATTTATAAAATGTGTGAGGTATAGGTCAAAGTTCACTTTTTATATATAGAAGCCCATTTGTTCCAACACCATTTATTGAAAAGATGACCCTTTCTCAGTTGAATTATCTTTGCACCTTTGTCAAAGTTCAAATGGCCATATCTGTATGGCTATATTTCTGGACTCTAACTTTTATCCCAATGATCTATATGTCTATCTCGTTGGTATTAGCAAAGTTTTACTGTTGTATCCTAATTTAATTATTGTAGCTTTATAGTAAGTCTTAAAGTCATGGTTTGATTTCTAAAATTTGGTTGTTCTTTTTCAGAATACCTGTCCTATTTTTTCCCCTACATGTGAACTTCCTGCTACCCTGTACCACATGTTCTGCTTCAGGCTAATCCTTGTGTCAAGATAATACCCTGTTTCCTTCTGCCTCTAGGCCTTTGCTCAGGGTGCCTTCTCTACTTATGTCCTTCCCTGCTATTTGCTCTCAGAGTCCCAGCCATGTTTTACCATGCAGATCAAATCCTATGAAGTCCCTTGGCTTGTGTTTGTACCTAATATACAACATTGGGTGAGCTGAGTGATGTGAATCATAGCACAATGCAGAGGAGATGAGAGAACTAGAGAATCCACTGCCCTCCTAGACTTTCTTTTTTTATGTTTGTTTATTTTCGAGAGAGAGAGAGAGTACAAGGAGGGGGGAGAGGCAGAGAGAGAGGGAGACACAGAATCCGAAGCAGGCTCCAGGCTCTGAGCTGTCACTACAGAGCCTGATGAGGGGCTTGAACCCATGAACTGCAAGATCTTGACCTGAGCCAGTTGGACACTTAACCAACTGAGTCACCTCTCCTGCACTTTCTGCCAGGGCTTTTAGGAGCTGAAGTGAAACTTTGCCTTTGCTGAACTCCAGCCAGTTGCCTCTCACAAATCCATTACTGATAAGATGAATGGATAGAAGAGAATGCCTTCTTCACAGGTGTGTTTTCATTCTGAAGGCAACAAATATTCAGAGTTGACAACGGAGGTGAAAGGTGGCATTTTGGGACAATATATTCTTTTAAACCATGCTGTTCAGACAGGTGACAGTTTGCCCCATGGAAGAGTTGGCATTTCCATAGCACTGTATCCATTCAGACCTCTTGGCATACCATATGGTGAAGGTCAAGGTCAGATTTATATTCTTTTTCCCAAGAATAAAGCAGAGACAGAAAGTTGAATTTGCTTCTTCCACCTGCCAAGAAAGGAAAGGGAAGGAAATTAGCATATCCTGAGCATTCATTAGTTAAATTTCTGTACCAGATATTTCATATACTACAGTTATTATACACTAATCATTTCGCTCTGCTCTTACCACCAAGATAGGTGAGGTTATCTTCATTTTACAGGTGTGGAAAGTAAATTTAGGAGACTTGGCTAGGGTTAGCTATTTAGTAAAAATTGAGCCTCAGTGCACCTGCAGCACTCACAAGCACACACACAAATCAGAGTGGACAGTTAAGTGGGAGACCTATGATGTATGGGATGTGTAAGAGGGATACTGTGAGCTGATACCATTGAACTCTGAGTGTATATTGTAAGTTGTTAAGAAACTCTTTCATGTTTATGAATATCTTTGAGTTATTTAATGGTGTATCTTATATTTGGGTTAATTTTGCTCCATTTACTTGTAAACCACTGTCATTTTGTCAACTATCATGACATTTCCTTGAGGGCACTTCAGAACAGACATGGAAAGTTTAGTTCTCTGCCATAGAGAAGCTGGTGTCGAAGGAATGCCACTGAGAGGAATGTAGGCAACGGAGAGAGGGGACCAGCGCGGGCCACAGCTGATCACAACTTGCTGAGATATTGCTGCTCTCAGTGATTGATAAAGAAAGATTTTTATTTTTTTTACTTTTAATGTTTTCATACTTGGATTTAAAATTTTTCACAGATAGGATTAACTTAGAGGGTAAAGGGGCAGCATTCACTAAGGAGGCTAATATCTACCCATTGAAGGTAACTGAATAATCTTAATCTCCTCTAGTTTCTGTTTATTGGCTAAAGCACAGTCTTTAGTACAGTTAATATGGCCTGTATGATAGGGACCCTGGTAATGTGCCTCATCTCCTCTCTTGTCTCTCTGCATTGCACAGTTATTGAACTGCTGTACTTCATGCACCCCAAATAATTCCTCTGCTCAGGGTACTCCTCCAATATCTACTACCTTTCCTGTGTAAGACTAATTCCTATAATGATAGTGGGAACTTTATTAATTAGAAATTATGTTTATTAGGGTGCCTGGGTGGCTCAGTTAAGCATATGACTCTTGGTTTCAGTTCAGGTCATGATCTCATGGTTGTGGGTTCGAGCCCCATGTCGGGCTCTGCGCTGACAGCACTGAGTCTGCTTGGGTTTCTCTCTCTCTCTCTCTCTCTCTCTCTCTCTCTCTCTCTGTCTCTCTCTCTCTCTCTGTCTCTGTCTCTGTCTCTCTCTCTCTCTCTGCTCTTCCTCACTTGCACTCTCTCTCTCTAAATAAATAAAGAAACTTAAAAAAGAAATTATTTTTATTAGTAGTAATTAATTAATTAAGTAATTAATTAATTTCATTTAGCAAGAGAGGAACCATACTTTGTGGAGTTTAACACAAACATTTTACAGGCTGCACTAGTCATGGCTCTATTGAAATGACCCAGCATAGCTGGTGGCTGAAGTAGAGATTGCTGAGAAACTTCCAGTTATGTTGACACGCACACACACACACACACACACACACACACACACACACACAGAAGCAGTGGAGACCCTATGTCAAAGGGAGATTTTATTTAAGTTTATATAGCTTTGTAGTTCCTGAGAGATTTCAGAATTGGGAAGGAATGCATAGTGTATTTTGATATATGTGCTGTGCATAATGAACTAGACTATGTTAATGTTCTTTGTCAGATGTAAGGAAAGATTATAATTCACTTTTAATTACCTTTTGTTGATGGGCTATATTATGTACAATTCCGTGATTCCATGAAGAAACTGGGCCATATCGGCTTCCAACTTGTGTTCAGATTATACTTCCACTCGTTCTTCATGTTTCAGCTGAATCACATCCTCTGGAAAGATTTTCTTTACCTCTGAGTCTACATCAGATCCTAATGTAGCCTTTACCAAGTTACATTGTAAATGCACCTTTAGTTGTCTTTTTCCTCCCATATGCTGGAATATCTATCTATACAGGCTAGCCCTGTATCTATTTTGTTAATCATTGTGTTCCTGCACTTAGCATCTGGAATGGCACAGAATATAAACTCCAAAGATTCAGAGAAGGAAAATAAAAGGGAAAAAAATGACTGTATTATGATTAAGTCATATAGTTATCATGGGGCACTGGAAATCTTTTTCTCCTGGCTGCTGTATGGGTGATCATTTAGTAAATGTCTTTTGAGTCTTTGCTTGTGCAAGAGCTGTTTTGGGCACTTGGATGAAAGAGAGATGGAAACTAATCATGTCCTTGTCCTAAAGAAGTATGCACTTTGCACACTGAGTGAGACAGAGTTAAAAGTTAATTGAATTCCTATTTTGTTGATCACAGTAAGCATTTTTTATGGACTACTTATAATGCTGTAAGATACTGCTCTTTTCAAATTATTTTTAATATTTGACGACCATCTAAAAAAATGCCTGCACCATCCAAAAGAAGCCCCCCGCAATATCTTGATGGCAACACTCAGGCCAAGAAAAGATCCAGAAAGAAAATAAAAAGCTTCTCTTGGATGCACTCTAAAAATTTGCTTCTTAACCATGAAGAGGCTTTTTCCAAAGCATTTATGAGAGTAAGGAAGAAAAGTCTGCAAGAGCATGAGTAAATGTGAATTATATCACAATACAAGGATAGTTTGGAGGTGAGCTCAGAGAAGGTGAGGACAGTAGGAATTGTGAAGTGCTTCAAAGAAGCTGAGCATCTCACATGAAGAAATGTATTTATTATCTTGGTCATGGATTCCTTAATTCACTGGAAGTATGCATTGTTAGTCTTATACTGCAATCAACTCAAGTTCATAACTCCTGTAGCCAGGGGCTGCCTCACATTCATTTCTCTGTCCATCATGCTTTATACCTGGTACTTGCCCTCATGTCTGGGCTCAGAAAAATGTACAAAGCGAGATAATTCAAAACAAGAGATAATCAGAGGATTATTGATTTTTTTTTTGCCTTTGGTGTTTTTGCCTTCTTTTTAATATTTTTCTTGAAGCACTATTCAAATAGCTTTCTATTGCCATAAATGCAGCTTGATGTAGTGAAAAATTGAACTCCTGTTTCTTGACTCCATCCTTCGTGACAGTGAATTTATATGCCTTAGCTCAGCTAATCTTCACATCAGGCTTCAGTACTAAATATTATGTGCTAGCCCCATTTTGTAGATAAAGGAACTCAGCTTCAGGGAGGAAGACTGACTTGCCCAGAGACACACAGTTAGCAAGACCCAGAGGCTGCAGTCACACTGAAGTGTCTGGGCTTAAAGCATGTATATTCCTTCTGCTGCAGCACCTATTTAAGAAACAGGAAGCACATTGGGACTCCATTTTCCATTTTCCAGGGGGTATGCACGTCACTCTACTTCTCTGAATCTGTTTTCTGTGTTAAGTGGGGGACAACATCTATCTGATGAGTAATAGATACTAACTATTGATGTGTCTATGAATTTAAGAAACAGGAAGCACATTGGGACTCCATTTTCCATTTTCCAGGGGGTATGCACATCACTCCACTTCTCTGAATCTGTTTTCTGTGTTAAGTGGGGGACAACATCTATCTGATGAGTAATAGATACTAACTATTGATGTGTCTATGAATTTAAGAAACAGGAAGCACATTGGGACTCCATTTTCCATTTTCCAGGGGGTATGCACGTCACTCTACTTCTCTGAATCTGTTTTCTGTGTTAAGTGGGGGACAACAACATCTATCTGATGAGTGATAGATACTAAGTATTGATGTGTCTATGAACATTATCCATAGTCCTCATTACAGTCTTGAGTAGGCATCAATATTCCCATTTTACAGATGAGGAAAGCATGTTTCAGAGATATTTAGGAACTGGCCATACATCACATAGATGGATGGTATTGCTAGAGCTGAGATTTGAACCCAAGTATGTCTGATTCAATCCAGTTACAGTTCCACTATTACCTGGGGGCCAGATTGTAGATGCTTTCAGCTTTGTGGGCCATCGGTCTGTTTTGCAACTATCAACACCATCATTGTAGTGTCAGAGAAGCTATAGGCAACATGCAAATAAATGAACATGGCTGGGTTCCAATAAAATTTATTTATGGACATTTCAATTTTTCTAAACGTCAATAGTGTAAAAACCATTCTTCAACCTCAGCCAGGTGATCAAAGTTAAGATCATCAGCGAAAAGTTGTGCAACTAGTATATCAACACCCTTGGTATGTGATGAGAATGGGACTCTACATTTATGTCCTTCCTCCACAAAACCTATAAACCCAATCTAACTGAGAAAAACACCAGATCCAAATTGAAATGCATTCTACAAAATACCAGACCAGTATTCATCAAAATTATCAAGAGTCTGAGAAACAGTCACGGCCAAGAGGAGCTGAAGAGCCATGATGACTGAATGTAATATGGTATCTTGGATGGGATTCTGGAACAGAAATAAACACTAGGGGGCTCCTGAGTGGCTCAGTCAGTTAAGTTGTCATTTAGGTCATGATCTCGTGGTTTGTGAGTTCGAGCCCTACATTGGGCTCTGTGCCGACAGCTCAGAGCCTGGAGCTTATTTCAGATTCTTTGTCTCCCTCTCTCTCTCTGCCCCTCCCCCACTCCCACTCTGTCTTTCTCTCTCTCTCAAAAGTAAATAAACATGTTTTTAAAAAAAAGCAACATTAGGGTAAAAGTAAAGAAATCCTAATAAGATATTGACTTTAGTTAATAATAATGTTTCAATATTAGTTGTGAGAATCATGCCATAGTAATGTAAAACGATAATAATTGGGTAAACCAGGTGTGGGGAACATGGGAGCCCTTTGTGATATGCTTGCAACTTTTTTGTAAATCTAAAACTATTCTAAAGAAAAAAGTTTATTAAATGTTTTTGAAAAAATGTAAGCTCCGCCCTTCCCATCTGCCAAAAAAAAAAAAAAAAAAAAAATCAGGGGCCATAGAAAAAGCAGATGGGGATAAATGTGGCCTCACAGGCCATAGTTAGCTGTCCACTGCACTATGCTATTCGGCCTCTGTACCTTCCTCACTGGGCTAGTCAAAGAAGATGGTGCATGTAATAGTACTTTGTAAAGGTGCAAGCTGTTATGTAGATGATAGCTTTATTTGTGCAATTAGTATATGTTTTTTCATCTAACAAACATTTACTGAGTGACTACTGTGTACAAGGTACGTTGCTAGATTTTGACCAGTGACGGTAAGAAGGACACAAGCCCTGCCTTGAGAATCTGGAGATTTAGGCATTTATATTAATTGCCACAATGCTACAAAAGACAAAATTAGTCACCATGTATGGCATACCAGCTACAAAAGATTTGTAAAGGAAGGAGTGATAAATCTTTATGGTGAGAAAAGGGAAAGATTTTCAAGGAGGAAGTGATGTTTGAACTGAGTCTTACGTGATAAATATGAGCTCACGTAGGAGTAAAAGAATTGAAGGTGAGGGGGAGGACAAGGGAGCCAGAGGACAATACAGGCAGAAGGAAGAGGCTGAATAGAAGGCTGGACATATGAGAGAGGAAGGCATGATTTGAAATTAACAGGAGGTTTGTTATGTCTGAGACACATGACATTATTCTGGTGTCTCCTGAGCACCCATTGCACACTGGACATTATACAAGTGCATTTCATGTACAGCTGCTTATAGTCCTTATTGTCTGGTAGGCTTCTGAAGTATATTTCTGTCATTGGCTGAATTCTTCCTCCCCCCAAGTTTTTATGTTTGAATGCTAACTGCCAGGTCCTCAGAATGTGACTGTATTTGGAGATAGGGTTTTTAAAGAGGTAATCAAATTAAAATGACATCATTATGGTGGGCCCTAATCCCATACAACAGGTGTCCTTGTAAGAAGAGATTAGGACACATACAGAGGAAAGACCATGTGAAGACACAGGGAGAAGATAGCCATCTACAAGCCAAGGAGGGAGACCCTCAGAAGAAACCAAACCTGCTGATTCCTTGATTTCAGACTTTTGTCTTCCAGACACATGAGGAAATAAATTTACATCATTTAAGACAGTCTATGGTACCTTGTCATGGAAGCTTTAGAAAACCAACATAATCTTCTACAAACTTCTTTAATTATCTATATCTCTCCAACTCTCCTGTTGTTACTCCAGTCCAAAGCAATGTCATCTTGTACTATTACTATCTTCTCTTAAATAGTTACTCATATTTACTCTTGCAGCCCTCCAAACAGTTGCTCGCCTAACCTTAAGATGCAAAATGCCATCATGCCACTTCTCTTCAGTGACTATATATGGTGAAGCTTGAGATCAGAAGACCAAACAGAAGAACATTGCATTAGTTGGAGCAAAAAATGGTAGGGGCTTGAAATAAGACCAATGGAGTGGGGACACAGAGGAAGGGAGAAACCAGATGGACTTTGAAGGCAAAATCCAAAGAAATGGAGAGCTCATTAAATGGTGGGGAAGGAGAATAGAGATGGATCATGAATGTCTCTCAGATAGTTACATATGTAGAATTCTTGCCACACAGAGCGGATCATTTTAAACTCTCCCTTCTTCATATGACAAAATCATTTTCAGTAATGATCATGTAATAATTGATAAATCATTACTTTCTTAATTTGTGCTTTGAAAACAATAACACACAAAAGGAGAATACATTTAAATTGTAAAGCCATTATTCAAATTCATTAAGATGTTCTATATACTTTTACTAAATATTTGTTTTGTGTTTTCCAAACAAAAGCATTAACACCTCCCAGTTCACATTTATTTCAATATTTTAAACTTAACACAAATGAAAACTCCAAGCGGTCATTTCATTCTAATGAAAGAACTGAAACACCCAAGTTCTCTTGCTTTGTTTTGTCAACTACTGTGCTGGTGTTGTTTATTTCTAACCTATTGTTATAATGCAAAGATACTTATTATCATAGGAAAGGGGAATATGTGCTGTGCCTAAAGTGAGCTTGAATGCTTCTAAACCTTTTCAACAATAGCAAACTATAGAAAGAACCCAGATGTCCATCAAATAATGAATGGATGAAGAAAATGTGATCTCTCTATATCTATATCTATGTCTATATCTTTATCTATCTATATCTCTATATCATCTATATCTATATATGTATATATATAGTGATATACTATATATACACATATAGATATGTATACATATATAGATATAGGTATAGTGGTATACTATATAGTATACATATATAGATATAGATATGTATATAGATGTATGTAGCGGAATACTACTCAGCCATCAAAAAGAACCTTGCCATTTGCAATGATGTGGATGGGGCTAAGAAATATTATAAGCAAAGTAAATCAGTCAGAGAAAAACAAATACCGTATGATTTCATTCAAAGTTACTTTAATTTTTTTTTTAATTAGAGAGAGAGAGCATGAGTGAGGGAGAGGAGCAGAGAGAGAGAGAGAGATTGTGAAGCAAGCTCCACACTCAGCATAGAGCCCAATGCAGGGCTCAATCCCACAACTCCTGGGATCATGACCTGAGCCAAAACCAAGAGTCAGATGCTCAACCAACTAAGCCACCCAGGTGCCCCCAGAGTTACTTTTGACAGAAATAGGTGTAGCTATGTCCACATGTGTTGGGATTTAACTGTATAACTGAAGATTTCTCAGATTAATTTCCATGAACAATGAAATGCTTATTATAGCATGTCATAAAATAGACTAGTTTGAAACTTGCACATATATTATTAAAACTCAAGAATAATCATGGCAATTATTTAGAATTTAGAAAAAAATTTTGAAGGAAGAGTTTTATCACTGACATTGTTTAGGTAAAATGTCATCGCATGGTGATAAAAATAAACCAACTTTTAGTCAGGTTTACTATTGTGCGCAAATTCTCTCTATATAATGCACCCCATGATTTACTACCTGAGATGGATAGTTCTCACTATATAACCCTGCCCTTGATCTACCACTGTTCTCAGGTATTTGACTCAGGAAAAAAATTCCCGTTTATGTTGCCTATTATGGACTTACTGCATCCCCTCAAAATTGTATGTTGAAGTCCTAACCCCACATACCTGAGACTATGACTGTATGTAGAGATGGGGTCTTTAAAGAGGTTAATAAGTCAAGAGGAGCTTATTGGGGTGGACCTGAAACCAATGTGACTTGTATCCTTATACGAAAAGTTCATTACGACACAGACACACACAGAGGGAAAATGGTATGAAGAAACCAGAAGACAGCCATGTACCAGCCAGGGAGGAGACCTCTGAAGAAATCAAACTTGTCAACTCCTTAATTTTCAGCTTCCAGCCTCCATAACTGTGAGGAAATCAATTTCTGTCATTTAAGTCACACAGACTGTGGTCCTTTGTTATGGAACCCTTAGAAGGCTGATGTATTGCCTGACTCATAGAGAGAGGTTTTATTAGAAAGGTGATGAGTTCCACTTTGAGGCAATTTAGTCTTGTGAATTTTGGACCAACCTTGCATCCCTGGAGTAAATCCCACTTGAAGGGCACCTGGGTGGCTCAGTCGGTTACGAGTCCAACTTTGGCTCAGGTCATGATCTCAGGGTTCGTAAGTTTGAGCCCTGCATTGGGCTTTCTATGGTCAGTATGGAGCCCACTTCGAATCCTCTGTACCCCTCTCTCTCTGCCCCTCCCTTGCTTGTGCTCTCTCTCTCTCTCAAAAATAAACATTAAAAAAAATCCCACTCAATTTTGATGAATGATCCTCTTACTATATTATATGCTGTTTGCTAAGATTGTGTTGAGGATTTTTACATCTCTGTCCATCAGGGATATTGGCCGTTGGTTTTCTTTTTTGTGGTGTCTTGTGGCTAATGCTGGTTTTGATACTGGTGGCTGATACAGGATGTTGGTCTCATGTATTTGGAAGTTTTCCTTCATTTTCTATTTTTTTGGAATACTCTGAGGAAAATAGGTACTAACTTTTCTTTAAACGTTTGGTAGAAAGAACTCCTCTTTCTACCAAAGCCATCTGGTTTTGCACGTTGCCTTTTTTGTAGCTTTTTGATTACTGATTTAATTTCATTACTGGTAGTTGGTCCGTTCAGATTTTCTATTTCTTTCTGATTCAGTTTTGGAAGATTGTGTGTTTCTAGGAATTTTCAATTTCTTTTATGTTGTCCGATATGTTGGCACATAATTTTTCATAGTATTCTCTTATAATCCTTTGTGTTTCTGTGATGTCAGTTGGTGGCTTCTCCTCTCTTGTTTTTGATTTTTTTTTGAAGGTGCTTTGTCTTTTTGCTTAATGAGTCTGGCTAAGGGTTTGCATCCTCTGGAACACTCCAGAAATTTCAGAATGGAATTTGGAAAATGACAGCGAGCTAGATAAATATATTTGCATATCATCAGCATTTGGATGGTAGCTGAAGCCATGAGAATAGATGAAATTATCCAGAAAGAAACATGGAGTAAGAGAAAGAAGGCCAAGGATGGGGTGCTTTGGGACCCCCTACAAATCTACAAATCTGAATAAATGTGCATGTTTTCTCACAGACATACTTGGACATACCAGCTGGGGTTATTCACCTGAGAGAGGCCATTTAGAGAGGCACTGAATTTTGGAGAGAAAATCATCTGTAAATGAAAATTGTTCCTTTGATAATCCTCAAAATGAACAATTTTCTCATCTGAGGTTAGCTAGCCCTGTGATCCACCTGAAAAATATTTAGTTTAAAAAAACTGGATAGATACAAAGTCCGAGCTATTTCTTTCAAAGGAAATACAACTGAAAAAATAAAGTGATTATTGAATAAAAAGGCAAACTGAAAATTTGGTTTCCGGAAACCTGAGGTGTTTATGGGCCAGATGTGCCATGCTTTGAATATTTCAGAATGCTGTAATTGTCACTGGGAAGCTGAGAAATAGCAGTATCTTTGAAAAGCTATTTTGAAAAAAGAATAGGCCACTTCAGGGCTTTAGTGAGAAAGAATAAAATGTCACTGATGCCTGAAATAAAACTATCACAGGGCTTTTTCAACTTTAGAGTCAGCCCACTTTGTATGTGTGAGTGTGTGTATGTGTTTGCATGTGTATGAGCATACACAGATTTAATGTCCGATTTCAGTGTATCTTCCTACTAGAAAATTTATTTTATTTTATTTTACTTTATTTTATTTTATTTTGTCTTATTTTGTCTTATTTTAATCTTTTTATTCATTTTTGAGAGACAGAGAGAGACAGGGCATAGGCAGGGCTGGGGCAGAGATAGAAAGAGACACAGAATCTGAAGCAGGCTCCAGGCACTTAGCTGTCAGCACACAGCCCACCGTGGGGCTAGAACCCATGAACCACGAGACTATGACCTGAACCAAAGTTGGATGCTTAATCAACTGAGGCACCCCGAAAATAATTTTATTTAATGGATAAAGGTTAATGTGTTCATTTTATTTCATTTGCACTAGGGGTGTGTGTGTGTGTGTGTGTGTGTGTGTGTGTGTGTGTGTGTATACATATACACACACACATAGAGAGAGTTCATCTCTTAAAAATAACAAACTCTTTCTTTTTGAATAGGGGATCTTGGTTTCGATCCCCCATTGTCTATAAATTCAAGAAGGGTATATCTTCAAATACCTGATACCAGATGAAAAGTGCATGAATGTTGAGTGGTTTAAAAAATACACATGCATGCATACCCATAATATGTTTATATACACATATATACAGTTATAAGAAAATACAAGGCAAGCTAAGCAAAGAAAACTTTAAAGTGTTCCCCATGCCATTTTATTTGTGTGTGTGAGAGGAACAAGTCTAAGGGGAAGAAGACAAATGGTTGAGCACATTACTGTTTTAATATTGCTATTCGACTGTTCCAGAAAGATAGTTTTCAACAGAATGTTATGGGACTAGAGAATTATTCTGGGTTATTTTTGTGGGATAATATTTTAAAATGCTGTTCGGGAGCCTCTTATTTAGAGCCAGCCAGCCGATATATGTTAAATCCTATTTGTATTTATATAGAAATTTTAATTAACTGGAAGTTTTAACAATTTCAATTTATGTAATTAAGTCTAGTGTTAGATAAGGATGGTCGATTGGGGTTAGGGATAATGTATTTTTCTGTGTGTGTGTGTGTGTGTGTGTGTGTGTGTGTGTCTTGACCTAAGGCCACTGGATGATACCATATCTAACTGTTTTATGTTTCATGAGGGTAGTTGCTAGTATGAGGGAAGCTCGGTGCACATTTTCAGATATTTGAGGAACTAGCCTCAGTGTACTGATGTGGGATAATTCCTTCTACAAATGTACTGGCATTAAAGGTAATGGGGAAAATTGCGTTCAATTTTACTATTTTTCTCCTGGATCTGTCTCTACCTCCCGTATTTCCCATCCTCCAATGCATTTATCCCCCTCCCCCTTCTTTTTCCTCCTTGTGGAAGTCCTTCTGATTCTGCCTCTATATTCTCCCCATCTTCACTAACTGTAACTCACTTGCAGGTGTGTGACGTAATCTCCAACAGCTCAAAGGGGCATCAGAGGTGGGGTTAGCCAATGGTTTCATTGTACATCTTCTTAGTTGAGCAAGAGGCCGAGCACCCGTGACATGCCACAACCCCTGTCACCAGTTAGTGTGTGACCTGTACAAGAGTCCAGGGCTCTATTCTCTAAGCCTCTCAGGCAAGTACTGTCTCCTGTTGCCCAACTAATCTGACCTGCAGCCCACTTATATGCGTACTCTCTGAGCCCCACCTCTCTCTGCCTTTTGCATAATTACATCTACTTCTGTGCCTTGCCTCCCAGTAGTGGACTTCTTGTTGTGGCCACGACTCTACCTAACTTTGCTCTCTTCTGACTTCTCTGCTTGGGCTTGGTGTAGTAGTAGTAATACAATATTCAAATAACGTATATTGAACCTTCACAATGTGCCATTCATTGAACATTTTACATCTATAATCTCAGTTAATTTTCACACACTCTATGATGTCCTCACTGTTGTGTAACTTATTTTAGACATAAGGTATAGGGAAGCTAAGTAACCTGTCTGAAGTCACACTGTTAGTAATATGATGGAACTATGATTTGAGCCCAGGCCATCTGATTCCAAAGCTGGAGCGTTCGTATACGATGCCATCTTGCCTGTCATACAGATGGTCCCACAATTTAAACCACAGCATAGTATGCCTGGCAGTGTGAGAGGGTCTAAATAACAAATCAATGTTTACCTTGAAATGGGCACCCTAAAGAGTTATTCAGGCCTTCTGTTTCATGTTTCATTTCTAGCCCTGTTTGGAGTATTCAGCACTCTTTCAACCTTAGCACTGTAATTGGGGAAGAAAGAAAAGTGGGCAGAGGACTATGGTGAAGGAAAAGGGGACTAGGGAACAAGAGTCACTGAGGTGGGTGGAGGAGTGGCCAGCCGGGCAGTAGCATGGTTATGGCAAGAAACAAAAATCTGAACCTGACTCTCCTTGCCTTTCTGACCCAAGTGATTATCCCTGTGTCATGCCACCCTCCTGTTGTGTCTTCTGTTTTCTTACCACTCTAGGATCTTAATAACATAATAAAATGAAATGCACTTGTCCAATGTAAAACACGGCTGATGTGGGAAAAAATCAGAGTCATCATAAAACCTTACCAAATCCCTGTAACAGATATTGTAGGCAGCTGGCAGTCAAGACAGAAGGACCCTGAAGTGCAACTAAGTTCAGGTCAATAGGAAGTATTTGTAGCTTGAACTTACGAGTTACAGTAAAGAGGAAATATGCTGGCTGTAAGCAGCAGAAGCATGTAATAACCCAGTCCCAATACATTTCAAAGTTGTTTTTATTGAACTCCAGCCATCTATCTAATTTGCTCTCCAGGGCATTCTGGGAGAGTGATTTTATGATATATATATTTTAAAAGCTGACTGTTTTCAATAGTTTAGATTTAATTTTTTCTCCATCTATTAGGTGTCATTAACTCATGGCATTTTTAAGCTTGGTAACAGACAAATGCCTTCAGTAGGCAAATTAAAAATGGAAAATTTAATAAGTGAAAACAGTGTGACTCAAAGTAGGAGCGAAACAGTTTTGTATTAGATAGAGGAGTTAAAAGACAAAAGATTTCGGGAAATTCAATAGAGCTAGAAATTATGAAGACTACACAAAGGAATAAAGAAAGGTAAGAGAGTTTCAGCAAAACTTTCTGAATCAAATTATAGTTATTCCACACAAGGCAGTTCTTTCAGGAGAAGTTGAAAAAAAAATGAGCTCAGGAAGAAGAGAATCTGAGCAAAGAAATGTCTGGGATCCATACCCCTTGCCCCACTTTGCCCTTGAGCTGTGACCATTTGCTCCGGGTGTACTAATGGAGCACGTTTACCCAGTTGACTAGACAGGGTGATGTGCTTCAAGGTCACAGGCTTGACCCCTTCAAGTTCTGTGAAGAAGCAGTGTAACACTGTGGCCATGAGAGGTCTCTAAGCTCTGCTGCTTGTTAGCCAAGTTATCTAGCTCCTTGAAGCTCAGTTTCCTCATTTGTAAAATAAGGATAATCCTAATACTCACCTCCAGCTCCTTGCCCAGAAAGGGCAATCCAATACTTAGCCCAGGGCCTAAAACTGTAAATAGTGGTATACAAAGATTATTGATGGAGTATTGGTTTTACAGCTTTCCATGTGCACAGCATGCTCAGTCTTTCAATAGCACAGGACAACTGAGTCGTCTATCACCCCATCAGTCAGGATCATTCCAAGAATCGTGCACCATTGGACAGCACACAGCATTGCTAACATGTCTGTGAGCTATAACATTAGTCACAAAATGGACTTCACAGCACATTCTGTGAGTGTCGCCTGCTCAGAACATCTATATATCTTGTTTTCAGTGTTGCCTGCTCTGTGCAGCTTAAATGAAATAAGGATTCATTTTTCCGAGCAACAGAATCGAATTCCAAAACTTTAAGTCACGCTTAACAAAATGCTGGCTTCAATCCACTAAATTGATTTTAAGTCCCACTAATGGGTCATGACCCACTGTTGAAAAGTCCTGATACTGATAATAATATCCAATTTCTCGAGGAAAACCCAGCCTGTGTGCACACAGCAGGTTCTCTAGTTACTTTTCTGGTATAAAAGGCCTTTGATGATTTCTGAGCAGAACACAGTGATCCCAAAGCATAGGATTTAGCCTGTGTGGCTATTCTGCATGTGCTTTCTGCTCATAAAAGGATGCTGGCCTTTTAAGTATTCTGGCTTCAGAGACCTTCTGTGAGACTGACCTCTCAGATGGGAATGACTAGCTACCTTACAAAGGGATAAGCAGGAAAATAGAAGTTGTCTGGGCTTGCTTCCTCCCTTGGCTGGCTGAAATTCTGGCCCGGAAGAATGGGCTGGGTGAGGGAGTGGGGTGTGTGTGGAGAGGACTCAGGGAGAATGGCTGGAATGATTGGGAAGTAAATTAAGAGAGCTCCAAGGCCTGGTTACTTCAATTATTTGTAGTTAAAGCTTCATTATGAGCAATTAATGAGCAGCCATATGGCACATCTCTAAGTCTAACCAGTAATGCTCACTTCACATCCAGGTGGTTGTAAACAATTTAATCCCATTTGGTCACCACTAAAAAGTTAAACCTCAAAACAAAAAGCAACCACTTTCCCTAACCTCCCTCCCCCACCCCCGCCCCAAGCACACATCCCTCTCTTCAGCAATGTCCTGGATTATTTCATTTATTGGGTAGACTTTTGAGACTGATTGTGATAAAACTAATATTTCCATTAGGAGTTCTTGATGCAAGCTACGGATACCAATTCTGGCTAATTGAAGCCATGAAGGTGTCATTAGAAGGGTATGAAGACAGTTAAAAAATAAAGAAAAGTAAAAAAAAAAAAAAAAAAGTAGATGACAGGAAGGGCAAGTCCAGAGCAGTTCAGAGAATCCCTCTAGTTGAAAAAGTCCCAACTCTTTGTCTGTGTGTGTGTGCATGTGTGCACGTACACACAGGATCATAAAAACCTGCACGTTTGTAACTGGATTGAAAATGAATGGGAAAAAAATTCAATTAAATTCAACTTAATGTTTAATTGAGTGCCAGCTTTATGTCAGGGATTGTTCTAGAGGTTTTTGATGCATCGGTAAAGAGAAGAGACAAAGTTCTCTGCCCTCATGGGACTTACATTCAGTGTTTTTATAAATCCACCCTAAATTCTGGTCTTAAGCAGCGTTGATGATGGGGTGATAAACTTCTTTTGATAACTTTTTTTTTTTTCCAAATGTGACTTACATTTGAGATTATTTACCTTGTGGTGTATATGTACTTTTCACTCTTAGGAGACAGGCTACCAATCCATCCTTACTATTGAAACGTACACAATAAACATGTAACTATATACTTGTATTTGGCTCAATGTTACACAAAAACAACTAAATACACTGTGATCCTAACCACTACCCAGTTTATTTCTAAGGTTGAAATGTTGCAGATGAGTTCTCTTTGCTTAAAACTGCTGTCTGTGCCTACATAACACGTTTTGGGAAACATTAGTAAATGAAATAAACTCCTTAAAGTACTTATCCAATTGTACTATCGAGGTAACAATGACCAGAGTATGTCTCAGAGTTTGTAAATCCAACTAACGTGAACACAGGAGCTCCCCAAGTGCTTTAGGACACTAAAAACAACAACGACAACAACAACAAGCAACCAAAAAAACCCAAAACCATATTATTAGCTTCAAAATTCAAAATTTAAGTGGGGAAATACAATTAAAAATTTTTAAATGTTTATTTATATTTTGAGACAGAGAGAGACAGAGCACGAGTTGGGGAGGGGCAGAAAAAGAGGGAGACACAGAATCTGAAGCAGGCGCCAGGCTCTGAGCTGTTAGTACAGAGCCTGATGCGGGGCTGGAATTCACAAACTGTGAGATCATGATCTGAGCCCAAGTCAGAAGTTTGACTGACTGAGCCACCCAGGTGCCCCGAGGCGAAATACAATTTAAAGGGTTAACTTTCATGTGAAAATTCTTCATTAAAATCAGAACAAGTGGTACAGTAATGAAATGACAGAAGTTGGCATAAGGCAACTTTTGAATTCATAGTCAGTAGTTCTACTATGATAAAAATGATATTACAAATATTGGACTTACTTGAAATAAAAGAATCCCTTCTCTTCCAGTGAGTCATCAAAGACTTTTTAAATCAGGTTAATTTTCAGGGCACTTATTATATTTTGGAAATTTTATTTTGTGTCTCTTTCCCACTTGCCCCTGTGAAGACATGAATATAGGAAAAAACTGAGAAAGCGTGCTACATTCGGAAGCCCCTTTTGTTTCCTTTCTGGCTTTAGCAGAAAAAGGATTCTCTGTTTCATAACGCGTACACACACAGCTGCATGCAGGCAGTGGCCTCGCATCACTGTTGCTGCTAACAGCACAGTGCGTGGTTCCTGCTGTTGAGCTCCGCGAAAAGCTCTTTAATGAACCAGACATAGCCAGAGTCCATGCTGTTTTTACCTAGTCCAGAAGCATTGTTTAATATAACCTTGGGATTTCATTGCCTCTGGAAATATGGCAGGATTTCTTTCAGTCAAAGGCAAATAGTGATGAATGTCATAATTAAACATTGAAGTGTATCACGGTGGACTTTTCAATGAACAACCTAGTTTTTTGTCTTAATTACATAGAACGGTGAGGGAATACCTCTTTGGAAATGGAAACATACTTCCCAGCCACCTTGATTTTTGTGAGTCTTTTATTTTGGCTGTCTAATAAGGATCTGTGGGTAAGCCGTGTATAGGCTGTGAATCCTTCCAAAGCCTGAGGAGCCATAATGACCACCAATGTCTCTGTCCATCCCATTCACCTGGGAAGTCAACCAGTGAGTTCAGAGACAGACAGAAGGTGGAAGACTAGGTCTTATATTATGTTAGGATTTTTTTTTTCTATTACTTTCTAAATTGGTCCTCAGACTCCAAATTTGCTAAGAGTGGCATCCCTTTTGAACTATTTGCAGCAGGAGGAACAGACTCAAAATAATAAGCACATTCCCTCCCTGTCTTATGTAAATGATATTTTGATGTTAATTGTCTGTTGTTGGGAGATGATTTGGGATCAGATGTACAAAGCAGTGTGCTTTTAGAGTTAGAGCAAAAGCCTGAAAGTAAGTGAGTCAGGCTTTTTAGCTAGAGAGCTACTGATGCACCAGCTTCATTGACAAAGTCACTTCTGCACTTCTGGTTTTTTAGGGAGTCCTTACCTATAAATCCTAGAGATCATTTTGCTTGGCACTCTGTAGCTGTGCTGTGGACATTTATTTGTGTGGAGTTTTTTGAGTCAAGAATTTGAAAACATAATGTGCTTCCTTGATCTAGGAAGGTGAAAAGGACAGAGCAAAAACATGGCATCACTCTAGTCAAAAGGCCCAAGTTTAAAAAAAAAAATAGGCCAAAGTTTGACCCTTGACTTACTTACTATCCAATAATCTTGGATATTATTTAAGTGCTCTGAGATTAATTTTCTTAAAAATGATCACAGTGAAAAAAATTCCAGCACTTAAAAGAGTGTTTGGAAGCAACAGTGCATTGTGATTTAGAACATATTGCTTGTGTTGGAAGTATATTGTATTCTCTGCAAGTAATTAGCTGTGTAACTAGCTAACTAAACTCCTAACCCTGTTTCTTCTTAGATAAAACAATACTTAACCTTCAGGATTATTTTGATGTAATAAATGAGAAAATCCATATAAAATTTTAGGATAGTGTTCCACATATAGCTATTGTAGGTGTGGCTATTATTATTGTTTTTTTTTTTTTTTTTTTTTCAAAGTTTATTTATTTTTGGAACAGAGAGAGACAAAGCATGAACGGGGGAGGGGCAGAGAGAGAGGGAGACACAGAATCGGAAACAGGCTCCAGGCTCTGAGCCATCAGCCCAGAGCCTGACGCGGGGCTCGAACTCACGGACCGCGAGATCGTGACCTGGCTGAAGTCGGACGCCTAACCGACTGTGCCACCCAGGCGCCCCTATTATTGTTATTATAGTGTGAATATCAAATGAAACAATGGCTAAAAAGTGTCACATAAACTCTAAAGTTCTTTATGCATTGTAATTACTGCGTAGCAACTTGATATTGTTAAATAATTTAATCCATTGTAATTTGAGCGTACAGAAATCTGCCAAAAAAGGTAAAATTTCCATTTTTAATGAATGAGCCTCTACATATACTTGCTAGGAGTATATTTTACTTATTGTTTTTATGAAGCTTGTTTCATAAGCACACCTTTTTCCAGGTATTTGGTTTATGCTTAGAGAAATCCTGTTATTTTCCAGATAATGCCCACGTGAAACAACCAATCACTTTCTTAGCTAGTAAGCACATAAGTTACAATTTGTATTGTAAACATGTGTCCTCAATGTCATAAGATTTCAATACCCAAATCAAGTACAGTGACATCTCACTGCAGGGCAATTTAGGGTAATAAAGGTGAAGTTTCTATGTAACTGAAGTTTTACCACTTGACCAAATGTTTTCAACTGGTTTTGGAGGACATTTTTCTAAACTACTTAACTTTATGCTTTCTTAAAAGTATAGATTATAATGTGACTTTTTTTTCAATGACTCAAAATGAGCATTACAGCAATCAGTAATTATGTTAAGTTCTAATTGGTATGTTTCCTTTTTCTCATTTTCATTTCTAGGGGTCACCTGTTTCTTCTAGGGTCTGTGTACTTGCATCATGTAGCTTTCTGCCTTCTAATGTAGCATTTCTAATCTGCTGAACTGTGAGAATTCAGGTGACTAAGACACTTAGTTAGCCTTGTGTGTAAATGATGAGAATATTCCTCCGTTCCACAAAATACTAAAATTTTAGTATAAGGGATTTGAGCAGTTATTTCAAGATTTAGGAGTTTAGTTTCTCCCCTTCCTTCCTTCCTTCCTTCCATGTTTATTTATTGAGAGAAGGAGAGACAGAGAGACAGACAGAGCTTGAGTGGGGAAGGGGCAGAGAGAGAGGGAGACACAGAATCTGAAGCAGGCTCCAGGCTCTGAGCTGTCAGCACAGAGCCTGATGTGTGTCTCGAACTCACTTATTGAGAGATCGTGACCTGGGCCTGAGCTGAAGTCGGACACTTAACCAACTGAGCTACCCAGGTGCCCCAGGTATTTCTTTTCTTTATTTCCTGGTTCTCAAAGGCTCTAATAACGATCGATGTTTCCAGAAAAACAGAGAATAATTTGCTGGTATAGAAAGAACCACATTACAAAAGATTTTGAGGGTACAATTACTTGCTATTAATGAAGGCAATTACAAATTTCCTAATTATCTCTAATTGGTAAGATTTTATTAATTTTCCTAACAATAACAGTAATATTTAACATTAGCAAATGGTTACTGTGTTTTTTTAACACTTTATCTATTTGTGTAGTTTATTTAATGCTTATATAAAGCTTATTCTTAGATCAGATACTCTATGAACTATATACATATGTTAACTTATTAAATTCCATGAATATTTACATGCATATACTCATTCCCTTCTCAAAACTATTATTTTTGTTGTTGTTTATTTACTTTTTGTATTTATTTCTTTTTGTTTTTGAATAGGAACATAGGATTTATTGAATGCTGCAAGTTGATTTACTGCATATACAAACATCATGTGGGAACAGTGCAAAACCATACACATCACTTTGTCAACTAAAATTAAGGTAGCAACATGAGTAGACAGGGAAGTATGTTGCAAGTTTAATGGCTCCTCCTATCACCACCTAACTCTTCTGGCAAGTTTTACAAGCAGAGGTTCTCACCCTCTGAATCAGGATACATTGTTTCATGGTCTTGGATAAAAGTCATATCACAAGTAATCTGTTGCCAATAATATAGAAATTGATGTGCATTTCAAAGAAATTAGAGCCGTTTCATGTTTATCACTATAAGTCCATCTTGCTCCCAATTTGCATGCTTTTCTTTTTCTTAAATTATTTTTAATTCCAGTATAGTTAATAAACACTGTTATGTTCATTCCAGGTGTACCATATAGTGGTTCAACAATTCCGTATATTACTCAGGGCCCCTCAAAAGAAGTGTGCTCTTAATCCCCTTCACCTATTTCACCCATCCCCCAACCTACCTCCTCTCTGGTAACCATTAGTTGGTTCTCTATAGTTAAGACTCTGTTTTTTGGTGTCTCTGTTTTCCTTTGTTTTGTTTCTTAAATTCCACATATGAGTGAAATCTGACAGTATTTGTCTTTCTCTGACCAGTTTATTTCCTTTAGTATTATATACTCTGTAGCTCCATCCATGTTGTTACAAATGGCAAGATTTCATTCTTTATTATGGCTAATATTCCATTGGATGGATGGATATATATATATATATATATATATATATATATATATATATATATACCATGTCTTCTTTATCCATCCATTATTTGGTGGACACATGGCTCTTTCCATAATTTAACTCTTGTATACAATGCTGCTATAAACATAGGGGTGCACGTATCCCTTCAGGTTAGTGTTTTCATATTCTTTG
This sequence comes from Prionailurus bengalensis, assembly GCF_016509475.1. Classification (NCBI taxonomy): domain Eukaryota; kingdom Metazoa; phylum Chordata; class Mammalia; order Carnivora; family Felidae; genus Prionailurus; species Prionailurus bengalensis. The sequence goes on from NC_057346.1 coordinate 41,567,709, forward strand.
GGTAAATACCCAGTAATGGAATTACTGGAGTATAGGGGTAGGTTTGTTTTATTTTTTTATTTTTTTGAGGAACCTCCAAACTGTTTTCCATAGTGGCTGCACCAGTTTGCATTCCCACCAACAGTGTAAGATGGTTCCTTTTTCTCCAGATTCTCACTAATGCTTGTTGTGTCTTGTGTTGTTGATTTTTGCCATTCTGACAGGTATGAGGTGATATCTCATAGTAGTTTTGATTTTCATTTCCTTGATGATAAGTGATGTTGAGCATCTTTTCTTGGGTCTGTTGGATACCTGGACGTCTTCTTTGGAGAATATCTATTCATGTATTCTGCCCTTTTTTTAGTTGGACTATTTGTTTTTTGCGTGTTGAGTTATATAAGTTCTTTATGTACTTGGGGTACCAACCCTTTATTGGATATGTCATTTGCAAATACCTTCTCCCATTCCATGGGCTGTCATTTAGTTTTGTTCATTGTTTGCTTTGCTACACAGGAGCTTTTTTTATTTTGAGGTAGTCCCAATAGTTTATTTTTGCTTTTGTTTCCCTTGCCTCAGGAGATGTATCTAGGAAGATGTTGTTCAAGACTATTATTCTCAATTTATAGATGGAGAAACTGAGCCTCTGAGAAGTTTTATCAGATGCTCAAGGTCTAACAGCTATTTAGTGGTAGAACCAGTACCTAAAGGCAGGCTGTATATCTCTAGGAATATGATTTTATACCAAAAGCACTCAGACAGACAGCCAGAAATCCAAATACAAGCCATTTGCTCTAGGAATCTGAATTCAATATTATTCAGTCTAATGGCTCAGGACAAAAATAGTGTAAGCTTCTTACTGGCAAAAAAAAAAAACAAAACCTGAGAAATTTGCCATTTCAAAGGAAATGAAGAGAGTTTGGATGTTATTCTTATGAATGTAAAGCATCCACTTTCACCTGCTGATTTGCCTTTATTTAGCTCCTAATCTGGACTATAGGACCTCGCATACCAGTTTTCTCAGTACTGTAAGTTTTCTCAGTACTGTAATGAGAATCAAGCACAGGGGCTGGGGGCGCCTAAGTAGCTCAGTCAGTTGGGTGACCAGCTCTTGGCTCAGGTCATGATCTCATGGTTTTGTGGGTTTGAGCCTGCTGTTGGGCTCTGTGTTGGTAGCGAGAAGCCTGCTTGGGATTCCCTGTCTCTCTGCCCCTCCCTGACTTGCACTGTCTCAAAAATAAACAAACTTAAAAAAAGAAAAGAGCACAGGTTCTGGAATCAGATTACTTGGCTCAGATATATATTCTATTGTTTGATCTTGGGGAATATAAATCATCTGAGAGGTTTCCTCCTTTGTGAATTGATAATATAGAATAGTACCTATCCCATAGGATTATTTTAAGAGTCAAATGAAATAATAGTTCTTAGCAGAAAGCATGGCATGTATTAATTGCTCAATAAATGCGTGTTACATTATCACCATTTTGAAACTATATTTTACACAAAGCTGACACTACAATCAACTCAGTGAAAAAAAAAAGTCTATGTCAGATTTGGAAAATTATGCTTTTCTTTAGTTCCCTCATAAAGAGTCACAACATATACTATCATAGTAAAAGTGTTTTAAAAGTCTGTCTCAGGAGGGGCACCTGGGTGGCTCAGTTGGTTAAGCGGCTGGCAATTGATTTAGGCTCAGGTCATGATCTCACAGTTTGTGAGCCTGAGCCCCACGACAGGTTCATGAGTTCGGGTCCCTCATGAGGCTCTGTGCTGACCCCATGGAGACTGCCTGGGATGCTCTCCCTCTCTCTCTGTCCCTCCCCTGCTCATGTGCACTTTCTCTGTTTCTCAAAATACATATAACTTAAAAAATAAAAGTCTGCTTCAGGAAACATGTTTAACTTTCTTTAGCTCAATATTTCCCAAACTTCTTGATCCACAGAAGTTGTGTAGATGTGGTATGTGCACGCCCATGTGTGTGTATAAAACGTCTAGCTTACAGAACTCCGTTTTCTTGGGACACATTGCTGGGAAAAGCTGCTTCTCGTTAAAATACCTGAAATGGAAATGACTAGAAACGTGTGAAGTGGGAATTCCAGATCGAATCTTATCAGTAAGGCTCGAATATTGCCGTGCCTGCTGATGGAACAAGGGGACTTGGAACTGAGATTACGTGAACGGGACTCCATGTGTTCCTAGGAGAAATGCTTTGATTTGACTGTCTGAGCTTGAATCACAGCTACTGTCACTGCCACCATCATACCACCATCATTGTCATCATTGCTGCATTATCAGCGCCACCTATTAGAGGTCTCATGTACGTCAAACATGGTGCTGAGGGATCCATTCACCTTTGTCATTCTGTCCTGACAGCCACCCTGTGAGCTAGGCAGCCCAACTCTAATTTTCATATCATGGAACACGGACTTAGGTTAAGCTACGTGCCCAAGATAAGGAGCTAAATACAGAAGACGTTCATAGACTCCTGCCTGTCCTGGAGAGTAGCTTGATTCATTACTAGTGAGGATAATTGCCAGTGTGAGAGTTATAGTAATAGCTCACCTGGGGGTGAGCCAGGATCCATGTGACCAGACATGCCCTCTTAGGAGGTGAATTTCCTCAATAGCAGTACCTTCTGTGTGTGCAGGAGACAAATCCCCTTCGAAGGCCCAGACTGCAGGGAGCCTAAGAGCAGCAGGAGGAAGCAAGGCCCACTTAATGACGGGGATCACTTGGCTGCAGCAGAGCACAGTCTCTTTCTTTTAAATTTCTGAACAGTAGAGCTAAAACTCATCATGCTGCTAACATTAGAGGCTGTTACAGGTTTCCCAGGGTGATGAAAGAACCAGACTTAAACCTAGGAGCCATCATTTAGTACAATACATGGCAGGGACAGATTTATGTGGCCTGCACTACCGATCTGGGCTCTCACCTAATTTTGGCATGGCCTGCGAACTAAGAATGATACACATGTATGTATGTATGTATGTATGTATGTATGTATGTATTTCTTAATATTGGACGGCATCCACACACAATGTTACATTGGCTTCAGGTGTACAACACAGTGATTCAACAATCTGTACATGATGCTGTGCTCACCACAAGGGTAGCTACTGTCTGTCACCATACAGGGCTATTACATTACCATTGACTACATTCCCTATGCTGTACCTTTCATCCCTGTGACTTTTTCATTCCATAACTAGAACCCTGTATCTCCCAGTTTTAATGTTTTTTAATATCTTTACCTGGTTAAATTCGTCTCTTGACCTACAGAGCCTAAAATATATACCATCTGGCCTTAAACAACAAAAAATTTTGCTGATCCCTGATTTATCATTTCACTGATGCTGCCAATTAATGTCTTCAATTAAACAAAAAGAGATGCACCAATTTAGCTTAACAATTAGTATTAAAGGGTAAGTACTATTGTCTGCAGAAAACGTTAGCCATGGCAAGAATCCCAGAGAATGGTCAGTTAGGGCTTTATTGTGGGTTTATGCTGTGTGTTTCAAACCTGATAACCATGATGATTGTACTTCTTCCCATCCTTCCTCCTAATAGTTGATAGGAACTGGGGTGATCACATGGCAAGTTAAATAATCAGACTATTTTTTCACGATGGATGAGGGATTTGGATTATAGTTATTATCTGAGTTTGGTTAGATTTTAAGCACAGTTAAATACTCTTTCTCTGTGGGTCAGTCATTTTAAGCATGCATTGAGAGATGAGACAAGATGGTCCCAAAGGGAGAGGGAAATGAGCAGAGAGCAGAAGAGAACCAGGCAGAGAGACTGCTATGTGGTTACTGAGTGATCGCTAGTGACTGCTTTCAATTGCTGCAGGCGGTGATTGGACACTGGAGCTGCTTTCCCATGTGGTATCCACTCACCATGTGCAGAGACTGAGTCCTTGAAATGTGGCGAGTCCAAACTGAATTGCACCGTATGTGCAAAATATACACCAAATTCCAAAAACTCCGTACAAAAAATATAAAATATATCATCAATATTTCATACTTACTCCATGTTGAAATGATAATATTTTGGATATGTTAAGTTAAAATTAATTTTACGTCTTTCCTTTTACTTTAAAAAATGTGCTTACAAGGGGCACCTGGGTGGTGCAGTCTGTTGAACATTGACTCTTGTTTCGGCTCAGGTAATGATTTCATGATTTGCGGGTTTGAGCCCCATATCGGGCTCCGCGCTAACAGCGCGGAACCTGTTTGGGATTCTCTCTGTTTCCCTCTTTCTCTGCCCTTCCCCTGCTTGTGCTCTCTCTTTCTCTCTTAAAGTAAATAAATAAACTTGAAAAAATAAAAAATGTACATACTAGAAAATTTTAAAAATTTAAATACATTTTTAAACTGCATGATTAATGTACAAAATATCTCCTCTTCCCTCAAGAAACAGTATCATACCTAAAACACACTTTGATGAACACTGGATATGAAAACAGGGGTGCCTAGGTGCCTCAGTCATTTCAGCTGCCAACTCTTGATTTCGGCTCAGGTCATGATCTCATGGTTGTGGGTTTGTGCCCCCGTCAGGCCCTAAGCTGACAGCAGGGAGGCTGCTTGGGATTCTCTCTCTTTCTCTCTCTCTGCCCCTCCTCTGTTCGTGCTTGCTCTGTCTCTCTCAAAATAAACATTAAAAAAAGAGAAAATACTAATTGACACTATACAAATTGATTGAATAGAAGTGAACACAAATACTCTTTAATTTTACATATGCTAAGAATATATCATAGCATGGATGCTGTGAAGAAAAATGTTTGCATTTATTTTTAAATTCAGATTCCTCTGGTTGTTGTTCACTGAGAGACCTTAGGAGTAAAAAGGCAATCAGATTACCACCAAAGAAAATGTCTGGCATGTTCTTGATGCCTCCTCTCCACCTGAGTGAATGTATCACTGCAGTTTAGGCCTGGTGAATCAAGAAGATGGCTTTTTAGTAGTGATGCTTTTAGTATCAAATAGTACTGTCTGAGAAATTTTAGTTTCTCCTTCCTGGGAGATACTATTTTGTCATGGCATATTGTTTTTCAGGGCTGCCCATCACAGAATCCTGTGCCATGACTGAAGAATTTAGTTGCATTCTTTCTACAACATCTGAAATCCCATTTGATAGTATTAATATCATCAGCCATTTCATCAGTAAGTAGAGGCAAACTCATTCTTTCACTGGGGAAACAATCCATCCCAAGGTTTATCTTGTTTGCATCGTAATTTACTTCAACTAAATCTTGTAATCAAGGACACGGAGCATCTTCTATGCTGTTCCCATTTTCAGGAATAGTTCAAAGCAGTCTCCTTATTGATATGTTCAGTTTTGGTATTTGGAGAATCAGGATTCTGTGGTGATACAGCTACTTTGATTCTAATACTATTGCTTATACTCTCCAATCCTCTGTTTTTTCTTTTGCCGAAGCTAGACCAAGTCGGTTGTAATTAATACAAAGAGATCCTTGGTGAAACAATGAGCCCTTTCAATATGCCCAGCTTAAGGTGTATATCTCATGGACTGTGAAGAATTTGTCAAATGAGGCAACATATCTCATGTGTCATTCCTTAATACTGCATCAAATAATTGTATTTATTTTCTTTTTAAATGTTTATTTATTTATTTTTGAGAGAAAGAGAGCATGAGTGGGGTTAGGAGCAGAGAGAGGGGGAGAGAGAATCCCAAGCAGGCTCCCTGATGTCAGCATAGAGCCCAACATGGGGCTTGGACTCAACGAACTGTAAGAGCATGACCTGAGCCAAAATCAAAAGTCAGTGCATCAAATAATTATAAAAGCTGCCATTTATAGGTTATTTACATTGGGTCATATGTTATGCTTCATGCTATTTAACTTAAATTCAGTATCCTCCAAATTACAGAAGAGAAAATGGAGGCTTTGCGGCTATTACATCATTTGCCTACAACTTATAAGTGGTGGAGTTGTTTGCATGATAAGTCCTGGACTTTTGACCATTAGACTATCTTAGTTATGAGTCGATGGTGTTTGTGCCAGTGATTGGGTTGTGCTGGGATTGCATTGACTTGGTGAACATGTATAAGGCATATACCGGGCAGAAAGGGTCTAAGACCTCCCTAGGGGAGGAAATAAGTGAGAGGGTGGCTGAAATAAGAACAAAAATTACTCCTTGCTTCCCTCTTCACTACTCTGTGTCATCAGGAGCTTACATAGGATATCAAGTCCTTGCTTTTTCCACTGTGCCCCTTCTAGAAAAACCAGACTCTGCAATCTCTGCAATAAATATTGGAGTAATGTAACCCATCGGGAGGCCTGGAGAGACTGCAATACCTTGGGAATATGCCGTCAGACGGAGCTTCTGTGAGCTGTGGCAGACTGGGACTCCCTCTGGTCAAGGTATGGCCTCACAATTTCCTGTTTTCCTGGCTGCTGCCTCTGCTGCTGTACTCACATTAGATGGACTCCCTAGAGGTGATCTCTTCCCAGTGCTCCGACAGGGACCCTATTCTCCAAGCAAAGTTAATTCACATCATATGGGGGGAACAAATTACTCCCAGATAGTGGTTTATTTTCTTTGGCTCTTCATAGGATCAGACCCGATAATAAAAATCTTAATAATGATGATAATGATGCTGTAGAAATGCAAAGTCTTCAGATTGTTATTTTTGCAGAAGACCATTTAATAATTCTAATTTTGCTGCGTATTTCTATTGGCCAGGCAATTGTTTCGTTTTCCCTCATCATATTCTTTTGTCATTGGGATATTGAGTTTCCAGATGCTTAGTGTACTCTGTGCCTAATTATCTACTGAAATAATTATATTAACTATGCTATCACTTGAAAAATAATGGAAAAGTTTTAAAAGTAAAAGAAGAGTGATAAGATTATATTGAATGGCATTTTTAATCTTTAGAAATGCATATTGTTAGATGACAAGTGGAAACCATCACAAAAAATGAAGCAAATGCTTCCTGGTGCTGTGTAAATGGTCTTGTAAAAGACACAGACATCCCTTCTGTTAACCTTCTTGATCCAACCCATGATAATGACACTGTCATGGAAGGAAACACCCTCCCTGGAACCAGGCAAAATTTGTAAGAAATGCCTCTAGAGTCTCCTCACACATCTGTTATATCTGCCTTGAGCACATATTAGCAGAATACAATCCAAGAAAATCCTCAGCAACCCCAAGGAATGCCCTTTTATGCTGCTTCTGCAGACCTGTCCTTCCAGAAACCATCCACTACTTTGGATTGTTCTTAGTCCACTCCCTCCGGAAAAACACGAGACAGCATTCTGCTTTATAACTGCTCAGATTCTTCTCCTCCAGTTCTGCAGCCAGAGCCTATATATGTTTAACATGCTAAGTGGGATCAGCCCCCTGAATCCCGAATGAATATTTCATGATGTCCAGAGTGCACTTTTGTGAGTTTCTGAATTTTCTTTTCTTCCACATATCTGCATTCTTTCTAAGGCAGGTGTGAGGTAGGTGAGTTTAATCACTTTGCAGTGCTTAAGGGATTAAAGGCTTACAGGCTCTCCTTGCAGGCTGGAGTTCCAGTCTTCTTCTCTTTCCTTTTCTCTCCTCCCTCCTACACTGCGCCCATGTCCCCCTCCCCCATGCCTACCCCAGGGCCTTTGGGGCAACTCTGTTGCTTTCTGATTTGACTTTCTTCTGGTAAATGAGTTAAAGTGTGAGTGGAGCCTGGCTCCATATTTCCTGTCTTAAAAGTAAAATCAAACTCTAAAATATTAGCCCACAGGAAGAAGTGACTCCAAAAGCCAGGGCTCACGTTCCACAAGCCTCTGGAGCTCTCATCTGCCCCCAGCACAATGCACTCATAGGGCCTATGGAAGTGAAACTTCCCAAAAAACTGCAGCGGAAGTGGCAGGCAGCTCCTGGGTTGTTTTCCTATTAGAGACAAGGAGTTCTGGTCCCCTGCCATGGCTGTGCAGCCATTTTCAGAGTACATTTGGAAGCCTTTGACCTCTACTGCAGAGAGTAGGCTTTGCAAAAATATAGGTGGCTGAACAAACAAATGGGGAGTGGGCAGGAGGGAAAATCATAAGAGTTTAACAATGTTGATGTTGGTCTTCTGTAAAAAAAAAGAGGAGGAGGATTTTCCGGTTTTCAGGTTTAGCTCATACCCATAAAGTTAGGAAACTGAATAAAGGAAACAGTTGTTTTTGTGTGTTCTGTTTTTGTTTCCATCAGTGCACCCAGTTCCACTGGGTGTGGAAAGCATCTTAGAGACGTATATTGTCTGCTCCCTTCATGTCTGCTGGCTGACTCAGACCCAGTTTCCACATTGTCTGCGTTGCCCTTTAGTGATTCAGTGTTGCTTGAACACAGGACCTACCTTGGGCCCTAAGTTTTGCTGATGAATCCCAGGACTCTTTAAACTTTACAAATTGTTTAACCTAATCTAAAAAAATCTGCAAACTTGTTTGAGTTTCGGGCCTTATAAAAATAGTGCAGTTCATACTGGAGTGAACTACAGTGCTCCAATCTGGACACACAGGGACTACCACTTCCCCTTGGCCGCCCAGAGAAGCCTACTTCAGCCCCGCCATATCCTTGAAACTCCCTCCTCCCATTATTCAAAACAAGGCTTAAAAGAGTTTCTTTTTATGTAGACCTTTCTCAATAAATATTTATTGACTTGGCTAGTAAAAAAATTAGTTTCATAGGATCGTACTCCTCCCAAATAACATATCTGGTCTTTACTGGATCCTTCCATGCCTCAGTCCCATGGTGTAATTTATAGTGAGATCTTTATGGCCCATGAAAGCCCACTGGGAGAGTATCCTTGAGACCTGGAACAGCTTTTTCATCGTTGGCAAAACTTAGCAGAAAGAAGGTTTCCAATTCTTTTTCTGCAGAAGGGAAGTCCCATTTTGCATAATGGACTATAACCTTTGTCTTCTGATATAATTAAAAGTGAATGACGTGACTGCTTGTGTGGTTTGATTTTAATGAACTAAACACAAGATCAACTATTATTCATACAGTTTTATATCAAATTCTCAGGCCATTTACACTGGCCACACCCATTGCTTAGCTCAGTGAGGCTAGCTAACCCCAGTGATAAGGTTCAGAAACATAAACACTCTAAATCCCAGTCTCAAATCAAACTCCATATAACACAGGGTTGGCAGAATGGATCAACAAGTGTCCTGTGATTGGGAGATTCCTAAATTGCTAAAACAATTCCCTCTGTGCTGTAGGTATATCAGATAAGATGAATAATACATGGAAGTTCTGAAGTAGAAGAAAACAAAAAACAACAAAGCAAGGAATGCATTGTTGGGGTGTGTGTGTGTGTGTGTGTGTGTGTGTGTGTGTGTGTGACAGCAGATACCATACATGATGATTCTAAGATCCTTTATTTTTTCAAATTTTAAAATCTTAGAAATTGGGTTTTATCATAGAATCACTGTACTATCAAAGTACTGTTTCGTTTTTCCTGTCTTAGGAGCACATAAAATAATCAGTCAGTCTTGCAACAGAACAGAGTAGAAAATCCTGGAAGAGGGTGAAGTAAACGAGATGGTAGCATAGCCAGGTCTAAGAGAGATGGCCAACAGAGAGTGGTTTTTGTCATCTGAGACTCATAGTGTTTTGCTATTCCATTGCCAAATCTGATTTACCCCCACCCTATAGCAACAATGGTTACTGTCCACACACACACACGCACAAAACTTCTATTATTTAATAATATAAGGTTGTTGCAGGAAACAACAGGTTGTTGTGACAATGCAAGAGAGGACCATACCTCCCAGGGCCATCTTTATCCCCTCCTTGCATTCAGAAGAGAACATGTGATTTTTTTTTAAGTTTATTTATTTATTCTGGGAGGTGGGAAGGGGCAGAGAGAGAATCCCAAGCAGGCTCTGCACTATCAGCACAAAGCCTGATGCAGGGCTTGATCCTGTGACATCATGACCTGAGCCCAATGCTTAACCAAGTGAGCCACCCAGTGCCCTGAGAACATGTGATTTTTCCCCCTTAAAATATGAGCGCAAGTACTGATTATCTCATGTAGAAAAGAGTCTTTAAGAAGAAGGTGTATCTTCTCCACAGATTTCTTTTTCCTTTCATTTGTTGGGTATAGACAGTGCTAATGAAAGCCTAGGGCATCAGAGAGCCAAGTGATGTGAAGTTCCTGGGTGTCCATAACATTAAGTCAGGAATAGTCCATAACATCAAGTTCCAGCCATGATGAGCTTTCTGGGATTATTGCACAAGAAACGGATAAACTTCTGCTGTGTTTGAGACACTGTATGATTTTGGATCTATTTGTTACAGCAGCTTCACGTTACTTCAAGATACTAAATACAGAGTAGGAAATCAGAAGTTAGATGAAGATGAGAGTTGAGGAGGAGGCTTAATTGGTTTTGCAATGTTTAGCCAAAAGAAGGGAAGAAGAACATTGAGGAGGTCCTGATATGTCCAAAAGCATTTGAAAGGCAGTTCTAAAGTAAAAGAGATGAGAATTTTCTGTAAGTCCAAAGGGCTCACCTATGAACAAGTAGAAGTTAGAGAGGCAGGTTACAGCCTAATTTAGCAAACACATTCTAACCATTTTCTGTATTCCAAATGGCTTTGCCAAATAGCAACCCCCTGGTACTAATCTTTTTCGGCTGAAGTTGGATGAACTTCTAAAGGCGTGTGCTTTAGGCAGGATTCAGAAGTGATGATCTCTAAGGCAGCACTCCTTTCTAAGTGTCCATGTGAGGATGTTACGCATTTGTAAGTGGCATTAAGCTATGACAGAATGGATGTTAGAATGGAGGCAGTCTTCTTAGCAAAGATCAGAATCTTCTGTTGGAAATATGCTGATAGACAAACAAAAGGAATGGATAGTTTCACATTTTCTTGATTAGATGGGCTTATTTCTAAGTTAGGAACATATATGGGAAATTATTAGGAAATCATTCAGCCAATACACATTTACTAAGCACTTGGTATATGTCTGACACCACCTTATGCAAGTACAGGGCATGGCTCCTGTTCTCAAGGACGTTATGATCTATGAGGGGAGACAGGGTGTATTCACTTTTGAATATTCATTATTATCTTCTGTAAGATCACCAGAGCAAGTGGAAGAAGCCAGAAAGACAGCCTGCTAGAGGGGAAGAAGCCCAGCATTTGGAGCCAGAAGAGCAAGATTCAAGGTCCTTTTCTGCCTCCTATTGGCTATGAGATGTTTTCTAACTCTTTCATCTTTTTGATGCTCAGTTAAAATCTTTTTATAATCAACTAATACCTTTTAAAATTTGGAAGAATTTACAACTTTATAACATTTAGTGAACGTTAGCCATTACCTCTGAACTCAGAGAACAACTGTTAGTAATTTTAGTTATTCTCTTCCAAAAATATTAGGCATATGTAAACCAGACTATTTTGATATCTAGAGATTTGGACTTATAATGATTTCAACCCCAAAGATGAGGATAATAAGGCAGACACATGTGAAAGGAAGGAAGATTATAGCTAGAGAGCACAGAGAAGATCTGAGCAGGTAATCCTGGGCTACAAACAGTTCCATGAGGAGGAAGCCTCATGGGGAGAAAGGGCTGGGGAAGCAGTGCCACGACTCTGTTTATATTTAAAAGATGAAAAGATGAAAGAATGAGTCAGCCTCTTGCAGAATCTTAAGAATTCAGAAAGGGAGTGTAAAGGAAAAACTCTTTGCCACCTTTCTATGTAGGAAAAATTCAGTTCTTCCCTAAATCAGTTATTTCTTCCCTGCTATGTCTTTCTTCACTGTGTATCTCCTTCCCCCAACTTTTTAAAGTGAAGTATAATTAATGTAGTCTTGTATTAATTTCAGATGTATAACAATTCAAAAGTTGTATATATTACTCAGTGCTCGTCATGATAAGTGTACTCTTAACCCCTTTTATCTATTTCACACATCCCCCTACCCACATCTCCTCTGGCAACCATCAGTTTTTTCTCTTGTGTTTAAGAGTCTGTTTTTTACGGGGTGCCTTGGTGGCTCACTTGGTTAAGCCTTCAATTCTTGATTTTTGGCTCAGGTCTTGATCCCAGGGTCGTGGGAACTAAGTGACAGCCAATAAACTGTCAGGCTCTGTGCTGAGCAATGAGCCTGTTTGGGATTCTCTCGCTCTCTCCTTCTGTCCCTCTGCCCTGGTCATGCTCTCTTTCTCTCTCTCAAGTGAAAAAAAAAGAGTCTCCTTCTTTGGTTTGTTTGTTTTTTTCTTTGTTCAATTGTTTTGTTCTTAAATTCCACATGTAAGGGGCATCTGGGTGGCTCAGTTGGTTAAGTGTCCGACTCTTGATTTTGGCTCAGGCCATGATCCCAGGATTGTGGGATTCCCCCCCACCCCCTCTTTCTCTCTCTCTCTGCCCCTGTCTCTCAGTCATTCCCATTCTCTCACCCTCTAAAAAAAAAAGCCCTATGAGTGAAATCATATGGCATTTATCTTTTTCTGATTTATTTCACTTAGCATTATAGTCTCTAGATCCATCTGTGTTGTTGCAAATGGCAAGATTTTATCCTTTTTTATGGCTGAGTAAGACTCATAGTCCACATTTGGTGTACACACCACATTTTCTTTACAAATTCATTTGTTGATGGACATATGGGCTGCTTCCATATCTTGGCTGATGTAAACAATGCTGCAGTAATCATAGGACTGCATATACCTTGCACTTGTCAGAATGACTAAAGCATGTGTGTCTTTTTTCACTTTCACACAGAGACTACACTTTTGATACTTTTAGTCACCAAATATATGGTTTTTTCCCCTACCAAACAATTCTCTCTGATACCAGCTGGGTATCCTGCAATTTAAATCAATTCAGACACTATCTACCAGGAGATAATGTCAGATCCCACAGGTAAAGGGCTCAATCCCACAAGACTGACCCCCTCACCCTAACACCACTTTAGATGGAATTAAAAGCCCAGGTTGTCACCAGGATTTGATTTATTTGCTGGAGTACCTCACAGAATGCAGGGAAACACTAATGATTACCAGTTGATTAAAATATATGATAAAGGATATACATGGACAACCAGATGAAGAGATACCTAGGGCAAGGTCTAGGAGAGTACTGAGTGCAGGAGGTTCTGTCCTTATGGATCTGGGGTCGGTCACCCTGTTGGGATATGGATGTGTTCACCCACTTGGAAGCCCTCCCAAATCCATACTTTTGGATTTTTATGGACATGTCATCATGTAGACATGATCAATCATTAACTCCATTGTTAGTCCTTCTCCCTTCTCAAAAAATGGGGCGTGGGGCTAAACATGTCAAGCTTCCAGTCATGACTTGGTCTTTCCAGTAACTAGCCCCCATCTAGAAGTCATCCAAGAGCCCACCAAGAGTCACCTCATTTGAACAAAACACAGTCCTACCACCCAGGAAATTACAAGGGTTTCAGGAGCACTATGCCAAGAACCAGGACAGAAACCTACACACACACACCCACACACACATACATACACATACATACACACCCATATGTGTGTGGGTGTGTGTGTGTGTATTCTATTATCTCACAGGGAAGGAGGAGGAAAACCAAACACCAACATTTTAAGTCTTCTCTTACATCATACTGTGTAACCCTCACAATAACCTTGTAAGGCTCATACTGTAGTATTGTACCATTTTATAGATCAAAATATTGAGAAACAGAGCTTGTCATAGAAGTCATAAAAGCTGGATTTGAAACGATTTTGCCTGACTCCCAAACTCTTCTTTCTTCCATGCTGAAATATCCTAAAGAAGAGGGGAGTATCTTCTTATATTATTTGCCAAGATCAATTAATCATAAGGAAAGTACAGAAATTCAGGAACAGTTTCTTTCTGTTCCAAGTGTTTGCTTTCCAATTTGTACATTTCACAATTGGCTGCAATACTCAATTACCTTCCCGTTCTCTCCTCCTCCTAAATAAGAGTTAAGGGGAAGACAGTGGAAGAGCTCAGTCAGGCAAAGGAAGTGTCTGGTACTTTATTACCATCAAAGGAGCTACTTATTTCTGGACTTGAAAGTAGGACATAGTAGAGGGGTGGCCTGTGAGTCCAGTGACTAGCACCCCGTGATCTGGGAGAAATCACTTCTCATTTTTTTAGTGGAGAATTTATGTAGGGATATGGATAAGGCCTTCTCATAACTTGATTGTAACCAGGATTGTCAATTTAGCAAATAAAAATGCAGAAGACCCAATTAAATTTGAACTTCAAAGAAAAAAAATGAATACTTTTTAGTATATTCTGAATTTTTAGTGTATGTTCCAAAAGGTTATTTGTTATTTATATGGAACTTATATTTGACCGGATGACCTGTATTTCACTTGGCATCCCTAATTGTAACAGATAGCCATCCACCTTGGCTAGCTAAATCTAAAGGTCGGAAGAAAAGTCTGATGATAGGGACCTCAAAATCTAAATGCTGCCTAGGTCTCATTGCCAACCTGTGCAGGGAGTGTGAACTTGGAGCCCAGCCTAGACCTCCAGCCTTAGGCTCATCCCCGTTTCTTCCTAGTTGGTCTTCTGGGCAGTTCAGCCCAGGCATCCTAATTTAAAATGTTCTCCATTGTTCTAGTTGAGGGGAGGAAATAATTGTGCTTATAATTCAGTGTAAATAATAAAATCAATCCCTTAATTGTGCTCTCTGAAGGAAATTTTCAGTTTCTATCTCTGTGTATTTTATGTTTATTCATGATTTATAAGATACCCTATTGATGTAGGAATTAGCAGATTAGAGGACAGAAGAGTTGTGCTCATCTGTGAGACAATGAAACAAAACATTTTGTTAATCAATCACCCTGCTTGCCATTTAACTAGATTCTCCCCTAAGAGAATCTCTCCAGAGCCATGTCAGTCTAAAAGGAGAAAATAAAAACAAACAAACCAAAAAAGGACTTGTTCCACGTGGGTTCCCATTTGCTGTTCTCCCAAGGTCACAGCTGTTGGCCAAATGAATGAAGTTTCAGGATTTGGTTCTTCAACCTGCTTCTGCTCCCTGTTAAATTGCTGAATTACCGAGAGTGAGGAAACATGGATGGGCCAGACAGTTATGGTGCCAGTTTCATTCTATACTCAATTACCCATCATTTTAGAGAAGATGGGATTCGCAATGCTTGGGGGCAAATCTGGGATGCCATCTGGGAAAAAGGAGTCCTGAGGCCGCAGAAATGGTGAGGGCTCCCAACACTGAATACTCAGAATGTCTGAGATTTCAGACATTCAATATTCAAATATTTCAGGATGTCTTTCACAGTCTTAATTTCTAAGCAGCCTATGCCATTGATGATACTTACAGCCCCAAGCCAACCTACCACACCTGGAGGCTGGCTTAGGACTGAGTTTTCTGTTAAGTTTCAATAATAAGCAATACTAACAACTAACAGTTCAATAGCTCTTACAGTTTACAAACACTTTCACATTGAAATTATCTTATTGAATCTTTTGATTTTATAGTTAAAATACTTGTAATGCTACAAGTAATAGTAAAAAAAAAAACAGCACAACTCACAACTAACAAGCAGTTACTTTACACTTGGCCTCTTTCTAAGGACTGGGGTGAGTATGGTTATTTATGGCAGTGGAAACAGGCTCAGAGTAGAATGAATGTGCTCAAGTTTTCAGAGCCGGAAAGAAGCAGAACCTGGATTTAAACCTTAGGCGCTCACTAAGCCTCCAGTGCTGTTAGGAACACTTGTTATTACGTGAAAACATTTGTTTCAGGGAAGCGTCTTTCCATGCCACCGAGGCATTTATTGAGTATAAGAGTTTCCAGAAACATTTCCTGATTTCCTTCTGTCTTCATTTAGCAGATTTTTATCCGACAGTCTAGGGGATACAGAGATGAATGGCATCACTAGCAGGAAGAAAACGCTGGAGCTGGGAGCTGACATGTGAGATCATCTCAGTGCAGCCCAAGGACGCTGCAGTGGGAGATGAGGGTTCAGTGAGGACACCCCAAGGACAGACTTGAACCTGGGAGAAGTGGGTGGGAGGGAGCTCAGGACTGTTGATAGAGGAAGTGACAGGAGCTGAGTCTGGAATGCAGAAACATGCAGGCTGAGTGAGGGCAAGGGCGTTTCAGGCAAAGGGAGCAGAGCATCCCTTTCACTTTGTGAGAGTGTGAAAGGCATCAACCTGGGATGCAGGGCCACGCACTTAGGATGATGTCCCAAGTAGTTAGGTGTGCACTGCAGCATGCTGGGGGGTATGATGGGCAGAGGTGGGGGTGGGGGTGGGAAGACCATGGCTGGGGAAGCCACGCCCTGTAAGACACGAATTAGCTTTCACCTTTTAGACAACAAGGAGACATCAAAGACTTTAAATGGGCAGATGACATGATTATATTTATTTGTATTTTAGAAAGACTATCACTGAGAGAATAAATTTGGAGTGAATGCAGATAAAAATAAAGGAAAATCCAGTTTTCTGGTTTCCATGTTTGTTATTAACTTTAGATATTATTCTTCCTTAATTCAAACTAATAGGAATGTCATCAAAAGGACTGATTTGAAGATTTTTTTTTTTTTTAGGACAGTTGCCTTTTTTTTTTTGAGGCCCATCCTATTTTTTTTTTTTTTATTTTACATTTACTGATTTTTGAAAGACAGAATGAGACAGAGCATGAGCAGATGAGGGGCAGAGAGAGAAGGAGACAGAATTTGAAGCATGCTCCAGGCTCTGAACAAGTGTTCAGCACAGAGCCCGAAGCGGGGCTCGAACCCATGAACTGTGAGATCATGACCTGAGCCAAAGTCAGACACTTAACTGACGGAGCCATCCAGGTGCCCCAATCCATCCTAATTTCTTATTATTTGAATTTTGTCTTTTAACCTTTATCATACACTTGTTATGTGTCAGGTATTGTGTTGGTGAACACTATGGTTATTTGTATTTTACAGAAAAAAAATTGAGATTCAGAGAGGTTAAGTAACTTTCCCATCGTTGCACAGTTAATTTAGCTGTAAAGCTAAGTTCTAAACTCTGGCATTGTAGAGTGTTGGCTCTTTATGCTATTTTTAAACTATATTATGCTGATGCTACTGTGGATAAGAGCTTGACTTGCATTTCAGTTACATTCTGGAGGCCGGAAGAGCCTCCTTAAAATAATCCAACTATGGTAATTACCTGACCACACTTTATATATAAAGCCAAAGCCATCTTCTGTGTTTTAATGATTGTTTCAAAGATACTGACTCTTTTCTTTCAGGTGCTAGCCAAGGTTGAGCTCTCAGCACTGACCCATGTCAACAGGAATGTTGAAAAATATAGACTAGAATGCAGATTTTGTAGCTGACAGTATTCTTGGGAGCAGTTACTCCAGCATTTCCCAGCACAAACTCTTAAGGTACAATATCACCACGGGATCTTAATAGGTGTTAAGTGATTAAAAAAAAAAAAAACTTCTCTGGCTTAGTGAGAGAAACATTGAATTCAACATAGTTGAACAGCTCTTTCTGCTCTTTGAGATTTCTTAGCACATTTAGTGTATAAGTGGGTATTGTGAATCTTTAGAATTCAGGAAGGTAATGTCTTTCAACACACTTGATCCCCAAATCTTCTTCTCTGACACCAGCACATTTGACATATGCTATTCTACCGTTGCCCAACAAGGAAACCTCAACTCAGAGAAAGCAAGTGACTTAGACAACTCCAGACATCCTGTCTGCCAGGAAATTCTGCAAGTTATGCTTTCAATACTGTGCTCACAAGATGCCTCCTTAAGTCCATTTCAGTGTGGACATTCCTTCCCCTCTTTGAGATGGTACAAGAAGAGAAGTGGTAGGTCATGATTTTCATGAGGTAGGCAATTTCTCAAAGAGCCACTAAGCAAGAGGGTGATATCCCAAGAAAAGAGGGAAACTAGGATCAGTTTTTATATCCCAAACAAGTCAACAGTGAGTGTGCTGGGTCCAGAACCTAGAATCTTGCATGGCACTTTCCAGTCAAGAGCTTCTGAGTAGAGACTGCTTTGAGAAATCCTGTTTATTCATTTTATTTTTAAAAATTTTATTCTCTCAGCAGATTTAATCCTCATCCCTGGAATTCGCTGTATCTTTTTGTTATGATGAGAGTGAACAGCTGGTCCATTTGGTTGACTCTGTTGACAGTGTTCAGTTGCTTTTCCCAGCCCCCACTCCTCTTTTTTTTCCAGACAGTGCCTGGCTCCCTTTGTCTGGCTACTGTCTGACATGTCAGCTTACACTACCTCAGTTCCCAGCTGTTCCTCTCTTTCATGCTATGGATTGCTCTTTGCATTGGACTCAAACATGGTTTTGCACTTCCAGAGGGCTAATCTGTTTCCACAGCAACTCATAAAATGGGGTAATTTGATGCAAGACCTGCCTAAAACTTTTTTCGCTGAAAGTTTTTGCATGTGCGTATAAATACGTCTGTGCCCTTCCAAGCTAAGCACTGCTTTTAGAGAGTAACTTCACAAAACCCGGACCACAGTTCCAATGAATAGCAGAGTTCTGTCAGCTTCCTGGCTTTTTTAAGCAACACATTTTCATTAGGAAATGAAATAGCAAAACCTATTTTCTGAACAATATTTAAACTAAAAGTTATAAACAGGAAATAAGGAAATAAAGTATCTTTCATGTCAATTTGAACCCAACCATACTTAACAGATAGTACCCAAAAGCTTTTAATAAGATAGTAAGTAGCTGAAAATATGGAATATAGAGAGGTTGCACTAATGTGACTATTTAGTTCCTAACTTGGGTACTGCCTGCTTATCTTCAATGTCAAGTGGTTTTTCAGCAACATCATTTTCTTCAGGTAACTTAAAAATTTTAGAGAATTTAGCAAAAATATTCTTTCTAATAGGCACTAACTATAGAAGAGTTTTTTATTCAACATTTTACATAGCTTAGATGTCTTTTTTAAAATGTTTGTTTATTTTGAGAGAGACAGAGAGACAGAGCATGAGTAGGGGAGGGGCAGAGAGAGACACACACACACAGAATCTGAAGCAGACTCCAGGCTCCTAGCTGTCAGCACAGAGCTTGATGCTGGGCTTGAACTCACAAGCCATGAGATCATGAACTGAGCCAAAGTTGGACGTTAAACTGACTGAGCCACCAAGGTGCCCCTATATAGCTTGGAACACAATAGTACCAGACTAAAATTCTAAAAATTAGTAATCATTTTATGATCTTTTGTGACTTTGAAAGCAGAATCTA
Source organism: Prionailurus bengalensis (assembly GCF_016509475.1). Classification (NCBI taxonomy): domain Eukaryota; kingdom Metazoa; phylum Chordata; class Mammalia; order Carnivora; family Felidae; genus Prionailurus; species Prionailurus bengalensis. The sequence continues at coordinate 41,586,859 of NC_057346.1, forward strand.
AATCTTTTCAATTTAGGGGCACCTGGGTAGCTCAGTTGGTTAAGCATACAACTCTTGGTCTCTGCTCAGGTCATAATCTCATGGTTCGTGGGTTCACATGGGGCTTGAACCCGTTTTCTGACAGCACTGTGCTGTCAGTGCAGAGCCTGCTTGGGATTTCTCTCTCTTCCTCTCTCTTTGCCCCTCTCTCCTTCTCAAAATAAATAAACAAACTTTAAAAATAAATAAATAAATCCTTTCAATATATACTCCTAGCCTCTAGCACACTCTCTGGAACATAGCTAATACTCAGTAGATGTTTGCTTTTTATTTATTTGTTAATGAAGAAGGAAACTAAATTTTAAAATGTATCTTTATAGTAGTAGATAATATGACTATTCACAATTATTCATTTCCTCTCTCCCTGTAGGTATATATGCTTTCTGCCCCACTGATTTTGATTTGACCATGTGACTAGCTTTGAACAATCAAATGTAAAAGCTTTTAGAGACATGGTAACTTTTTCTTAGTCCCCTTGTGTTTCTGCTCTCTTCCATGAGCCTGCAGGTCCTTCTGTCTGTGTTCTAGATAACAAGATACGTGGAATAGGTCTACATCCACCTACAGTCTAAAGCAGACTGTAGCCTGCATTTCACAGCCCTCATGTAAAGTGAGCAGGAGGTAATTTCATTATTTCATGTCATTGAGATTTTAGAATTGTTACTGCAGTAAAATCTGACTAATACATAGACCAAACACACTGTGCTATGCTATTTTATATTATGTATAAATTATATATATATATATGTGTGTGTGTGTATATATATATATATATATATATAATATACATATATATATAATATACATATATATACCTAATCTGTATGGAATTATGATTATGGTTATAATTAATCTGTATGGGCTTATATATGTGTATGTGTATATTTCATATATGTATGTATATTATATATGTGTATTTATTCATGAATATGTGTTTATATACATATTCCTAATCATAACTCCATGATGTACTATTTTCTTTTTCATGGAAAACTGAAGATTATAAAGTTAGGCATTTTACTCAGAATCATACAATTCTTACTAAAGAAGTGGGATCTGAGCACATGTCCCTCTGACTTTCCAACCTCTATTTTCTTTTAATGTCAGGCTCACACAATGCCTTTAAAATAGACATTCAGTTAAAATCCCTTTTATACTTAAAAATTATTTTCATAGAGAACTAAAATGTACTATCCTTCCACCTAACTAAAGAATTTTAATTCAATTTAACAAATATTTCTTGACGATTTTCTATGTGCCAGTCAATGTGTCAGTTCTTGGGGGAAATGAGATAAATCACTGTTCTTACCACCAAAGGGCTCATCATGTAGGACCATCTCATAGTCTGACAAGAACCTTAGATTCTAGTTGTTAATATACATGAATGAAAAAACAATGGAACTGAATTTCCAGCAGTAGACTCACAAGGTTTTCCCATTTTTAAACACTATTAATAGGGTGATCTACTGACCAATTCATGTACTTTTCTATAGCCAAAGGCACAAATTAGACTCAGCCTGTTACCAAGAGTAGTTTGGCTAACTATCTATTATAGCCACCATTTGTTAGACCTAGGCTGATGAAGAATGTATTAAGTGCCATACTTAGGATAATTTCCTCATAGACGAGTTACTCAGCCAGATTTATTTCTGAATCAATAAAATTGCTCCTTCCTATATTATTCACATTATTCCACACTAATAACAACAGCTATTTATTGAGCACTTGTATGCCTACCTGGCCTGAGCTAATTGATGAGTATATACTCTCAGGGACATATATTTTGGAGAAGTATGCCAAACAAAAAGAAACAAGTTTAGTGCTTAAGAGAACTAGTTTAGGAGTCATATAGGACTAAAATGAAATATTGGCTATGGCACTTCTATTGTATGGGACTCTGGACAGTTCACTCTCCTTTGCTTAAGTTTCTTCATGTATAAAATAAATATAATCTCTGCTACACAAGATAGCTGTGAGGATGGAATAACCTGCAGCGGTGCCTGCATGGCTGAGTTGGTTAAGCGTCCAACTCTTGGTTTCAGCTCAGCTCATGATCTCATGGCTTCATGGGTTCAAGCCCTGTCTTGGGCTCCACACTAGCAGCATGGAGTCTGCTTGGGATTCTCTCTCTGCCTCTCTCCCTGCCCTTCCCCAGCTCGTGCTATCTCTGTCTCTCTCAAAATAAATAAATAACTTTAAAAAAAAAGATTTGTCATCTGCAAAGCAGGTAGCATAGCGCCTGGCACATACTCAATGTTCAAAGATGAGAACACATTACCAAAAGTGAAATGCTAAATTGAAGGCACTCATGGGCCAACATGAATGATACTTACAGTACATGAAGGGATTAACCTTAGGGTGTGTATATACATTCAGATGTGGCCACTACATTTGCTGTGGCACATCAGGGTTTTGCAGGGTAAGAGCAGTGTGGGGACTCTGTTTACCCGTTATGAATGTTCGTAATGTGGTCTTTAACCAGTTGTATGTCCTGCCTCCAAGTTTCCAGTTCCTTGGTTGCTACATCATCATCAGCCAAGAACCACATTCTTGTTCTTGTTCCACCTCCATGAGATTGCTCTGAAAATCAGTGGGTAACACAGGGCAGATGGGAAAGGTATTCTGGCTCCAATTAATTAAGCCAAAAAGAAGACAGAGACCAAATGTGGAAAACCTCAGGCCAAAAGGAAAAAATGTCATTAAGTGATTAGCATCAAAAAAGAAAGTTTAAAATGAAAACCATCTTGCCTCCTAAACATGTTCTAACTTCTAAAATAGAAAGTAAAGCAAATACAGAAGTGACTTCTTGGAATCTGGTAATCATTGTTCAACAAAACTGACTTTGCTTCCCTGGGTAATTACCTACTCAGCCAGCAGGCATCTAAGTAGTCTTCCTTTCTCCCTCGTACTTATCACGACAGAGCAGAATGGCTCCTTGCAGAAGGGCTGGAATGCTAGAGAATGATCTCGTTAGTGTGATTTGAAGGTCTGAGCAGAAATAGTGTCTTCCTTAATTAAAATATAACTGAAACTCTCCAAAGTTGGCACTTTCTCTGGGCAAAATGGAGACAGGGACAGCAAGGCAATGGACAATTCTACTCCACTTTTGATTTGGATCACTTATGAACCAAACCCTTTTCATATATTCCCTGTAGCCTAATTGTTAAAATGGGGGTAGGACTAAGAATTTTTTTAAAAAAGGATATTATTTAGATATTATTTATATTCAGATATTATTTAGATAGTATTATATTTAGATATTATTTAGTGGCAAGTAATGGAAACTTTTTACTCCAAGTGACTTTAATTTATGGAACTATATCAGGAAATCCAGAGGAAGGCAGATCTACAGCATACAATCAGAGATTCAATGATGCCATCAAATTTCAATTTCTCTGTTCCATCATCCTCTTAAGTTTGGTGCCACTAAAAGTCACAAGATAATTGCAGCAATTTCAGAAGTCATTTCCAGGCATGAGGATGTTTAGAGGAAGTAGGGGATTACCTTTTAAAGAGTGAGTCTTTACTAGAAACCCTCAAATTTTTCCTTGTGTCTCATTGGCCAGCTCTGTGTCACATGCCTATCCAAGTACCAATCACTGGTAACAGAATTGAGACTCTCCATAATTGTTTTGCACCAGTCAGGACTCAATCTTTGAGACTGTCGTGAAACACAAGCCAGTGCAAAATGGTCTAGGTTATGGAACAAAACAGGGTTTTGCTAGGAAGGTGGGAAGAAGGTGGGAAATGAAGATTGCATAGGCAGAATTAAAATGTAAAATCTTTGAAAATCTAGCAAATAACCAAAGTCAATAAAGACAGAGTGTCAGAAGTCTGGAAAATGTGATCGACATGGCATGTTATGACTTGTTTTCCTGAGCTTGAAGTGTCTGCACCATCCATGTGAAAAATCTGTACATCTTTCCTTTCCTTTTTTTTTAAAAATTTTTTTTCAACGTTTATTTATTTTTGGGACAGAGAGAGACAGAACATGAACAGGGGAGGGGCAGAGAGAGAGGGAGACACAGAATCGGAAACAGGCTCCAGGCTCTGAGCCATCAGCCCAGAGCCTGACGCGGGGCTCGAACTCACGGACTGTGAGATCATGACCTGGCTGAAGTCAGCCGCTTAACCGACTGCGCCACCCAGGTGCCCCGATCTTTCCTTTCCTATTCCCAGCTGGATGTCACCTAACAAATACCATCTTAAAACATACCACTTAGGATACCTCTTGTACTAATTTAGATCAGGCATATCCCTGATTGTTTTCTTATATGCCAAGTCTAATACATATGTGGTAGTTGTTTGAGCCATTGTATGGAATAAAATTTTTGAATCCATTCTCTGAACTCAGTGGGAAAGTGTGCATGTTAGATTAATTATGTTTTCCAAGGGCCGCAAAGATTTAAATGAGGCACCATGTACCAGGTACTGGCCATTGCTTGATAGATTCTTGGTCTGTATAGAGACCAAGAAAAGTGGAAAATTCACCATTCCTTGTAGTTCCTATATCCTACCTGATGACCCACTTCTTACCAGATGATCGACATCGGGAGATGACTCTCTTCTCAGGAAATCTCACTCTTTAATGATAAGGATGCAGACCAGTCCTTGAGGGTTTCCACAGTACCTTGGTCTCCACAGCATATCTATTCATAAAATACAAATTGCAAGTAAGAAAGTTGTCTCTTTATTACAGTGGCACCTAAGGAGGTTTCTTCTGCTTAAACATAATTTCTTCTTTTTTTTTTTTTCAGTTTTGGATTTCTTTTTTTCTTTCTTTTTTTTTTTAGTTTATTTTTGACACAGAGAAAGAAAGCATGAGTGGGAAAGGGGCAGAGAGAGAGGAAGAGAGAGACTCCCAAGCGGGCTCCATGGTGTCAGCACATTGCCTGATGTGGGGCTCGAACTCATGAACTGTGAGATCATGACCTGAGCTGAAATCGAGTCAGGCACTTAACCAACTGAGCCACCCAGGTGCCCCTAAACATAATTTCTTCTTAATCTTAAGTACTAAATTTCTCCTAAGTTTAGTTTATCCATGTATTCTCCTTGTGTTTTCTGAGAGGTCATGTTTCATACCTTTTGTTCATCATTAGCAAATGAGCTCAGATGAATGAATCTCATCTGCTTCATTCCATAACCTGGAAAGAATTTGAAAAAGTATGGTGAAGGGTTCTATTTAAGAAATCTTTGCCTACTTCTAGATCATGATTTTCTCCTGTGTTTTTTTTTTAATGTTTATTTATTTTTGAGAAAGAGAGAGACAGGGTGTGAGCAGGGGAGGGGCAGAGAGAGAGGGCGACACAGAATCTGAAGCAGGCTCCAGGCTCTGAGCTGTCAGCACTAAGCCTGACTCACCAGCTATGAGATCATGACCAGAGCTGAAATTGGAAGCTTAACTGTCTGAGCCACCCAGGTGCCCCTTCTCCTATGTTTTCTTATAGTAACTTTATTGTTCCATGTTTTAAGTTCAGCTTTGTTATCTATCCTAAGTCACTTCTTGGGAATGGAGTGTAATCAAGTGTTTTTTTTTCCCCCCCTCCTTACTTAAATCTAATTTTTCTAATGCTCTTTGTTCAGAATCTGTTTTCTTTCTCCATTTAACTGACTGGGAGTCTTGTGAAATCAATTGACTATATTTATGTAGGTCTAAATATGGACTCTTTATGATGTCCCATGATATATTTTCTACCCTCATATAAATATCATACTAACTTGATTACTGTGATTTTATAGCAAGTATTAAAGTGGTATTGGTAATTTAAACTAGTTCTCTTTTTTCAGTATTGATCTGACACTTAGAGGCATGTGGCATTTTCTTATAAAACTAAAATTAACTTGTCAATTTCTTCAAAAAACTCTGCTGTATTTTACACTGTGATTACATTGAATCTTGAGCAATATAGTCAACTGACATCTTAATATTCAGCCTTCCAATTTTTGAATATGGTATGTCTCTCAATGTTTTTAGGTTTTCACAAAAAAGTGCTAATTTAAAATAAAAAATATATTCTATATAATTTTTAATATCAAATTATAAATACTTACCTATCAAAAACACCATTAAGGAAATAAATAGGAAAATTAGCCTAATAGGTAAAAGATATTGGTAGCATATATATCAGACAAAGGACTCACACTGAGAATATATATAAAGAACTTCTATAAGTCAAATATCAAAGAATAAACAACCCAATCAAAATGGGCAAGACTTGGGCACTCCAAGCATATGGGAATTTGTCAATATCATAAGTCATCAGAGGAATGTTCATTGAAATTATGATAAAATACCCTTTCACACTCAATAGGATGGCCAAAATAAAAAAAGAGTGACAACACTAACTTGATGACTATGCAGAACAAATGAAACTCTCATATATTTCTCGAGGGAACGGGAATGGTACAACCACTTCAGAAAATTCTTTAGCAATATCTTATAAGATTAAACAAACACTGATTACACATCCCAGAAATTTCACTTGGTTTTTTACTGAGAGAAATGAAAACATTTGCCCACAGAAGCACTTGTACATGAAAATTCATAACATTCTTGTTCCTTTTTAAAAATATAATTTATTGCCAAGTTAGCTAACATATAGTGTGTACAGTGTGCTCTTGGTTTCAGGGGTAGAGTCCCAAGATTCATTGCTTACATACAACACCTAGTGCTCATCCCAACAAGTGCCTCCTCAATGCCCATCACATATTTTCCCCTCTCCTCCAACGCCCCCCCATCATCCCTCAGTTTGTTTTCTGTATTTAAGAGTTTCTTATGGGTTTGCCTCCCTATTTTTCCCCTTCCCCTCCCCATGGTCTTCTGTTAAGTTTCTCAAGTTCCACATATGAGTGAAAACATGATATCTGTCTTTTCTTACTGACTTACTTCACTTATCATAATACCCTCCAGTTCCATCCACGTTGTTGCAAATGGCAGGATTTCATTCTTTCTCATTGCCAAGTAGTATTCCATTGTATATATATACCACATCTTCTTTATCCATTCATCGTTTGATGGACATTTGGGCTCTTTCCATGATTCGGCCATTGTTGAAAGCACTGTTCTAAACTTCCTGAGTTGTATAACATCCTCATTCTTAATAATCCCAAACTGGAAATAGCCCTTCACCAAAAGGTGAGTAGATAAACAAATTATGGTGTATTTGTACAATAGAATATACTCAGCAAATAAAAAGAACAAACTACTGCTGCATATAACAAAAAGGATGAATTTCAAAACCATTCTATTGACTGTGTGTGTGTGTGTGTGTGTGTATAATTCCATTTAAATGAACTTCATGAACAGGCAAAGCAAATCTATGAATAAAAATCAGGATAATAATAGCCTCTTATGGGCAGAAGGAAGACAGTTGATAGACTGGTGGCATGAGTGAACTTTCCATTATGGTAGTAGTCCATACCTTCTTTTGTATGGTGGATTTCTTTGATGTTTAAAATAGTCAAATATTATAGAACACTTAAGATAAGTACATTTTAATTTATATAAATTATTACTTAATAAGACAAGGATTAAAAAGTCAAGACCTGATAAGCAATGATTACTAAGATTAACCAAACTTTCCCTTGTAATTTCTTCTTTGAATGAAATCCATTTCTTCCTTTCCCTCACCCCTATCCACAGGCCATGGTTGGTTTGCCTTCTGTTATCATAGCTTAGTTTATATTTTCTAGAATTTTATAAAGGTAGGATCATACATTATGTATTATTTTTTTGGTCTAGTTTCTTTTGCCCAGCATAATTATTTGAGATTCATCCATGTTGATGCATGTATCAATAGTCCACTCATTCATTGCTGATTAATACTTTTATTGAATAGATATACCACATCTTGTTGGCTTATGTATTTGTTGATGGGCATTTGGATTGTTTCCACTTTTTGGCTAGTAAGAGTAAAAAATTCATGTACAAGTGTTTATTTTGACATATCATGTTATTTATTTAGTAAACAACTAGGAATGAAATGGCTAAATCATATGGTATGTGTATTTTTTTGAGAAATTGTCAAATTATTATTAGCCACCTCACCCCGAAGAAAAAAAACTATACCTAATAAAATAATTAATTCATTAATTAAAAAAAAGAAAACCCAGGGAACTTCTCACTGCATCATTCCTTTCTTGGGTCCTGTAGCCTTTAGCTTATCTATCTTTTCTCTTCATGTTTCAATCTTCTTATGTTTGCCTTAAAGTATTTAAAGTTGTTTCAATTACACCAAGTAAGGACCAAGATTACTGGAGGGGGGTAGGGGGATGAAAGAAAAGAAATTGCCAGACTGTTTTCCAAAGTGATTTAACTATTTTATATTCCCATGATCAGTGTGTGAGACTTTCAGTTGCTCCACATCTTTGTCAATACTTGGTGTGATCAGTCTTTTTAATTTCTGCCTTTCTTGTGGATCTGTCCTATTGTCTTATTGTGGTCTTAATTTACATTTCTCAAAATGACTTATATGTGCCTATTTGCTATCCATGTATCTTCTTTGGTGGGGGATCTCTTCAAATCTTCTTGTTATTGAGTGGTTGGTGTTTATTATCTATTCTAGATACAAGTGTTTTGCTGGTATATGTTTTAAAACTATTTCCTATAAACACTGAGTTGCTTTTTCATTGTTATGACAGTATCTTTTGAAAAGCAACATCTTTAAATTTTGATGAAGTCTAATTTATTGATTTTTTTTCTATTATAGTTTAGACTTTTTGTGCCCCGTTTAAGAAACCAATGTCCTTTTCCCTTTCCTCACGTAATTTTACCTCTTATGTTTAGGTCTATGATTTATTTATACTTATTTTTTATAAATGATGTAAGATAAGGGTTAAGGTCTATTTTTATCACCATTTGTTGAAAATATTATCCTTTCCTCACTTAATTCCATGGCATCTTTGTTGGTGATCATAATAATATATATGTGGGTATATTTCAGTCCTGTTCCATTGGTTTGTTTGCCTATATTTATATCACTAGCATTCTGTCTTATTATGTAGCTTCATAACTTTGAAATCAGATAGTATAATTTTCCAACAAATTTTTTTTCAAAATCCTTTTGGCTATAGTAGCTCCTTTGCTTTTCTATATAAAATTTAAAATAATTTTATGAAAAACCCTGCTGAGCTCATGATTTCCTTTATCTTTTTAAATGTATGAACACTAGTTATATGGATTAGAGTTGTAACAACTGTTTTACTGTCTTCACCAGTTTTATCCTGTGTCATTTCTGTTCCTGGTTCACTGATATTTTCCCCCTTCACTGTGGGTTGTATTTTGTATTTACATGCTTAATAATTTTTTCTAATTTAATAAATTTTTGGAATGAAGATGGGAATTTTACCTTGGATATTTTTGCATTTCTATAAATATTATTTATCTTATTCTGAGATGCAATTTAATTACCTGGAAACAGTCTTATTCTTTTATGGCTTGCTCTTAAGCCTTTTTAAGCAGGACCAGAGCAATCTTCAGTCCAGGGCTGTTTTCCCCACTACTGAGACAATACTCTTCTGAGTACCCTACCCATGTATCACAGGGTTTTCCAGTCTAGCTGATGAGAACACAAACTACTCCAAGCCTCATGTGAGCCCCAGGAATTATTTCATCTGCTCCTTTTTTTTAAATTTTTTTGTTAATGTTTATTTATTTTTGAGACAGAGAAAGACAGAGAATGAGCAGGGAAGGGGCAGAGAGAGAGGGAGACACAGAATGTGAAGCAGGCTCCAGGCTCCGTGCTGTCAGCACAGAGCCCGACGCGGGGCTTGAACTCATGAACTGTGAGATCATGACCTGAGCCGAAGTCGGACACTTAACCGACTGAGCCACCCAGGCGCCCCTCGTCTGCTCCTTTTTGATAGTTCTTTACCTGGCCTCAGGTACTCAGCTGAAGATGTGAGAGCAACTTTGCAGATCTTCGAATCTCCCCTATCCTGCTCTCTTTCTTATTCTCACCTATCCATATATCTCTTTCCTCTTTGATACTCTGTCCTATAAATTCTAGTCACCATGGCCTCTCTGAATTCTCAACTCTGTCTCTAAATCAGGAAGACTCTAGGCTCTGTTTGGGTTCTCTTTCCGTGCATTGCAACCTGGAAACTCTCTTTAGTCAGTAAGTGGGAAAAGTAAATGCAGTTTGTATATTTCATTTCTCTAAAGGACCATTGTCCTGAACTACCTGTTTTATGAAATCTGAAAATTAATCTTTCATATATTTTGTATGGTTTTAGTTATTTCAGGTAAGAGGGTAAATCTGGTCCTTGTTACTCTCTCAGAGTAAAAGCAAAGTTGGGTTTTTAGATTTCTTGATTCAGTACTTTCCACGTTCATTAAAACAGATTTTTTGGAAGTTTATTTATTTATTTATTTATTTATTTATTTATTTATTTTTTATTTTGAGAGAGAGAGAGAGCACAAGTGGAGGAGGGGTGGAGAAAGAGGGGGAGAGAGAATCCCAAGCAGGTGCAGTGGATGTGAGGCTCAATCTCATGAACCTTGAGATCATGACCTGAGCCAAAATCAAGAGTTGGATGCTTAACCAACTGAGCCACCCAAATGCCCCAAGATAGATATTAATTTACCAAATTTGTGGAGTTTTTAGTAGACTTTGTTATTGTCAGGAACTTAATCATACCTGATTTGCAAGTTGAGCAGGTTATCATAAGCTTTTAAATTGAGATTCAGTGTTGAGAATTGATTGAAACTGGTTAATGTAGATTAATAATGAGAACAGCACTGATAATATTAAGATGAGAATTAAATTAAATTGGTACTAATTAGAATTTCTATTTTTATTTTTTTCAGTTAAGAAAAAAAGCCTTATGAATTTTACTAGCAGTGTAGTTGTGAATATTTATGCCAGAGAGGCTTAATGCAGTGATGTTAAGTGAGATAGCAAAGAAAAACCCATCACCCCAATTTTCCAAAACTAGAGTGTTAGGGTAATTGCCTGCTGGAAAGAATAAGAAATACTATGCTAAATCCTGCCAGCACTGAGAATTTATGAAGTTTTAATCAGAAATAACATTTCTTCAAGTTTAAAAGTAAGAAATGATCCTGTGGTTAATACTTTGGGTCAACTTGTTGGTCACTATGGTGGATTGGTTACCATAATAGCCTTAATTTGCTCATATATTCCCCTTTCCATGCCTTTGAGTACTGCTTTCTCGTACTAACTCTGGCATTGATCATGTGGCTTGATTTAGCCAATAGACATTTGCAAATGTGATATAAATAGAGATTTGAAAAGCATTTGTACATTGGGTCTTGCTCTCTTCCTCCTTTTGAACCATACTGCTACTCTGTTTGTAAACTTGGGATAAACTACTTGGCATTGATTGACCACATTAAGGAGAAACTAGGGACCCCATACAACTTGGTAACTAGGCCTAATGAATCCTGGCTGAAGTCAACTCTTAGGCCCAAATCCGTTGAGACTAGCCCAAATTGCATATCGATAAGATTGTGTGCTACATATTTGGTTGTGTTCTAAACCACTAACTTTTGGTGTGATTTTTATGCAGCAATGCTAACTGATATACTTTTTTAGCTGTTGTGACTTCAGGCGAGATAAGAAAGATTCCCCTCCTTCCTGTGTTTAGCATAAATAGTACTGGAATTATGTCTTAGTTTGTTAGGGCTGTTGTAACAAAAAACACCATAGATTGGTGAATTAAACAACATTTATTTCTCACAGTTCTGGAGGCCAGGAAGTCCAAGATTTGGTGTCTGGTGAGGGCCCACACACTGCCTCACAGACAGCTGTCTTCTCATTGTGTCCTCATTTTGCAGAAAGGGCAAGGGTGATCTCTGTGGTTCCTTTTATAAGGGCACCAATCCCATTCATGTGGCTCCACCCCATGAACTAATCACCTACAGAAGGCTACCTCCAAATATCTTAAACTGAGGACGAGGTTTCAACATACAAATTTTTGGAGGAGGACATAAACATTCCATCCATAGCAAATTAGTTGGGTGCCCCTAGTTGAGTTGCAGCCTTTATATTGGTAAAAGGCTGCTCAAAGCATGTGATAGCCTATGTTTTGGTAGCCTTCTCTAAAAAATGGGGAAATGAGGCATTGTATTTCAATGTATTATAACTCAGTGTTCTGTTTAATATGCTATTCCCTTGATACCTAACTATTCCTCATTGATGCCAGTTAAACATCTAAACCTGGATTAGCTGTTTCTCCACTGAAAACCTTTTTGTGGCTTCCAATGCAAAAATCTAAAAGGTCACTGATGTGAACATTTGTTTCTTATCCCCATAGCCTACATTTTTACTTTACGTCTTTTGTAGTACCCTGAATTTTCCAATCATGAGATTTGGAAGGTAACAACCTATGTTTGGCTCTGAGAATGAGTTTTGATTGGCTTAAGGTAATTAGTGTGTCCACAAATCCCTGCTACATTGATTGGCTCAGGGATGGGCATGTGTGCCAAGTCAAGACGTGGCCAAAAGGACTCAATTTTATGACTTTAGTTGAGCTGTTAAAGAAGCAGACTTTCTGTTATTGTCTACTAGGCAAAGCCAATAAACATGTAAGCATGAAGCAAGGCCACTAAAAGGAGCCAACCTAATAGAAACAGACTTGAGAATACAGAGAAAGAAACTAGATGTGGTCATGTTGTTTAAACTCCAGATGCACCATTATCTTAAACTGCTTTTACCATGGGCTATACCCTCAGGTGAATCAGTCTTCCACTCTCTTATTCCTTCTTTCTCTCCCTCTGCTCATTTCTTCCTTCTTCTTTTTCTTCTGTTTCATTAGGTGTTTTAGAGCAAAGCATCCTAAATAAATTTCTTGTGGTTTTAACCCAGGGATTTCCCCATGTTTTAGTCACATTTGTTTGATTTCCTTCAAACAACCTGCAGTAAGCAAATATCATAAATAATGATTTAATGACATTTGTGCAATCAGAATAAGTGGTATGAAGGAAAAGTGCAGGATTCCTGTCAAATCTATAATGGGGAAGCCTAATCAAGTCTGCATGTCAAGGAAGGCCTTCTCTGAAGAGGAGTCACTTTTGTGTGGACTTAAAGTCCTGGGGACACTTCCACTCCTTGTCAGTATTTCTGGAGGCAGGGTTTGCCTTGTATTTTCCAGACCTGGCAGGCAAGAGAAGTAGGAGTTTACACAATGTGGATACCTAGTGGGAAGGCAGGGACAGAGGATGTCAGGGAATGCTCTAGAAAGGGACATGATACTCAGACTTTGGAAATTCTATTCTGAGTGACAAGCTTTTCTCCCTGCTTACCATTCCTTTGAGATACTTCTAAGAAAAATCTAGTCCCATTTTCTTTTTAGATTTCAGCTGCTTTTTGCGTTGCAGAAACAAACACAGCAGCCTTCAATTTCAAGAAGATAGTATGCTCTCTCCCTTCTCTGGTACCTTCTTTTTATTATCTCAGTTTCTCCTTTGTTGGGAGCAGCACATAAAACTGATGGGAAATCCCAGCTTTCAACAGGACATCTCCTTAAAACACATGGATGGGCAGTCTAGTTCTATCATGAAGGAAGCATCTACCTGTCAGCTACTTCCAGAAGATGGGGACTGCCTTTGGCAGGAAACTGAAAACACAATGCCACAGACTAACTCCTCTAACAAAGGATGTTGGATTTAAAATAGAAATCTCAGGAAACTGTACCACTGTTAGCAAGCAGCAGTTAGCATCTTCCAGTGCTGAATACAAATACAACTCCACTCAGTGAGAGCTTCTGAATGTGTCAGATTTGGAGGGCTCTTCTGTAAGCTACATTCTAAATTTAAATGTTCTGGGAGCATAGATTGGCCTCTTCTAGGGGATTTGCCTTAGACATAGCCAAATCTGAGCAGAGGGTTTCTATGCTGCTAAATCGGACCAAGCCCTTTCACATCAAATTCCATTTGGATAGTGCCTTTTTATTTCAGAATCGATTTGGTTTTCAAAGTATTTTTGTAATTTATTCCCAGCCACTGAATAAAATAACTCTAAAAGACAGGAAGATGCACTGGCCATTCTGATTCCGTCAGTATGTGAGAAACCAATGCTGAACTTTCTGAGTTTTGTAAGAAGTTTCTTTCTAGTCCTATTTTGATTCCCTGTTAATGAGGACTCAGTTGGCCTCAGTATTTATATGCATTCTTTCAAGATATGCATGGTCTGCTTAGTGACCTGTAAAGTGACTCATAGGACTTGTTTATATGATAACGTGTATGCAAGAATTAGTGGTGGGTATAAAGTCTCTTGAACCACTGAGGAAAGAGAAAGACTATTTCTGCAAGTCATTGATGTATAGGAAGAAATTTATTAATCTTCTGGAAAATGAGCAAACATAATCTTGGGTGCTTAATGATAGTACATTAGACAAATAGGAAGAGTGTTTTGCTCTTACTTCTGTTCATAAGTTGGATATTGCTAATTGGGATAAGCAAGGAATGCTTTTTCCTCACTTTAATTCTTTGGGTAGACATTTGCTCTTATGATTATGTAAATTAGATGAGGGATTAGAAGAATAAGATGGTTCAAGGGGTTTTCAAATTCCCTGGGGGAATTTTTGTGGTGGTCCAAATCTCTCTTGAAATTCTTTCTCAGGTCCATGGGAAAAGTTCCTCTCTTATCTGTTAAGGAATGTTTTAACTCTTCCTGTGGATTCATGTGAGCTAAGCCATCCAATAGTATGCAGTTTGATAGAAACATAGTGATGTACCAAGTTTGGATGTTAAACAAAATTCAGAAAAGACTACCTGTGATTCTAGGAAATTAAAATTTTATTATAAATTCTCATTCCCTTGGGGGGAAATAATATTTTATGGTGGAACAAGACTGTTAGATTGAGTAAAGCAGGCAAATTTGAGGCCATTGTTACAGGTGGGATCTGTTGAGTGAAGTAACAGAGCCTACTGGCTGCCTATTTATTGAGTCAAACTTATTAATTTGAACTCATTATGGTAGGAGTTTAATAAAACTTGGATGAACAAGTAAGTACATGCATAGATGAGTTAAAGAATGAATTACAGGGGCACCTGGGTGGCTCAGTCGGTTAAGTGTCCGACTTTGGCTCAGGTCATGATCTCGCAGTGTGTGGGTTCGGGCCCCACGTCGGGCTCTGTGCTGACACCTCGGAGCCCGGAGCCTGCTTCAAATTCTGTGTCTCCCTCTCTCTCTGCCCCTCCCCTGCTCATATTCTGTCTCTCTCTGTCTCTCAAAAATAAATAAATGTTGGGGCGCCTGGGTGGCGCAGTTGGTTAAGTGTCCAACTTCAGCCAGGTCATGATCTCGCGGTCTGTGAGTTCGAGCCCCGCGTCAGGCTCTGGGCTAATGGCTCAGAGCCTGGAGCCTGTTTCCGATTCTGTGTCTCCCTCTCTCTCTGCCCCTCCCCCGTTCATGCTCTGTCTCTCTCTGTCCCAAAAATAAATAAACGTTGAAAAAAAAATAAATAAATGTTAAAAAAAAATTTTTTAAAAGAAGAAAAAGAATGAATTACAAAAATATAAACTTAATTAGTGAAAAGTATATAGAAGATTTTGGTATAATTATTTTATTATGGACATATGAAAAGTGTTACAAAATGTTAGTCAAAGGCTTTTTATATTTACTTTAATAAATAAATTAAAATATATATATATTTAGCATACATTTCACACTTGAAGTTTGGTATTTTATGCAGTACTATTAAAATCCTTGAAAGAAATAGTCTCTTCAGCAAGCCAAAATCTTGTATACAACTTACTCAGTTCATAAATATTTTTATCCCCCCAAATAGTACAAAGTATTGCCTTGTTGAAATGATCATAGATCACACGGATGATTTTTAATTTTTTGAATAGTCTCTTATTAGAAAGGATTGTAAAGTAGGTAGGACAAGAATGATTATTCTTTTTAGGCAGTTTAAAAGACATGGAGAATTCAAAGACATTCCCAAAGACCCCTGATTCATCATACTTAAACCAAAGATGGAATCCAGGACCTCTGAGTCCAATCATCCACTCCTTCCCAGTTCTCTCCACGTGGCTGCATAATGGCTCCAAACACTTCCTGCCCCTTCAAACCTGCAAATGGACCATTTGTAGCATTTCACCAGCACAGTGTCATGGCCAAGGGAAGATTCTCATGGAGCCCTTTCCTAGAATGTTCTATTATTGGGTCCTGATTGTGGTGGGGCTGTGTCCTTTCCACTCTAGCAGTGAAGGTAGGAAATTGGGAGCCATCTCTCCCTGACACATGGTGACTGCTAGTGTGCCAGAGGAGAGGATACAAGAAGATTTTGATGTAAGAGAGTTCCTGCTTTTATTTCCTGTCCTCTTTCCTGCCTTTGTCAGGCATTGTTATGTCCTTTCTTTGATTTGTGAATGCCCCCAGTTTTCTTCTATTAAGTTTCCTTTCTCTCCTAGCAGCGTAGAGATTAAAAGCTTGGGCTTCAATATTGAACTGTCTCAATTCTGAACCCAAGCCATCACTATGTAGCTTTGTGGGTGTGGATAAGTGCCTTGAGCTCTCTGAGCCTCATTTCCTCATCTGTCAAGAAACGGATGACAATAGTCCTTATTTCGTGGGATTTCTCTGAGAGCTAAGGTTTGAGAAATACTTAGCTAAATGCCTGGAATATAGAAAGTTCTCAGTAAATGTTATTTTTTATTGCTTTTGTCAGTATTGTTTAAGCTAGCCTCTGTTGGATTTTTGCCACTTCTGACCAAAGGGTCCTGTTTAGTCATTTAATTTAGTCAAATATTTGCTATCTTCATTGCCTTCTATGTAAATGTGAGATTCATAAGATCTCAATTAATGGCATATTCCTCTACTGCACTTAATATTATGTAAATTAATTTCCAGTATTTTCCAAATGAGAATTTCATCCAAGGTCAATGAATGGCTCCCCCCTGATTTCAAATCAAATCGTGGCATTAAAAAAAAAGACATAAAATTATGTCTTACCAATCTTTGATTACCAATCTTTGATCTAACTGGGGCATTCGAATTTCAGAAAAAGTGGGCAGTATGCCTAATTTACCTAGTAGGCAGAATAGGTACTTAGCATCTAGCCTTTCCCTTTTACAGAGTCTCTTGCTGATACACTGCAATGGAATTGTATCACACTCAATAGATGCTGTCTTCACTCTGGACGAACTGTAAAGTTGTCAATGCAGACATTGTGTTTATGTAAGTTTTCCCTTTAGGTCCACAGACACATGACATGTATATCACCAAAAGAGGAGGGAACAGATATGATGGGAACATAAAACATTAAGCAGAGCTGCAAAAAGAATGAGACTTCTCTTTGACACATATTGTACAACATTTCCTACGTCTTGGGAATATTTTTGGTATATTTAACTGGTAAAAGATTTTTTAAAAGTCTGTGGCTCTTTTCTTTTTTTCTTTACCAGTGACAATACACATCTGGGCTGACAGTACCCTGCACACCTATAGCTTTAATTACACATCTGATATGTCTCTATCAGTCTGCTTGTACCATATCTATTTTTATGCTGGCTTAAAAAAATCTTTAAAAATAATATTAAAAGATGGCATTTTAAATCTTATTCTGATTCCTGGAGTTAGTGATTTTATACAATGAAATTTGTCAGGGCAAAAATGCTTTCCTACTTAATATCAACTTCACCATCTTGATTCTTTCTCTGACTGTAAACCTGGGACATAGATTAAAAAAAGAGCCAAAGGACCAAGTTGTCAAGAAAGAACTATGATGAAGTTTAGCTGAACTTTGGGATGGATATTCTAATTTTTCTCTTAAGAGTTAATATACACTGACATATAGACAGCCAGAATAAAGCAAGTTAACGATTCAGAAAAGACAGGGATAAATTAATCTAATGTGTTTATAATGGACTGTTGTCTGCTTAAAGACATGGGAAGAAGCAAGAGGATGTGTGTGTGTGTGTGTGTGTGTGTGTGTATCTGTGAAATCATGTGGATTGGGAAAGGAAACAAGATCATATCATTTTTTTTAATGTTTATTTATTTTTGACAGAGAGAAAGAGACAGAGCATGAGCAGGGGAGGGGCAGAGAGAGAGGGAGACACAGAATCTGAAGCAGGCTCCAGGCTCTGAGCTGTCAGCACAGAGACTGATGCAGGGCTTGAACCCACTAACTACGAGATCTTGACCTGAGCAGAAGTCAGATGCTCAACCAACTGAGCCACCCAGGCGCCCCGCATATCGTTTGTTTTTAAGTAGTTTTATTTTTTTCTTAAAAAAAAAATAAACTTTTGAATCTTTAACTTACATGATCTGTTATAAAGCTTTGTAATGCTATCTACTTATGAAAGGTAGTTTACTAATTATATATGCAAGAGGTGATTATTTTCCTCTAAGAATCATCAGTGTATCTGAAATTGCAGAAGTTTATTATGTTTAAAACAAGGCAAAGTTTTTTTGGTGAAATTCCAAATCATTATTATTACTTTCCCTTTCTTTGCTTGGGAAACAGCAAAATATTTTGTGGAATATGCCCTCTTATTAGTGCAAATTATATTGCTTTTCAGGCTCTAGTGAGGAATTTGAAATGTTACCACAAAACAGTTTTATGACCTTGTAAAAAATACTTACTGTCTTATTCACTGCGGTTCTCAGTTCTCTTATCTATACAATGGAGTAATAATATCAATCATAGAACTTTTTAATAAAGATTAAGTAAGGTGTTACCTGTAAGTGATTTGCCCTCATTTTGGCACAGAACAAGTACTCAATACAAGAAACTGGAGGTTCTTAGAAAGCTTGAATTACATAATTTTTGGAAAAAGAATTTCTCTCCTCTTGCCGTAACATGACCTTTTTTGAAGTAGCTCCCCCTCTGGAAACGTCTAGCACTGGCCCAAGATACAGAATCTACATTTGTTTAGAGTGTTTGGGGAAATAGATCTGTCCAGAATCCTCATCTTTTTTCCTGTGTCGCTCTCTGAGGAGGCCTACTTAATGGTCTTCTTCCCTTTTTTCTTGCTTCTGTTAAACTACTAGTGCCTAGGGTTAGCTGGAACCTGCTTCCTTTTCTGAACACCCAATAACCAGTGTGATTCCAGACATGCTTAACATAGTAAAGCCTTTAAAAGGCCCCAGTGGCTTACAACTCATCAAGTGTGCATTTTTAACAGATGGTTTTTGTATTTCCATTTTGGGGTCCGGCTATCAGCCATTGTCATCAGAACGCTGGTCCTTTTCATTGTATTTCTATTCCTTGGGTTTCATATGTAGGTTATTCCCCAGGGTACTGCTTGGAGTTGCAAAAGACTTGGCAAATGACTATACCCAAAGTTTCAATTGTAGAGTCCTAGTTAGAATTTAGAACTGAGTTTACAATAGAAACAATGTTAGAAGCAGTTGGTTCTTAGATTATCTTAGAGGTCTTTGAAGGCCTTATCACTAGAATGAGTTCTGCATTTTAAGAGTTATTGGTCATTTTGCGCAAAAGAAAGGAAGATGTAGAAGGGTAAGCAAGTGGCTGCTTCTTTTCTGATGTAATTTCAGTAATGGCCAAGATTTTAATGATCAGGTTAAATGTTTCTTGACACCATTCCACATCCTACTCTGTACCTTTCTTCTTCTGGTGCCTTTCCTTCCCAGCACCTTGCATGTTCATTCATTTCTCAATAAATATCCCTTTGTTCTATATTGTTCTAGGCTTTTTTTCTTCTCTTCTTGCCTCAGTTAATTTGTTATGATAGAAGTGGTTGGTTCAGTAACACTAATTCATACTACTATCTTTAATACTACTTCATATGTCTTAGGCATGATTCTGAGCAGTTTCCATAGATGAATCCCTAGTCGCACAGATATCATATGAGGAAAATCCTATTATTATCATGCTTTACAGGTAAGCAACACAACGATATAAAAGTTTGTATTTATAACACATATCTTGGAGGAGTAGAACTGAGATTTAAAACCAGGTTGTTTGATTCTGGAGTCAAAACATTTAACCATTGTGTGATCCTGTGTAGTAGAGTGAGTAGGGGTGATTTAAAAAAATGTTTATTTATTTGGTTGGGGGGGCAGAGAGAGAGAGGGAGAGAGAGAATGCCAAGCAAGCTCAGTGCTGTCAACATGGAGCCCAAAGCAGGGCTCAATCTCATGAACCGTGAGATGATGATCTGCACTGAAATCGAGTCGGA
The DNA here is from genome assembly GCF_016509475.1 of Prionailurus bengalensis. Taxonomy (NCBI): domain Eukaryota; kingdom Metazoa; phylum Chordata; class Mammalia; order Carnivora; family Felidae; genus Prionailurus; species Prionailurus bengalensis. The sequence goes on from NC_057346.1 coordinate 41,607,011, forward strand.
CACTTAACCGACTGAGCCACCCAGGCATCCTGGAGCGATATATTTTTGAAATGATTGTGGACTAACACGTGATGGGTCCAGCCCTTATCTGGACTTCAGGATCAAATCCCTTTTTGTGTTCCTGTTTTTGTATCATCCACTTTCTACTTCTGAACTCAAAGAACTGCTGTTCACAAAACTTGAGTGATGGGTGGTAGGAATTCTGAAGGCAGGTGGCCAATAACCTTTTAAACTTTTTTTGTAAAGTGAATGTTTATAAATCAGAAACTGGACTGTTTTGACCTTGGACTAAGTTTGGATGATCTAAACCTCAGATACAGTGGTTGTTGTGCCATTAAAGCTACTTATACTCTTAGAAACTTTTTAGGAATAGTAGAGTGTGTGTTTAATAATAGAACAGCCTAGGAAAATTAACCTCTGCAGACAGAGGCTTTTGCAGCCAAAATATACTACTGTAGCAGAGTAGGAAGACAAAATAAGAAATTGCTGTGACAAAAAAAGACCCTTTCTAAAGTTAAAATACATTTTAAATTTAAAACACATAAATTTCAAAATATATTCAATTTATGATTTGTAATTCCGTCTGAATGATCAAAGGCAATATCACCTACAAGAGAGCCCAAATCTAGTATACAAACTCTTATATAATCCAAGAGTTTCCCTTAACTTCTTTTTAAGCAAGGTATTCTTTTAGTAGTTTTATAAATCCTGATTGTAGAGAAGAAACACTGAATTGTAGAAATCTAGGCACTTTGGCAATTATGTTTTCTGATGTTCACAGCGTAATATGTATTAATTGGGGATCGTGCAAATGACTTGAGCAAATGCATCGGTGACTAAAATATCAGTAGAATAAACCTAGATTACCTTGGGTGTGGTGATGCCCTTTGGAGACAACACCAAAGACAGGATCTATGAAAGAAATAATTGATAAATTAGATTTTATTAAAATTAAAAAAAAATTTCTCTGTAAAAGTAATATCAAGAAAATGTTAAGACAAGCCATATACTGGAAGAAAATATTTGCAAAAGACACATCTGATGAATGACTTATCCAAAATATACAAAGAGCCCTTAAATTCAACAATAAAAAAAGAAACTACTTGATTAAAAAATGGACCAAAGACCTTAGTGGACCTTGACCAATATAGATATACCAATACAGATGGCAAATATGAGAAGATGCTCCATATCATATGTCATCATAGAAATGCAAATTAAAACAACAGTGAGATATCATTACATACCTATTAATATAGTCAAACTGTAGAACACTGACAGCACTAAATGCTGGCAAGGATGTGGAGGAACAGGAACTCTCATTCATTGTTAGTGGGAATGCAAAATGGTACAGCCACTTTGGAAGGCAGTTTGGCAGTTTCTTACAAAGCTAAACATAATCTTAGCATACAATCCAACAATCGTGCTCCTTGGTATTTACCAAAAGGAATTGAAAACTTACATCCACACAAATACCTTTATACAGATGTTTATAATATTTTTATTAGTAATTGCCAAACTTGGAAGCAACCAAGCTGCCCTGCAGTAGGTGAATAAACAAACTGTGGCACAACCATAAAATGGAATATTTATTCAGCACTAAAAAGAAATGAGCTATCAAGCCATGAAAAGACATAGAAGTACCTTAAATGCACATTACTAAGTGAAGACACCAGTAAGGAAAGGCTACACACTGTATGATTCCAACTATATAGCATACTAGAGAAAGCAAACCTATGGAGACAGTTAAAAGATCAGTGGTTTCCAGGTACGCCTGGGTGGTTCAGTTGGTTGAGTGTCCGGCTTCAGCTCAGGTCATGATCTCACAGTTTAGGAGGTCGGACCCCATGTTGGGCTCTGTGCTGACAGCTCAGAGCCTGGACCCTGCTTTGAATTCTGTGTCTCCCTCTCTCTCTGCCCCTCCCCTGCTCTCTCTCTCTCTCTAAAAATAAATAAACATAAAAAAATAAAAAAAGATCGGTGGTTTCCAGGGTTTCAGGAGGTATACAGAGGAGTAGGGATGAATAAGCAGAGCACAGCTGATTTTTAGGGTGGTGAAAAATGCTCTATATGATATTTCATGATAGATATATGTCATCATACATTGGTCCAAATGCAGAGAATGTACAATACCAAGAGTGAACTCAGTGTAAACTATGGACTTTGGTTGATTATGATGTGCCAATGTAGGCTCAGCAATTGTAACAAATGTACCACTCTGGTGGGGGATGATGATAATGGGGGAGATCATGCATGTGTGGGGGCAGAAGGCAATTGGGAAATTTTTGTACTTCCCCTCAAATTTGTTTTGAACCTCAACCTCCTCTAAAAAAATTAAGTCTTAAAAAAGAGCTGCCATGAAGGGCACCTGGGTGGCTAAGCATCCAATGTAGGCTCAGGTCATGATCTCACGGTTCTTGAATTCAAGCCCCGCATCAGGCTGTGTGTTGACAGCATGAAGCCTGGAGCCCACTTCAAGTTCTGTGTCTCCCTCTCTCTCTCTCTGCCCCTCCCTTGCTCACACTCTGTCTCTCTCTCTCTCAAAAATAAATTAACGTTAAAAAAAATTTTTTTAAAAGCTACCGTGATATAAATGCCTCAGAGTGAGGTTTGGAAATAAATGAGGTACATATGTCCAGAAACTGGCTTCTTGATGTAAAAAATGGAAGACTTGTTAAATTCTAGCAGTCTTTAAATATGTAACCAGAATTTGATGTATTGTATGTCACTAATTAGGTTCAGTACGAATATAAAACCGTCAGCTATTTAAATGCTTATTTTATTTATTTATTTATTTATTTATTTATTTATTTATTTATTTATTTTATTTATTTTTTAATCTTTATTCTTGAGAAAGAGAGAGACAGAGTGCAAGTGGGGGAGGGACAGAGAAGGAGGGAGATGCAGAATCAGGAGCAGTCTCTAGGCTCTGAGCTGTCAGCATGAGCCCAACACGGGGCTCAAAGTCACCAAGTGAGATCATGACCTAATCCAGAGTTGGTTGCTTAACCTACTGAGCTACCCAGGTTCACCTTAAATGATCATTTTTATTTAAATGCAATTCTAAAACAATATCTTCATCAATAGTCTGACAATAGGCAAATAGATAAATCTAAAAATAATTAGTGAGGATAAATGCTAGGTAGAAACATAAGCTTGATGTTCTGGAGAATCACACATGTATATGCTTACTAAGATAGGGTGGTTTGGGGGGTATTAGTTAGGAAAGTGACATTTAAATTGCAACCTACCCTCAAGGAACACATGGGTTGGTGTGGAACACAGACCAGGAATCAATGATGTATGATCCGTTTGATAAGAATTACCACAAACCTATGTTGCAGTGACGAGAGAACAGAATGGGGAGCAACTGATTTTTGTCTGGAAAATCTTCATAGACCTCATAAATATTTGGGCTGGGATGCAAAGTAAGAGTTTGCCAGTTGTCAATTATGTGTTCTCTAGATTTCCTAATGCCAGTGGGTTCATGGAGCAGATACATAATAGGTTTTGTGGTGAGTGCCATGCCATGTCACCCAGACCATCACCACCATTCAAATGAGTCACTCTTCTGGAGATTCCTTCACTGAAGAGAGCCTGTTTTCAATAACTGGTCAACTGGGGCTGGGGGAAATACAAAAGGCCCAGTTTCCCTCCCTCTCTATTTGAACGTTTCTCTTCATAGGTGAAGATTTGACCAGATTCAGAGCTATCCATGGGATCTATGACCAGCTAAGGCCTTTGGTGTGACTTTACTATAATTCAGCTCCTCCAGTCCTATTGCCCTCACTCTCTCACAAGTTTTGATCTTCAATAAATAAACTCCTGCATGCAAATACCCATTACAGAGTTTCCTTCCAGGGAACCCAACCTGCAAACACTCCTTGATAAATACTGATTGGTTGGTTGGCTGAGATTTATTTAGAAATAAAGACAGCGGTAAAGCATATGTTCATAATTATTACTGACTCCTACAAATATTGAAGGTACATTGTTAATATTGAGGTCCATATGCCCAAGTAGCATTTTTTTGTGCAGTGTGCTCTGTTGCACATTTTCTTACTGTTTTGAGTAAAGTTAAGTCCCCTGTATTACTTGTTATGCTGATGTTTAAGGATAATTAAAGTAAATGACTCCCATCCTGTCCCACTCCCACCTCAAACTCTTGAGAAGAGTTTCAAAAGCAGCAAATGACTGGCTCTTCTCTGATGGATAATTTGGTTTTATGCATTATGAATCATTTCCATAATGCTGGTGAGGATAAATGAATTTACACTAGACGGACCATCATGGGCCTCAGGATGGACTCCAAACTACCAAAATTCAAGGAGGGAAATTCACATAATTGCAGTTATATGTGGGCACAGATACACTTTAGTGATTGGTTACCATTCTTTCAAGTCTCTATTTTTCTGGAGGCAGTCTTCTTTGTCATAGTTTTGGAACATCAAATATTTTGAGTTTGTGATAGAGGAACTCTAGTTTTTGAATTATTGATATCCCTTTGCAATTTCTGATTTCAAAAGTTTTACACTTAGTAGAAATGTTAGTGCTGATGCTTTTGATTGCATAATTAGAAACGGCCCCCTGAAGCATTGTTTTTTGGCTTTCCTTTCCAGCTTTCTGGAGATTTTGAGAGAAGATGTCTAGCCTCCCCTAGGTGTGTCTGTCAAACACTGTTGATTGTTATTCAGTGTGAGGCTGAGATGACTGATAAAATAAATGAGTAGAATAAACAGCAGAATTAGTTTTTAATTTCCCTTTTCCCTTGATTGCTCACAGTGTGTGTTTGCAAAGGCATGAAATTATGGCACCTCTTTTGTATCAGAAATGCCAAGAGCTTGTTTAGTTTGCTGTGCTAAAAATGATGATTTTCAAGACCCATTACAAAGAAGGTAAAATGAAAGAGAACTATCTTGGGGGGGGGGAGTGAAAACAAAATGGTTTTGGTTTTTTTAAGCTCTCTTCTGTATGGTCATCTTATTTTTTTCCTAATGAAAAGTTTATGATGATAGATCAGATGTGAATTCTACAAAGCCTTGGCAATCTTGTTCCTACCCTTCTATTGTCCTCCTTTCCTTCTTCCTCTTCATCTTCTCCTACAAATCTTCCATTTTTGGTGGTATTTTAGAACTACCAATTCAATCTGGGGTAATGATATTAACGATTAGGAATTGTGGATGCATCTGGCAGGGAAGATACCATTGCCTTTCTTTTTCCTGGTCCATATCCAGCTCAACTCATCTCCAGCATGTTAATGATGAGACTAAGTCTGGACTCTGCTAGAAAAACTTTTGAGGTCTTTGATTTGGTCTTTTCCTGTTCTATAGTACTAAAAGCTTTGAACAAGTCTCTTAACTACTAATTAATCATTTAATTATTATTTATTTGGCACCACCCAGGTACCAGGCATTTTGGTACATACTGAGAATAAGATGGGGAGCAAAATAGCCTAGCATTTCCATTGTGGACATTGTAGTCTACAGAGCATAGAGAATGAGGGGTAGATTAGCTAAGATATGCTGGAAAGATAGGTAGGGGCCTGATCCTGTGGTAGTTTCAAGGTATGTAAAGAAATTTGTTTTTTACTCTAAGAAGGTTAAGAAACTTGGAAAGATTTTAAGCAGAAGAATGACATGTTAGGGGTACCTGGGTGGCTCAGTAGGTTAAGTGTCCGACTTCAGCTCAGATCACGATCTTGCGGTTGGTGGGTTTGAGCCCCACATCAGGCTCTGTCCTGACAGCTCAGAACTTGGAGCCTGCTTCAAATTCCGTGTCTCCCTCTCTCTCTGCTCCTTCCCTGCTCACCCTCTGTCTCTCATTCTCTCAAAAATAAATAAACATTAAAAAATTTGTTTAAATGATATTATCAGATATGTTTTACATAAATGTGGAGTCTGGGCTAGATAATGAGGAAGCACATGGCCAGAAAAGAGTTACAGTGCAGGGTGCCAGGGTGGCTCAGTCGGTTAAGTATCTGACTTCAGCTCAGGTCATGATCTCACGGTTCATGAGTTCAATCCCTGCATTGGGTTCTGTGCTGACAGCTCAGAGCCTGGAGGCTGCTTTGGATTCTGTGTCTCCCTCTCTCTCTTCCCCTCCCCCTTAATGCTCTGTCTCTCAAAAAATAAATGAAAACATTAATATAAAATAAAGAGTTACAGTGAGAGATGATGACAGTGTAGATTGAAGTCTGGCAGAGGTAGTAGCAGTCTTTTTGAAGGTGGAGAGAAATGGACAGATTTTAAAGATTTGAGGTAGTAGCAATGAGATTTGGTGAAGGAGAAAGGAGATTTAAGAAAAACTTTAGATTCCCAACTTGGGTATTGGGATGGATAAATGGTCCTGCCATTTGTTGAGATGGAAAACAATGAATGAGAATTAGGTTTGAAGGGGAAGATAAGTTCTCAGGCATTCAAGTGGAGATGCCAAGGAGTCAAGTTGGCATTTGGATTTGCAACTCAGAAGAAAGATCTGAGCTATATATTGGGATATATTCGGAGCCCATGATATATGAATAGTAATAGATGCTTTGGGCACAGGTGAGAGCATCCAGAGAGAAAACATTGCATAGTATTCAGAAGGAGGGGAATGTAGGGAAAGGAACCTAGGTCTACAACCTGAAGATGATCAGCATTTCAGGGTGTATGTGTGAGTGTGTGTGTGTGTGTGTGTGTGTGTGTGTGTGTGTCTGAGAAAGACAGAGAGAATCATTATATAAATTAAGTTATAAGGGTATCTATTAAAGTAACAAAGAACTGAGATAGAGATTTGAGGAGAATTGAGGAGGTCTGAAATAGTTCTTGCAGAAAGTGAATGAAGAGTTACCTGGAGAAACACAGTAGAATTGTTTAGGCGTTGAGACCTACTGAGGTTATTTATTATAAATATAAAGCAGTTTCAATCTGTTAAGTAAATTTCTCAAAGTAATGTTTGACTTTCTAGGTATAAGAATGGAGAAAAGAAGTTTGAAATGGTATTGGATTTCCTAGATGGGTTTGATTTTAAAAAAATAGAGCAGAAGGAAAGGTTAGGCTTTGCAAGGGGGTTTTAAAATGAAGACTATGAGTTATAAACTTTGAATAAGAATAATTAAAGGCACGAAGAGAGTAGAATTTTTATGCAGAAGTATAAATGAAATGGAGGTGCTGATGTGATCCACATGGCTTTGATAGGAGAACAGAAGACCCTGGTCAGAAAAAAAAGGATGCTTGAATTAGCGGTTTGGGTTCAGAGAGATTGGGATAACGAAGCAGCACAATTATGACTATGGGTGGCTCAGGTGAGCAAAAGAGAAGGCTTTGGGCAAGAGAAAGTCAACAAACTAAGTGTGGGTAGATATTACAATCACTCAAGATAACTTCAGGAATTGGTTAGTGTAGACTCTAAGGTACCAAGAATTTTACGAATGAGAAGAATGGCATGGAGGTAATTCCTCTACTATAGTAATAGATCAATAATTATAAGAAAAACAGCAACAACAACGACAACGATGATGATGATGATCTGATTGTTTTTTCTCTGCCAGGGGTTGTTTTGTATGCATTATTTATATTAAGCTAAGGATATTATTGTCCCCACTTTATTATTTTAAGGGCATTATCATTCCCCATTGAAGAAACTAAAATCATGGGGAATGTTAGATTAAAACAAGGGTCTGTTGGGGCGCCTGGGTGGCGCTGTCAGTTGAGCGTCCGACTTCAGCCAGGTCACGATCTCGCGGTCCGTGAGTTCGAGCCCCGCGTCAGGCTCTGGGCTGATGGCTCAGAGCCTGGAGCCTGTTTCCGATTCTGTGTCTCCCTCTCTCTCTGCCCCTCCCCCGTTCATGCTCTGTCTCTCTCTGTCCCAAAAATAAATAAACGTTGAAAAAAAAATTAAAAAAAAAAAAAAAAACAAGGGTCTGTCTCACTATGGAACTCACAATCTTATTATTTTATACTACATATCCAACAAGCTATTGGAAGGATTAATTATGATATGTAAATGTGGAAAATGTATGTGATTGCTAAACTCCAAAATGAATACAAATGTGAAAGTGTGAGGCATTGTTAATATTATTATTACTTGCTTTTCTAAGCTAATTTCTCTTCTTCTTGCCTGCATATGCAAGTAACTAAACCAATGCCTGGGTGAGCAAAATCATAACCCAGTAATCTACAGCCAGAACCTGGGCTTTGGTCAAAACAAGAAGAGAGATCCTTAAAGAGAGTCAGTGAGAGTATCTCATATATTCCTTCCAATGAGTACTCACAGCCCAGTTAATATGTTAGGCCTCTTCTTGAGGTGCCATAGAGCTGGTGAAGATTAACAGGCCTTAAGTTCCAGAGAACGTTTTCTCCCTTCTAATGAAACTAGCCTGAAAGGCAAAGGAAATCCCCATGAAACACCAGAAAAAAGTGAAATGGACAGTGTGCTCATAAGCTTTAAGTACAACTGTAAGGTAGAAATGGCACATCAGGGTGGGAAGAAGAAGTCAGGTGAGGCTTCATAGAAGATGGATCTGGAGCTGGACTTTGAGTAGTGAGGATTTAGAGAACTACTGAGAACAAAAAGGGCTTTCAAGTCAGTCAGCAAAATGGTGCTGTGTCCTCTGTCATGGGTGTCTTTAGGATATTCTTACTGATTTGTACCTGAAATGAAAGTGTACTAGATTTCTACAGAATATTCTAGATGCTATAATATAAATTTAATAAGTTAGTGAAAGGCTGCATTTATGTATGATTCTTAGAACTAAATAGACATTGTATCTACAATGGTATTTGTGGTTTCAAATAGCATATGATGATAATATATGCAGTTTTGAAAGTGAAGAATAGATACAAATGAGTTGAACCAGCAGGCATTTTGTGCATCTAGACTCTCTGCAACTACTGGTATCATACACACACACACACACGTGGTATTTTATATATATATATTTTTATACAGAGTTTTTTTTCTTCAGACCATCCTGCATAACAGGAGATATAAGAGAGGGGACAGAAGAATGGTCTAAGAAATAGAGAAGTGCATTCTTAAAATGTTTTTTAATGTTTATTTATTTTTGAGAGAGAGACAGAGTGTGAGTGGGGGAGGAACAGAGAGAGAGAGAGAGAGAGGAGACAGAGGCTGAAGCAGGCTCCAGGCTCTGAACTGTCAGCACAGAGCCCAATGCGGGGCCAGAACTCACAAACCGCAAGACCGTGACCTGAGCTGAAGTCGGACACTTACCGACTGAGCCACCCAGGTGCCCCAAGAGAAATGCATTCTTATCAATGATTTGCCCCATTTCTGGAGGAGTCTGGGCAAGTCCCATGACGTCTCTGGGTCAGAGATTCTTCATTAACAATATGAAAGATTAGATCTGGTTACATGGTTCCATAGTTTTGATCCTATGTTAGAGCATCTATGAGCCTCTTTTATCCTGCCTCTGCCTAGAGTGATACTAAGAAGAAGCAACCCCTCTACCTGGTTTTGTATGACTTTCCTGGGCTTCTGGGATATTGCACAAGGAATTTCTGAGAGAAATACAGATATACATTCCCAGTGCATAATCATTCTTGTTTAAGTCAGTGACTGGGTTATGGTGAATTTGCCATTTGATTGGCTTTCTGTATAGAAAAGATGTGTTCACCACGACATTGTTTTGCTCTTTATTAAAATGTCTCTTTCATGCATGTAGAGCAAGTCCATTGGTGATGCATATTTGCAGCTTTATGGTGACAATTGCACAGGTATTTCCATTATGCATCTCATTTTTTAAGAGCTTAGACCTTTTCAGTCAAAATCTACTGTTGGCAAATCATAAGATGGGGCTCTCAGTTAAGGGTATTTGATTTTAGAATGTTGGAGGCAAGCCTCATGGTACTCTTACTTTCTCTGTCTCTTTTGCATACACACACACACACACACACACACACACACACCAAACAAATGCAAAACAAAGATATGAAACCACTATGTATACAAGAACTAGTACATGAATATACTGTAGCTTCACAAAGAATCTAAATTAAAATGAAATTTGCCAAGTCCCTATTTCTGAACAGTTTTAATGATGATGGACACATAAATGAATACAACATTTGAAGGATTCAAATTTAAACATTCAGAGGCTTTATTCTTTGAGCTATTATTTCATTGGGATTTGAAGCATGAAACCTAAAAAAGTATTTCTTTCCCCTTGGAAGCAGGCACTAACTCCCATTAACTCCAGAAGGAGGAATTATACATGAGAATGAAGGCAGACAATAGACAAATAAGTATGCATGTTCAGTCGCCAGATTAACCCAATAGCCTATGATAGATCTTTGAGAGTCTTTATAGTCTATGAGATCAATAATCCATTATAGCTCATACTGGTGACTAAATGACTTTGGGGATTGGTAATGGCATCTGAAATCTTTTACCTTTAAGGCATGGCTTGTAATAAATCTTAAGTTCCTCTCAGGCATCACCACCTGGTTGCAATAAGGGTGTCTTAGTTTTATCATCTTGAGAAAGACTGGAAAATAATAGGACTCAATACATGGATATTGAATGAAAGGATGAACAAAGAGAAAAATTTTCTTTCCTCCACAGTCAGATCTCTTTTGATTCTCACTTCTTCCCGGGTGTGGCATATTCAGGTTCTGGCTGATACCTGATCATTCCTTCTTCCCACCTCTGACCCAATGCTGAGCATACCTGATTTCTCTTTTACTCTGGTGTTTGTTCTGCTAAATCACAATGCATTTTGTCATTGGACTCGCTAATCAATGACTCTTTTTGAGAGGCAGAGGATATGAGTTGTTGATGCATTGTAATCTATGGAAACAGGATATTGATAGGGGCTCTTAGCCTTTGATTCATTTCTAAAATGAGAGACAGAAGAGAGAAAAGGCCAATGTCCAACATGAAATCTGCCATAGAGCAGATGTTCAAATAAGGTTCGACAAATACAGAAATAAATAGAAACAAAAATGATAAAACTAGTATGTTTGGAACATCTATCTGTGACATATTAAAGGTTTTATTTACGTTTCTTATTAAGTCCTCCCGAGATTAATAAAACAATATATCTCATATTCATTTTTTAAAGATAAGAAAACATTAAAAGAAATTTAAGAACTTTCTCCAGACCACCTATCTCTTGTGTCTCTGAATCAGAATTCTATTCCAAGTCAGTCTGACACAATTTTGTTTTTGCTGCTGTCATGTTGTTCTGGATTGTTTGTTTTCCAGCTGTTTTTATGTTCTGACTTTGGAACAGTGGTTAAACTGGCATCAAGAGGCGGTGTGTGAGCCTTAGTTGTACTTTCATAGTATTTAGGTGCAAACTATGTCACGTCTTTGTAACTGTGGCTAATATGTTTAGAAATATCATATCTATTAGGTTACATTTGCATACTTTAACATACATGATGCCATTTGATCATTATAACAAGCCTGTAAGGAGTCAGGCGTGACTTTTTTGATCCCAAAACTAAGATCCACAGCACTGATACATCATAATCTTATTCACCCAAATCCATAATTTATATTAGAATTCACTCTTGGTGTTGTACATTCTGTGGGCTTGGGAAAATGTATAGTGACATGTATCCATCATAAAAAATATCATACAGAATATTTCAACTGCTCTAAAAATCCTCTGTGCTCTGCCTGTTCATCCCTCACCTCCCCAATCCCTGACAACCATTGATTTTTTTTTCACATGTAAGCAGAGAAAACTCTTTCCAGAAAAGTACCTCTGAAAATAAGGAGATATTTATAAGTCACAAGGTCAATGTAAACCTCTATTTTTCTTTAAAATAAAAAAGATTATTTGTTTATATGCTAGAGGGAAGTAGTTTGAATATACAGAAGAGAATAGGTCAATTAGTGGACTGAGAGTTCAGAAGAATTGAGAGGGGTAGAATCTATATCAGGAGGTTTAATTATACTTTAGGAGTTTACTGTGAAACAAGGATTTCTATGATAGCCACTTTCCAGACCTCCCTCTCTTTCTCTTGTGCACATGTGCATGTGTGCATGCACGTACACACACACACACACACACACACACAGAGTCACTCGGACCTTCTGTGTGTTGCCACGTTTGCTAATGGCATCCAAAGGATTATTGACCTTTTTGATCCCACTCCTCATCTGACAATACAATAGAATAAAGCTTGGTAACAAACACGGCTTCCATCTTCGTATTCCACTTGATCCCTGTGGATTGCAGAAGGTGATAAATAATTCAGAGAGTGTCATTAAGAGCCTTTCAATAGATGGATGGATGGATGGATGGATGGATGGATGGATAGATAGATAGATATTATATATCTACTATATATCTATATCTATATATTTTTCCTTTGTGTAGCAAAGGAAACCACCACTAAAATGAAAAGGCAACTTAATGAATGGGATAAAATATTTGCAAATCATATATGTACCAAAGAGCTAATATCTAAGATATATAATAAACTCATGCAAATCAAAAGAAAGGGAAAAAAACATTCAGTTAAAAAATGGGCAGAAGTTCTAAATAGACATTTTTCCAGCAAAGACATATGTAGGTACACACAAGATACTCTAATATCATTAATCGTTAGGGAAATGCAAATCAAAACCACAACGAGATATCACCTTACACCAGTCATAATGGCTATTGTCAAAAAGACAAGAAATAACAAGTGTTGATCAGGATGTGGAGAAAAGGAACCCTTGTGCACTGTTGGTGGGAGCATAAACTGGTACAGCCACTATAGAAAATAGTATGGAGGTTCCTTATGATCTAGCAATCCCACTCCTAATTAAATTACTCAAGAGCAATGATAGCATATGTCCATGTAAAGAACTGTATGTGATTGTGCATAGCAACTTTAGTCATAATAGTAAAAGTGGGAAACAGCCCAAATGTCTGCCAACATATAAATACTTAAATAAATTGTGTAACATCTATACCATGGAATACTGCTCCACAATAAAAACAAAATAACTATTGATAAATAAAACCATCTTGATAAATTTCAAAACTCATGCTAAGTGAAAGAAGCAGGGCACAAAAGCTATACACTGTGTGGTTTCTTTTATATAGCAGTCTAGAAAAAAAAAAATGTAGAGATGGAACGCGTATCAGTGGTTGCCTACACTTGGGCTTGGGAATAGAACTTTACCATAAAAGAGCTTTGTGAGGGAATCTGGAGGCTAAAAGAGCTTTGGAGGGAATTTGGAGGTTCCATATGGAACCATGGTGATGGCATACAACTCATTGTTTAAGACCTATAGAACTGTGTGTTATAATGAGAGAATTTTATCATATGAAATCTGTAAACTATTTTCCAGGTCATGACAGCTACCTAAAATGGAAAGCAGACTATGACAAAGGAATCTAACTGTATTACAAATGACTCATAACCAGACTAAAGGGAATAAAAAAAAAAGAAAGAAAATAAACCATCCTACATAACTTTGGAAAGCAGTATTTCGATTAGAGACTAAAGACAATCAAAAAATTGTCCACAAGTTTTGTACTCTAATTGGTTGAATACTTTCTCAGAGGGGTATGGGTTAATAATTCTGAAATTATTTTATATGTATACTAAGGTTGAATAAATAAATATATTGTAGATAATAAGAGCCATATTTCTCACTGTCTGAGAAAGAAATTACTAGTAAGGACAGGAGTGAAGGCACAAATGAACCTATGATGATGAATCAGAGTTGGTATTAGCAATAAAACTCCTGAGTATTTTAAAAAATATGTAGAAGATAGAAGTGAATATATATATATGAGTATTTATATATATATATTATATATATATGAGTATATATATATATATATATATATATATATATATATATAATGAGTTACTATTCATACATATAGTCCCTAGCTCTGTCCACTGAGAGAACCTAGAAGCACTCACTCCCCAGAAGAAACGAGCACTCTTGTTACCCAGACCTTGGTTTCTAAATACCATTCTCCATTACAGTGCATCAGGGCTCCTTGGGGAATTGAGTGATACCCTGGAAGAAGCAGAATGGAACCTCTTAGGCACTTCTGGGCTAGGTAACTCACATCAGCCAAGGCCCAATCCTGAGATGGGTAGAGGTATGAAAACAACAAAAACAATCTCTTCTCTGTATCTATGATCTTTTTATTATTTCCAGAGTTCTACTTTTACCAGAGTGTTGTACAGGGGGAATCATATGGTTGTAACCATTTCAGATGGGCTTCTGTCACTTAATAATATGCATTTAAGATACCTCCATATTTTTGGTGGTTTGATAACTCTTTTTTTGTTTTGTTAGTGCTGAATAATATCCCATTTTCTGAATGTACTACAGTTCATCCATTCACCTACTGAAAGGCACCTCAGTTGCTTGCAAGTTTTGACAATTATGAGTAAGGCTGCTACAAATAACTGTGTGCAGTTTTTTGTGTGGGCATAAGTTTTCAGTTCCTTTGGGTAAATACCAATGAGTGTGATTGCTATATCATATGGTAAGAGTATGCTTAGTTTTTCAAGAAACTCTCAAAGCTACTGTACTGTTTTACATTTCTTTCAACAATGTATGAGAGGCCCCATTGCTCTATATCCTCAACAGCATTTGTTATTGTTAATGTTCTAGACTTTGGCTGTTCTAATAGTTGTGTAGTGGTCAGGGCACTTTATTTTCGTATTTGAAATGACAACACTAATAAGTGGTCTTTTGACACTAGTTCTTGTGCTCATTTTATTATACCAGATCCTACCCCAGGAAGGTCATGATCTCTACTGTGCCTCTGAACACTTAGTTACGCTACTTATATGCACCCTCCTTTTCCTTCCTTCCATAATACAGAGTTGGAAATAATTTCTAATTACCATGTTTCGGGGAAAAGAACATAAGGTAAATAGTCAGAAGACTTCAAGTATGGCTCCAGGTTATGCAATAATAACATGTGTGATTCATTCAGAGAAATGTAACCCTTTTGAGCCTTCATTTCTCCATTAAAAAAAAATATTTGTTCCACCCAATATGGATGAAGGGAAGATAAACTGAGATAGAACATATGCCTTCAGTTACTGGAATCACCAATATAAGGTATTGTCATTATTTTGAAAGGGCAAGAATAAAGCACAATGAAATGTTTCAAAGGAGTATATAGTTAGAATACAGATTTCTTGTCCGTATAGGCAAGGTCAGGATGTTACAGGCCCAAGCTACTGATGACTTCCAATGGCCAGGGTTTCTACATGCAGGGAGCATGTCTGGTTCATGCTTGTGTCCTGCACTGTGTTGTGCATAGAGGGACCAGGTAAATGTATGTGGAATGGAAGGAATTTGATTTCCTGGAGGCTAGTGCTAGTTCTATTTCTGCTAAAATGAAACAAATGTTTCTCAACCAGATTCTAATCCAGATAATGGGTGATATACTAAAAATTGGAAGAGTGGGGAAAAAGTGGGAGAGAGGAAGTCTGTGGAAGAGAAATGAAGGAAAAAATAGAAAAGAAAATACTTTTGCCCTCCATGTGAACATTTCCATATTAAATACAATTCGTTTGTGAAGAAATTATGGACCCAGAGCACACTGTTTTCCTGCGGAGAGGATTTTTACAATCTCAAAATCAGTCCTTTGATCCTAAAGTATTTACAGTTTTGTTGCAGAGATATGATCACATAAAACCTTGAAAAATAAAACCAAGACAAATAAAGTTTTGTTTATTGTTCACTACTGATAATGTCTGAGTTTTTAAACGTACATATATGTATACTCATACATAATTTTTAAGGTGAAATCATAGCAACCCTAGGAAACATTACAATTGCCTTCATTATACATCAGAGAAAACAGGGTAAAAGAGGTTAAGCGATTTATCCATAGTCACACAACTAATATATGGAAGATCTGAGATTTAAATGCCAGTCTGCATATGACCAACCATGCAGGTTCTGCAAGTGAATAAGTGTAAAATTGCGTGTTTCTTACTAAAATAATAATAACAGTAGATGATCTGGGCCATCAGTGAATGTTTTCAACTTACATTTGTTCGTAAAAGAATAATATATTTTAGGTAGGTTGGTAAGAACATTCATATTGTCAGGAAAGGTCATGAGGACATCTTCTTAGAAGAAAGAAAATTGCCAGATTGTCTAAACACTTTCAAACATAAGGTATTTTGCTGAATTTAAATGATATCATTTGAGTTATGATCTTCTTCCTTATTTACTACGTGTTCATCCAGTTATCAAAATCATGTATTACCATGTACTAGTCAGGCAGTATTCTAGGTGCTAGCAATACAGCAGTGAATAAAACATAAAAAAATCGCTGCCCTGGATATCAGAAAGGGGCCCCACCCTGGATGTGCAGATGTGGGAGACAGGTAGAAAATAACATCTGCTTCCCTGGCTCTTTACTCCTAAAAAACATCCTTAAGCCCCTTGTGGGGGTGGTAGTATGAAAGAATGATACATCCTCTCACCCCCGAGGCCACTGGAGGAGAAATAGAAGCAAAGCCCATATGCTTCTGGGGAAGGACAGGAAACTGTCCAAATTTTATTCACTATGTTATAGCATTCCACAAATGTTGATATAACAGATGTAGGCAATTATTGGGCTCATGCCTACAGGATTCACTGGCCTTATATGTGCCCTCTTCCCCCACAGCAACTTTTGAAATGCAGTTATAGCTCAGGTGGCATGATTATACCTTGCCAAGCTATGATGTTATCTATATTGCTGTTTATACTCAGTGACCTATGTATGAAATCGTTTCTCCCATCGCCAAAATATGAGGATCTAGGAGTTAGAAGTGGGAGCAGCTATTCTTACCCTTACCCCTAATCAATTCGCATGCAAAAGTTTTATTTCTTTCTGTATTGTAGTTAAGGCTGTTTTAGAAACTATTATTCACTGGAGAAATTATCAGCAGATTTATGAGCAGCTGCATGAGTTTTTCAGCAGCTTCATTGACAAGATCCTATATATCGAGGTGTTATATACCATTGAGACCCTTGGCGGTTGCTTCCTGGAGATCCTTGACATTTGCAATGCCTTCTGGGAAGCCCACTTTGGTGCTTTGGTAGCTAGGATCTTTGGTAGCTACTCTTCTGACCTATGTTCCCAGCCCTTCCAATGGTTGAATAAGCCTCTAATTCTGTATCAAACTGTTCTACTTAGACTATCTAGAATGGCTTCTGTTTTGCTGCCTGAGATGTAACTGATAAAGGGTCTTTATGATTCAGATGTGTTCCCAGGGAGAGAAAACAAATCAGCAAAGTGGGTAGAGGTTAGGGGAAAAGGTACATTTAACAAATTGGGGAAAAGCAAATGCATGTGTAGTCACAAGTCACAATGCATGTGTAGTCCAGTGGAATGACAGCTTAAGGAAGTCCTCATACCATGAATATAATAAAGTCTTTCCTTATATGAAACATAGTAGCAAATATTGCCTATAGAGAGCTATTCAGTTTACAAAACAATTTCATTAACCCTCTTGGATTTGGGGAGAGGTGAAATACATATTCTCTGTCTTAACTCCATTTTACCCAATCATCTTATCTCAACACAATAGCAATTCTGTGAGTGGTAGGGCAGACATCACTATATGTCCTTTACAGACTATAAAACTGAGGTTTTGAACCATTAGATTCATTTCATTCACTTACTCAAGGAACAGATGCACACTGGTCATTTATTGTGTGTCAGACATTGTGTTAGAGACCAGGGGTAAGAGAATAAACAAGACAAACATCTCCTGACCCTCATACTTCTTACTTAGTGAGGAACACTGACATGACATAAATGATTTTTAGTGTCATAAATGCTTTTACAAAAGGGAAAGCAGAGGGTGCTATGGAAGCCTCAACCTTAAAGACATTCAGAGAAGGTGTCTCTGGGGAGCTAATACCTAACCAACCTGTTACTGAGACCTAAAGAATGACTAAGCAGTGGGCTTGGCCCACACTCACACAGTCAGAATACGGAAAAACCTGGAATGCATTTCAACTTCAGGTTCTCAAACTTTGGCTCTGATGCTCTCTTCATGACACAAGTTGATGGGGTTGCGATTACTTTACTGACTTGGAGGACAGAGGCTATGCAGTATTTATATCAATCTGAAAGTAAATAACATCTAATCCTCGGTGGTCAGGTTGGTTTGGCTGTTTTGGCTCTTGCTTCCTTATAAAGAGTATGAATCTCAATATAATATTTAAAATCTGTGTCTCAGGGCCTAGGCAGTTCTACTACTTCATAAACATTCATTTCCTTTCTAGTGCCTGTAAAGGGAGACTAAACTATTCGATTGAATAATATGGAATTGCTGATATTTAATCATTTGGGGCTTCAAAGATGACAGTTTTGTGTCACTCTTACCTAATACTGAACTAAGAAACCCAGTCCAGGATTGAAGTGTTCTAAGTAGTTCTTTTAACTTCTTTTACAAACACAAGGTATACCTCATTAAAACATAATTGCTTCAGATAAAAACAGTATTAGACCCAGAAAATCATGAAGTCTGGGAGAATTCACATCAGTCTGAAAGCTGCCTTTATAGTTATGGAGAGAAAGCACTTTTAAAAAGTTGTCTAATTACAAATTGACTTGACCAGGTCAATAATTTGAGATCTAAAGAAGATCTACAGGATATAATTGACCATTCTGGTTGAATCAATAACAGACTGACTTAAAAACAGTCTAAATTATGGGGACAGCCATGATGACACTTTCTAAATGTAAATTGCTTGAAAGTTTGAAATGAGCTATTGTCCCATAATAGGACAAAGCCTGAAGCAAGTAAATATTTTAATTCTTAGTATTTGGTGCTAAAGAGTAAGCAGATTATGTAATTTTAAAATTTGCATTGAAAATCTTTCTCTTTTAAAAATTTTTTATATTTGTTTTACAAACATTATTTGTTGGGAAAGTGGAGAAATGTATTTCCACATGTTGCTGATGAAACTGATAATATCTTTGAGGAGGAGAATTTGGTAATGTGTACTGAAAGCCAATGAATGTTTATGTAATACATTTTCAATAGGAGTGGTATCACCTCTAAGTGGGAGATGAATTGGTGGTGGTGGGAATCTTATTCTCTTAATTTATGTAAATAATATATTTAAATTATGTAAATATATACATAAATATATATTGCATATATATGTATATAATTATATGTATTATGTATACACACACACACACACACATATATATATATATATGTAAATAATAGTGCGTCAGATGGCTCATTCGGTTAAGCATCTGACTCTTGGTTTCAGCTAAGGTTGTGATTTAGTGGTTTTGTAGGTTCAAGCCCCACATTGGGCTCTGCACTGGCAGAACTTGGGATTCTCTGTCTCCCTCTCTGTCTCTCTCTCCCCGACTCACACTGTCTCAGTTTCTATTAAGATTAATAAATAAACTTAAAAACATATATATTTATATATTACATGAGGGGGTGATTAGGAAAAAAATCTAAAAAACCCTTTGGTAAGTAATAATGAATAAAATGTTCAGAAACACTGGCTTATATCTTTGAATCAATAGCTGAAAACTATAGGAACTTTTGGAAAATTATAAAAATTTAATCCTAAGAACAATGTTTAGAAGATGTGCAAATACAGAGCTAATATTCATAGCAATGCTATTTATAATAATGAGTAGTTGGAAGACTCCTAAAATTCCAAAAATAGAGAATGATTAAAGAAATTGTGATGAATTCCTAAAGTAGAATGATATGTACTTACTGTATGTGAAGGAAATATGTATGGTATGGAATATGTTCACAATTCTGTAATCGAAAAAAATTGCATTCTGTTATCACTTTGTCAAAATGTATATTGACATTTATACATAGGACAAAACTGACCAAAAGGATTCATACAAAAATATTTTATAGTGATTATCAGTGAATGGGAAGTGGCAAATAATTTTGCCTTCTCTTGTCTTAACTGTTTTTTCTTTCCTCTTAATTAAATATTTATTTCTATCAATTCAATACCCATGCATAACTTGAAATTTCAAATAATACTAAATGAATTAAAATAAAGCTTTGCTATCCCCCACTTTATTCAACTTGCCTAAAGTAACGACTTTCAACATTTTAAGGCTATTTTTCCTTGTGCTTACCTCCATGTAACTTACTTAACTTGCTATTTCTTTGCTTGTTGTTGATTCTAGGTGTCTTCTATTGACTTCTTATGATATCGTATTAGGATATCTCTTCCTTATGTTTTCCTTAACAGTCGCAAACCCTTCCCCTTCCATCAACCATACCAATATATTTGTATCATAAATTTTGAAGGCTCAGTATTCTGTGTTGAATTTATTATAATTAAAAAATAGTGTTAATTTTAAACTTCATAGCTTACTATATGGTTGCATTTTCTTTCTTATTCACAAATTTGTTTTGAAGCTAATAATTGTTTTCTTAACTTTTCATGAGTCTAATCTTTGTAAATTCTCCTATAGAAATCTAGAACTCCTATATATAGCAGCACTTTCAACAATAGCCAAGTTATGGAAAGAGCCTAAATGTCCATCAACTGATGAATGGATAAAGAAGTTGTGGTTTATATATACAATGGAATACTACTTGGGAATCAGAAAGAATGAAATCTGGCCTTTTGTAGCAACGTGGATGGAACTAGAGAGTGTTATGCTAAGTGAAATAAGTCATACAGAGAAAGACAGATAACATATATTTTCACTCTTATGTGGATCCTGCGAAACTTAACAGAAGACCATGGGGGAGGGAAGGGGGAAAAAAAGTTACAGAGAGGGAAGGAGGCAAACCATAAGACACTCTTAAAAACTGAGAATAAACTGAGGGTTGATGGGGGGCGGGGAGGGGAAAGTGGGTGATGGGCACCGAGGAGGGAACCTGTTGGGATGAGGACTGGGTGTTGTATGGAAACCAATTTGCCAATAAATTTCATATTAAAAAAAAAAAATATATATATATATATATAGAACTCCTTTTCATATGCACAGATGCAATAGCATACCAGTTTTGTTGTTTTGTTTTGGTTTGGTTTCTCTTAGAGACATCACTTCTGGAGCACTCCATCTTTTTATATAGTTGTCATTAACTGGTAGGGATTATTCCTGGATGGTGTCTTGGAACTTCTCTTTATTGTAATCCTGGAAATTCTCTGTATTTTCTCCTACTTTAAACAGTTTTGTTTGTTTGTTTTCTCTCCACTTCTTAATTTGCTGCTTTGTGTTATCCTTAGTGGCTCCATGTCAAAGGACACATAGGAGATAAATTTGTTGAAACTATTCATAGCTGAAAATACAGTCATTCTGCTCATATACTAGATTTCTGGTTTAGCTGGGTATTGAATTTCAGAATGTTGAAATAATTTTCCCTCAGAAATTTGAAGACAACACTTAAAAGTTGTTCAGCTTCCACTTTTGGCATTGAAAAATCCAGTGGCATTGTAATTACTGATTTGTTGTACATAATACTTTTTTTTTTTGGTCTAGGAATCTTTAGAATATTATTTTTGCCCTTTATATTCTGAAATTTCCCAATGGTGTTCCTTCTGCATTCTTGAGAATTTTTTTTTTCATTTTCTAAGTGGATATTTAGTAGTCTTTTCATTCTCAAAAAGATAATGTCCCAGTTAAGGGAAATGTTGTTATTCCTACTTTCTCTCTTTCTGGAATTCTTATTTGAGTTGGATGGTAGACTTATTGAATTGAGCCTTTAATTTTCTCGTCTAGCTTCCATCTCTTTTTATTTTTTCTGGTTTCTGGTAGATTTCTCCAAGTTTATCTTCCAATCTTCTATTGACTGTTTTAGTTTGCTGTCATGGTTCATAATGCAAGAGCTTTCTGTTTATGCTTTGTTACTTTTTAAAAAAATAAAATATTTTGAGGGCACCTGGGTGGCTCAGTCAGTTAAATGTCTGACTCTTGATTTCAGCTCAGGTCATGATCTCGTTGCTCGTGAGTTTGAGTCCCACATAGGACTCTGTGCTGACAGAGTAGCGACTGCTTGGGATGCTCTCCCCTCTCTCTCTGCCCCTACCCTGCTTGCTGTCTTTCTCAAAATAAATAAATAGACTTAAAAAAATAAAAACCGTGTATTCTTTTAACTTCATATAGATCTTTCTGAAAATATACAGATTAATTTTTGAAGTTATATCCTGCTTTTGTTATTTTCTGTTTCTTTCTTATTTTTTTTCCTTTTGCTTCTATCTTTTAGATTAGAGGCTTTCCTGAGATAGTTAGGAAATATGTTTTATAATTAAGATGGAATTACTAATGAAGAGAAGGTTTTTGTAAGACCTCTATACTTTCACACATCTTGATTCATAGGCTTCACAGTGAATAAATGGGTAGAGAACTGACTTTTTGTTGAATCACTTCTAAGTGTATCAGTGGGTACTATTTCTCAGTAAGAATCTTCTATTTTCTTCTCTGGGTGTAAGAAGTAGCCAGAGATCTTGGAGGAAATAAACTGTGTTCTTCATTAATTCTTCATCCCCTCTGGCAGAGGGGATCTGCTTTCTAATAATCCCTTCTACAAAATTTTAGCCTGTTCTCCTATTTATGATCTCATCATACTTCCTTGAATTGAGAAATAACTGGTTCCTCTTGTTCCTGAGGTTTATTTTAGTATTTAGGAAAAAAAATCACTTCTTCCTGGCTTCCTCATCTGCTTACACACAGCAAATCCAAGAAAATTAAAAGCTAACTGTACACTAGTTCCACTTTCTTTCTTTTAAAATTTTGCTGAAAATTCTGCTCTGCTATTCCATCATTGGCTGCTCTCTTTACCATTGTGGGGTTATACCACCAAAGTTTCTTTAATGTAATTTTAGTGGGGTTTAGAAGGAAAAAATAGATAAGGTCTGGTGTTTAGTTTACTACATTTATCTTGAAGTTCTTTGTAAGTGTTTCCTTTATTTTTTCAAGGATCATGTTTTACTTTGGTAATCAGGATGAGAATAAATATAAAGAAATATAATGTTGTTTCACTTCTTATAATACCTACTACCACTCCACAATGTCTGTGAAACCGTAAATAAAGACATAGATAATCTCTGCATATGGCTTCTGTAATGGCCAATTATGGTGTCCATTATGACTGGACCCTCCTTTTCTACTCACTCACTAATTGAACTCTACCCTATATTTGTCTCTCCAGAACAATTATTTATCCTGGAGTTTCTGAGCAGGTCCATTCTCCATCTATGCCTCTCCTAACTCTCTATTATTGCTAATCCTCTATTATTGCTGCCTACCTAGGCCCTCCCTTTTATAACTTTTCTTATCCTTAGCTCAGATCCCTGCCTACTTTGTATAACTCTCTCACTGCGCTTGCATTGAAGTAGGATTTCTATGTTGGTGCAGTGTCCACTAATGTAGGATGATAGGAGGCTGATGAGTATTGGTTCAACATGGGAAGTCAGTTTTCCATGATACTGTGTCATGAGAATATTCATGCATCACTAAATCATTGCTGTGTTCAATAAAGTAGCATAGGGGAGAGTGGTGGTAAGAATGGACTAAGTAAATGAAGGGAATTAAGAGCGACAATGTTCTAGTTGTAAAGTAAATAAGACATGGGATATAACGTGCCGCACAGGGAATATGGTCAATAGTATTGGAACAACTTTGTATGGTGATAGACGGTAACTAGACTTATTGTGGTGACCATTTTGTAGTGTATGTAAATATCAAATCACTATGTTGTACATCTGAAACCAATACAATATTCTATGTCAATTATTCTTCAACTAAAGAAAGAAAGTAGCATATTTATATAATAAACCTGTGCATCCTGTAAGCTGTCATATATGCTACTTGTTAAGATGTGGTATTTTGTTTACATATATTTGTAGTGTAATCAGAAAGATTGTTCATTCACCCACTTTTCATTAAGTATAGGATTATTAGAAATAACCACGAACTTAGTTTTATTAAAGTATCTTATTTGCTCAACATTGCAATATTAAACTTCTTTTAGGGAGCTCAGCTGGCCATGCTTTAAGTTTTTTTCTAAATATTTCCAATACAAGAATATCCTTGTATCAACTTAAATTTAATCAGAAAAAGAATGCACTGTAGGCATTTAAAAAAATTAGCTATTAAAAGTTGTTGAAAGGTCTATGAAGGAAAAGGGCAAGTTACAATATTGAGCTTTGCATTGAAATTTACAATATTGAAAAAGCCTACAACATTGAAGAGGAAAATACACAAAAGGGTGTCCAGAAGGCACTGGCAAAACTGCACATCTAGATCTTGTGACACCTATAAATCTGCTGCTGTTGTCAGAGGAGCAAGAGCTTCTGTTGATGGGTGTCTCTCAGGTAACTCCTAGCGGTAGAACCCTTACCTCCATAGTGTTCCATGTATATCTTCAGGGAATACCCTATGGTACAAGGCTTAGAACGTTCATATTCAAAACCTGTTCATGTCAGTGTTCCAGAGATGGCCCCCCAGTGGTACCATGGCTTGTGATGACAAAGTTTCAGGAGACAGATGCCAGACTCTTAAATTGCAATGCAAGCTATAATGCTCAAGAGAATAGATAATAGCACTAGGCCGAGTTTTATCTTCAATCCCCATGACCAAGCCACTCTGGAAGCTGAATTATCAGAAGGTTGCTGGTCAAACATGAAATCAAGAAGTGGAATTAATTGTAGGATTTGAAGATTTAATGGTAGGAGGCTGAGATAGCCTGATATATGTATTGTCACAGTAAAGATAGAGATATATGTCTTCCAGAAAAATCCAAAAATCAAACTGGTTCCCTCGAATGGCACCTATAAAAGGCCCTGTCAACATTAGGTCTCAAGAGACTGCTTAAAAGTTTCATCAAGCCTCCTTCTGATTGACACATTCTTTTTTTTTCTTTTCTTTTTTTTTTTTTAATGTTAATCCTCTGAGTAAGGTTGATATCAAGAAAAGCTAATGAAAATATATTTGGGACAATTATTTTACTTCATTCTTATTTCCTCCTTTTTTAATTAAAAGGGAGAATCCTTGATATCATGTACATCTACAACAGATACTAAAAATAAAATTTTGTAGTGGCCTTGTTGCCAAATTTAATTATGTATAAGCTTCTTTCAGCTTGACTGAATATTTTGAAGAGGGAAACATGTCTTACTCATTTTCATTCAGCACATATAGCTGTTTAAAAAGTTGACTAAATGAATGTATGAATGAATGAATGAATGAATGAATAATATTCAACATAAGTAGTATCTGCCTGCTAATGTATTCATATATTTGCCTTGGAAGTTGTTAAATAGAAGTTGGATGAACACTTGTTAAAGATGCTATAGGGAAAAACACAATATCCATGTTTATGTTTACATTTTGTAAATGTTCTCAAAATTCTCAATTATGTTAAAAACTTCCATGGAATCCAATGGTCTATTTAGGTGAGAACAGTGATATAAGGAGTGGTGACATAGGGAATAGCCAATCAGAGAGAAGGAGGTAGCTAATAATCCTAAACATTAAATAACCACTTCTTTTATTGAATTTATTAATTTTTTCCAGTTTATTGATATATACCTGGCATATAACATTTTGTAAATTAAACATGTATTTTGCTAAATTGATTACTATAATATAGTTAGTTATGCATTCATCCTATCAAACAATTACCATTTGTGTGTGTGTGTGTGTGTGTGTATGGTGAGAACATTTAAGATCTACTTTTTTCAGCAACTCTCAAATAGACATGATATTTTTAACTATAGTCACCATGGTGTGACTTATTTATCTTATAACTGAAAGAAAGGCCCTGTCAAGAGAGGACAGCAAGAAACTAGAGGAGGTGGTGAAAGATGTATGGACTTCAGTCTGGGATCATGGTGTTGAAATTTACTACCTGTGAGACCCTGGGCTCATCATTTAACTTTGCTGGATGCCCATGTACTCTGGCATCTATCTTGTACCTTTTTAATGTTCTACACTGTTCCGGTCTGTTGGTGGGGAGAGGGGGGAGTGTAGATACCAAGAAGGTGCAGGATGCTTTCTGAAATGGAGATACAGAGGGGGAGAGCAAGAAAAAGGCAAGCTGATTGATCCAGGGCCATTTTGGAGAAGAGGGGTGGCTGCAAAGCCTGACTCTCGGGTCCCTCACTTCCCTGAAGTTCTGCAGTTACTCCTAACTGACTTTCTGCAGACTCCATACTGTCTTACTGCTAATTCTCATCAATTTGTTTCCCATTACTAACCCCTAGTTTTATTCCCTGATTTGTTTGCAAGTATCTTTATGGCAAATGACTAGCTCTGTTTTAGATTTACTTCCCTCCTGGTACATCAACTCTCATTTTTCCCCAAGTTGAATCTAGTTACTATAACATTTGCAGAGGATAAGATGTACTTTCTGCCCTTTCTTAGATAAATGGTTTTGTTTCTTTTACAAGACATTATTTGGGCCCCAAGACAGTATTTCAAATAAACAATCTTGCTATTTCTTCTAAATTTGGGCAACATCCAAATTTACAATTTTGTCACTGAACTATAAAGAAACCAAGAGAAGGTACCTGGATCCTTGCTTTATCCTTTGGCAGTTGCTGTTGCATCTGCTAAGTGTGGTGGGTCTGGCATGGTTGCAAAGACTTCCACTAGAGTTTCGATGAGAATGGGGACTAGTGGGTTATTTTTAGAATCCAAAATTAATTAGTAATCAAATGATTACTGATTTAAAAGAGCAATATTTATAGTCATACTAAGATACAAGAAAGGAAAACATGTCCTCATTGTGTGTTTACACAGTTAGAAACATGTATACAGAAGCAGCTTAATTTGTCAGTATGTTTATGGAAAAATCCAGCACCAGTCTTCCTTTTCAGCTATGTACTGTGGACTCACTTCAAAAACATTTTCTTTTCCCACAAAACACAGTGGAGATTTTTTTTTTTGCTGAGGTCCATAAAGTAAAAGGATTGTGTTGAAAAACATGGGGATTCTGGTTTTTCTCCTTAACATTTTCTTTTATGTTATGCATTACCAGATTATACAGATGTCTTATTCAGCCACTCAGCCAACAATTTTTTTGAGTTCCTACTATGTGCAGGACAGGATGGACACAGATCTCACTTTTGGGGTACTTGAGATCTGTCAGAGTAGATAGACATTACACATTATAATTTATTATAAATATAGCTTAAATACAGAAAATATGAAAGGATATAACAGGGGACCTATTTTCCTACATTTTATCTAATTGAAAGAAAGCTTCCTTGAGGAAAAGATGTTTAAGCAGAGTCTGAAAGATAAGCCGTTGGTGATTAGGACATTTGCTGGGAAGCAGCTTTCTAAGCACAGGGAAGAAGAACATGTTCAGAGGCCCACTGGGGGCCTGATGTCCAGTGAGGGATGCGGAGAGTAGCAAAGGAAGAGGTCAGAGAGGCACTGAAGGCTATGCAAAGAATTTGAATATTTGTTACTTTGTCATTACCTTTCATTTCTGTAGTGTTTTGCCATTTTCAAAGTACTTTCACTTAAAATGCCACTTGGTTGACCTGGATCTCGTGAATTCAGGTGGGATGACCAGAGGAAAGACCAGGGTTCTATCCATACTTACAACATAAATCTGGTTAGTTGTAAGAACTTCTTTGTTGCCAATTTACTTTTAATAGTGAGAACCTGGTTAAGTCCTAAATTAGCACTCTATTCTCTACAATAATAGCTAACATTTATGTCTAAGTACTTTAAATATATATTAATGCATTGAATCCTCTTATCCTTATGGGAAGATACTATTATTATCCAGCATTTTAAAGAAAGAAAAAGGAGGCATGTGCCCAAGGTCACACAACTGGTACATATCAGAGGTGGAATTTGAATATGGATCTTTGGCTGCAGAGCTCTCACAGAGAACTATAATGTGATATGTTTTTGGTTTTGGCTCTGGTCAAAACTCTGATGCCTTGCTTTTTGATAGAAGCCTGATCTTTATGTCTTCATAAAAACAGAAGATTATCCTCAGTACACTTATAAAATCTCAGATTTGCTTTTAGAATATAGCTTTCAGTTAACCCAAAGGAGGAGAAATTGACATATGGATATATGTATATGTACATTTATATTAATGTCAAGATGAATTATAGTTCATTTACCTGTTAAAGAGGAGATACATTTTTATAAATTCCAAGGTTAAATAAAAAAGGTTCACACTTACATATTAAAAATTGTTTATTCTCTCTTCTGAATTGTTCTTTTATTGTAGAAACAACATTCTTCTGTTGTTCCAGGGTCTCTGTGAGTCTGAAGTAAGCTAAATATGCCATGGATTTTCTATTTCAGGATACTTTAGAACATACTTCTAAATGATATAAATCATTCTTACCTACCTGCCAGTGACTACTTCCAAATATCTCAACTTATCTATGTATAATGATTAGCAGAACATAAATGTTTTTATTAATGTTCACCAGTTTAGGACAAGTATGTGACTGAAATTCAGTGTAATTATGGGTCCCTGGAATTATTCTCTGGAATTATGTTTATATAGTCAATCATTATTTGGTCAATAGATGCTTATTAAGCAGCTACTGTGTTACAGATGAGTGTGCAGACACTGGAGAATCCATGATGATCAAAATAGTTATGTTCTGTCACTTTATAGATATTCAAATTTAGTAGGAAAAATGAACATTAAATAAACAATCGTAAGTGTAATAGCTAGTAAGCAAAAATGCAAAGGAACATAAAACACATTGAATGCATTGATCTTAAGTATTTTTACCTCTAACATTCTATCTTTCTACACTTCAGTTATACATG
Source organism: Prionailurus bengalensis (assembly GCF_016509475.1). NCBI lineage: Eukaryota > Metazoa > Chordata > Mammalia > Carnivora > Felidae > Prionailurus > Prionailurus bengalensis. The sequence goes on from NC_057346.1 coordinate 41,635,713, forward strand.
AGTAAGGAGATGCATGTTCTCATCTGGGTCTGTTAGTGCTATTTGTGTAACCTTAGGAAAGTCATGGAATCAGAATATTCAAGGCACAAGGGATTGTAGTAACTCTCTGTACTTCACTCGCCCCTGTTTACAAAAAAAAGCAGACGGGGGCGGGGGTGGAAGATGGCCTAGATTAATGGTTTTCAGACTTAAGTATGTGTCAGAATCACCCGGGAGAATGTTAGACCATAGTTTGATGGATCGCCTTTCCTTCCCCACAGAGATTCTGATTGAGAATCTGGTCTTTGGATCACACTTTGTGAACCATTGGCCCAGACAATCTTTAAGAAATTTTTTTTTTAAATTTCTGAAGTACTATGCATTGCAAGTAATAGAGCTATGAAGAAGCTTCCAAAAGCTACAATTTTTGGTAACTGTTTTCTCTGATGGGGTGAGCCTATTGTGAATTTAAAAAATTCTAGTTTTATAATTCCATTCATATTTTAAACTATTATGAATGAGTACAGAAAGTCATAGAACTCAAGGCCAATAATATGTACCCCTCAAATCCTTGAAGCGGTATTTTGAAGGCAATCCAACTAGAGTAGGGTCAACATAAATTTATAATATGAAAAGTCTTAAGCCATAATCATTTATGCCAATGATAAGGAACAAAAACCCAACATCTGTCAGCCATAGGGAGAGAAAAACAGTTGAATTAAGAAGAAACATTTTCAGGATATCTGAATAGCTCAGTTGGTTAAGCCTCCAACTCTTGATTTCTGCTCAGGTCATGATCTCATGGTTGTGAGATCAAACCTAACATCTGTCTCCATGCTGAGCATGGAGCCTGCTTAAGATTCTCTCTCTGCCCCTCCCCTGCTTTCTCTCTCTCTCTCTCTCTCTCTCTCTCTTTTAAAGAAGAAACATTTTCAAGTTGAAATAGAAAATAATTTTCAAAATCTTTTAGTCAAAGTATAGTATCTCAATGTAGTTTCTGAATCTTTCTTAAAATGCATGTAAGGATACAGTAGTAAAAATTGTGAAGAGTAAACAAAAATGAGTTCTTACAATCCAAAATATTTAATTTGGCTAGTGTAGTGAAAAGGGAGTTATACATCTACAGAGGCCTAAGGTAGAACTTCCCTGGAAGGTTCTAAGTAAAAGAAATTAATGATCAATACATGAAAATCAGAAGCATACTGTATTAAAAACAAGTAATATGGGAATCACTCTTTCTGTGGGTTCTAATTTTCTGTTTCTAAAATGAAAAGTCTGGAACTGATGACTCTAATTTCTCTTCTGGCTTTAAATTTTTACTACTCATTGTGCTAGACATAAAGCATTAATATTTATTTATTGAATTATGTCATATTTGATGATAAGCCTGCTGGCCAGAAGCCTTTGAATGAAATGTATTTGGCAAGAATACAGGTAATGTTGTACAAATTATTGTAAATTGCCTTCTCCTGCTGAGATAAAGGCATCATCTCTGCCCTTGTTTCCCTCTCTGTTTCTACTTAGCCATTAATGATCCAAAGATTTTGTTGAACAGATCAAAATCCAAGACAGATTTCAACTTGGGTATTTTATTTGCATGACTATGATGAAAGCCATAGTTGTAAAAATATATATGTATATATTTTTTTGGTGATTTCAAAAGAATAACCTGGACTTCTGATATCTCTTTCCACTTGGTGAGATGGAATTACCTGGACTATCTGGACATTTACATTATTTCAAGCTACACAAATACAAGTTAGAGTAAATGGAGGACTTTGGCACATTACAAGTCTAGGTAGGAAAGGTGGAAAATCATAGAATGTTAAGAGTTTTAAAGAATATTAGAGATCATCATAATGAAAATACCCATTATATAAATGAAGCAACTGAAGTTTATATAAAGTTTTATTATCTTTCTAGAATCATATTTTTATGTTTTATTGGGTTAACTTGCCTTACTGATGAGCCTAGACAGGAGTAGAACTGTAAGTTTCACGGGCCTCAAGGTTTGGGGAGCACAAGAGCAGATCTCCCACTACAGACCCCAAGTCTGTGATGGATCTGAGGAAAGGCCAGAGCTGGTTCAGCCTGGCTTGGCAGCTTCCTTCCCTAAGTGACAGTGGAAAGTTGGGGATATGGCTGAGTTCCCTTGAGGCATGCCAACCCAGGGGGAGAACTCATGGTCACTCTGCATTCTTTATAATGGAGGAAATGTTCCTATCCAAGAGGTGACTGGGGGTTTTTGACAATATTCTTTGTGGATAGTGCTCAGTCTCCTTGCTTGTGGTCTTCCTGGCCACTTTGGTCCAGCTCTCAATCCTGATTCTCTGCCTCTCCTCGCTCTAAAGGAGACGCCTGACCACCCCATGGAACACAACTCAACTTTCCAGCTCATTAGCTTCAAAAGAAAAATAGTATAGCTTAAGTAATATCCAGACAGTAGCCTTGAAGGCAAAATTAATTCCTAAGTATTTATAATTATGATGCTATATCATTTGAAAAGTATATACATGAAATAACATAATTTGAAGATATATAAAGCAAAAACTTGACAGATATACAGAGAAAATGACAAATCTACCACCAAATGGGAGGTTTTAATACACCTCTTCAATAATTGATAGATCAAGTAGATAAAATTATAAATAGGAGTAAGGAAAATGCAAACAAAAATAACTTAATCAAAAAGACATACCCAGAACAGTTCACCTAAGAATATTTTATACATCTTTCTCAAGTATAATGAAAAATTTTATAATCATGCCATCTCTGTTCTATGGCAGAAAGCAAGGCTCAACAAATATTAAAAATTTGCTATTTAACACTTTCATTTTCTGAACTTAAAGCAATTAAGTTACAAATCAATAATAAAAAAAGATAACATAAAAGTATACATTGGGAGATTTTGAAAACCTACCTCAAGTTACACATGGATAAAGAAGTTTTTTACTAAATTTTTAAGCTTCAATTAATCTCAATGTAATACAAATAATTCCAGACACTAGAAAGAGCGAGAGCACTCCTCATATTTTATCAGGCTTATAAAAGCTGCAGAGCAAAACCAAACAATTAGAGTGAAAATAGGAAAAATACAGATTAATCTCACTTAACAAACATAGATGGAAAGGCCTTAAAAAATCAGTAAAAATATACCAAAATACACTATTAATATATTGAGCTTATACAAGGAATGCAAGAATTTTTAAATATTAGAAAATCTGTTAATTTTCTACTTTAATATCTTATCATCTTACCACATATAAAAATATCAATCCAACATCTATTAATGATTAAAAGCTCTTAATCCAGCAGGATAAGAAGGAAAAATCCTTACCTCCATAATGGATATTTACTATAGATTATAGCAAGGATCTTATTCAATGATGAAATTTAAGAAGAATTCTCTTTAAAACCAGAATGGGGGCGCCTGGGTGGCTCAGTCGGTTAAGCATCTGACTTCGGCTCAGGTCACGATCTCACGGTCCCTGAGTTCGAGCCCCGCGTTGGGCTCTGGGCTGATGGCTCATAGCCTGGAGCCTGCTTCGGATTCTGTGTCTCCCTCTCTCTCTGCCCCTCCCCCGTTCATGCTCTGTCTCTCTGTCTCAAAAATAAATAAAATAAATGTTAAAAAAAAAATTAAAAAAAAAACAGAATGTGGCCTGCTATTACTACCACTATTAGATATTACACTTAAACAAAAGAAATAAAATTACAGATCCAAAAGGAAGAGATGTAGTGGACTCCAGAGACAAACTTTAGAAATAGTTCAACATTGTTCCTGGTATAAGCTCATTGTACAAAAATCAATGACAATCCTATATACCAGAAATAACCAATTTATAGCAGGAAAAATCCATTTAAAATAACAACCAAACATCCATGGTGTGAAGGAATTCATGTAACAAGGACACATGGACTTATTTGGGAGAGAGTTGCAGAATAGTACTGAGAGTATTAACGAAGACACAACAAAATGAAAAGATTAATAATATACATGGATAAGAATATCAAATATGTCAGAAGATGACATGACATTGATTTGTAAGTTCAATGCAATGCAATTAAAACATCAACAGGTTTTGTTTTTGTGGAATTAGACAAACTGAAACCAAAATCAATATGGATGAGGGAAAGGTCAAGAACAGGACTTATTTAAAAAAAAAAAGGAAGGGAAATTTGTCCTGTCAGTTATCAATGCTTATGATACATCTTAGAATTTGAGCAATGTGGCATATTTGTTCATATGCATAAACTTGATGCACAAATTTCAAATTTTAGATTTGACACACAAATTTATCAATAGGACAGGATAAAGCAGTGCATATATAGCAAGATGGGGGAGGAGAACAGGGGAACAGCCCACGCTGGCAGTTAGGAGTATTTTGTGACCTTGTTTAGAATTGCTTACCCATGATAAAAATAAAAGAACAAGTAGGAGGCAGTTTTATTATTGTTTTAAAGTTTTCTCCTCTGCCTTCTCTAGTGGAAGGCTGTACCTATGTGTCACTCTTGGTGCACCAGAAACATAGTATAACTATATATAGAAGCTTGGTGTAAAGTTACAGAATGCATTATGTGTTGATGGAAAAAGAATAGATTATAGATTAGTCAATAAATGGCTAAGGGACAATATTTTCATGTGGAAAAAATTGAATTAAGTTCTAGAAAACATCTTTATAAATTCAGAGTCAGAAAGTATTTTTTTAGATAAGACAAAAGCACAATACATGAAGGAAAAGACTGACACAGTCAACTCTGCTGTGAAAAGGGGGGGAAAGAAGATGTTACTGACAAAAGAATACTATCCAGAATATATAAGAAATTCCAATAAGAAAATGACAAATAGGGGCACCTGGGTGGTTCAGTCAGCTAAGTGACCAACTTCGGCTCAGGTCATGATCTCGCGGTTCATTGGTTGGAGCCCCATGTCAGGCTCTGTGCTGATAGCTCAGAGCCTGGACCCTGTTTTGGATTCTGTGTCTCCCTCTCTCTGCCCCTCTCCTACTTGTGCTCTCTCTCTCTCTCTCTCTCAAAAATAAATAAACATTAAAAGAAAGAAAGAAAAAGACAAATAATCCAGCATAAAATAAGAAGAGGATATAAACAGACAAATCACAGAAAATGAACTGGTATAGCCAAAAACATATGAAGGGAAATACAACATCACCAATTACTAATTAAGAACTCACTAATAATTAAGGATATAGAAATTAAAAGAAAAACAGAATATTTTAAAGCAATCAAATTACCTGAATTAAAAATTTAAATAATTACTAGATTTACAATACCAAACTTTGGCATGAATATGAGGGAATGAGAATTCTCAGAAAGTACTATTGGATATGACTGCTTTGCAAAAGTTTGGAGTATGAGTTGGTACAACCACTTTGGAAAGCATTTTGGTAAAACCTAGGAAAGTTGAAAATGTACCTGCTCTATGACCTAGTAATTTCATTCTGAGAAATACACTTTAGATCTACTTCTTTTTTCAAACTTTTTCTTGAAATTACAACATACAGTTGAAAAAAAATCCATGTTGCATCAGACAAAGTAGACATAAACACACAGACGTAATATAGTTCACTAAAGATTGCTAGCTCCCTGCCTTCTTGCCACATGATCTTTAAATAAAGCCTGTCTACTCACAATTCTTAGTCCTATTGAGCCAGTGGATTGTGAGCAAATGTAATGTGTATCACTTCTGTGCTAAATCATTTAAATGTCTGCAAGATTTTCTAAAATATTTTTTTTCTTCCTGCCATGGCAACTAGAAACTTTTGAGATGTTCCTTGCTTACTCAGCCTGTGTTCTAGAGTAAGGAGATATAGAACAGAACCCTCAACCAACCCAAAATGGACATAAAGACTGACAAATAAATAAAGCTGGTTGAATAAATAAATAAATAAAGTGGTTGATTTTACCAACCACTAAGATTTGGGAGGTTTTGATCCTGTAGCATTACCTAGACCATACTGAGTATTACTATATTCTTATTCTTACTATGTATATGAACTAATACAACTGACCTTAAATTTAGCATATTAAAACACACACACACACACACACACACACACACACACACACACACACAAAACACATTTATTTGCTCATGATTCTGTATTCTAGCTTGGACCCTACTGGGAAGGTCATTTTTTGGTCTCCCAGGTCATTCATAGAAAAGCATCACCTGGAGGTTAGACTGGGGCTAACTAATCAATGTTGGCTTTCATTCCACAAGCACCATCTCAATCAGAATGGCTGAACTAGCTGGGCCTGTCTTTCTTTGTGTAGGCTGTCCAGAAGGATAAATGGATTTCTTTACATGGTAGCTCAGGTGTCTGAGAACAAAAGAATATGCCAGACCTCTTCAAAGCCAGCCTTCAGAACTTGAAAAACAAATTTCGTCCCATTTTATTGGCTAAAGCAAGCCATAAATCCTGACCAATTTTAAGGGGAAGGGAAATGAATACCATCTACAGATGAGGAGGAGGCGTAAATATACTGGCCTGGGAGGAATTGTTGATGATCATCTGTATGGACATTCTACAACATTTTGTGTAATGAGTCCTGGTATTTCTTTTCTTTTCTATTCTACTCTATTCTATTCTTTTCTCTTTTCTAGTCTAGTCTATTCTTTTCTATTCTATGTCATTTTGTCTTAATCTATTTTGTCATTTTTTAGAATGATTGTCTTGATATAGGAAATTGACTTGATAACACTCTAATGGGTTTAACACAGTTTAATAAACACTGTCCTAGAAAAACCAGCACATATGGACCATAATTATAGAAGAGTGTTATAATGTCTACTGAAGCATTGTTTGTAAGACCAAATTTTGAAAACATCTTAAATGTCCCTCAAGAGGGAATTAAATGTGTACTATATTATTTGTTCATATGGTAGAATATTGTTTATTGCTTTAAAATGAATGAATGATAGATACATCAAAAATAATACATAGGTAGAGAAATAGATTGATGGATCGATGTTGAAGCCATAATGCTGAGTGAAAACATCACATTTTTTAATAAAACATGCAGCATAATTGCATTTACTCTACTAAAAACATGCAAGGTATTGCTACCTGTTATTTATGGATATGCTGATGCACATGTAGATGATTTCATACGAAATTAATAAAAGCAGTTGCTTTTGGAGAGGAAGGGAGTAGAATAGAAATGAGTAGAGAGAATTTTAAAAAATTATATATTCTTCCATTGTTTTCATTGGAATTAAAAATAATTAAATAATGAGGCATCTGGGCAGTTCAGTTGGTTGAACGTCTGACTCTTGATTTCGACCTCAGGTCTTGGGACTGAGCCCCACATTGGGCACTGCGCTGAGTGTGGAACCTGCTTAGGATTCTCTCTCTTTCTCTCTCTCTCTCTTTCTCTCTCTCTCTCTCTCTCTCTCTCTCTCTCTCTCTCTCTCTCTCCCTCCCTCTCTCTCCCCTCCCTCTGCTCTTCTCCCCTGCTTACAGTCTCTCTCTCTCTCTAAAAAAATAAAAAATAAAAATAACAATTAAAATTGGGGGATGTTGAGTAACTTTCAGGTTTTTTTTTTTTAGTATTTTTAAGAACTTAAGTAATAATTAAAAAGATCAGAAGAGTATTATAAAAATACATAAAAAATAGTGAAGATACTTCTTTTTTTCAGATAATTATTTTTATTAACTATATTTTGACTTATGTTAGAGGAGCCAGAGAGTCTGGCCAGGGCACTGACCCTTATCACGAATTTAAGAACAAGATCTGGTGAGTATTTTCCTAAAAGGTCAGTTGCACAAAGGACTAGAAACAGATTCCTTTAAAGCAATCACAAGCTTTGTCGCTGGGATGGATAGGAAATTAAATGAAGATACACAGCTCAAGAGTCTCCTTAAGAAGAGGACTCCGCTGCAGTTTTGTTGAGTAGATAGACCTGACCTAAAGATTCTGGGCTGGGGCTTGGGGGAAACACCTACCATGATGTTCTCATCCTGAGTCAAGTGGTTCCTGTCAGAGCTTCTCGGGAATGCTTTGGTCAGCAACCAGGTTGCCGTTCTTATGGGAATAATCAAGGTGGGTGCCAAGAGAGTCTCCACATGCTCAGAGGCCTAAAAAAAAGTGGTAATGAAGTGATTTCCCATCCAGATAAGACACAGGCCACTTGTTCCCATCTGACAGAATGTCAGTAGTGAGGCAGGGTAATCATGTTACTTTATCAGCTGGCTCTCATGGACTCTGAGACTTCACCACCTGCTTGTGGTTGCCTTTGCTTTTCTTTTTTTTTTTTTTTTTTTTTTTTAATTTTTTTTTCAACGTTTATTTATTTTTGGGACAGAGAGAGACAGAGCATGAATGGGGGAGGGGCAGAGAGAGAGGGAGACACAGAATCAGAAACAGGCTCCAGGCTCTGAGCCATCAGCCCAGAGCCCGACACGGGGCTCGAACTCCCGGACTGCGAGATCGTGACCTGGCTGAAGTCGGACGCTTAACCGACTGTGCCACCCAGGCGCCCCTGCCTTTGCTTTTCTGACATGTTTAGTCCTTTTTTTTTTTTTCCAAGGTAAGAGTGAGGTCATTCAATGATCAGAGTCTGAATGAAGACTGGAGGCAGGAGGGAAGTTGTCCATTTTCTCTCTCTTTGTCTCAGGATTTCGGGAGAATTAAGTTGATCCCAAGAGGTGTGCCCAAGGGAAGGTGAATTACTGGTGAATTACCAAGCAAGGTGAAGAAAGAGAAAATGTCAGGTAAATGTTATCTGTGTGTTGTTGACTTAGACTTTTCCCTGAGGGATGAGGGCTAAATCATTGAGATTGAGTGAGTGGTTTTGCAGCTCTGTAATTCCTCTCTGCTGACAACTGTCATTGTAACCTTGTATTTGACATTTAAAAAGCACAGTGCTGAAGAAACATAGTGAAGGTTCTAGAATGACTAGTTCTGCTTTGCCCTATTGACTGCCTCTACCTGAATTTATCATTAATGCAGGTTGTCTTTCCCGCTGTGATCCAAGTTTTTCCCAATTTGTGATTTCCCCTTGGGATTTCTCACTAATGTTTTCTATTGTTATTCTATTAAGGCATAAAGCCTTAAGCACGTTTTGTGAAGAAAAGTCCCCATGTTCTTAATTCTTTTTTTTTTTTTCAACGTTTATTTATTTTTGGGACAGAGAGAGACAGAGCATGAACGGGGGAGGGGCAGAGAGAGTGGGAGACACAGAATCGGAAACAGGCTCCAGGCTCTGAGCCATCAGCCCAGAGCCCGACGCGGGGCTCGAACTCGCGGACCGCAAGATCATGACCTGGCTGAAGTCGGACGCTTAACCGACTGCGCCACCCAGGCGCCCCCCCCCATGTTCTTAATTCTTGATATCATTTTTGTGGTAGTGGGGAGAGAGAATTCCATAAGCAGCATACTCTCTTTCACGGCTTGGGAAAAATTAGTGGCTTAAATATTTTTCAAATAACATGTGATCTATTTGTGGGTTCATATACACTAGTTTTGGTTCATTAATGTATTAATTTGTGTACGTATTTACTAAAGACTTATTGAATACCTACCATAAGTGAGAATTTCACTGTAGTGTATATAGACATTTAGATTTCCATAATAAACACATACATGAAAAAGTTGAATTATTTTTTTACAACTCATGAAATTGGTGGAAGGTGAGTCCATAATAACTCCAATTTGTAAGCCGTGTCAAGGGGTTGAAGGTGCTTTCATAATGAATGGACACACCCAGAGTGAAAGAAGCCTGGGAGAGGTATGCGGGGCATCTCCACATGGAAGCTATCTTTATGTTTTGTTCTGTTTTGTTTTGGTAATTCAACACAGGAAACTTCACCTTCTAGGAAGATGAAGTAGATGCCCTTTTCTCTATTCCTCTCACTAAGTAGGACTAAAATCTCTGGGTGTTTTGTATAAAACAAATATGGGAAAACTCTAAAAGGTAGTGAAAGAAGGCAGACGGCCTAGGAATCTGGGGACCCAAGGAACAACATGGTGGTGGAGTTCTCTCTCTCTCTCTCTCTCTCTCTCTCTCTCTCTCTCTCTTAAATCTCCTTTATCTTAGGTTTAGAGCCCAGGAACACCTAGGGAGTACAGACACAAACAGCTCCAACAAAAACCTGCTCTTCTAGCCAAAGGGGCAACTTAGCAAGACAGAAAACTTTTATTTTTTTAATTTTTTTAATGTTTATTTATTCTTGAGAGAGAGAGCACAAGCAGGGGAGGGGCAGAGAGAAAGAGGGAGACACAGAACCTGAAGCAGGCTCCAAGCTGTCAGCACAGAGCCTGACACAGGGCTCAGGCTCACAAACTGAGATCATGACCCAAACCAAGTCGGAGGCTTAACCCACTGAGCCACCCAGGCAGCCCCAGAAAACTTTTAAACATTAGCTTCTATTGCAGCCAAACAGTGCACAACAAACTCTGGCTCCAACCACTTGCATCCGGCTGTGATGCTATTGCCTGAACAGTGACCCAGGCCTTTGCCTGGGAGGCGAGATGCAGCCTGTTGGTCAGTGCTCCGCTATATATCAATCAACCTAAAACAGTTGTTGCCTTTAGTGCCCATGTGGGGGAGCAGGCCACACAGGTGGTTCACCTAGTTTCTTCTAGCAGCTCCAGGGGACATCCCCTGCCCTACACTCTCTTTGTCCACCTTTCACACCTATTCTCATTTGAAAGCATGGTATTTGTGAGATGAGTTACGTTTTTCAGGGGAAATTCTAAATTTTAAAACACAAGGCTTGAGAATTCATGTCCCAGAGGCAGAGAAGTTAAAACAGTCTTTAGGAGAATTACAATGAGATAAATGATTATTTTTAGGTATACGAATGCAGAAAAAGCACCTGATATTTCATGTTTTTAAAGGGGACCTTGTTCATTTATTTAAAATGTGTTGAGAGAGACCCCTATATTTTGGTTATTTTCTAACTCCTCTTGAGTTTATGAAAGCTGCCCCAGGCTGTTTCCTCAGTGTGGCTAACAGTGCTCTGGCCCCCAATATCTACTCCTTCTTCCTCTCCCTTACCAACAGAAATGAAACTTGTTTGAGATGTTAATAAATGAGTCAGACTAAAAATCCTTGCTCTCCCGGTCTTTGTGGCAAGCAGCTTGCAGGATAGTTAAGAGATGCAGTCAACTCCAATGAGATGTAAATGGGATTACATGGAGACTTTCTGAGAAAGATTGCTCTTCCTGACTCGGATGCTGTTCCCTCTTCCCTTCTGCTTGCCTCAGATGCAGTCATGGCAGTGTCATGTGCAGAAGCCACTTACAAGTCATGATGGAAAGGCCAAGAAAATCACAGACACATTTGCCCTGACACTGAAGTATTAAGCCAATGCCAGGAGCCACTTACCTCCAGACTTTCATTTTATGAGAAAAACAAACCCATATTTTTAAGCCTATGTAGTCAGGTTCTTTTTTTTTTTTTTTTTTTTTGTAGCTTGCAGCAGATAATAGACTGGGTTTATTGTAAATGTTCACAGGAGATTATGTTCTATTCTAAAAGAAAGAAGGACTTCTCAGCTCAGTAAGAATCAGGAAAAACTTTCACCAGGGAAGCTCAAGAATGTAATTATGGATAGGAAGAAACATCTGAAATAACTCCAGGTCAGAAATTAGTAGACGGACTCTGAAAGACATGTAAATCATGTTAAGCATATGAGCATGTGACCACTCTACCCTCCCCAGGAGAGATTTTATAGCTTTTGTCAGATTTCAAAGAGTTCAGGGTCTTGAGAAAATGTAACAACTGCTCTAAGAGTTTCTGGCACACACCACTAGAAATAACTGATAATTCATTCAATATTAAGTCTTCTAAAATTGACATTTTGAACACTTTCTAGTCTTAAGCACGGTGCTGAGTATTTCATCTACCTCTCTATTATCTCATTTACCCCCTAGAACAGCCCTGCGGTGATGAAATAATAGTTCTAATCTCATTTAATAGACAAAGCAACTGAGACTTAAAGAGATTAGATAACTTGCCCCTGACCCCCAAACACTGCCTGTTGTCTTATTTATGTTGTCTCCTCAACACAAACAACCGGCAAATAGTCAGTAGTAAATAAGTATTTCAACGTACAGTAAGTGCACACTGCTTCTGTAAATACTATAGAGCTTTACTGAGCAACTATTATTCTGTGACCTCATTCTGAGGTGTTAGAACATAAAATATCCATAAGAGATTTTCCTTTACTTAAGGAAATGACAGTGCAGCACGTCAAATTTCATGTGAACAGCTAATCTGAATGCCACAAGCAACACCTATTTTGTTTTTTGGTTTTGTTTTGTTTTGCTTTTGTTTGTTTGTTTTTTACTAGCATAATCAAGAACAAATTCACGGAGTTGGTGGACTTCAAATTATGAGTGTAGGAAACAGATAGTAGCAACTGCAAAGCACAGGTACATATAAAAGCAGGCCTGGATAAATAAGAATGTGAGAGTGGTTAAAATGTAAAATATAAGGAAGGTGGTAGCAAGAGATGAGTTAGATTTAGATTACATTTTGAAGGGTGTTATATAGTGAGGTAAGAAGTTGGGTTTTAGGATTTTATTCTACAGGTAATGAAGAATGAATGTGGGTGGGTAAACAGTGAAGTGAAAACACAAATGTGTTTTTAGAAAAACAATTCTGGAATCAGTGTAGAAGAAGGACTACCTATGAAGAGACAGACAACAGAAGATTGCAGTAGTTGTCTAGACATAAATTCTGGGGGCATTTGGCTTGGGACTCAGAGTGCCTAGATATGGAGGAGTCCTTAGGGGGCCCGTGTGTGATGTTTTATTAAAAGCATTAGAAAATAAAATAGGAGTAATGGACAGAGATTTCTAATAACCTCCATTATAATTACAATCATCTCTCACTTGCCTACTTACTAAATTTATTGTAACCTTAGATCAAAATTTGTAGCACTTTTGGGTCATTCACAGATATGCACTGAGTGGCAAAAATTTTGAGTTGCCCAACATGCATGGTTCCAGCTGACGTGGAGTAAGGTGATGTTTTAGCTTTCATACTGCAAACGTATCCTTTTCGCAATCTATTTAGTGCCACATTTCTCACATTTTGTGCTTTTTGTTGTTGATTTCACTGTTTAAATGGCTCCCAAGCATAGTGTTGAAGGGTTTGTCTAGTGCTCCTAAGTGCAAGAAGCCTGTGGAGTGCTTTAGGGAGAAAATGTGTATTAGATATGCTTTATTCAAACATGAATTTTAGTGCTTTGGGCCATGAATTCGATGCTAATGAATCAATACTATCTATTGAATATAGTGTCCTTAAACAGAAACACACATAAAACGGGGTTGACAAAAATGTGACCAGAGGCTTTCAGGAACCTAACCCTGTTTTTCCGCTTGGAGCAATGATTCAGCATTTGCTAATTCATTGTTCATAGCACTTTTATAGAACATAACTACTAAGAATAATGAAAATTCACTGTATATATCATAGAATGTTTGACCTGGAAGAGATATTTGAAATAATTCAAATTCAGTGCCACTGTTACACAGAAGAAACCGAAGTCTAAAGGTATAAAATGAAGTACCCAAGTCTTATATTTATTCATCACTAAGACTGGATCTGCATTAGGACTCTTACTTTTTTCTTCAGTGGCTTTTCCACTTCACAAAAATACCTTTAAAACAACCTTTAAACAGTACTGCCATGGATGTAATATTTAAGTCAAAGTATTAACTGGTTAGATTTCCTCTTATTAATTGGAAAGAGGTCTATGATAGACATATATAATGAATCATACATGATGTGGCACACGTAGTTTCACTCTGCTTCCTTGCATTCATCAAGACTGATAGTAAATTTGTGATTTCAGTCCAAACTTGGATAGACTCAGAACCTAAGAGCCTTTCAAAGATGATTGGAAGTACCTGTCATGCACATATACCTGTTCTAGTAGAAATATCACACTTCTTGTTTTTTTTTTAATTTCTTTAATGTTTATTTTTGAGAGAGAGAAAGAAACAGAGTAAAGTGGGGAGGGGCAAAGAGAGAGGGAGAGAATCTGAAGCAGTTTCCATTAGCACAATGCCTGATGTGGAGCTCAAACTGACAACTAGATAATGACCTGAGCTGAAGTCATTCAACCAACTGAGCCACCCAGATGCCCCATTATTACACTTCTAATAATCAACCATCAGCTGTTTGGGAGATCATAACCTAGTATAGGAATCAAGAAACTATGACCTACAGGTCAAATTTGTCCCATTACATGTTTTTGTAAATAAAGTTTTATTGGAACTCACCCATTATTTGTTTAGGTATTGTCTATAGCTATTTTCATGCTATAATCATATAGCTGAGTAGTTGTAACAGAGATTGTATGACCCTTTGTATTTACTATTTTGCCCTTTAATAGAAAATGTTTGCCGACTCCTGGTCTTGCATATAGCATGAACTTTGGTGCCAGTTTTCCATGTAAATGGTTTGTGAGGACAGTTTGTGAAAACATTTCATCAGTTGTTTTGCTCTTAACTTGTAGTTTAAGATATTACATTGAGGATCCTTATCAAAGTGTCTAGATGACATGAGAGGATTATCTTTTGCTATTTGGTGTCATCCAAAAATCTGAATCAATTTAACAAAAGTGATCCATAACTCATTTTAGCACTTACTGAATTACATGTCAGTCTACCTGACTTCCTCAACCCAAGGGCTACCGTGTTAAGATTCTAAATCTACAATGCGTTGCTTGCTTTACCATCCTTACCAGCTGTCAACACTACCTGAACCAATTGTTATTGTGGCTGTCAGAGCTGACATTCGAAATCAGCAACAGGACAGAATTAACTTCCCAAGTGTCGTTCCTGTTGCACAGGCATATGTAAGAAATGCATTTATTTAGCTTAGTGACATTTGCTACCCAAGTACTGACAAAACATCATGTCTAAACAAATGTTGATTGCACAGATTTATCTTCCCATTATAATGAATGTTAAATGCATAGAGATAATTATATAATAATCTCAAAACCACACACAGACTTTTGCTTAATGGAATTACTTGGGAAAGAGTGTTTTAATTTTGTAAGCTGACACTTCAATGAAAAGAATACTGTGGTAAACATTTTAGCAGAGCTTCTATATTCTGATTCTCATTGAAATGAGCATTGTCTGTATGGAGGCTTTCTGAATTTTTTTTTTTAATTTTTTTTTCAACGTTTATTTATTTTTGGGACAGAGAGAGACAGAGCATGAACGGGGGAGGGGCAGAGAGAGAGGGAGACACAGAACCGGAAGCAGGCCCCAGGCTCTGAGCCATCAGCCCAGAGCCTGACGCGGGGCTCGAACTCACGGACCACAAGATCGTGACCTGAGCTGAAGTCGGCCGCTTAACCGACTGAGCCACCCAGGCGCCCCCTGAATTTTTAAAAATGTCTTAATTTCCATATTGTGGCTGAATTAACACATCATTTCAGTTTCTTGTTAGTCTCAATAGATATCTTCGGTAAAGAAGTTTTAGTGCCCCAAATGGGTATTTTATTAGAATTAAAACTTTATAGAGCCTTTGTCTTAGAATCTGTTCGGTGTGGGGTAGAGAGAGGTGGTATAGTAGGGCTTTGGATAATCAGATAAAATATGAATAATTGTGATTCTCATCACAAGAGAGACCAAGGGATATTTTTTCAAAGACTTTTTCTAAGGATTATAGGGATTATAGAGCAGGAATGAAAAGAAAATCATAACCATGAGTGAGGAATATAGAAAGAGAAGATGTCTTAGGTTTAAACACCAGATTGGGGAAAGAATGACAAGGGTATGGGTTAAGAATGAGGGTAAACATGCATGAAAATTAAGTCAATATAAATTAAAGACTCAAATGAAGACCTTAACTTGTAAAACCTAGAAGAAAATACAGTGGGTAAGCTCCTTGATATCAGTCTTGGCTGTGAATTTTTGGATTTGACACCAAAAAGCAAAGGAAACAAAAGGAAAAATAAACAAACAGGACAATGTCAAACTGAAAAGGTTCTTCACACCAAAGGAAACAATCAACAAAATGAAAAGGTAACCTATGGAATGAGAGAATATATTTGCAAACCACATATCTGATAAGGGGTTAATATTCAAATACATAAGCAAACCGTACAACTAAGTAATGAAAAATCAAATAACTCATTAAAAATGAGCACAAGCCTGAAGAGACATTTTTCCAAAGAAAACATACAAATGTCTAAGAGGTACATAAAGAGGTGTTCAACATTGCTAATCATCAGGGAAATGCAAGTCAAACCACAATGAGATGTCACCTCACACCTGTTAGGTGTTATCAAAAAGACAAGAGATAACAAATGCTGGTGAGGATGTGGAGAAAAGGGAACCCTTGAGCACTGTTGGTGGGAATGCAAACTGGTACAGCCATTATGGAAAACATAATGGGAGTTCCTCAAGAAATTAAAAATAGAATTGTCATATGATCCAGTAATATCACTCTTGGTGTATATCCACAGGAAACAAAATCATTACCTTAAAGAGATATCTGTACTTTCAAGTTCATTGCAGCATTATTCACAATAGTCAATGCATGGAAACAACCTAAGTGTTCATTAACGGATGGATGGATAAAATGTGATAGATAGATAGACACACAGATAGATAGATATACACACACACAATAGAATATTATTTAACCGTTAAAAGGAAGGAAATCCTGTCATTTATGACAACATGGATGAAATTGGAAGATATGTTGCTAGGTTAAAAAAGCCAAACAGAGACTGACAAATACCACACGGTATCACTTATATGTGGAATCCCCCACAAAGAAGTCAAAAAGTAGACAAGTGGTTTCCAGAGGCTGGGGGTGGGGAAAGTAGGAAAAGTTGGTAGAAGGGTCCAAACTTTCAATTATAAGATGTGTAAGGTCTGAGGATCTAATGTATAATGTGGTGACTATAGTTGATAACACTGTATTGTATAATTGAAATTTGATAAGAAAATAGAGCTTAAATATTCTCACCAAAATTGAAGAAAATGAGTATGGGAGGTTATGCATGTGTTAATTACCTTGATGGAGAGAATCCTTTCACAACGTATGTGTATATCAAATCATCACCTTGTACATGATGGGGAAAAAAAGAAGGGCAGTGAAAACATAGGATGGGCTAGGCTGTATATATATAAGTTACAGTGTGCAGAAATAATCGCTTTTAAATGTGACTTACATTTAAGAAATATAATAAAGATTAAGTAAGGATACTGAGGATGCCTTGGCATTGGGAAAAGTGAGCTATTTGAGAGGAAGCACAAAATACAAAGATAGGAGTATTTAAGATATGAAACTATACATGTAGCTTCCACAATTTTATATTGGGTCAGTTGACCTATGGTTCTAGTTGTAAATTATCAACAGCAAAAATCACTATAAAATGCCTAAGGGAGTGTGTAGTTGTGACCAGAAAGGACTGTCCATGACAGTTGGTGCAATCTCAGCTAACCTTAGTTGGACCTAAACTCTTTTTTTTTAACCTGTTCATAGGCCGATTGTGAAAACCAGAAACCATCCTGACGATGATCTATGACTGGGGGCTCATTAGTATCATGAATTTTATCATTCTAACCAACTAGCCTCAAATATAAATGCAACCGAGTGCTAATCATCTGAAGATCCATTGCTCAGTTTGTAACAGCATGGATTTCAAAGTCAGGAAGATATAAATTTTATATCCAGCTTTGTCATTTAGTAGGTGTGTGACTTTTAGTATTTGACTTAACCCCTTCCAAATTATAACACTTAATTATGTTAAGATAAAGATAATAAATCACAGACTTTGTTTTGTGATTAAATGAAAAAAGAAAAGGAAAGTACCCAGCATATATTAGGCATCAATAAATAAGTTATTATATAAATAAATAGTTTCACCCTTTGAATATGATCATAGACTTTATTTTTTGTTCATTTAAATCCAAGTTTGTTAACATTTGGTGTAATAATGATTTCAGGTGTAGAATTTAGTGATTCATCACTTACATTTAACACCCAGTGCTCATCCCAGCAAGTGGCCTCCTTAATGCCTGTCACCTATTAATCTATCCCCCCTCCCAACACCCCCTCCAGCAACCCTCAGTTTGCTCTCTGTATTTAAGAGTCTCTTATGGTTTGCCTCCCTCTCTATTTTTATCTTATTTTTCCTTCCCTTCCCCAGTGCTCATCTGTTTTGTTTCTCAAATTTATCATGGGCTATACGAAAGGTCAAGTATTCCATTTCCTATAAGCCAATAATAGAGATAGGCAAAGAAGGCCAGAACAGCCAGTCTTCCAAAGTGCTGTTTGAAAACAGAGTTGAACAAAAACTTATTTTTTGGATTATAATATTAATTTAGATGTTCTCATGGCTTTAGCAGAGATTCATTATTTCTATACCATACCACTTCACCAGGTATGGTTTTTAAATCTGTGTGAGGACCCAAAAGATGGCTTTACAGACGTAGATTTATACAGAATTCTTAAGTCTCTGCTCTCTTTGCAAATAGAGGTAGACAACAGCATCAGACAGTGTTTTGCTCAAGTGAGCCTTAAAGCCAGTGTTCATCACAACTCAGATTAGTACTACCTGATGCACTAATAAATAAATTTTAGGACTGTTCCATTTGAGAAAACAAAATCTGTGGATTAAAGTTTAGCTGGAAGGTTGTGACTCAATCTCTCAAGTATGAGATCTGTGAAGTAGCTCCTTACAAGAAAACAAAGCAAGGCAGAAGATTTTACAGTCATATTTAGTCACTGGGTTTCAAGGGGATTAGAACTGTGCCTGGGTATCAAAGTGTGTTTTTATAGAAAATTCCCGTATGTGTATTAAGTAAAAAACAACTTCCACTCCAGCAGTCCTTTGTTTGCCTTATTCTTTTAGAGCTTTTTAATTATTCTGCCTTCTTTTGGTTCCTTAGAATCTTCTCCAAACTTTCATGGTTTGGTGAAACAATGATTTCATATAATTTTTTTAAAAAGAGAAATTTTAGGACTGGGGTTTGAGAAAGATGTCTTCTTAGGCTTTCTTTCTCTTTATTTTTTTAAGATTTTATTATTAAATAATCTCCACACTCAAGATGGGGCTTGAACTCACAACCCCAAGACCAAGGATCGCTTGCTCTACTGACTGAGCCAGCCTGGTGAACCTCAGTCTCTCTTTTATGGCAGAGACTGACCTATTCCAAGATTTTCAAAATCAACATCTATAAAACTCCAGCTTCTCCTTAATATGCTCCACGAGAAAGAAGGTAGCATCATCACATTTAATTTAAAGATTATGTTAGATTCCTGTATGATCTCATTAAAATTGTGAGAAGGTTCATGATAAAGAAACTTGTTTGCTTATGCTTAACCCATTGTTTAACTCAATGTTAACCCCAATTTTTCCAAATGTATTTAGAGAACATACCTTTTTCCCCCAGCTACAATATATTGCTACCCTGTGAAACTATTGTTCTATGGGATGTACTTTGGGAAACAATAATATACCCATCATTTACAAATAATTGCACAAAGATGAGAATGGATATTTACCTAATTATCTTACCACATAGAGTGGGGTGGAACCCTTAATTGATGATAATTTTATATCTACTTTTTGTATCAGTGTCGTCCTTCTCTCTGTGATGAGGGCTGCATTTTCTATTGGTGACCCTACAGAAAGGGATTAGTTCGTGCTAATAATAACCATTCTTACACATGAATATGGGGTGCCTTCTCCCTTGAGGCTGCCTTCAGGCAATTGTCCAAAAAGGCTTCCATCCCCTTAAGATTTCCCATTAGTCTTTTTTTTACCCATGATTTTCTCCATATCCTTTTAAAGCAGATGCTGAAGTACAGAACTAATGTTTTCTATTTTTTCGACATCAAAGCCCATCTAAGTTATTTTGCATATTGTTTCCAATTCTATATTTAGATGATTGTTTTAAATTTCCAGACTATGTCATCTTACTCTATCAGCCATTGACTATTAGCATGTTTGAAAGATAATTACTTTATCAAGTCCGCTTTGCATTTAGTTTCTTTTCTGGTTTAATTCCTTTTTAAAAAAAACTGTCACTTTCTGCAAACTTAATGAAGGCATCCGTCATTAAAAACACTGATAAAATTTTCAAGCAACTCAGATACCAGATTCCTCTCTCCACCTCCACTCATGCTTCTAAAAATTTCCCCAAGGTAGCCCCGTTCACTTACTAACCAATCTTTAGAGCTCACCCAAGTATTGAAATTTTGAGTCCAAGTTGTGAGTATCACCCCTCTTTACATCTTAGATCCATGCAGTGTCTGCATATGGTTTGCTTTCTGTGCATGACTGTGTAAGGAGAACATCAACAAACGATATCAGAAGAGTATGATCTAGACCATATCTTCAGAGCTAACTAGTAAAAATACCATTTGGGAAATAACAAATGCCATATGAGATCCCACAAATTGTATTTATTATTTCTTCCTTATTTAGAGTTTGTTTTCCTTTGATAATATGAAATTAGTCTATCACATACTTCTATTTCCCAAGGCCATGTTATCTTTCTACTAAATGTGTACTCAGCTAGACGGCTGCTAGCTCACAGTTTTCTAAAATTTATTTATTTTTTCATATTTTAACATTTCTGAAGTCAGGATGAATCTTACAATTGATGGCACCCTAGCATTGGGCCATAGTTTAATTGGCAGAGGTTTTTCTTTTTTAGTGATGCATATAATAATGATGAGTAAGATTTAATGAAGATTTGATGAAATGCAGTATTTTAATGCTCCCATTATGTAGAATACAATGTTTTGTACCTGGGGATGGTGAGGTTCTTAGAGGAAAATTAGAATAGTGGTAATGTATCAGTTGTATCATGTTTATAAAGAATTCCCACATACACTGATTAACATAATGGCAGTGGAGTTATTATTAGCCTAAATTTATACCTGACAAAAAATACACACATAAGTGACTTGCCCAAGGACATAGATTCACAAGGGCAGGAGCCATGTTTATATTATTTAGAGAGCATAGTATAGTATTTGTCATATAGTAGGAACTTAATACATATTTGTAGAATGAATGGAAGAATCAACTTGTGCTTAGGTTTAACTTACTCTTATTTAAGTATTTTTCCCTTCCCTTTATAACATTGATCCTTCTCCTTCATTTCTCTAGTACATTACTGTCTCTCATAAATGGTACACTCATTAAGAGCTAAGGCCAAATAAAAACACATTTAAAAACCCTATCATGACCAATGTGTTGAACATTTAGAGTTGGAAGGATTTTAAGAGATTACTTACTCCTATTTCCTTCATCTTAAAGAAAAGTAAACCAAGGGGCCAAGAGATTAAATGATTTCTTCAAGTTAATATGACTAGGAAATGGCAGACCCCAGCTTTGAACCAGGGATTCTGACACTTTGCATTACACTACCACCATTTCCTTTATATGGTTGGTATGATAGTTAAATTCAGCAACCTCTTGTCTTCAAGACTCATTTGAACTCCCAATACATGTGTCCAAATTGCTAGAACTCTCCTCTTGAGTGCCTCACAGGGGCTTTAATCTCAAATTTTACAAAACAGAATTTATTATGGCCCATTCAAGTTGTTCTGCTTCCTGTCTTCCCATTTGGCCTATTGGAAGACCCATTTTTTTCAGTCAGTCTGGTGCAGACACTTGTGAATCATTCTTGATTTCTCTTCCTCTCTCCCCATATCAGAGTAACTGCTGAGTCTTGCTAATTTCACAACCTACTCATTTCTAACATCTGTCTCCTATCCCACACACCATGGCCTGGTTTTAGGCCATTGCCATCTCCTTCCTAAAATATCATGGTGGCTCACACAAGATTCCTGTTCTCCTGTGTCTTGTCCTCTGAAATCTATTCTATGAATTATGGAGTAAAAAAAAAAAAAACTATAAATAAGAATCTGATGTTGATTCTCTTCCCTTTCAGATCTTTTACTGGTTCTTTACCTTCAGATTTAAATCCCAATCCTCAATATGACCTATGAGTTCTTGCAAAATCTGGCTTCTGCCTAACCACTGTTTCCTAATTCAACCCATACTTCATAGTCATGCCAGATGTTCAGGCACAGTGACTAGGAGCCCTGCTCTGGAGTGTCACAGATAGAACCAATTCCTGGTTCTACTTTACTAAATGTTTAAGTTTATTTTAAGGGACTTAGTTTCCCTAAGCCTCAGTTTCCTCCTTTTCAAACTGAGGCTAATATTAGTTCCTATTCCATTTTTTTGTGGTAAAGAAAAAAGGAGATAACCTGTGTAAAGTATTGGTTATATACCTGACATGTGCATTTTTACACACAGTACATATTATTATATTTTATACTTCCATGCCTTTATTCATGTAGGATTATTTTCTATGAATGTAAATCCTTTTTGTCTTAGTTTGGAACATTCTTCCTCATCATTGAAGACTCAGTTGAGTCTTTATTCAGTTTGAAAAACTTCCTTAACACACCTTTCCCGGGCAGGGTTCTCTAGCATCTGTGCACATCTTTGTCATACAATTTTTCATGCTATACTTACTGACTTATATATTTGTCCAACTGAGTTCCTTGAGAGCAGCAATGACTTTTGACTCTTTCCTAAGAGTCTATCATGGTGTCAGAGAAAGAAGAATCACTTGATAAATATTTATTGAAGTGATCTAAAGGCCATGAGGGCAGGATATCACTACTGTATCCCCAGCCCCTGACTTGTATATAATAGGCAAGTTGATAAATATCTGTTGAATGGATGAATTAGTGGATTTAAAGATGAATACTCCTGAAAGTAATATAATACTGTATGTCAATAATTAAAAAAATAATCATAAGGACTAGGTGTGGTATATACACACAATGGAATATTACTCAAACTTATGAAAGAATGAGATCTCTCCATTTGGGAGAACATGGATGGACCTAGAGCATATTATGGTAAGTGAAATAAGTCAGAGAAACACAAATATCATATGATTTTACTTATATGTGGATCTAGAAAACAAAATGAACAAACAAATGAACAAAAAATTAAACTGTTCTATACTGAGAACAAACTAATGGTTGCCAGAGGGGAGGTGGGTAGGAGGAAAGGTGAAATAGACAAAGGGGAATAATAGTTACAAACTTCTAGTTATAAAACAAATAAGTCATGGAGAGGAAGAGTATACCATGGAGGATATAATCAATATTGTAATTACACTGTAGGGTGACAGATGGTGGCTACACTTATAGGGGAGAGCCCTTAGAAGTATTGAATTGTTGAATCAATGTGTTGTATATCAGAAACTAATATAGCACTGTATGACGCATCATTGAATGAATGAATGAATGAATGAATGAATGAATGAATGAATGAATAGATGGATGAATGGATGGATGAATGGTTGCATGGATGGATAGATGAATGGATGGATGGATGGATGTATAAAAAAAGATGAATACTCCTTTTGCCAGTTTTCTTCTTCCATGTGTAAGTGGGGGAAAACTCTTCCTTGACCTTCCTAGGGTTTCTGGCTGAGCCTGAAAATTAAAATGACAAAGACAGAACAACAGGAAAAAAACATGTACATTTACTTAATGTAAGTTTTATGTGGCATGAGAGTCTTCATAAAGCAATGAAGACTCCAAAGGGCTATTAAGCTTAAGCATTTGTATACTATCTTTGATGAAGAGTGGAAAGTTGTAGAAAAACAAGGTAAGAGCAAAAGGGTATGAGCCAAGTAAGAGTAGTGAATGGGAGAAGCTCACCCAGGCCTGTTGATTTACTTCCATCTTTGGAGATAAAGATGCTGTTTTCTTCTGGGTAAAGAGAGGGCATCTCTGACATGAAGGTCTTATAACCTGCCTCAGTGGAGAAAGGGGAGGTTAGAAAGTCCTTCCTACACCTGCCAGTGGTCAGATTCCTTTAGCTTAAAATATTCTTTATGCCAAAGTGTCATATTTTGGAGCAGTGTGTTCTTAACCCTGTCAACATGGCATCTCAAAAAAAAAAAAAAACCCACTCTGCAGTCAGTCTCTGAGCCTCAATATTCTCCACTTCATGACAAGTTTCTTGTACAAATGGTATTTGGGATCTTTGGTTACTCTCATTTTAGAAGGTGACTGACACTTCTGTCTATGACTTTAAGGTAGTAACTTGTGTCTGATAAAGGTGAGGAGGGCTGAGTCAGGAACCTTTGGATGTGCCCATTAGACACTTCCTCTTACAGAAAGGCTCCTCCTTTTACTGCTGTTGTGTTTCCTCCTTATACCTCTGTGCTCTCTTTGCAACCTCATTAAGTCATCATTTCACTTCTACAGATACGTTAGGGTTCATTGAACTGCTCCTGGGGCTCAGCCAGATGTTGCTTCTGGTGTTACACTGTGCATAGGAGTTTGCTCCATCTGCCAGAATGTCTTCTCTGAAAACCTGCAGATCAGATTATTTACCTGCAAATATGCTAGAGTTACAGTTGAGATATTCAATATCAAAGTGTAATTTGGTGCTACCATGTGGCATTGTCATGACAGCAATCTGGGGCAGGTGACCTCCTCTAGTCCTTCAGGACTCTGTGGCGGTTTCTCTCTCATCCCAAATCATTAGATCTCTTCACATTTGCCTGATTTGTGCAGTCCATTTCCTCCCCAACCCCCAACCATTTGTGTTTTTCTTCTTTTTTTCTCGTATTTTCCCTTCTTTGGCTCCATTTGAGACTGTCTCTTTCCCTCTGCTTTTCACAGGGCATCGGTGTCAGTACCTTTTATGATATCACAGGTGAAGTCTTGCAGCCTGCATCCAATTTAGATTTTTTAGTAAGTGCAAGGAGAGGAATTGGGACTAAAATTGTGTAATCACTGGACACCTGGGAAGTCAGAATAGCTTAAAATGCATGTTAAAACATTAAATTTGCAAACTTAATTTCTTTGGCACTGTAGTTCTATAGTGTCTTTTTTCTTACTTCCATATGAGAACTTGCTAAATTGTGCCTTGAATTATTAAAAAACAAGAAAAACTATTGTGTATTAGGCACTGAACCACACAGCTCATGAATGTAACAAGAAGGTTTACATTAATATTTGCAGAAGATTGACTTCATGAAATGACACCAAATGACACATTCATTCCATCTTTCAGGTGCTCAAACACCAAGCTCTTCACTACCTCAAATCCTTTGTATGTACTGCTGTTCCCCCTACCAGGAATGTTCTCTCCACCATTCTCTGAATTGGTAATCATTCACTTTCATGACTGCTATCACCTCAGACAAGATTTGCCTGACTGTTCTATCTTAAACCAATTTCCCTTTATCATTATTATCACAACTCTTTTCCTTTTTCCTTCAAAAGCCCATTGTAACAGGCAGTTATTTTGTTTATTTGCCTGTGTACTTAGAGTTGTCTGTCTCTTTAAATAAAATATAAGCTTCATATATTTTATGGAGAAAGGAGCTGTGAAATAATAAGAAAAATATATTTGTCTCTGTGTTAGTGCTAGCTAACATTTCGTCTTTGAACCTGCTTCCTGACAAAGAGCTCCTAAAACCCTTGTAATTTCCTGAGTGATGAAGATGTCTACAGAATTCCCAACCCCCTTGGAATTTCCTGGGTGCTAGAAGCATCTTTTATTATAATGGGGCAACTCTTGGCATGCCTTCTGGAGAGGGCTGGTCATCATAAAGTTTAAGCCATGATTGAGTAGAAGCTGAAATTTTCATCCCTATTCTTCCTTCCCCAGAGAGGAGAGCAGGATTGGAAATTGAGTTAATAATGGATCATACTATGATAGGAGAAGATAGGATTCAGTAGGCAAAAAGGAAAAGATTAGGGCCTCAGGTCCCTGGGTGGGGAAAAACATCTATTTTGGAACAATGCTGGGAGTGTCTGACCATAGCAAACCCACTCAGGCTTCAGGTTCCTCTTAAGAATGTAAGACCCCAACTATTCCCCATAGGAATTCCCTGAGGTTCCCCCTCAGGAATTTGACAAAAGACCTGAGTATGGCCTTAGACCACTCCTCATACAATGGAAATCAGCCAATCAGGAATGGAAAACCCAGCATCTAGAGCTATTAAGCCAACAAGGGTAGAACCTGAGAAGAGACAAGGGGGAAGGGATGGGGAGGGCTAACCAAAACATTATAAAACAAGGATCCTTGCCTATTGTCTGGGGTATTCACTTTCGAATGTTTCCTCTCTGTGGAGAGCTTTCCTACTATTCTCACTCTCTTATCTAATACTCTAATAAACTTTTGCCTGCTGCTCATTTTGTGTCCACCTCTTCATTCTTGGAAGCGATGAGACAAGGAACCCTGGGTATCATGATAAAAAAAATCCTGCAACTATACCTATGTGATGAAGCTTCCGTAAAAACCTCCCAAATCCCAGGGTTTAGAGAAGGTTGGTGAACACATCCATCTGGCAAGAGTATGGCACAGTCCATCTTCCCTGGGACAGAAGCTCCTATGCTTGGGACCCTTCTGGACCTTGCTTTATGTATCTCATCATCTGGCTGGTCATCGGTATCCTTTATCATATCCTTTATTATATAATAAACTACTAAATGCAAGTCACTGTTTCACTGAGTTCCATGAGCTGTTCTAGCAAATTAGAAACCTGTGAAGGGGTTTGTGGGAACCCTGATTTGTAGCTATCAGTCAGAAGTACGAGGGACAACCTGGGATTTGCTACTGGCATCTGCAGGGGGGGGGGTGCAGTTTTATGGGCATTTGAGTCTTTAATTTGAGGGATCTGATGCTAATTTCAGGTACATAGTGTCACAACTGAATTGAATTGTAGGACACCCACCTGCCTGGTCTGTATGGGAATATGCCCTATAGTTTTGGTGGCCAGAAGGGGTGCTGAAAGCCGAAGTAGTGTGAAGGGTGATGAGCCAGCATGGGGCAGGCTGAGGGGTAAAGCACAAGCTAGCACACCACCCCCACCCCCAACCCACCCCCACCCCGTGGGACATGTATGATATTCCTTGGACACTCCCAGCTATCCAAAAATTAGAAAGGACCAAAAACAAATGGTTAAACTGATGAGTCTCCACCAGTTTACCAGAAAAAGGCAATCCCACCATACCCTAAAGTCCGGAAACTCCCTAAGGTCTTAATGTTAATGCTTTGCTAGAGGGAAAAACAACCTTAGCTTGACAATAGCTGGGCCTCCTCTAAGTCTTTAGCATGTGAAAGTCTCTTTGGAAACTCCCTCTCCCTCAGGACTTTATCTCCTTTGACTCCATAAAACAGTCACCCCTCATACTTACAGTGTAGCTCTTCCTGTCCCGTGCTTTAATAAAATCACCTTTTTGCACCAAAGATATCTTCAAGAATTCTTTCTTGGCCATTGGCTCAGGACCCCATGAACCACCATAACCCCAAAACTCCATCAAAGGCTACAGGATCCATCTCTCTCTTTCTCTCCACTGTATTCCTAGTGCAGATAGTTAAGCTCAATAAATAATGATGTGCCATGCATTGTTCCAAATACTTGGCATGTTAACTCATTTACTTTTACAACAACCCCCCCCCCAGGGGGATATTATTATTATCTTTATGTTAGACCTGAGGAATGAAAGTAAGGAAGGAAGGGAGACACAGAAAGATCAGATAACTTATCTGGTGTCACACAGCTAGCATGTGGATTGGTTGGAATTCAAATTCAGGAAGTTGGCTCATATATATATGAAGTTAAATAATAAAATTTTCTGATGCAAAAGTAGGCAATGCACTGGAATAATAGTGAAATGTCCCCAAATAACTTTGTCACACCAGCAATAATGTTGTCCTGAGTACCCTCTGAAAGAGTATGGTTTCCAGGCCACCTAAACTATACAGTTGTAAGTGGTAAGGTATTGTTAAGATATTAACATATCTAAAGAAAGAATGTGTCAGTCATAATGGAAGTTGTTCTGCATTGGAAGTAAACAACACAAAAAGAATTAAAGGTGGTATTCCACTAGGAAAACTTCCTCCTCCCTCCCCCCACCTCCTCAGAAAATAACAGGTGTTATTTTCTTTCTTTCTTTCTTTCTTTCTTTCTTTCTTTCTTTCTTTCTTTCTTTCTTTCTTTCTTTTTCTTTCTTTCTTTCTCTCTCTCTTTCTCTTTCTCTCTTTCTTTCTCTCTTTCTCTTTCTTTCTTTCTTTCTTTCTTTCTTTCTTTCTTTCTTTCTTTCTTTCTTTCTTTCCTTCTTTCCCTCTCTCCTTCCTTGCTTCCTTCCTTCTTTCCTTCCTCTCTATCTCTCTCCCCCCCCCTTCCTCCCTTCCTTCCTTCCTTTCTTTCCTGTGGTAAAATAAACATAACATCAGGTCAGCATGTTAACAATTTTTGAGTGTTCATTTTTAAAGCCTCAGCTGAGAGTTTGTGTACCTAATGAGCAGCCACTATGATGTATATGCCCCAGCCGTATGCTTATTTTTTAAATTATTTGTTATATATTAGACCTCAGCAAGCATAATGTGAGAGGGGTGGAAGCAAGATTGGATGGAAAGACTCTTAAGACTGCTCTGCATGATAATCCTAAGAGCTACCTCCAGTGTCCGCAGGTGGTTTTGCAAATAACAGAAGAGTTAGCAAAATGTTTATCTTCCTGGAATGAATGAACACTTTTCTTTGGGAGGAGTCACAGATGCCCTATCCAACAGTGAACTTTGCAAGAATCAGAACGCATTTTGGGGATGGTGATCATTAAGGTAAACATCAACTCTACTGTTTGTATGTCTTAAAGTGTCATATCATCAGGATGCCTGGGTGGCTCAATCTGTTAAGCGTCCAACTTCAGCTCAGGTTATGATCTCACAGCTTGTGAGTTTGAGCCCCGCGTTGGGCTCTGTGCTGACAGCTCGGAGTCTGAAGCCTGCTTTGGATTCTGTGTCTCCTTCTTTCTCTGCCCCTCCCTGACTTGTGTTCTGTCTGTCTCTCAAACATAAATAAATGTAAAAAAAAAAAAATTAATTAAAAAAATACAGTGTCATATCATCACTAGAATAGCTTGCTTAGTGTGTTCCAGGTAGAATTATAGACCTGAGAAATACACTGCCAGGGAGAGAGGTGTGCAATGGATTCTGGACAAGTGGTATGAGGTTTCCTAAAAGTCATCATGAGAGACCTACATAGTTTTTAAAGAGTAAGAGTGGACCTAAGGACAGAAATGCAGGGTTAGGGGAAAATGTTTGACATACCATGCAACTTTAAATGGTATAGTTTTGCAAAAGGAATTGAGAAGCAAGGCCTAACATTTAATAAGACCTGGCTCATTGACCACCCTCAAACCCCTAGGATCTTAAAGTATTTTTTTTTAATTTTTTTTCAACGTTTATTTATTTTTGGGACAGAGAGAGACAGAGCATGAACGGGCGAGGGGCAGAGAGAGAGGGAGACACAGAATCGGAAACAGGCTCCAGGCTCTGAGCCATCAGCCCAGAGCCCGACGCGGGGCTCGAACTCATGGACCGTGAGATCGTGACCTGGCTGAAGTCGGACGCTTAACCGACTGCGCCACCCAGGTGCCCCATTAAAGTATTAATACTTCAAGAAGGAATTTCAGCTTTTGAACTCCAGTGTCAAAGAAAGCAGTCAAAAAAATTTAATTTGAAAGCCAAGGGGATGAACTAAAAACCATCCACAAATATTAGGGAGTGGGCTTTGAGAAGGAGAGTATAACCAGCAACCCAGGCTCTTGTTTTCCAAGC
This sequence comes from Prionailurus bengalensis, assembly GCF_016509475.1. Taxonomy (NCBI): domain Eukaryota; kingdom Metazoa; phylum Chordata; class Mammalia; order Carnivora; family Felidae; genus Prionailurus; species Prionailurus bengalensis. Next base: position 41,665,331 of record NC_057346.1, read on the forward strand.
ATCGTTCAAAGAGAGGACGCACTGCCCAGTATACTCTGTGCCTGGTTCCAGTGCTGAATCGATAAGCATTAAAACTGCAGACTGTGCCCTTTGTTTCAAGACTATAAGACATAAGCAAACATCTGATTATCAATTAGTTTTCAGGTTAGCTTGCTTATATGAAGAAAATATACTGCTAAAGAAGTTTTCTGTTTGGCCCACTTGGTAATTAAAATCCTGTATCAATTAATATACTGGCATTCTGATAGCAGTTTGGCTTTTTATATAACTTGCTACCCGGAGAGGTTGTGCTGACCATAATCTCTTTGTTTTGTTCTCTTTGGATGTCTGCTCTCTTTGAATATTGTAATTTCTTTGATACTGATTATGATTTTATACATCAGTCCATAGGAATCTGGCTGAAATGAGTCACTTCCTGAAAGATGACTCCATTCTTAATGTGCTGCATAAATTTAGTTTCTATCCAGAGGGTGAGGGCAGACATGGGTTGTGATTTATTGATCATCACCCTTGCTTTTGGTATCTTGGTAGTCAGTAAAACTGAGCTCCCCAGCTGAATTTCTTTATGTTTTGTCATGACTGGCCATTCCTATGAACCTTCTACCTGTTGTGTATTAGAAATATTATATGTGCAGGGTCGTATGTTGTATTTGCTCAAAAGAGATTTCCTGAACTGTGGCAGCTTTTGAATACCCATTTTCTGACATTTACAAATGAAACCATTGAGGAATATGCTGCTACCTAATGAAGTTCTTGCAATTTTTTTAGTGTCATGGACTAGCACTGAATGAGTTCAGTGTGGTTTTCCCCAAGCCCACACTAGCGACATCTTTACCACACAGAGAGTTCCAGATTTTGAACATAAGCAGGAAAGCCTCATGGAAGCTGAGGACAGGAGTGTGCTCTCAGCACCCTCTCAAGCCAGTCTTTTTGCTGTGCTCCTGCAAGCCGTTGGAGTTGCCACATCGTGTGACTCAGGATCAGGAATTCTCGTCACACAACCTGGACTCTTGTCACTGCTCTGTCCTTATATTCATTTGAAATAGAAATTGAGAAACAGGAATCAGGGGCTTAGAGTCCCATTCTTAGGTTTAAACTCTTTAGTCATTTTTTACTTTGGATAATTTATTTTCATACCAGAGTTTATATTTCTGAAGAATCTCTGTGATAGAGACCTACTTTTCTTGACTTTGTATTTTAAATTCAGAGGAATGGCATATTAAAAAAAAAATTGAGCTAATACTTTTTGCATACCTGCTGTTACATTTGCTTGTGACATTTGTATAACAGAATAACATAGCACTTCCAAATGGAATTACTTGTATATCTTAGTTATTGTTTATGCATTGATGCTTTCCAGTTAACTGCAATTCCAATATCTCTTGGGCAGGCAGAACACAGTCGTTAAATCATTAGAGTGTATTGTCAGTTCAGATTTATTGAAAAATTAGGTTCTTTATTACTTTTAAAAAAATAACTGGAAGATACACTTGTGAAAGTATACTGCTCCATGCTTACATATAAATAAAATATTTGGGGCCAGTGCATAAATATCTGTAAATTAATGCTATGAGGTCTTGAAATAAGGTGGGCAAAGAGGCATAAAAAGGAAATGCATTTAGTCTATCATGAAAACCTATTTAAAAAAATTTTTTTAATGTTTATTTATTTTTGAGAGAGACAGAGGCAGAGGGTGAGCAGGGGAGGGAGAGAGAGGGAGACACAGAATCCAAAGCAGGCTCCAGGCTCTGAGCTGTCAGCACAGAGCCTGGCACAGGGCTTGATCTCACAAACTGTGAGATCATGACCTGAGCCAAAGTTGGCTCAGCCAACTGAGCCACCCAGGCGCCCCTATCATGAAAACCTATTTTTTGGAAGATACATACTTACAGCACATGGTACAAGTTCATATTCTTAATGCAGAAAATCTTGCAAGAGGTAAAATAAAGTGGTTTCTGGTATACTTTGATAAGTGAGGTATACATAAGGGGGTCATAGAAACATATAGAATTTGTTGGCTCCTATACCAGGGGGTCTCAGGACAAAAATGTCCCAACACATTCTAGCTTGTGTTCCAGATATTTATATGCCTGCCCTCTCTTTCTTATTAGTATTAAGTTTATTTATTTATTTTGAGAGACAGAGCTAGCAGGGGAGGGTTAGAGAGAGAAGTAGAGAGATTTAATCCCAAGCAGGCTGTACACTATCAGGCCAGAGCCCAATGCAGGGCTCAAACTCATGAACTGTGAGATTATGACCTGAGCTGAAATCAAGAGGCCATTGCTTAGCTCACTGAGCCACCCAGGTGCCCCTTCTTATTAGTATTTTTGAAGGAAAACTGTTTCTGCTTCATTTCTGTATCTTCCATGGAGTCTTACACAGTGCCTTGCATAGAGTTGACTTAGAATGTATGAATATGTAAATGGAATTGTAAAGAACATCATTAACATGTCAGGGTTAAAACACAGCTAGAAACTAGACTGTGGGGATATTATTATAGTGAGGTTACAGCTACTTTTCAAATAAAATTCTTCTTGCTATTAGTAGTAATTAAAAAGAGGGAATATTTTCATATCCAATATGCTACAATGATCAAAATACCATAGGTTGGTTTTTCATTTAGGGAAAATTAATTCCAGTTGATGAGGTTTTTGAGTGGTGGTGGTGGGGGTCCTCAGAGGTGATGGCCAGGAAAGAATTCTTGAAGATATCTTTGGTGCAGAAAACACAGGGATAGGACCCAGGTGCAGGAGGAGCTGCCCCAGGACCTTGGGGAGAGACTGATTATATACTTGGGAGTTGGGGGAAGTAAGTTCCAGAGGAAGTTTCCAAAGAGATTTTCATATGCTAAAGAAGACTCACTGGATATTGGAGGCCTAGCTATTGTCAAACTAAGGTGGTTGTTCCCTCTAGCAGAGCATTAACATTAAGACAGGTTTTACTCTGACTGCCTCAAGTTTTGTCAGTGGGCTGCAGGTTATAAGGAAATTTAATTTTATCTTCCATTTCCTTCTTGCCTTTGTTCCCCGTATCACAATGACAGATAATGGATACTTGGATGAAATGAAGAAAAAAAAATTGCTCCTGGTTGGGTAGGGTCTCAGGCTGTACTCCTGGACTGGATAGCACTGTTGGCTGGATTCATGTTCAGGTGGGGGCTAGAGGCAGGGCTTTGTGGGTGAACAGGGCCTCAGGCTGTGCTCTGCGATTGGTCAGGGCCGTAAGCTGTGCCTGAAGTTGAGTAGGACTGACAACTGGGCTTGGTGATCATGTCGGCTGGTTTCTCTGGTCAGGAGATGCCCCCAGTTATATCCTGCAGTTGTGTGGGTCTGGAGTTTGTGCTATGCGGTGGGGCAGAGTCTCTATCAGGACTCCCTGGTGGTTGCAGGTTATGTTCTGTAACTGGACCGGATCACTGGCTAGGCTCCCTGCCTGGGCAAGGCCAGAGGCCCTGTTGAGCAATGGGGAAGAGATGTAGGCTAGACTTCCTTACTGGCTAAGGGTGTAGGCTGGACTCTAGCTGAGGTGGGGTTTAGGCTGGGCTCTGCCACCCAGGGGTATCTCGGGCTGGACTCTGAACATGCCCGGCGTTGTTCAGACTCTCTGGTTACACAAAGCCAGAGGCTATGCTCCTCCACTGGCTTGGCTCTGTGCCCTTGCCTGGCTATTGGATGGGCTCTGCAGCTCTGCAGGTTCTCTGGTCAGACGAGACTAGAGGCTACAACACTCAGCAGTTGGGCAGGGCTGTTAATGTTTTTTTCCTAAGTGGAGTGGTGGAAGAGGCCCCATGACCAGTATAACGTCTTCACTTTCAACCCACATCAGGCAGAGTTGCTCACTGAGCTGCTCAGGGCCATCCTCGGCTGTGCAGATGGACAGCGCTGCTGGCTGAACTCTGACTGCCGACTGCTGTAAGCCTCGACCTCCCTTCCCACCTACCCAATCCCCAGGAGTCAAGTCCCACAGATTCCCCCAGCGATCCCTATGAGGCCAGACCCAAGTGGGCCTCAGAGGAAGTGTTCTGCAAGCCTGGGGGTGCCGGATGGGCACCTCAGGCTCTTTCTTCCCACAAAGAGACCATAGCCCAGGGGCCCTCTTGCTCTGACCCTTTGCCAGCCTGGGGAGGGTCGATGGCATCCACACATAGCCACTCTTCTTCCCCTTCCAGTGCAATGCTTCTCAGGCTCCGTGGTCCAGGGCTGCTTCAGGCTTATCCCTGGTCCCTGGGGTTTTCACAATCATGTTTTACCTACAGATATTTGCTTGTTAGTCTTCTTATGAGAGAAATGAAGTCAGGAACAACCAATGTCACCATCTTGATGGATAATATTTTCTTAAAAAGAGAAGAAAAAAAAAAACAAAAAATGAGAGAGAAGCAATATTTCTTGGTCCTTCCTTATTGATCTTTTTAATCAGAAACTACAGCTGCTACTTTCACAAAATAATTCTGGGTATATGTGGGCAGGGTTTCTTTTATTTTTTCCTTCTGAGAGAGAGGGAGGGAGGGAGGGAGGGAGAATGCAAGCAGGAGGCAGAAGGAGAGACTCTCAAGCAGGCTCCATGCTGAGTGTGGGGCCCAACTCAGGGCTTAATCCCATGAAGGTGAGATCATGACCTGGGCAGAATTCAAGAGTCAGATGCTCAACTGAGTGAGCTACACAGGCACCTATGGGCAGCATTTCTAAATGCTTATGGACTCACACTCTCAATTGTCTATCATGCCCTCTTCTCTCATTTAACTGTGGAGCAGTCCTTTGCTCAACCTCTGATGGCAACTTGCAGAACAATATTCTGTTTTGTTTTAGTTCAGCTCCCACTTCTGGGTGCCTAGATGGTTCTGCAATCCTAGGAAGTTCTTTTGTACCTCAAGCAAATAAATTCTTGTTGGTATTTCCCTATCCCTTTTTGAGAAATGCCCTGACATTTCTAAAGGGTAATTACAGAGCAGCTTAATATAGAATTTTCTTTTTCATCAGATTTTTGTAACAAAAATGTATTAGGTACCTACTAGATAGCAGAAATTATAATAGACCCTGGGGCTACAAAGGAACCATGATATGGTCCCCATCTTAAGGGAGTTTACAGCACAGTGGTAGAAACAGACATCTTAGCAACTTAAGATCCATTTGAGAAGGCCTGATCTAGATGTATCCCAAGTATTTAGGTGTTGACCTATGTGCTGCATATAAAAAGGTACTTTGATGAGGTGCCTAGGTAGCTTAAGTTGGTCCAACTTAGGCTCAGGCTTAGGTCATGATCTCACAGTTTGTGAGTTTCAGCCCCATGTCGGGCTTTGTGCTGACAGCTCAGAGCCTGGAACCTGCTTCAGATTCTGTGTCTTCCCCTCTCTCTGCCCCTCCCATTCTCATTCTCTGTCTCTCTCCTGTCTCTCAATAATAAATAAATGTTAAAAAATAAATAAAAAGGCACTTTGCTTTCTCTCCCCATTTCCCCACAGTAGTGTTTTTTTTTTTATTATTATTATTTTCAGAGAGAAAGAGAGAGAGAGAAAGAGAGAGAGTGAAGGGAGGGTCAGAGAGAGAGAGAGAGAGAGAGAGAGAGAGAGGGAGAGAGAATCCCAAACGGGCTCCATGCTGTCAGCACAGAGCTTGAGGTGGGACTTGATCTCAGGGACCATGAGATCATGATCTGAGCCAAAATCAAGAGTTGGATGCTCTTAATTGAGCCACCCAAGCTCCTTCCCCACATGGTGTTTCTCACCACATCTGTCATCTATCTTCACACTAACTCAGAGCAGACAACTTCTTCCTTCTTAGCAGTTGAACAGGAAACTAAAATCAGAAAGTCTCACAATTGCACATTGTCTCACTATCTCCTCACTCTCAGCCCTGCCTTTGCACCTGTCTCTACTCTCCATCACTCCTGCATTAGTGCAAGATGTGTTCTTACTCCAAGCGAACACTTTTGCTTTCTCTCATTCACACTTCCTCACATCTCCTCAAGTCCTTGCCCCATCAAATATTCACTCTCCCAGTATCAGCCTGTCTCTATCTGTTAGCTTTCTGCCATATGCATTGCTTCATGGATTTAGTTCCAAAAAAATACATCTCTCCCTTATTCAATTCCTTTCTGTATTTACCATGGTTTCTAGAAAGCCTGGGGGCATTCATATTATACCACAAGTAAATATTACTGTACAACCATCAAAATGTCTATAATTATAAAGGTGAAAGATACTGATTAGTATTGATTAGTATATGGGGGAAAATGAACCATCATATACTGCTGGTGGTATATTCACTTTGGAAAAACAGTGTAACATTATCTAATACATTAAAGATAGGTACATCCTACAACAATGTAATTCCATTTCTGAGAATGACTATATCCACAGAAGTGTGTATATATATTCACGGAGAAACATGAGCAATGCTGTTACAGAAGCACTATTTAGTGGAAAAAATTAAAAGTACTATTATTTTTAAAAACTTTTTTTTAATGTTTATGTATTCATTTTTGAGAGAGAGAGATAGAGAGCGAGCAGGGGAGGGGAAGAGAGAGAGGGAAACAGAATCCCAAGCAGGCTCCGTGCCATCAGCACACAGCCTGATGTGGGGCTTGAACCCATGAACCTTGAGATCATGACCTGAGCTGAAACCAAGAGTTGGATGCTTAACCAACCGAGCCACCCAGGTGCCCCAAAGGTACTATTAATTTTAGAATAAACACATTGTTACATATTTAAATAATGGAGTATCATGGAGTGATGCAAATGAATGAACAGAATTACTCTTACAACCTGGGTGATTCTAACAAACATAAAGGTGATCAAGAAAGCAACTTGAAAGAATACATGGGACATAATTCAGTTTATATCGTTTGGGGAAAAAAAAACAAAACTAAACTACTCTCTTTAGGTATACATGATTTGGAGGTGAAACTACAAAGAAAAACAATGGGTTGATTATCATAAAAATCAGAATAATGGTTACCTTGGAAGGTAGTTGAGAAAATTACCAGGAATGGACACTGAGGGACTGGTTTTTAGCAGAAACAAATTAAATGACAGCTATAAAAATAATTTGTTAATAGATGGCCATTTCATAATAAACACGGGAATCTTGCTCATCTTAACTATCAGTGGAAGACCACAGGTTCATGGCTTTGCCTATCAGTGGCCACTCCTGTGGCAGCAGCCCAGAGACCTTTTCAGCATACCAGGGACTGATCTCCAATCTATATTTAGCCAGGACATCTAAAGCTAACCCAGTTTTTCCACCCTGCTCCTCCATGCAGAGTAAGTTTTACTTTTATGGATGAAAACGTTTCTTTAGCATTAAAGGAAAGCCTACATAATGCATGTGAAAATGAGTAAAGGAATCTTCATAAAATAGGAGGGAAAAAAGAGAAACCAAGAAACAGACCCTTAACTATAGAGAACAAACTGATGGTTATCAGTGGGGAGGTGAGTGGGGGATGGGTGAAATAAGTATCGTATGGAAGTGTTGAATCACTAAATTGTACACCAGGAGCTAATATTACACCGTATGCTAACTAACTGAAATTTAAATACAAACTTCAAAAAAATTTTTTTTAATTAAATTGGACTCTGGAAGCCCTGATGGGGGAGCTCTCACACAGGAGCCATGCATTAGTGCCTGCAAAACCAGCAGAAAGATAACTTCTCTTGTTAAGGGAGGACACTTTCCACATAGGAACTTCATCTCCTGCTTTTAAGACAAAATTGGAAGATTGCTCCTGGCCCCAGCAACAAAGCACTAACTACCATCTGCAGCCAATGAGAAGCCGTCACAAACTCTAACTCTTGTTTCTCTCCTCTAACCTCTCCTTCCAAACAACTCTTCCAATTTCCTCCTAACACCCAAGAAAAGCTGACCTTCCCTTTATCTCTTTGGACTTGCCTGCTGTTTGCTTGTCTGGAATTGGAATTCCTCTGTTATTCCCAAATAAAGTCATGTTGCTTGTAAAATAACCAGCTGTTTTCTTTTTAAGGTTGTCATGCTCAATTTTACTTTCCTATGAAACACTTATATTAAATGCTTTGCTTCTCTTACTGTTTTAAAAATATTAATTCATTGTAAGCTCACAGCAACACTTTAAGTCAGATATGATTGCTATTTTACTTTTTATTGTTGAGGAAACTGAGGCAAAAGGAAGCCTAGAGACTTGCCCTGTATCTGGTAGTTTGTATTGCTAAAGGAAGGTTCCAAACCCCAGTAAGTCTAGTTCCAGAATGAGGACTCTTGGGGACTACACCGCTTACGTGGCCATAGTGTATCTACCTCTTTGGATTGGAGACACATCAAAATATACAGGGGTGCCGGGGTGGCTCAGTCGGTTAAGCGTCTGACAGCTCAGAGCCTGGAGCCTGCTTCAGAATCTGTGTCTCCCTCGCTTTCTAGCCCTTGCCTGCTCCCTCTCTCTCTCTCTCTCTCTCTCTCTCTCTCTCTCTCAAAAGAAAAAAAAAGTAAAATAAACACAGAAACATTTCAGGGGCCCATAAATGGAGTACTGCTGTTGAACAGATAATAGGCCCACTCTGGCCCTTCCCCCCAATTTTATCTTTCCAAAAAAATTTCCCTAAGTAAATGGTACCATGTTTCATCCAATGGTGAGGTTAAAAAAAAAAGAAAAGAAAGAAACCATTTTCAATTTTACTTTTGTCTTCATTTTTCTTCATCCCATCCTTCATTGAGTCCTTTCTGCTCCACTTCTAAAATATATTTTAAACAAGCACCCAGAAAACATACACTGGAATTTTTTTTTATTTCAGAACTCAGCAACATTCTCTTTGAAGAGCTAGATAGAATATATTTTTGGCTTTGTGAGCATATGGTCTCTGTCACAATGACTCAGTTCTGCCATTGGGAAACAAAAGCAGTCATAGACAATACATAAACAAATGAGTGTGGCTGTATTCCAATAAACTTTATAAAAGCAGGCAGTAGTTTGCTGATCTCTATCTTATTCTAATAATGTTAGGTGCCAAATTATATCCTCCATTAACTTACCTGCTACATGATACATTGTACATAATTGATGCTCAATGCAAAACTTCTGAATAAATGGCTTAAATTCTTGTATCACATTCATTTCAATGCAAACTAGAGATAGATATTATTTCAGGCTAATGTGCTAACTATTGGGTTTCAGGATTTTTCCCCATCTTTTTCATTATAAAAAATATTTCCGCAATCTCAGTCTGAAAGCATCATACTCAGATATTCATTATTTGGAGTGAATGAAAATTGTTGTACCTTTTAATCTGTAGTATAAGTTATATATGTTGTTATTTTCAAGACAGTGGACAATATAAAGGGAGAGAACCAACTTTTAGGCACATATCTCTGTTCCATCTGGAAGTAAATGATTTCATTTTTCTCCAAAGGGAAATTGGTTCTTGGCCAACTAGCAACGGAAAGTTCTATTGTTCTGTCACAAACTAGTAGTGATTTAGTCATTTCTTTTGTATTATTATGTGACTGATTCGTGCACTGATATGCGTGTGTGTGTGTGTGTGTGTGTGTGTGTGTGTGTGTGTGTGTAGGTTGGGGTGGGGAGTGGTAGTGATTATTCATAATACAAGACCATGCTGGGCACCCAGTAGACAGTTAATCAATCAATAGATTGATTAAGATAGTGATAAAAAAAAAAAGGAAAAGAAAATCAAATGCCCCAATTCTTTGGAATCTCTCGTCACTTATACTGTAAAATGTAACACTTTTGTAGGCTCTCTGGATTACATTCTATAGTGGTTTTATGTGTAAAATTTTGTCTATTCAATACTGTTCCTAAAATAATTTTTAGTTGTTGCCTTTAATTCCTCCTGTTCCCATTGCTCAAAATACTCCAATCTGATTGCTGGGTTTGCCTATTTGTCTTTTGGACTTTCTCACACACACTCACACACAAGTGCTATAATATGGAAGTCTCAGACTTCATTGGCTGAGAACACCATGACTGATTAAGAAACTCTGGAGGAGGACTCTACAGCTCAGAAGGCTGGTTTAGGGCTGTTTGTTGTATGTATGTATGTATGTGTGTGTGGGGGGGTGGTGATAATAGGGATAGATAAAGAAGAAATGATTCAAGTTTGAGTTTTGGGTAATGTGGGAGAGGGCACAAATGAAATGAATATTTAAGACACTATATGCCAAATGTCTCCATCTCTTCCTTATGAGCCCTCTTTAATAAAATTCAAGTAGCTCTTTGCTTTTAGGCATATGGACTCTTAGTACAGTGGGAGCTATAATGAGATTTGCTTCAACAGTGATTTAAAGCAAAGAGAGAAAGACAGGACATAAGCTGGTACTGCTTATATCTAAGTTAGATAAACAAGTAGGGTTATCCATTAAAGTGAGTATACCTTAAACCCTAATATTTTAAAAAATATGCTTACTTAATAGATACATTTTTTAACGATACTTCTGATATGATGATGTAAATTGCAAACCCACAGTCTAGAGAACATGTTTTTGACCAGACAAATAAAGAGACTTGTTTAAAATCACAGTGAAGAGCAGGGAGGCAATCAGAACACACTGGGTTGAAAATATCAAGTTGGGGGCACCTGGGTGGCTCAGTAGGTTAAGAAGAACCTGACTTCTGCTCAGGTCATGATTTCACGGTTTGTGAGTTCAAGCCCCGCTTCAGGTGAGCTTGAGCCCTGCTTTGGGTGAACCCCACTTCTCTCTCTCCCTCTTTCTCTCTGCCCCTTGTGGGATTCTCTCTTTCCCTCTCTCTCTTGCTCTCACAAAAACAAAAAGAAAGTACCAAGCTGGTTCCTACCATCAAAAAAGTTTATGAATTTATATACAGTAAAATTTACTTCTTGGTGTATAATAATATGAATTTTGAAAAGCGAATACAGTCCTATAACTATCAGCATGATCAGGATGAAGACCAGTGTCATCATTCTCCAACCTTCCCTCCTTCTGTTCCTTTGTAGTCAAGACACCCCCTAGCCTCAACCCCCTGGCAACCACTGATCTGGTCTCTGAACTTTTAGTTTTGCTTTTTCCAGAATGTTGTACATTTATGGAATTGCCTTTTGAGTCTGGCTTCTTTCCTTGTAGCATAATGCATGTGAGATTTTTCCATGCCATTGCATGTACCAATAATTAATCTAGTCTTTATTGCTGAGAAGTGTTCTACTTCTGGATCTATTATGACTTTTTTTTTTTTTTAATCTAGTTACCAGTTAAGAAACATTTTGGTTGCTTCCAGTTTCTGGCAATTATAAGATGCTCTAAAAATGATGAATAAAGATACCATAAACATTTGCTTTCAGTTTTTGTGTGAACATAAGTTGTCAATTCTCTTGGGTAAATACCTCAGCATGGAAATGCTGGGTCATATGGTGGGTATAAGTTTTATTTTAGGAGAAACTGCAAAACTGTTTTCCTAAGTGGCTGTACCATATTGCAGTCCTATCAGCAATATATGATTGTTCTAGTTGCTCAGTTTCTTCATCAGCACTTGGTATTGTCAGTTGTTTTATTTTTTTCATTCTAGTACCTATGTAATGGTATTTCATTGTGATTTTAATTTACATATCCCAGATGGAAATGATATTGATGATTTTTTCATGTAAGTACATGCCATTTGTGTTATATAGTATATATGCTATATACAGTTCTTACAACAAATTACCATGATTTAAGTGGCTTGTAAAACAACACAGATTTATTATCTCAGAGTTCTAGAGGTTAGAAGTTTGAAATCAGTTTCACTGGACTAAAATCTAGGTGTTGGCAGATCTGTATTCCTTCTGGAAATTTATAGGGATATCCATGTCCTTGCCTTTTCCAGCTTCTATAGCCTGCTTGCATTCCTTGGCTCATAACCCCTTCCTCTACCTTCAAAGCCAGCAATTTAAATCTCTCCCTGATGGCCTTTCAGATTTATATCTTCCATCTCCTCTGATCCTTCCTCTTATCAGACCATCGTGATCCAAAATAATCTCTTCATTTCAAGATATTTCATGTAATCACATTTTCCAAGTGCCTTTTACCATAAATAAGGTAATATACTCATGGGTTGCAGGGATGAGGATGTAGACATCTTTGAGGGGGACATTATACAGCTTCTCAAACCATCTATATATCATCGTTGGTGAAATTTCTGTTCAGATCTTTGACTGCTTTTTACATTGGGTTGTTTGTTTTTTTATTGTTGAGTTTACAGAATTCTTTATATATTTTGGATGCTAATACTTTGTCAGATATGCGATTTGCAAATATTTTCTCCCAGTCTGTGCCTTGTTTTTCCATTCTTACAATGGTGTCTTCCACAGAACAAACAAATTTGTCTATTTCTCCTTTCAATTCTAAAATTCGAATTTTATTTCTTCCTAAATAAACAGACCTTTTAAAAATCATTAAGCAATGTCTTTGGCAATTTTCCTTGTTAAGAAATCTAGTTTGTCTGGTATTAATCTGGCTACTACAGCTTACTTTGGTTTAGTATTTGCATGGCATCTCTTTCCATTGCTTTGCTATTTGTATCAGCATATTTAAAGCAATAAATGACCCAATATGATTGGAGTTTTGTCAATTATTTCATTTCTTTCTGTTTGTTCTTATGGTTTTATTTCTCTGTCTTCCTTTTTCTACCTTCTTTGGAGTTATTTTAATATTTCTTTCCAACTTCTTGATTGAATTTTTGACTATATCTCCTGGTATTATTTTTTAGAAGTTATCCTAAGGACTAAAATATACATATTTTACTTTCCCCCATCTACTTAGATTTAATATTTTAGTGCCTCAAAGAAAATATAGAAGCCTTATAATATACTTCTTTAATCTCCTTGTTTTATGTTCTAATTGTCACAAGTTATACATGTGTTCTTTGAACTACCTACCAGACAAAATATAGCAAAATAATACTTTCAATAGTCATTCATATTTTAAAGGAATCAAAAAAGAATCAAATCACCACACTTGCCCACATCTTTACCATTTCTTTTTGTTCTTCATTCTTGAAATTTCAAGTTTCCCTCTGGTGTCATTTACTTTTTGCCTAAGAACTCATTTCAGCATTTCATTTGGAATAAGTTTTATAGCAGCACATTCTCTTAATTTTCCTTCAGTTGGATTTTTTTGTCTTTATTCCATAAAAATATTTTTATTGAACAAAATTTTAGGTTGACAGATCTTTTCTTTTTTGCAACGTAAAGGTATTTTTCTACTGTCTTTCTGCCTCCTTGGTTTCTGATGAGACATCCACAGACATTTGAATCATTGCTCCTATAATGTAATGTATTATTTCTATATATGCATATGTATAAAGAAAAAAATCTGTTATTTTCAACAGCTTAATTATGTGTTTTATCATGTTTTCTTTGAGTCTATCTTGTTGGCGTTTACTGGCCTTTATAGGCCTATATATTTATATCTTTCACCAAATTTGGGAAATTTCAGCCATTATTAATGCAAATACACATGCACTTTATTTGCATCAATCCCTTCTTTTTTGGAGGGGCTGCAGTGATATGAATATTAGACTTTTTGATATTTCTCACAGGTTCCTGAGGCTGTGTTCTCAGTATATAAATATTTTTTCCTATTAATTTTTAGATCAGATTACTTCCATGGCTCTATCTTTTTAAAAAAAAATTTTTTTTTCAACGTTTATTTATTTTTGGGACAGAGAGAGACAGAACATGAACGGGGGAGGGGCAGAGAGAGAGGGAGACACAGAATCGGAAACAGGCTCCAGGCTCTGCGCCATCAGCCCAGAGCCTGACGCGGGGCTCGAACTCCCGGACCGCGAGATCGTGACCTGGCTGAAGTCGGACGCTTAACCGACTGCGCCACCCAGGCGCCCCTCCATGGCTCTATCTTTAAGCATATTGATTTTTTTTTCTGACCTCTTCATTATTCTATTGTTCTCATTCAGTATAATTTTAAAGCTTCAGATATTTTATTTTTCAGCTCTAAATTTTCTATTTGTTTCCTTTTAACAGTTTTTATTTCTCTAGTGAGAACTTCTGTCTTCATTTCTAGAGAGTTTATTTTTATCACATAGATTATGTTTACAATAGCTGTTTTAAAGTTTTATCTAGATCATCTAAAGGTTGGCATTGGTTCATTAATTTGTTTAATTTGTCACCCATTCCTCATTCTTTGTATACCAATTCATTCTGGATTGTATCCTAGACATTTGTAATATTGCCTGTTAAGTTCTGAGCCCTATTAATATCCTCTGAAAAAATGTCTTCTGTTTGTTTTTCTGTCTAAAGTTAGATTAAAAGTGCAAGTTCTATCTAATTCAACATTAGTTTTCAAATCCTTCTTTTAAATGTTTATTTACTTATTTTTTAGGGGGGGAGGGTTGCAGAGAAAGAGGGAGATAAAGAATCTGAAGCAGGCTCCAGGCTCTGAGCTGTCAGCACGGAGCCCCATGCGGAACTTGAACTCAGGAACCCTAAGATCATGACCTGAGCCAAAGCTGGTTGCTTAACCAACTGAGCTACCTAGGTGCCCCTAAAATCCTTTTTTTATGATGTTTCAGGTGTGCTGCCTCTGTGTGCGCTCCTCAGGTCTAAGTTTGGAAATTGGGTGTTGTTTTATATAGATGTTTAATTCTTACAATCTTTGCTTTCTTTGTGTCGATTCCATGCACACCCTGTTCTGGGATGAGAGCCTGGGACTTGTGTGAGTTCATGCACAGAATAAAACCATCTGCTTTCCAACTTTATCCTTTGCAAAATCTACCTCCCACCTACCAGCATGCATGGCATCTCTTTTCCCAGTTTTGCTGGTCAGAAAAGTGGGGTTTTCCTCTAGTGTTATCCTCCTGCTCTGTCATACAGATCTTTGTGACTGCGGTAGTCCTGTGGGAGAAGTGGCAAGAGAAGAAAGGGATAAAAGTAACAGATTTAATTCACACTCTTTCTTTTATTTTTTTTAATGTTTTTATTTTTGAGAGAGAGAGAGAGAGAGAGAGAGAGAGAGAGAGCGTGAGTGGGGGAGGGCCAGAGAGAGGGAGGCAAAGAATTGAAAGCAGGCTGCAGGCTTTGAGCTGTCAGCACAGAGCCCAAGGTGGGGCTCGAACCCGCAAACTGTAAGACCATGACCTGAGCTGAAGTGGCCACTTAACCGACTGAGCCACCCAGGTACCCTTCATTCATACTCTTTAGACACGGGGCCCATTTTCTGAGTTCCTCTGGAAAAACATTTTCTTTTTCTTTCTTTTGGGGTTTGAGATGCCCATACTTGTGGTTCAGGACTGAAGTTTGATGGCTAGGACTGCCCATGGGCAGGGCATTGAGTGAGGCGGATAAAAAAAGAAACAAAGCTTCTCTGCACAGTCTTCAGCTCACAGTTTTTATTTTAATTCCAGTTAGTGAACATACAGTGTTGTATTTGTTTTAGGTGTAGAATATAGTGACTTAACAATTCCATGCATCAAATAGTTAATTTTTAAATTCTGTCTGGAGTTTTTAATTGTAATCAGTTGGAAGAATAGACTGAGGACACTTAATCCATCTTGGACTGCATTAAATTACTAATATTTTGATCATGCTTTCCTCATTTTCTTCTTAGAAAAGTAGCAGAGTGGGGTGGACATAAGTAGTTTCTAGAACCAGAAAACCTTGCTTTGATTTACAGTGCCATTGCTAACTGTAAGTAGGACTAAGCATTTTTTTTTATTTTTTTTTAACGTTTATTTATTTTTGAGACAGGGAGAGACAGAGCACGAATGGGGGAGGGGCAGAGAGAGAGGGAGACACAGAATCTGAAGCAGGCTCCAAGCTCTGAGCTGTCAGCACAGAGACTGACGCGGGGCTTGAACTCATGGACCGTGAGATCATGACCTGAGCTGAAGCCGGATGCCTAACCGACTGAGCCACCCAGGTGCCCCAGGACTAAGCATTTTTGAAATTTGTGAATGGTAGTCACTTGTTTATAGTTATTTGAGGATTCAATAAGGTAACATGTGAAAAGTGATTAGAACAGTAACTGAACAAGGGCCATGATGTTGCAAGATGAATTCTAAAGGGCACCATTTACAGTGTAGATGATTACAGCGAATGGCATGCTTTAAGGGGTGCTGTGTGGTGGGGGCTCCTGAATCAGCTGCCATCTCCTCCTCCTCCTCCTCTTCTTCTTCTTCTTCTTCTTCTTCTTCTTCTTCTTCTTCTTCTTCTTCTTCTTCATCATCATCACTATCCATCTTCTCTCAATGCCTGTGTTGTTTTGCACTTCTAATTGAAAACAAAACCTATCCTTATTTATACTTTTAAACAGCTGTCCTCTCAAGTGGAAGATAGAGATTAAATAGATGTAGTTGAAAAGATCATTTTCCATGTACCGTCTTCTCTTATCTTGAACAAAAAAATACATAAACATTCTTCAGAGAGATTAATGCTACTTACAAACTTATGTTCAACTGGTTCAATAACCAGCAAAGGAGAAAAATGATCTGGTTCTCTTCTTGATCGGAGGCTTCCTGTCCTGTTGCTGAGGCTCAGGGCATTCTTCAGAAAGATGCTTCTATAGCATGCTGCATCTCATTGTTGATTCTTTTCTCTTCCTAATGTGACTTATCACCAGTCTTCCATACACTTGAGCTGAGTCTCTTCCGAGGATTTAAATGCAGTTTTCCCCAGGAGAATTTATACCCAAAACATAATTACACATTGATCTGGTCACAAATCCTTATGTCACTACTCATTTCCATCTCAGATTCTTTGAAAACCCGAGAGAATATCACAGAGTTATAAAATACAATGTTTATTTCTATTGGGAGTTTTTCTTAGAGAATGTAGGAATTTTAAATGTCTAATTTGAAATATGTTTTAAATTTTTTGATCTTCAGGAAATGTCTATGTATCTATATATACCCCATTGTCTTAATGATTTCTTCCTTGAATCCTCCAAAATAGTACTGTGGCTACGAATGCAAGTTTAAGAATCCTGGATTTGAATTCTTACTCTACCAGTTACTAGGCATGACTTACCCGTTTGCATCGCCATTGACTCATTTGTAAAATGGGATGACACATTACTTTCCTCATACGGTAGTTATGTTAATAACATAATTTATTTATAGGGCCCAGAATAGCCTCTGATGTGTAAATATATGTGACTTTACTCCTATTTACAGATGAAGAAACTAAAGTACAGGGTGAAAAAACTGTTAAGCCCTATGCTGTAGGGTCTCTTCCATCCACCTATTCATAAGTTTCAAATAATGTTAATAAAATATTCACTTTCTTATGCCATTGATCTTAGTAATTTTTAGCAAGGCGGAAGATAGACAAAGTGCCACCATATTAAATATTAATGTATTCAACCTCTCCCTTTCATGTGTCTTAAAAAAAAATAACAAAAATATCCTGGATAAAGAAAAAAATAAAGGGGGTGCCAAAATGTTTAAAGAAAGTAGTGTTTGCAGGGGCACCTGGGTGGCTCAGTCAATTAAGTGTCCAACTTTGGCTCAGGTCATAATCTCATGGTTCATGCATTTCAGCCCCACATCGGATACTCTGCTGTCAGCACAGAGTGTGCCTTGAATCCTCTGTCCTCCTCTGTCTCTGCCCCTTTCCTGCTCATGCACTCGCTCTCTCACTCTCTCCTAAAAATAAACATTAAAAAGAAAAAGAAAACAGTGTTTGCAGCTACAACACCTTTTAAAATGCTATGCTTTTTTTTAAAGTATATTTTTATTTATTTTTAGAGAAAGATTAACAGCAAGCAGGGTAGGGGCAGAGAGAGAGGGAGACACAAAATCTGAAGCACGCCCAGGCTCTGAGCTGTCAGCCCAGAGCCTGACGTGGGGCTCGAACTCACTTAGTGAGAGATCATGACCTGAGCCAAAGTCAGAAGCTTAACCGACTGAACCCCCCAGGTGCCCCAGTATCTTATTCTCATCTGTTAAAGGCATGCTATAGATAGGTTCTATTTCTTCTTTTTTCTTGGGCATAGCCTATGCTGGAAACATGACCAAGTGGCTGAAAACCATGAAAGCAGGATCACTTGATCTTCTGCACCTGAACTACTGCCCTTCTCCTCCTCCCATACCAAGCATGTAAGCAGATCTTAGGTTGCTGGAAGGAAATTGGTCTTTTACTTATATCAAGATGTTTCTATGCTTGTTTAACATTTTACAGATAGTCCTGAGATTCTTAGACTTTACTATTATTCACTTTAACCTATTGGTTATTTGTGTTAAGCAAAAGTGCATGATGTCTCATGGAGATGTCACTTTTCAGAGTGGGAAGGCTTTCATTATCGTCAGGTGCTATTGACTTAATCAGTTGAGTCACATGAACTCTCGAAATTTTAGCCAACTACATAGTATTAGTTCGTGGTTGTTGTGAACCATGAACTGTGCCAAGTGCTTTGTGGGCTCATTTATTCTCAAAATATACCTATGAGGTATTATTATTATTCCCATTTAGAGGCGAGGAAACCACAGCAAGAATGGCTAAGTAACTGAGGACAGCTTAAGTAAGAGCAGCGCAACTAGCTGAACTTTGATGTCTGTCTGACTCTGAAGCCTCTGCTTTAATGTGCAGGGCTCAGCTTTTCAGCCCTGAGTCACCCCCACCCCTGCTTCCAGTTAGTTTGTTTACTCAGGTGAAAAATGCACATTATGAGTCACCTTTCAGGGCCCATGTATGTGACCTAAGAACCTTGCAGCAGAATGAGTAGATATGTGACATTGCCTTATGTTTTTCCTTCTCTGAAATTTTCCTATTTATGTCTATAAATAACCTTGGAACACACTCTTTATGCATAAAACATTTAATGAATAATTGATATGATATGCAGGTAAATCCCAGTGCTACCTAGGGGGTTAGAGTATTTTAGATATTTTTGAGAGTCTGAGGAGGATTAATTTTTCGATGAAAATTCCCTGGCCCAGGCACATGTATCCCAATCATTAGGCAGTCTTAGGGGCACATGCCAGTGTCTGACAATTGACCTAGTTAGGTGGGACTATTATATTCTGTCTGATCTGAAGATTACACAGCGAGTACAACATACCTAAATGTAATTCTAGTGGGTTCCGTTCAGCATTCCTTTAAATTTGAAAGTCATGTGATGGTCAATGTCCAGTTATGAGCATGGCTGTTCCTTCACTGGCTGGCATCTTCCACGGGCATTATTTTTACGCCCCGTGGGACTGAGCCAGATGCTTATAGCCTGACAGGACCTGTGTGTGTGCGCATGCATGGCGTGTGTGCTTGTGTAACTTTAATCGTATTGTTCAAGGACTTTGGAAATTATCTGGTCATGTATATTATAGAGGCCTTTTGAAAATCCAGTCAGTATTGTGTTTTATCAGAAGCCCATTGTGTTTAGCTTTATATCTGCTGAACAAAATAAAAGGCAAAGTAAAATGCTTTTTGCCCAGATGAGGTGTTGAATTTCAAAAGGGATTTTAGAGTAAGGGTTTTGCATAATATTGATTAATCATCTTCTCTTGTACCGTTCTTGTCACAAAATACATAAAATAACAGACATATATACCATTCAGGGGCACAACTTTCTAAAGCACACACATTTATTTGCCAACGTATTCAATCACTTATTTCATCCTTCAACTACATATTGAGCTGAAATTAGATAACAGGGTGCTAGTTCCCAGTGACAAAAAGATAAATAAGACAAGATACTAGACTTTGAAGAGATTATGATTTCATAAGAGACCAGACATGTAAGGAAACAATTACAAGGGGGTGTGATCAGTTACAATGCCTGTCTGTACAAGGTACATATGGCAACGTTTTCCCCTGTCAGTATGAATATTTCATAAATATCATTTTCAATGGTTGCTAATACTTTTTAGTAAATATTTCCTCGTATACCTGACCATTTTTTAACCTGTTGGAAATCTGTGTTTATACCCTAATGTTTTACTGTAATAAATGGTGCCCCAGTGAACATTTTTATGTGTTTTTCCCCCTGCAGTTTCCTTTGCATAGATAATTGGAGTAGTTATTGCTGAGTTTGTGGATACCAACATTTTAAGACTCATGATTCATGTCTTAAATGTTTTTATTTTTTATTTATTTATTTATTTTTTCAACGTTTTTTATTTATTTTTGGGACAGAGAGAGACAGAGCATGAACGGGGGAGGGGCAGAGAGAGAGGGAGACACAGAATCGGAAACAGGCTCCAGGCTCTGAGCCATCAGCCCAGAGCCCGACGCGGGGCTCAAACTCACGGACCGCGAGATCGTGACCTGGCTGAAGTCGGACGCTTAACCGACTGCGCCACCCAGGCGCCCCATTAAATGTTTTTAAATGGTATGAATTTATACCCCTCTATAAATATGTGAATCTGCCCATTTTGCTGAATCCTTGACAACACAATACTAACTCTGTTTTATATATGCTACATATTATATTATGGTTTGGAAAAATCCTTGCAAATTAGGTAAGCAAAAATAGTATTTCATATAGGTTTCTATTTCTGGGATTATTGGAATTTTCACATTTTTTTGTTATCTAGCTACATTTTCTTTTTGCTGAGTTGTCCGTCTGTTCTTTGCTCTAGTATCTATTAAAGCAGTAGTAATATTCTTATTGATTGCAGTATTCTTATTGATTGCATGAATTTTTTTTTTGACTGCATGAATTCTTTACAGATTAGCAGTATTAAACTTTGACCATCATATATTCTTCAAATGTGTTTTTATTTTCTATCAACCCCCACAAACAAAACTACACAAAACAAAATATTTATTTCATCCCTAAACTATGCCAAGAATACAAAAGAAAAATAAGGCCCATATCAATGCATAGTTTTGTGGGGGGGGGGGGCAACCTTATCACTAACCACATTAAAATGTGTTATGTACTCATGAGAATATTAGAAACAGCGTTCTGAAGGAGCAAAGGAAGGATCACACTGGAGTGTGTGGAAAATATGTTTTTCGTACTCAATATCCATTTAAATTTGGCTCAAATACTTCACCATATCTGGATGATATCTTTCCTGTTCCTAAGTGTGAAATCTTTAAAAAAATTTTTAAGTTTATTTATTTATTTTGAGAGAGAGAGAGAGCACAAGTGTGGAGGGAGCATGGGGAGGGAGGGAAGGAGGGAGGGGGGAGAGAGAGAGAGAGAGAGAGAGAGAGAGAGAGAGAGAGAGAGAATCCCAAGCAGGCTCCACACTGTCAGCACAGAGCCTCTGGGTTCAAACAAACAAAACTGTGAGATCATGACCTGAGCTGAAACCAAGAGTTGGACACTTAACTGACTGAGCACCTCGAGAATCCCCCTATTTTTAAGTTTGGGGTTAGGTGGGGAAGGAAGTGTATACTTCCCATTCAATAACCTCTTCATCTTAATTTATAGCTGATTCGTGGCTTGTGACCCAAGCCTGGCCCCTCTGGCTCCTTCTCCCAGGAATCAGGCTAGGGGAGAAGTTCTTTGGGCAACAAGAGGAGCAGTGGCCCTACAGCAGCATCCTCAGAACAGGCAGCACTGTCCACATCCACTGAAAGCCATGTGGTAGAATCCTGGGAGCAGTAGTAGCAGCAGATTCTGTGGCATTGTTTGAGCTATAGTTTATGTGTCATGACTTTTTCTTTCTTTACCCTTTTTCTCATCCAGGTCCTTTTGGTAACTATAAAATGCCCAATAGCCTTTACCTGAATTTCTTTTTCTTTTTTTTTTTTTAATTTGAATCATCATGTATTCATTTGCGTTGCTTGCAATTAAACATCTTGCCCATATAGCTATTACTGCTAGCTTAATATAGATATGAAGCAGATATGACTCAAAAAGACTTGCCCAATTTAGAGGCTCAGTGGCTTGCTCAGACCTGTCCTCCGGAGATGGCAAGTGAGGTCTAGAGAAAACTAGCTAGTAACCCAAAGCTCTCTGGCAGCTACATGGTAGCTGAGTTAGGACTAGAACCCTTGTCTCATAATGGCAGATATTCTTGTCTTTATGCTTTTCCTCAGTTTGGCCCACCAGTTTCCATGTTTCTCTGACTGGTCCCTATTTGCCTAAGTCACATCAATTAGATCATGTGCTTTTTAGGACAGATCCTTTGTCCTCTCCTAACCCCTATGGTCCTGCATGCGGTAGGAAATACAAAGGGTACCTTGCTAGGCACCTGTGGGACTGAAGCAAAACTCAATGGAATGGGTGAAAAATAAGGATGGTCAAGATAAATTCAGTTTAATTCAATTAATCAAATATATCATATAGTAGACTACAAAGATAAATAAGATATCACTGTCTATTCAAGGATGGAGATATCTGTCTATCTATATGAAAGAAATTTTCTCTTCCTCTTTCCCCCTCTCTTTCTCTGTCTCCATATATAAATATGGTCTATTATTTATCAATATGTATGGCAGACATTAATATGTCTTATATATAAAGCAGCTGATAATTGATTTGACTTTTTTTTCTCTGAATTAATAAACTTCATGCTGGTTAGTTCATTAGAAGGTAGTGAGGTTGGCAAATTCCTTTACACTTTCTTTTTAAAAAATCATTAAAAAATGATTTGTGATGCCTTTAAGAAAAAAATAATAATAAATCAGTTTTTTAATCATGCTACAGGATTGATACATTCAACATTTCTGTCCAAAAGTAACATTAGCTCAATCTGACTAACCATTTGGGTAATAACTCAAACTAAGAAGGAGTACTAAGGTTAATTACATACTTTTTCTACAGCTCTATAATTGCTTCATTCATTTAAATTTTGCATCCCTAGGTAAGCGTCTGGCAGTTTGAATCCCATGGTCTCCTACTGTGTGTCAGAAATTGTTCATATTTCTTTGACTTCCCCTAGAGACGTCAGCCCAGGATTTAAGCCAGGTAGTCAAACCAAGATACTATGAGTACTTCCTTGATTAATACTAAAGCAAAAAGCACCCGGGAATGCTTTTCTCGAATAGCGTCCTTTCTGAGCATGTGTCCTGTTGTGGTTGTGAAAACGCCTAGATCATTTTTATTAAAGATTTCAGTATTCCTATTATCTGAAAGCATCAAATATGACCTGATGGTTGGTTTGAGGTATATGCAGATTTCCTTATTCAGAAATTGAACATTTTGTTTCTGTTACTTTTTATAACTTCAATATACAGATTGTGCTCACACAGGATCCTAAATTTTGTTAATTTTTAAAAATTTTTACATTTATTTATTTTTGATAGGCAGAGAGACACAGAGCACAAGTGGGGGAGGGGCAGAGAAAGAGGGAGACACAGATTCCTAAGCAGGCTCCAGACACTGAGCTGCCAGCACGGAGCCCGATGCGGGGCTCAAACTCACAAACCACGAGATCATGACCTGAGCCTAAGTCGGACGTTTAACTGACTGAGCCACCCAGGAACCCCACACAGAATTCTAATAATATATATATGCAACCAAATCTTCTTTACACTTTCCCTGGGCTCCATAATCTAAATAGTTATAAGTTTAAGTCTGGACCAGAAGCAAATTCATTTGAATGAGCTTGAGTGTTGCTTCTTCGTGTGAAATTTCAATATACAAAGGAAATACACTAGTATCACTTATTAATGGCTGTTAATGGCCCCTAACTGCACAGTGTTTGTAGGAGCAATCACAGCCTTGTTGTGAAGTGTAAACAGAAGATTATCCTTTCACATGTAAATTGGCATTTTCTGCTTGGACAAAGGTAGTCTTCAATTGACAGCATTCTGCAGTTCGTATTCTTCCCAGGTCATCATCACATTTTGGCTCAGTAGGCGAGCGGGCAGTGTGTAGATGAACTGACTTCAGGCTGGTTGTTTCCTGACCATGCATGTGACAGTCCTTCTCCCCTGTTCAGTTCATGAGTAGCTGCTAAAAGCCAAGGGCAATAGCAGATTAACTCAGCGGTTCTTTCACTCTTGTCTATTAGGTCAGGAGTAGTAGTTCTGTGTGTACAAATGAGCTGTATAAAAAGGAAGGGGAAGAAGAAAAAAAGGCATCCAAAGTTGTCAGTCCAAATAAAAACACCTATATATGTCACTGTGCTAATAAGATGGCCAAATGTATATTGAACAGTGGCAGCTTAGTGAAATAAATACCTGGCTTCCAAAGAATCAGTACTTAGCTGGTTGTATAAATTAGGCACAGGGTTGTGGCTAGGAGTACAGGTTTTGGAGTCAGACTGCCTGGGATAGAATACTTTGCTCCACCATTTACTTTTCTGTGACCTTGGGCAAATTATTTAAGCATTCCGGGTCACTCTCAGTCATTATGTGACCCTTATACTTATTGTACCTAACATACAGACTGGTTGTAAAATTTAGATAATAGTAATCCATGTCAGTCCTCTGAAAAGAACCTTGTTCAATAAATGCTGGGTGTGGGGTGCTTGGGTGGCTCAGTCCATTGAGTGTCCAACTCGGTTTTGGCTCAGGTCATGATCTCACAGCTTCTTGAGTTCCAGCCCCGCATCAGGCTCTGCACTGACAGCACAGAGCCTGCTTGGGATTCTCTCTCCTCTCTCTGTGCCCCTCCCTTTTTGTGCTATCTCTGTCTCTCTCAAAATAAAGAAATAAACTTAAGAAGAAGAAGAAGAAGAAGGTGGGTGCCTGGGTGGCTCAGTCGGTTAAACGTCTGATTTTAGCTCAGGTCATGATCTTTTGGTTTATGAGTTTGAGGCCCGTGTCAGGCTCTGTGCTGACAGCTTAGAGCCTGGAGCCTGCTTCCAAATCTGTCTCCTCGCTCTCTGCCCCTCCCCCACTCCTGCACTGTCTGTCTCTCTCGAAAAATAAAATAAACATTAAAAAAATTTAAAAGTAAAATAAAATAAATGCTGGTTATGATTATCCTTATTGAGGATAATGCAAAATATAATCACTAGATGGAACCATATAAACTCCTTAAACTCTCTTAAAATAATTGGATAAATAAAATAAAAAAAGCTAGACCTGGAAGCAAGAGAGCCATGATTAAATTTTGTATCTTTCCTTCTTATGTGGTGTATTGCAAAGAGAATGGAACTTGGCTTTGAATCCTGATTTCTTGACCTATTTCGTTATGAACTGTGTGAATGAGGTTAAGTTACTTAACCTTTCTTAGTATCAGTTTCCTCATTTTAACTATAGTTATGATTCTACTTTTCTCAGTATGTTAATGCAAAGTCCAATTTAGATAGCATATTAAGTGTTCATAGGCCAGAATGGCAACTCAACAGATGTTTTTTTCTATCTGGATCAAAAACAATACAGTTGGACTTGAGTTTAACATGATAAATATCACAGTTCTGCACCTTAAAAAAGCAGTTGGGGTGCCTGGGTGGCTCAGTCAGTTAAGCGGCTGACTCTTGATCTCAGCTCAGGTCTTGATCTCAGGGTCCTGAATTCAAGCCCCATGTTGAGCTCCACATTGGGCAGGGAGTCTACTTAAAAAATTAAATAAAAAAATAAGTAAGTAAGTAAATAAATAAATAAATAAATCCCTTAAAAAAGTAGTCAGATATTTGTTCAATAAAAATCCTCAGTGTACATGATAAGTGTCAAAACAAAATGTAAGAGTGGTAAAGAGATGCAGGAATTATCTAGAATTCTAATATTCAAAGAGAATCACTTCTGACACTTTGGAAAACAGTATTTTTCCAGATATTGTTCTATCTCTATAAATATTTATATTTATATTTATATGTATGGATTGTTATATAAATGGGTTCGTAAAATGTTTTTCTGTAATTTGATCCCCTGCCTTGAATACATTGTGGATATCTTTTGAATCAATACATACAGATATACATTATTTTTAATGACTGCATCGGATTGCATTTTAAATTTCTCACAGAATTTACTTCATCAGCATCAAACTGATACTTAGGTTATTTCCAATTTAATAACAGTGCTACCACACAGCATGCATATGTAACCCAGATGCACTTGTATCTTTGTGCTTGAGCTGTTTCCTACATGTAAGTCCTGACCTGTAGAGTTGCTACAAGGTAGACACAGCTTCTATTTTGATGTAATTTATTATCCTAATTTCTTACATTTCTTGCATAATTACAGCAAACATCATTATTTTATAATTTTTTTTTCTTTATATCACAGTGAGGAGTTAAAGGGTTTGGGGAGGGTTGAAAGGTCTGAGGCATCAGGCTTGGGCCCATAGTTAGTGTTTGCAGCCCTGTGTTGGAGAATTGAAGGTGCTATGCTTAAGAGAACCTCCTAGAGAACGTGTCTGGTCTAAGGCAGCCAAAGGACAAACAACGTAGCCTCTGTCCTGTGTAGATGCTCACTACAAGGGGGTACATAAAAAGAAAAAGAAGGCAACAACAACAAAAAAGCCGGCAAAATGTTCTCAAAATGTTTCCAGATTTCCCTAAGCAACTTGAGTCTTTTTCAAAGACAACCTGAAATAAATCACCAGAGAATTCATTTTAGATTTCACTGTTTTTATAAAGGTGCTTCTTAACATTCTGATCTATCTCAGGAAACAATGTCAAGGATTATGAATCATACACATTTTAGATCATAGGCTAAAAGTGTATATATGTTAAATAATGAGTTATGATTTATTGGGCTTTGATTGTGTAGCAGCAGTGTGATTAATTCAGTGTTCTCAATAACCCTAAAACAAGCTTAAATTTTTATTCTCATTTTACAGATTAAAAAAATTGAGGCTCTATGCTTCGGATTCTATGTCTCCCTCTCTCTCTGCTCCTCCCCCGTTTGCACTCTCTCTCTTGTCTCTCAAAAATAAAAAAAATAAATAAACATTAGAAATTGTTTTAAATAAAATAAAAAAAAAAATTGAGGCTCCAGAGAGTTAGAGTCATTTGACTGAAAACATAATTAGTGCAGCCACATTTTCATAGCACACAATACTTTCTCTCAATAAATTCCTTTTAATGTGATTATATTAAATTGTATGATTTTATTTATTTGTCTATTCATAAAAAAATTATAGGGGTGCCTGGGTGGCTCAGTCAGTTAAGCTTCCAACTTAAGCTCAGGTCATGATCTCATGGTTCTTGAGTTCGAGCCCTGCATTGGGCTGTGTGCTGACAGCTCAGAGTCTGGAGCCTGCTGCGGATTCTGTGTCTCCTTGTCTCTCTGCCCCTCCCCCACTCACGCTGTCTCTCTCTCTCAAATAAATAAATAAATAAATAAATAAACAAACATTAAAAAAATTCTTAGGAAGTTTATATTATAGAAAGTGTGATTAAATGTGATATTTCTAACAATTTTGATTTGAAATTTTGCTATAGGGCTTTGATACGGAATGTTAACATTTCTATGCCATGTTTTAAGACAAAAGCAGATTCAACTAAAATTATTAGGACTTATTTCTTCTTTTTCAGATATAACCCATTGTATGTAAAAGCATACAGGGAGTTTCATATGTGTGCATGTGTTTATGTGAATAGATGAATGTATAAATTTGTGGGTATACACACATGTGCACACATAGACATAAATTATATCATTTCAGAAAATAACCGTATCTTATATTTTTGTTTGATGGAACTGTAACTAGCTTTCTAGGCTCTATGTTTGGTAAGGGTAGGCATAAACAAAAAATAGTTGCTGAATAAATATATTGACTTAAGCTATGCTGCAAGCCAAAAAATAAGTTCTAAGAGTTGTCATATATTCTCTGTTAAGCTAAAGTTTAATCTTTGGCTATAACGTATTAACTTTTATAATTGTCCATGTCACATCCAAAAAGTGTCTAATCTATAGTGTATGGAGTTGGTAATCCCAAACGAAGCATTTTGTAAAATAAATCTCTATAAGCCATCTGTAAATAATTTAAAAATGAGTTTCATTTGGCTATAAGCAAATATCAAATTGATATCTAAATCATGATATTCATTTATTTCTTGTCACTGATGTGCATATACTTCCTATAACTTGTGTATACCCATATGAGAGGCAGTATAGCGTGTAGATGTGTGCTCTGGAGCTAGACCACCTGGGTTCAACTGCTAGTTCAGTTGTTTGGACAGATTAGTTCACCTCTCCACATTCTGGGTCTTATTTAAAATTGGGGATAATAGCAATCATTTGATAAGGTTACCGTGAGGGTAAATTAATTAATATAGTAAACACTTAGAACAGGGCTTAACCCAAAAGGCCAGTAAAAATTAGTCTTTAAAAGCCCCTTTCCATCTTTTCTCCTTTCCACACCCTATGAAACTTCAGTATTTGGTCTGTGAAACACTTTTGTACTTATATTTTTCCTTCTTCTGCACACTAATAGAAATGTATTTCAATCTTATTATATAAAATATTTTCATATGGTAATTACAGAAAGAAAACATGATTTGGAGCAAAGTGTGGGAGCTTCAGAATCAAGAAAGAGTTGGGTTCAAAATCTGGATGATCACTCAATTATTCTGTGATTTGGGAAAATTACTAAGTATAAAGTCTAATAAAATAAAGATAATTGCCCATATGCATTATATAGGTATAGTGACTAAAAAATGATAGGTGCTCACAAATAAAATTGTTTCCTTTAATAAATGTGAAATTCTAAATGGCTGGACCATGTCCTTTTTATCTGAGTTTGATTGGAGTTCAGCTCAGGACCACATGTAGGTTCAATCTTACTTAGTTATATTGTGATTTAAACCAAATTGACACATTTACCCAGGTTAGATGGCATTGAGCAATGCTGGATTCTGGGACTGAAATGATATCATTGGTTCATTGCCCTGCTTTGATTCCCTCTGGATTGGCTCTATATTAAGGAAGGCACTCTTTTCTTTGTGGTGAGACAATTGCCAGCAAATCTAGACTCCTATATTTTCTTGTTAACAATCAGAATGGAAATAAAATGCCTCTTTTTTCACAAAGTCCAACCAATGTCCAGGCTTGAGTATCATTGGTTATGACTTTCCCTAGGGCCAGGAAGTTCTGGTCTACAGTGTGAGGAAGCAGTGTCTCTCAAGGACAATGCTGGTGCTCCACCCAGAAGTATGAGAGGAGGCTGACAGCATCTTCTGCAGATGATAAAGGTCCTCAACTGAGCACTAAAACCTACCACATAATTGACAGCTTCTTCTCCTCATGCTTCTATACAATTCCATATTTCATCTTACTGTCATCAGAGAAAATCTCCCTCACACCCTCCCAGCCATGGACCCTGACACTGAGAAGTCCAGATTAAATAGCTGAAGCTCCATTTGTGCTATAGAGGGTTCGTGGATAGCAAGTCTATGAAAGCATTGCAGGAATGGCTGCCACAGCTGAAGTTGATGTAAAGTTCAAAGAACATTACAAGTGTGCAATTTTCACATTAGCTAATATGATTCAAAGAGCAAAGGAGTTAAAAAAATTGAACGGAAAATATCTTTATATTACAGGTTGTTATAATTAGTGGGTGATAGAAGGGGTTTTATAGAGTCAACAAAAATTTGAGTATCGGGGACAGGTTCGGGGCTGCGCGTGGTCTCTATTTCCTCCTGACCTTACCAAACAACGATGTCATCAGAATCAAGCAAGAAACGGAAGCCCAAAGTGATCTGAAGTGATGGAACTCCATCTGAAGGCAAGCGTAACCGTTCTGACACAGAACAGGAGGGTAAATACTACAGCGAGGAGGCTGAGGTGGACCTGCGGGACCCTGGGAGAGACTATGAGCTGTACAAGTACACGTGCCAGGAGATGCAGAGGCTCATGGCTGAGATCCAGGACCTGAAGAGCCGAGGAGACAAGGATGTGGCAGTTGAGATAGAAGATCGGAGGATCCAGAGCTGTGTGCATTTCATGACTCTAAAGAAGCTTAATCGATTAGCCCATATCAGGTTGAAGAAAGGAAGAGACCAGACCCATGAGGCCATGCAGAAAGTAGATGCCTATCACCTGCAGCTCCAGAACCTGTTGTATGAGGGGATGCACCTGCAGAAAGAGATCACCAAATGTCTGGAGTTTAAGTTGAAACATGAAGAAATTGATCCGGTCAGTTTAGAGGAGTTTTATAAGGAGGCTCCTCCAGATATTAGCAAGGCTGAAGTCACCATGGGAGACCCTCACCAGCAAACCCTGGCACATCTGGACTGGGACTGGAGCAGCAAAAAACGCTGGCAGAGAAGTACCAAGTGTGCCTGTCCAACAAGGAGAAGATCCTTCAGGAGATTGAGGTGAAGAAGGAATACCTGAGCAGCCTCCAGCCTTGCCTCAATAGCATCATGCAGGCTTCCTTCCCAGTGAAAGAGTACCTATTCATGCCGTTCGACCAGGCCCATAAGCAATATGAGACAGCTAGACATCTGCCACCGCCTTTCTATGTCCTCTTTGTCCAGGCCACTGTGTATGGGTAGGCCTGTGATAAGACGTTGTCTGTGGCAATCGAAGGCAGAGTGGACGAAGCCAAGGCTCTATTTAAGCCTCCTGAAGACTCCCAAGATGATGAGAGTGACTCCGATGCTGAAGAGGAGCAGACCATGAAATGCCGGCTACCCGCACTGGGAGTTCAGTTGGATGACAAGCGCAAGGAGATGCTGAAGAGGCACCCACTATCTGTCATGCTGGACCTGAAGTGCAAAGATGACAGTGTGCTTCACCTGACTTTCTACTACCTCATGAACCTCAACATCATGACGGTAAAGGCCAAAGTGACAACCGCCACAGAGCTGATCACCCCCATCAGTGCAGGTGACTTGCTGTCTCCTGACTCAGTCCTGAGCTGTTTGTATCCAGGGGATCATGGAAAGAAGACTCCGAATCCAGCCAATCAAAGTTGATAAAGTTGGCATCCTGACTTTGAGAGACTATGTACTTGACCTAGGTCACCCCTATTTGTGGGTACAGAAGCTAGGTGGCCTCCACTTCCCCAAAGAGCAGCCCCAGCACACGGTGATTGCTGACCACTCGCTGAGCACCAGCCACATGGAGACCACCATGAAACTGCTGAAGACCAGGGTGCAGTCCCTCCTGGCCCTCCACAAATAGTTTGCATCCCTGAAACATGGCATTGTACCAGTTACCAGTGATTGCCAGTACCTCTTCCTTGCAAAGGTTGTCTCCTGCCTGGTAAAGTGGGTGACAATTGCCCATGAGTATTACATGGAGCTGCATTTCACCAAGGACATTGTGGAGGCGGGACTGGATGAGGACACCAATCTTTACTACATGACACTCGTGGAAAGGGGCACAGCCGAACTCCAAGCTGCCGTGGTGCTGAATCCCAGCTACTCCTCCATCCCATCTTCCAGCTGTGTCTGAAGTGGAAAGGAGAGAAAACCAAAAGCCACGATGACAACATTCAGGCCATGGAGAGCAAGGTCAACATGTGCTATAAGGAGCTGTGCGGCCCCCAACCCAGCCGTCGGCTCTTGACCAACCAGCTGCAGCACCTGTGTGTGCTGCTGGACGTCTACCTGGAGATGGAGAGTCATGACAACAGCATGGAGGGGCCCAAGGAATTTCCCCAGGAGAAGATGTTGAACACTGACCTCCCACTCAGCCTGCTGTTTTCCCCTAGGCCCTAAGTACTGTGCCTCTGCTTTCTGTTCTGGCCCACAGGTGGCTCTTGATATTCTTCAAAGACAGATTTTTTTATTTCTAGCCTATTAAAGTGGCACTTGACCAAGTAAAAAAAAAATTGAGTACCTGTCATCTGTGGGTCCCTGTTCCTTTTTGTGCTACCCATCTGCTCTACTAATCCTTGTTCTTTGGGTCAAAGCACTTTTGATAATTTTTTATACATTTGTTTGTATGTTTCTTTACAATATGTCTACTTAAGGGCAAAGAACGTATCTGCTTGTTCTTCAGTTTACAGGATGGTTTCTCAACTTTTGCATTATTGACATTTTGGGCCAAGTAAGTCTTTGCCCTGTGCCCTGTGAATTGTAGGAGCCCCACCCACTAGACACCAGTAGTATCTCACCTGCCTCATCATTCCCAGTTACACAAAAAAAAAATGCCTCCAGATATTGCTAAACATCCCCTAAGAAACAAAATTACTCCTGATTAAAAAACACTGGTGTGTACTCAGTACCCAGCACAGAACATGGTACACAGTAGGCATGGACTGTTATTTATTTATGGAATCGATCTCTGCTTCCAGAGAATACTGTTGTATTAGGCAGTTTATTTCTTGCTGTTGAATCCCAACAAAAGATGATACCCATGGATGAAATACAAGAGTCATGGTAGCATGAAACTTTCAGCAAGCTGTCCTTTGTGACATTTTACTTTTTGTTTATTGTGTTTTTGCTTGTTTGTCTTTTCCTCATGATTTTTTATGTTTATTCTGAGGCTATATTTGACATTTTACTCCAATCATCCTATTATTTTGCTTGTGTTCATGGCATCTCAAGTTTTAATTTCATTTAAAAGAGAGTTCCAATCATTCTGTGATGGTTGGACAGGGAAAGTTTTATTTCTGTAATGTAGTAGGAATTCATTATTAAGATTTATGTTAGATTAGGCTGGTATGGACACACATATAAATGGAAAAAGAAATAAAAATTGTTTAGGTTTACTGTGGCTCTTTCCACATTTCATGTAATGATCGCTAGTGGTCAGCAGAGATCCGGTGCTGGGCAGGTGCTAAGATGGCTTCTTCAAAACTCTGGGAAACACTTAAAAAATGCAGACTCCTGGATCCTGGTTTCAGAGTTTCTTATTTGATGGTTCTAGGGTGGGACTTGGAAATCAGCAACCATAGGATTCAGATATGTGGCCTATTTCAGTCAATGTCTTGTGATAGAAAGACTCTTCACATAAGATATTAGTTCTCATCTTAGGGGTCTCCCACTAAGGAGGTATTTTTATTCCTTCTGTGACCTTCAACCAGTCAGTGGTCAAAGCTGTGCTGTTGATTCAGCTGATTACTTTGTTAGGAACAAAGTAAGGGCTAAACCATGTTTGTGGCCTATTGAAAAATCAGTTTGTTTCTCCTTATTTGTGGTTGCCCTGCATGCGTAATTATATTTTTATGACAATGGCTGTCCATGCCTTTGCCTCTTTTAAAAGCTTCAGGAAGTGAATTGCGGTTCTTTGTGCCCCTAATTGGATCATGGGCAGAACAATTATGTGCTTGCTGACTTAATTTCCCAGTGACCTCTTGGGCAGCCTTCAGAACTGCCTGTGGCACCATGGTCACTAATGTCTGCAGGTGCAAACCGTTCGTGCATGGAAGGAAAGCCACTTTCAAACTTTAACTTCCCATACAGCCATTTTATGGAGACCAGCCTCAACTATGGAGACACAAGTTCATCCTCACTTCTAGGTTCCCTTCCAAATCACTGTTGTAAAGTTGTTTGCCTTCCCAGAGTATTCGTCTAGGTTTTCTCAGATGCTGGCCTGTAAATCTGCATATCTGATGTTCTAAAAGGAGAATGTGGATTTGTACATTTTCCTGAGTAACTGTAATTCCTGGTGGGTGCTTTGGGCTCCCAATTCATCTAAAAGAGGCTGGCTATGTCCTTGAATGCCATGACTCACTTCTCACTACTTTTCTCATGAACTGTAATTGTATATTAGAACAACTTTTATAAGTAATCTGCCTGTAGTGTTTATTTTTCCTTTTTCAGAAAAACTTATGGA
The DNA here is from genome assembly GCF_016509475.1 of Prionailurus bengalensis. Classification (NCBI taxonomy): domain Eukaryota; kingdom Metazoa; phylum Chordata; class Mammalia; order Carnivora; family Felidae; genus Prionailurus; species Prionailurus bengalensis. The sequence continues at coordinate 41,698,773 of NC_057346.1, forward strand.
GGAAAGATGATCACATTCCATATCCTTACCATGAACCTGCTTTTTCTCCTGCTCAGTCTAATGAAATGTAATATCCAGTTACTTTGAAGTCAACACACCTGGCAGTGTCTATCTAGGCATGTTCTAGGAATAACAGCTGATGTAACCACTCATTTCAGGCCCACATGTGTTAGTTTTAATACACCTGGGGACCTGTCTGTGTGAGGAAGGCTAATGACTTCTCCCTGTTCACACTGCATGTGCAGTTTATGCTCATGTCCTCTACTTTGGATCATTTACATCATTTTACAATAACCGTAATTGACTTTTTGGCTCAAGTGTCCCAAACTCTCCTGTAAATTTATCTAATACATATTGTCTAAACCAGAAAACTTTGGCATTTACTAAGACTTCTTACATGTTACGTAAATGTTTATATACTTTACCAATCCCTTGTGATAGAATTATAGGGTCTTCCCACTGCAAGGTACCCTTAACAAGCATTAATTCCACCACATCTGTGACATTAATTAGGAAACTAACACCCAGGGAAGTTAAATATGCTGCCCCAGGTCACATTACCAGAGAGTGGCAGGCCAGGTCTCTGTCACCTACTGGTTCAATCTTCTTCGGCTGATAATTAAAATCCAACCAAGATTTATTCAGCGTAGGCTGCGAGCTACCAAGGACTGCTGTGAAACCCAACGATTATGTGCCTTGTCTTCCTCAAGTGTAGTGGAAGCTTTTCCTTGGATTTTATGATCTTTGGAATTCTGACTCTGAGGGTATGGATCTGCTCTGGGCTAAGCTCTGGAAGTAATTAAATTTATAAAAAACATTTTCTGCACTTATAAGTTTCATGTAGTGAAAGATCTAGATAAATAAGGGCATATTCGTAATTCATAGCTATTATTCAAGATGACCAGTGGTATATATAAACTAGTTTGAGAACACAATTGATGAGAGAAAATTAATTTGGCCTTCCCTGGGTCAGAGGGCACAGAACACTAACAACAGGATATGAAATTGAACCTAGAGGCCATGAGGAATGAATTGATGTGTCTGCCTGGTTGACCAGTAGGCACCGTGGAGAATACAGCACACTTCAGATACAGGGCACAGTACAAATAAAGCAATGGAAGATGGGAGCTTAAGGCTTTCCTGGAAGACAGATGGAGTCTCAGGCTACCTTGTTGTCACCATAGCATTTAGCACAATGCTAAAAACATGCTAAGCACTCAATAATGCTTATTAGATGAAGGAAATGCTATTTCCTACAAAGTGTCCAAATTTAAAGAGGCAAGGAAGCCATTTTTTCCTAAATTGGCTTTTAAATAAAGATGAAGATCTACAATTAGGAGGGTAAAGGAGCATTTATTAGTAAATGAGTAAATCCATTGATTATAGGGAAGCAATTATTAACCCAGAATGCCAAGCCAAGAAAGCAAAAGGTTGTGCCAAATTAACAAATTTACTACCTAATAAAGCTAAAAGAAGGTTAACTAAGTGCATTCAATAAAAGCCAGTAAACGACCACATAATTAGATGCAACAGTTAATAAAAGCCAGTAGGCACTTTACCAAAGCTAATGAAGAAACTGTTTACAAACTAAGACTTATGGGGCTCAAGCATTTTTATGTGCCATATTAGTGATGAGGGTAGGCAAAATGTTTTGGTTTCCAAATCCAGAAGAGGAGAAATAGGAAGAGGGACTAATTCAATTAAGAGAAGGGGATAGAAGTAAAGGAATAGAAGGTAAAAACAGAAGGACACTTTTAAAAATGTGCCCGGATCATGAGACCAGGCAACAGTAATGGTGCCCTAGTAGCAGGAATCTCCTAATGAGTTTTCTACCGTCTCCTTGAGGATGCTGCTGTCCCTCACAGATTGAAAAATACAGCCTGGTGGATGGTCTTCTTTGAACACTTCAAGAGAATTAAGGTGGGAAATTTAATAACTGCTGATAAGTTACCTTTGTATAAATACGTAGATATTCTCGTAAGGCTTCTGGGAATATCAGTAGCATAGAAGTAGTGTTAAACAGACATAATTTCATGTTAAACCAATAATAATCTGAAATTTCTAGTAGTTGGTTACTAAGCAACCTAGTGCTTAGCTTTGCCTGCTTAAATGATAATGATAGATAGATAGATAGATAGATAGATAGATAGATAAATAAAGTTGGTCATAAAGAAATATTCCAGATTTCACTCACTGGGTTATTTTGGTCAGCTGTATAATGTCTTTTATAGTGCAAACCATAGATCTGGTAGTATAAAAGAAGGGGTTTGTGAGGTCACTGCTAGATTATACCTAACATAACTGGTAAGAAGATCATCATGGATATCTACATGTAACCAAAGAATGTTTCTCAAGAGACTTTGGGCATTTTTCCGAAGCTTGCTTTTTATCTTTTTTAACTTAATGCCACCTTGAGTCAGAAAGACCTGAGGGCTCTCTTTCTCTTGCTAAACAGAGGCATCTTATTACTTCTAACCCAAAAATGTTCAGGTGATGCTCTAAAATTGTATCAAAGGTATAGATTCCAGTGATAGTGTTTTGTTGTATTATGTTAAAATTTATATTCCTACCAAAGAAAGAAAACATAAAAATCCACAGTTTTAATTTTAATCCATTCTGTTAACTTTTCAAAATTATCTTAGAGCCTGAGTCACCTTCTCTTGATTCCTCAGCCATTTTTGTGTCTAGGCTCTTGTCTTTTCATGCTACTGGGCTGGATAGGTCTTAATCCTTTGGCTGAACAGTTTAGTGCAACATGGTCTTAAGAGGAAATGATTTCAATACAAGATTCCTGTATTCAAATATAGAAGGCTGTTTTGGATTTTAGAACCAGATGGAGTATGTAAAAAGGGCTGTAAAAGATCTGGGGCTCATCGGGGAAAGCAATCTGGACACAAATCTCATCAAGCTGCCTCTGGTCAACTCAGCTACATCAAGATAACTTGGCCATTCTTGATGTTGCAACAAATAGAAACTTACATAAATGGACTCCAGAAGCAGAAAGAAAATTCTTTCTGTGCTCTCTTCATGTGACTCTGGACTATACTACCTGTTACGAATTTCTAATTTCTTTTAACATGGATCTTATGAAAAGATAGAACTGGCTTGGAATTAAAAACAAAGCAAAACTGTGGAGTGACTCTTGAGCAGTTAGGAAATGTCTTAGAAGGCTTGCATTTTGAACAGAAGAGTGTTAAGAACAGAACCATTAGTATGTGAGCATTGAACTGGAAATGTTTATTTTAAATCAAGTACAGTATTTACTTTAAGAGAAGAATGTTAAGTATGAAGCTGTTATTACATAAATATTTAACAAGAAATAGAGCAAGCCAACCCTTACCTTTAAAGCACATTGACAGCAGAGTGGTCTCACATCTTGTAGTTTCAAAGTTCATGAGCTGTGTCATGGAAAATCTGAAAAAGTGAATTTGACCACTGTGGAGGTTCTAACTTCAGTCAGGAAAACAATAGAAGTCTATTACATGGCATAGGGACTTCTAATTGTAGATAGGGACCATAGAAAATAAAAGTAAAAATGTTAAGAATTAATTTAGTAACTAATCCAGTCTTTCAAAAATATTAATTAATTCCCTTCCAAGTGTCAGGCCCTGTGCTGGTCTAGGTATGTATTCATAAATAGGAAGGACACATTCCAGTAATAAGTGAGGGTGTATGTTTGTAAAATACTCACTTACTAGGTTGCAATGTTCTCTCCACATAGGAGGAAATGACACTCCTAATCACCTCAAGAAGAAGCATTATATTGCTAATTTAAGTCATTCTACAAGTATGCTTGAGCACTGAATATGAACCGAGCAGAATGCTGGTTCCCAAGGATACAATGGGGACCAAGACAGATCAACTCCATGCCATCCCAGAGAATATAGTCTGATGGTGAAGACAGACAGTTAAACCAACAGTTAAAATCATTTATAAGAGGGAGATCGCAAGGAAGTTCAATATTGTGGGAGAGATGATAGCAGGGATATCTATCTGGTCCAGGAACTACCAGGAAAGATTTCCCAGAGGAAGTGGAGCATAACCTTCAAATGAAGAAATCCTCCATCAAATACTTCTACTTCACGGTTACACAGTTAGGCCCTCACATTGATCTTTGTTGATCTGTGGCATAACATGGAAATACGGCCTAACAGAAAGAAATTAGCAACTACCTCGTCTCTTTAGAATGAACCACAAATTCAGAATTAATCCTAACAAGCAGAGTCTGGTGTCAGTGAGGCAGGATCAATCCATCACAAGGTCTCCGAAGAACTGGTGGTCTGTAGTATGCTCCGTGGACTGAGAAATAATGAAATAGGTTGTGAAGTTATATATCTTAGGTTTTATTTGTCAAGAAATGATAACCTAAGCATTCTATAACGATGTGAAATAGAGAGATGTCTAACATCCAGCACTGTGCCCTGAACATATAATGGTCAGTTGATGACAGGGAAGAGAATGATAGTAGGTGGTGAGGAGTTAAAAAACTATTGGTATCTGAATGTGGCTTTTATACACCCCAAAAGTCATGTCTAAGACCTTCTTCAAGGTATTTTCAATTCATAAGGAAGGGCTTATGAAGCAACTTTGAATGTTTATCTACTCAGCCCCTATTTAGACCTTTGCCTTTACCACAGCTCCCGGAGCATTCTGATTGAGAAGGATGGAGAGCTGCTTGTTTGGGAAGCGTCTAGAATGTTGATTAGGGCCATATCAAATATAAACTGAAGCTTGCCGTGGCTCTCAGTGTCCTTTAAAGAAGTCAAATCTGGCTCCTGTTTTGTGAAGGTAACATCCATGTTTTATTCTAAAGAGGTAAAAGGACACTAAAATGTATTGTGCTTGTGCTAAATGCCAGAAATACGTACTTATAACCACATTTCTTCCTCAGTGAAGTCCCATGAGGCAAGTTGTGTCCTCATTATACACAGGAATTAATTGAGGCCCAGGGAAGCTAAATCATAGGCCCAAGTCCATATATTGTGATTGCTAATAAATGGGGGAGCCTGGGTGTGAAGCCAGGAAAACCTGAGCTCCATATTCATTCCTCTGCCTGATTATGTAATAAAATCTCATTTTATATAGTTATTGTGAAGAGAAGCATCAGTAATGCTTCCCTTACAAGGTGTAACATAGTTGATGATGTTTTATTTTATAATATAGTTAAAAGTATTTATATGTCTACTAGATACTACTGGTGCTTAAAATGCGGTTTTTTGTTTTTTTGATTTTTTGTTTATTTGTTTTTTATCTACTAGATATGATTGGAGATTCCATTTCATCCAAGTCCTTAGTGTGCATTTTATGCCATTTAAAAAACTTAAACTATGAACCCTTTATATATGTAAAATAAATCATCAGTTTTAATGATATGCTACTAGATGATGTTTAGGATTGCAAATTCAAACATTGTACTGTACTCATTAAAGTAATGCATGGTTAGATGCGTATAAATATGCCCGCAAGTTTACATATATAGTTCAGTATTTTCTAATAGTTATTAGATATTCTGATAGTTATCAGTTTTTTTATGTTCAGTGGTTAATGGGCTGCCTTAAAAATAGTCCTTTAGTTATGGACAAATAGTTAATGGATGTACTGACATATGAATTATGCTTACTGTGCTAATTATGACACCTATAATTTGATTGTAAACCTACAGCATTGAAAATGTCTCCAAGCCACCTGATTACTGATATTATCTAACTGGGTAGTCTTGACTGAATTTCCTAGGCAACTATGACTCTTTTCCAAAGACATTAGGGGTATAATTTGAAAGGAGTGTGTGGGAAGTATTGTATCGTCAGATATTCAGCTAACAAAGAACAGAATTGCTGTGTCTCTAACTGGTGCTTTGAAGTTCACTCTGTACTTCTTTTCTCCTTCCATTGCATAATTTCATTTAAACATCTGATTATGAGAGAAATTTGGAGACAAGGAAATGGTGTTTGATTAGTTAAGGCCAAATCTCCCTTTGACATTGTCCCATCTCTTTCCCAGGTAAATTTGTTTGCTAAAGATCAACCTTTGGAATTTGCAGCATAATTGGCAGTGGCCAAATGAAAGCCTCATTTGTGTTTAGCACAATGATATTCCTGAGATGAGCTGGTTATATAAACAGTGAACCTAAAAAAGAACGAAAGAATCCTTTTGAACAATTTTTTCAGAGTAAGTTATAAATACATGTTTTAAAAGGACACTATTTGCATGACTAAAAAACATGCATTTGGCAGTGTATCCAAAGCTTGATTTCAGTTACAATGGCATCGTGTTTATGACACTACATCTAATGCTAAAAACATGCATTTTGAATAGAAAGTTGATATAATGTTTCTCATCCCTGTGACTTTATTTTCAATTCAGTTGAAAATTAACAAGCCTCTTTGTGTTTCAGTTTGAGGGAACAAATATAGTTTTGAAGAGTTTTAAAAACTTTTCTCCTGTCTCCATTTTGGGAAGGAAAGATGGATTTTCAAAACCTAAATTCCTTTAACAATTAGCATCATATAATGGCATATTTTATTTGTTTCTTTTCTTTTTCCCCCTACATACTCTGTAGTATAGGGAGATTGCTCTTAAAATCAGTAACTGCATCTCTGCAAAAGCAATTTATTTAATTTTAAACTTATATGAAAGCATCTGGATTCTGGAGTTTATCCATTTTGAATAAAGTTGAGAAGTAGAGCATATTTAAAATTCCCTTGGATTTATTTAATGTGAGGTCTGTCCTTTCAATTTTCTTCATAAACCATTCAGGTTTCTTTCACAGATACTGATAAATCTCAGATGCTCTACATCGGAAGGCTGTCCTGACAGTTTTCCATAAATTGGTAGGAGTCAGATGCCCAGATTTTGGCATCATTAGAATGCTTAGCCATCCACACAACTAATGCCAATTGGTTCCTTTTTCTTCTTTTTCTTTTCTTTTTTTTTTTTTTCCTCTTCACCCCTACCAACTTCCATCTGAGAAATGGACCAGAGTATAAAACTAAAAGAGGTGGGAAGTAGGATAATAATTTTTCTTTTTCTCTTGCAACCCCCCCCCCCCCCGGAAGGCCATGAGAATATAAAGGTTCAGGCATCAAGATCTCACAGAGTCCTTTTTGTATCTGTCCTAGACTTGTTCTTGTCTACCCAAGAGTTTAGTGAAGGAAATGGTTGTAACCTTCCTCCATATTCACTTTATTCTCATATCACCTCTTATTAAACATTTATTTTCATCATCCTTCTCTAATAGAAGCTTTGTTGAACGTATTATGTACCTGGATAACGTCTAAAAGACTCAGTGGTGATTGAGTTGAGTTTAGAGTAGCAACAACAACAATAGTGATAATAGTAGTGAACCCCTATTGAATATTTTCTGTATGCTGGAAATATTTTTTTTTTCACTTACAATAGCCTTATAGAGCAGGTACTGTTGTTATCCCAAATTTAATAATGAAGAAATAATGCTTTTATTTTCTTTTAGTTTTTAAGTTTATTTATTTATTTTTGAGAGAGAGAGAGAGAGAGAGAGAGAGGGAGCACAGGTGGGAAAGGGACTGAAAGAGAGAGGGAGACAGAGAATCCTAAGCAGGCTCTGCACTGTCAGCATGGAGCCCTACGTGGGGCTCTAACTCACAAACCATGAGATTGTGACCTGAACTGCAACCGAGTTGCACGCTTAACCCATTAAGCCACCCAGGTGCCCAAGAAATAATGCTTTTAAGATTTGACAAATTGCTCACAGTTACCCAAACTATAAGAGCTGAGATTTCAAACCCTAACAGTCAGACTCAAAGTCTTTGTTTTAAGCTCTATGCAAATTCTGACACCAGACATCAAATCAAAGTCTAGTGTGGCTCAATTTCCTTTCTTTTCTTCATTCATTCAACTTACCCTGTGTGAGCTAGACAAGTTCTCTGCCTTCATAACAGAAAATTATAATAGAAAAAAAAACAGTTAATAAAAATAGGAAAAACAACAAATAAGCAAGCAAAAAGAATTACAGAATTGCAATAAGTACTATGAACAAAATAAACTGAGTGGACTGATATTATATAAGGTGGTCAGAGAGAGCTTCTTTGAATGATGACATTTAGGTTGATACTTGAATGATCAGAATGAAGGCATCAAAAAGACCAGGGAAAACTGTTACAGGTGGAGGGAACAAAAATGTAGAACCACTGTGATGGAAATAAACTTAGCACGTCCTAGGAACGTGACAACAATGTGACAACAATGTTTGTATGAGCTGTGCATAGTGAATAAGGGGGACAGAATACCCAATACAGTTAGAAAGTCTGACAGGGTCCAGACTGCTGGGCCTTAAAACTAGAATTGTAGGGTGCCTCAGTGGCTTAGTTGGGTGAGTGTCCTGTCTGACTTTTGATCTTGGCTAAGGTCATGATCTCACAGTTTGTGGGATTGAGCCCCACGTTGGGCTCCATGCTGACAACGTGGAAGGAATCTCTCTCCCTCGCTCTCTCTTTGCCCCTCCCCAGATTTCTCTCTCTCTCTCTCTCTCTCTCTCTCTCTCTCTCTCTCTCTGTATCTCTCAGGGAAAACAAAACAAAACAACTAGAATTGCCCTGTTAAATTTTAAATAATAGCTGATGCCTTTTTTGTATATCTCAAAGATTGCTTGGGACATACTTATACTGAAAAAGTCATTGATTATCTGAAATTCAAATTTAACTGGGTGTCCTGTATTCTTATTTGGTAAGTCTGCAGCCCTATCTATAATTAATGATAACTAGGCAGAATTTTTATATCAAGTGATACAGAAAGCTACTATTTTAGAAAAAAATCTTATGAAAGAGGATATCGTCATATTTCCAGTTTTAAAAGACCTTTCTGGGGGTGCCTAGGTGGCTCAGTTGGTTAAGCAGCCAGCTCTTGATTTTAGTTCAGCTCATGATCTCACAGTTCCTGAGATGGAGCCCCACATCAGGCTCTATGCTGACAGTGTGGAAACTCCTTGGGATTCTCTCTCACCTTCTCTCTCTGTCCCTCCCCTGCTCACTGTCTCTCATTCTCTCGCTCTCAAAATAAATAAGTAAAAATTAAAAAATATAAAAGATCTTTCTGGTTACTTGAAGAGATTTAAAGGAGATAAAATATGAAAAGGGGTCACTTAGGAGCTCTGACAGTTGCCCAGGGGGAAAGACAATAGTTGCTTAGACTAGCATGATATAGATATGGTTTATTTTGGTGTCAGAACCAACTGAATTTGCCAGAAAATTAGGTGCTGAGTTGAAAGAAAAAAACGGGCTAAGTACAACCCCCAGATTCCTGTGGAGTGTGGTTGTTTTTACTGCAGTGCAAAGGACTCGGTTGGCCAGGAGCTGTGAGTGGGAAGACCATGCTATTTTGAGGCATCTGAGATATTCAAGTAGAGATTTCACAAGGATACCTTGATGACTGATTGAAAGTACCTCACCCAAGAGCATTTTCCCTGAGATAAATAGAAAGGATGGCAAATAGGAGTGACTTTCCTGTGCTAGGAATTACGGTGAGTACTAGGGATATGTCAAGGATTAGAACAAGTGATTTTTGGAGAAAAGCTCATGCTTTAGTGGAAGCAGATATGTAAATAATGATTTTTCAACTAGTTAATTGCTATACAAGAGGTGTCTTCAAGGTTGTGTGTGGGTGTAGGGGTATGGAAACAGAGAGGGGATGATGAGTTTTGCTTAATAAAGGGTTATATGTAGATCTGGCCTTCAGGGAAAGCTGGGGATTTGTACACAAAATAGCATGGGGAAAGAATGTGGTAGAGTTAGGTTGTGGGGCTGAAACAGTGGGGTCTGTATTGGATGAGCCATGGTGTCACTGTTCTTAAGCCAACTGGCCTATTCATTCAGAATTTTACATTTTGTTCATATTAGCTTTATACACTGATAAAATTTACTCAGAATAATAACAGGCATGTCTATACACTTTCCAATTTTCCCTTGTGTCATAAAAAAGTTGAATTTTCATCCTGAAGTTTTCTTAATTTAGTATACATTTTCTTCCCACTTTTAAGTCTGATATAAGTTCAGCCTATTTCACAGTGAACCCTATGGAGAAATATGGAAAGATAATAATGAGATACGGTGGTGGAGACATAGTGTTTACTAGTTTGTGATACCATATTAAGTATTTATTAACCATTTTATACAGTTACCTCAAACTTCTCTTGGGACTAAGGCATATATGGGAGGTAGAATTCTGTTGCTACCTTTGGAAGTTGAGCTGCCCTTCCTCTAGATGTTTTTTCCTTACAAAAATACTCTGAGTCACATATTATAAGAGGATGCCAAAGTGCTTTTAACACTAGCCGTGCAGGAAGACCCGAGGGCACCTAATACACTGTGAATGTGTCAGAGTTTGGAGTTTTCTTATAGGCAATATTTTGTTACTTTCTATGAGGTCACAAAGGAGCTGTGCAATGAAATTAAATCACCTGTACATTTTGAGTAATCTTTTATAGTCATTAGATATTATTTATGAAAATACATTGGGTTTTTAAAATTAAACATTGAACTTCTAACAAATTAAACATAAATAATTAAGCTAATATTAATGGAAATGGATTAATGTTCCAGGACCTTTTTTTTAAACTAAAATGAAATTGAGCAAAATAATACAGATGAATACTTAGAATACTTGCAGCGTACAACTTGGTGGACTCCCTGTGCTTAATCTGCCTTCCAGAGAGAATCCGCAGCTGCTGTTTTGTGCTTTTGTGTAAACTGAATTCCCTCCTGATTCAGGAAGCAGCTCCATGGAGCAAGGCCTTCATCTCTAATTGCCACACGACTCAGCTGTTCACCTGTCAGTGTAACACCTACGTAGGTCATATTCTGAGCAGCTATTTCACTATAGAGCAAGGGAAAAATAAGGTGCAGTCCTCTCATGTAGGACTCGTGTGACTTCCCTTGGGTAAGTTTGGGATCCAGTCAGATATTCATTTCTTCCTTAAAAACAGTTCAGAACATTGTCTATATCTCCTTAAATCCAGACCCCACTCAGCCTACACTCAATGGACTGGAATGCATACAGAGGTAGTGAGTCTACTCAATTCTGGAATGCCAATCCTGCAAGAAACATTAAGAAATCATGCACTGCACCCCCAGCTCTCCTCAAGACCATGGTAGAGACTGGTACCATTCCAGGTAGAGATCTGTCTTAATTACTGAATAAGTTAAATACATTTTTTCACCTTCTTCAATGTTTGTTTTCTCAGCTGGACAGTAAAGACTTGTGTCTAGAGTCCCTTTGCATCCAAAAATGTTTAGTTCAGCCCTGGTGACTTGGAAGGGCCATGGCATTTATGGCCTTGTCTGATTACCCACGTCTGCCCCCTTGCTCAGGATATCTTTTTTTAACCACCCTCACTTCTCTTCCTACCAGTACATGGAGGAATTAGGTGCAGCTCTGCTCCAAATGAAAAGAGTAAAAATACTTATAGTGGAAAGAACATGATTTGAGAAGTCAGATGGACCTGAATTCAAATCATGCCTTTGCCCCTTTGTATTTTTGAAAATTTGTTTAAGTTTCTTAATTTTTCCAAGTCTCAGTTTCTCCATATATACAATGGGTTAAATGAAGCTTCCTTCCAGCTTTTGCAAATGGCTGTGGGGATTAGAAATGACTACGGAGAGAGGGTGTGATTGTGGCATAGTTATTAAATCTCTCCCAAATCTACATAGAAGCTATCTCTAAGTCCCTCCAAATATCAGCAAGTGGAGGTATGCGGAACCACTCATAACGATGAAAACCAAGTTATAGTAACTCTGTGAGCAGTAAAAGATGGAAAATAAAGAGATTCTGATGACACCAAAAGCCAGAGAACCCCCGAATTTTCCAGATTCTCATGGGAAAGTATGGGCCGATCTGATAACAGCAGCCAAATCTGGGAAAGAACCTCGCTGCTTCAGATGAACTGGGGAGACCGTGTGCCTGGATAGCTCAGTCGGTTGAGTGCCTGACTCTTTTGATTTCAGCTCAGATCATGATCTCACGGTTCATGGGTTCGATCCCCTCACTGGGCTTTGCACTGACAGTGTGGACCCTGTTTGGGATTCTCTCTCCCTCTCTTTGTGCCCCTCTCCCTCCTCTCAAAATAAATAAATAAGTAAACTTAAAAAATAAAAAGATGCAGTGGGGAGAGTGAGAGTTACACAGCACTGGAGAGTCTCAGCCCTAGTAACAAGCCAAAGCAAATTCCAGGACAGAATTGGAAACCAGTGAAGAACTGTAGGGAGTAGAGCCTATACTGAAGAGGACAAAAAAACAGGGGAGAAGAAAAAGAGAAGAACCAGACAAAGGCAGGGGAGGGAGCAGCAGACACAGATTTCAGAAAGGGAAGGCCATGCTTTTCAACAATTAATGAGCAGGACAGGAGGAGGCTCTGGGGCTGTGAGACTAAGGAAGATAATGTGGCTCATAGGCTCCTGTTAAGAGTCCGAGAAAACTCATTTCACGGAACATCAGAACCAGAAAAGGAGGGCAGTGGAATTCCACAAGTGAGATTTTATTAAGGGAGAATGCAAGACAGTGGAAATGAGAGAGAGAGAGAAAGGAATGATGCCCACACACACAGTGGAGGCATTTCAGGAATTATGGGCAAACACTGTCAAACACTGTGACCTAATATTCTACTACAACGAATTAAACAGTAACAGAAACCATGAGTGAGCAGCATAACAATAATAAATAGAACTTCTTGGATATGAGATGACTGGAGACAGAACCTCAGAACTTGGGAAAGAATTAGAAGTAAAAGAAATGCCACTTTTGAGAGGAAGTCTAAACTAACAGGACAACAGAGGAATGCTTCTGAAAAATGCCTTAAGAGAGATAAAAGAAGGAATGGAGAAAAGATCTTAAAACCTAAAGGGTAAGAGAGGAGTAAAAAGTCATCAAATCACTCAAAAGAAAGTGATAGAGAAGATGAGCAAAGACTGGCTATATACACGGTAGCTGTCCCCAAAGAAGAAACATGAAACAGTGAGAGAGAACAAAAGCCAAATATTACAATCAAGAATGCTTTCTAGAAGTAGAGACATAAATGGCATACCACGTACTTGGGAAAAATCTAACTGCAGCAGGTAATATCAAGATATAGTCTAGGGGCACCTGGGTGGCACAGTCGGTTAAGCGTCTGACTTGGTTTTGGCTTGTAATGCCCGAGGTCGCGAAACCCCCCACAAGAGACCACCAGAGTCGTAAGTCAAAGCCCAGCGGCAAGGGTCGTTTATTGCAGGTTCGAACCTGGACCTCCGCGCACTCATTGCCGGTGACGCTAAGAGGCCCCGATCAGGGTTGGTACAGCGTTTTTATAGACAGAGACAAATAGCATAGGGGAGGTTTCAGATTATGAAGGGCCTGATTAGTTGATTTTAAAGTAAGGACATTTGTTGTTCTCTGATTGGGCGTCCTTTGTCTGTCCTTTGGCGGGAAAGCTTTGTCCCTTACTTGTGGCGGGAGAAAAAGGGGGAAGGGGGAAGGGGAGGAATGTGTTAAGCAAGCAAGATTACAGAAGCGAGAAAATGCTGGTTAGTTAGTATTTTTATAATCTTAGGGTATAGCAAACTAAGTCTAGAAAAATTTAACGGTGCTCACATCGAACAATAGGCAAGACATACAAAATTTTAATTCATTCTCTACAGGCTCAGGTCATGATCTCACAGTTTTGTGAGTTTGAGCCCCACATTAGGCTCTGTGCTGGTCTTGTAGAGCCCACTTAGGATTCTCTCTCCCTTGCTCTTCCCCTCCCCCACTCACACTGTCTCTGTCTCTCACAAATAAAATAAAATAAAGCTTTAAAAATTTTAAAAAAAAGATATAGCCCATTAAAACCGTGGCTTAAAAATATAATAAAAAATGAAAAGAAGTCCCTTTGCATCTGGGGAAAAAATAAGTCATTTAAAAAGGAAAGAAATTAAATTGTCATCAGCCTTCTTAAAATCAATAGTTTATGCCAAAAGATAAATTTAAATGAGGGAAAATGAGAGCTTAGAATTTTATATCCTTCCAAACTAACCTTTCCATTTAAAGGCTCCAAAAAATGTACCATGAACACTTAATATTTCAGGAAATAAAGTTATCATAAGATTTCCTGAGGAATCTACTACAGAGCAAATAAAACTGGTGATACTGTGAAAAATTACAGGAGTCTATATATATGTCTGTGTGCATCTTCAGATGGAAATACACACTTCCAATGACACATTATTGAAAAGTATTGAACCGGAATTGATAAAAACTGTAGTTGAAAGTACTGAGGTAGAGAAAAATCACGGGAAAGAAAAAACATGTTGAATGACAGTATAAAGATGCAATAGCAAAATCCAGACTCAATGACACAGTAAAGGTGCATCCTTTGTGCCTTTTACCAAATAAAATAAGAGAACAGATAGATACATACAGAAAGACAAAGAGCAAGATAAAAAGTGTGTGTGTGTGTGAGAGAGAGAGAGAGAGAGAGAGAGAGAGAGCGAGCGCTTGCCTGGGGGGTAATCTAGGGATAAAAAGAAATTTAGGAGACATCAAATAACTACAATAAATGAATTTTATTTTCATCTTTAGTTGAACCAACTGTAAAAATTATGAGCCATTGTAGAACATTTGATGGCTTGATATGTGATGTCAGTAAGGAATTATTATTAATATTTCAAGATTGGGTAATTGTATTATATGTATGTTTAAGAAGGAATTCTTTTCTTTTTGAGATACATATGAAATAGTCATGGATAAATTGATATGGCTGATGATGTGATTTGATACGGGGTCTGAGAGCAAATGGTTAAGAAAGAAATCTTGAGACATTTTCAGTGCAAAAAAAGTGGTTTTATTAAAGCATGGGGACAGGACCCCTGGGCAGAAAGAGCTGCCCTGGGATTGTGAGGAGGAACTGATTATATACTTTTAAATTGGGAGGGATAGAGACAAAGGAAGTTTCCAAAAGAATTTTCATGTTAAACAAGACTTACAGGATCCTGGAGGCCTAGCTATTGTCAAGCTAAGGTTTTTTCCCTCCAGCAAGGCATTAGCATTAAGACAGTTGGGAGTTCCTGGTGTCAGTGGGCTGCTAGTTGTAAAGAAATTTTGTCTAGATTTCCTTTTGCCTTTGTTCTCCACATCAACCAATGTCTGCTACCAGATCTGAGTATAGAATTTGACATAATTAAATCTCTATAATATGCTCGCCCAAAGACCACCATCTTTCTCTTGTACTAGTAGAGTAAATTTCTCATTGGTCTCCCCACTTCTGGTCTTTGTCCCCTAAAGTGTGTCTTCAGTACATTAGCCAGATGATCTTTTAAATATGCCATTCAGATAATAACCCTAGCAAATATTTATGAGGCACAGACTTTGTGTTGGGTACCTTTCTGAGTGCTTTACATAGATTACTCATTTATTGTTAATAGCAACCCCCTGGAGTTGGCCCTGTTATCATTCCTGTTTTATAGATAGGAAAATGCAAGTACATAGGTTAATCTCTAGCCAAACAAGAGGAAACAATAGTGAAACTCAAGCATCTTGGTGTCTTTAACTTGTATGCTCTGCCATTTCAATCACTTCCTCAAACTCCTCAGTTGCTTTCTCTAGTCCCTATAATAAAATCCCACTCCTTCCCATATGGTTGGTTGTACAGCTTGGATTTCGTCCACCAGCTTGCTAGTACTCAATTCTATCCAAGGGCTTTGGGTTATATCAACAGAGAAGATGGAGCACCTTGTTCTAATTTTCCTGCCCATAGAGAGCATTTTTTTTTTTCTAATTTATCTGCTCTGAGGAGGTCCATTTTCCCAATTTGTACAGAGGTGCCAAATGTGCTCACACAGCCCTGACAAGGTCCTGCAAGGTGTGGCCCTACCTCACTCTTAGCTCATTAGGTACCTACCAATATCTTCCTCACTTGTTTTATTTGAGGCACATTAGCTCCTGTCAGTTTCTAGTGTTTACCGAGCTATTTCCCACCACAGGATCTTTGTTCTTTGCCAGAGACATCATGTCCTGATCTTTTTGATGCTGATTTCTTCTCCTTGTTAAATTTTAGCGATATGTTCTGTCATTCTTTGACACAGTATTCTGTTTATGTAAAACATAAATCAGATAATTCTCAAGCCAAAACCCATTTTGTTCCTATAATAAGGTTGGTCCTTAAGTATAAAAACAATGACTCCCATTAATTTCTCCACTGAGTTTAGAAATGAGAAGTCCACATAGGATCAGAGACACAGAGGTGCAAGCATCACCCTCTGTGGTAATGGTGATTGGAGAACGTGTCTTAGTTGTGAGGCCACAATGGACCCGTGATTTCTCCTTGAACTGTACTCATCCTTTAGAAGTGCAGACTTCTTCCTACCCAGGGAAAACCACCTCCAAATGTCTTCCTGCACGTGTTAGCTGGTCAGCATGTTCTCTGGCTGTGGTTGAGAGGATCTAACAAAGAGAATTGCCTGCAAAGGGTCACCACCTGGCACGTCCACTCCCTGTTCCCAAACCCACCAATCAGGCAAGTCACTCCTACATACTTTTATCTGCAGACAATTAGGATTGATATTCTCCCTCTCTCCCTACAGTAGAAACCGGAAACTCAAACCCTGTTTGAGTTTTCCCCCAGACAAATGCAACACAGTGTTCTTACTCTGCTAGATTGGCTCAAATCAGATTGTTAAATTTTCAGGAACTTTGTAAGCCAGGTCTGAAACTTCTAATAGCATGACATCATCCATGGAGGTAGTAATTACCTTAGGAAACTTGAAAATTAGGGAGTGCTAAAAATCAGGCATGTAGGCTATTAAACGTGTTGCTGCATATCACCACTGGGGCCCTGCATAATATGGCACCCACCTGCCCACCTCCGTGACCTTTCACCTCTCTCACTGTCCTCACTGAGTGCAGTAATAGGTCTCTCTTATCCCCAAAATGCTGAACTGGTCTTGGCCTTTTATCCTTTGCACTTGCTGGTCCTATCTGGAGTAATCTCCTACGTTTGTACATGGCTTCTTCCTTCTCTTCAGATCCCCAGTGAAACACTACACCTTCAGGGACCATCCACCTTAAAGAAGTCTTTAGTCACTCTCCATCATGCTGCCCTATTTCTGTTTTTTCATGGTATGTTACCATCTAAACTGTTCTCAGTTACTCTTTTTCCATAGGATATGAATTCTATGAGAGTAGGATCTTTACTTTCTCACTGCTATATTTCTAATCCCTAGAACCATGGCTAGCACACACAGTTAATTGAATATATTTATTTAATGACCCTATCTCTATCCTGACTACAGGTTCCCACAGGTGAAAAATGAAGCAGGGATAGGTCCAACTCCAAATTTGGATTAACAACATATTTTGTTTGTTTGTTTGTTTTCTGAAGCCTTAAATAGTGCATTTCTTTGTTTGTTTATTATTTATTATTTATTTTTGAGAAAAACAGAGAGGATGCAAGCAGGGGAGGGTCACAGACAAAGGGAGATTCTCAACCAGGCTCCACACTGCCAGTGCAGAACCCAACGCAGGGCTCCAACCCATGAACCGTGAGATCATGACCTGAGCCAAAATCAAGAGTTGGACGCTTAGCTGACTGAGCCACCCAGGCGCCCCAGTGCAAAAATAGAATACTACCACAGAGTGAACTCTTATTCACAGTGTTTACAGTGTACTTCATACTTTATATTTGGAATTCTCCAAAGAAAATTGGTGGTGCGGTTTTTCATAAACTTAGGAATGTTTCTTGAAGTTCCAACTAGGGACGCCAGGGCTAAACACAGAGCTTTCCTTTCAAGGACGTTCTGGGACTTTTTCCTACAATATGTGAAATTTATATTTATATAAATATAATAGAATAGAATTATACAATCGAATAGAAATTTATATTCCTACAATGTATAGAAATTTTAATTTTAAATCATGCTTTGCTTTGAATTTTTGTTGTTGTTTTCCTAGAAAGCTTTTGGCTAAATAGAATATCCTGGTAAAGTCTGAAATGGGTTGGTTAGCTGGAATGGAAAAGTTTCTTATTTTAAAGCTTGGCAATTACTCTGTGAAAGTTGGCATGTGTGTATGTGTGTGCATGTGTTGGGGGGTTATTTTATCTTTTATTGATGTATAATTGACATATAACATTATGCATTTAAAAAATTATCAACGTTTATTTATTTTTGAAAGGCAGGGAGAGATAGAACATGAGTGTGGCGGGGTGGGGGGGGGAGCAGAGAGAAAAGGAGACACAGAATCTGAAGCAGGCTCCAGGCCCTGAGCTATCAGCACAGAGCCTGACATGGGGCTTGACCCCATGAACCGTGAGATCACAACCTGAGCTGAACTTGGATGCTGAAGTGACGGAGCCACCCAGATGCCCCATAACATTATGTAGTTTAAAATATTTTTTTTTACATTTATTTATTTATTTATTTTTGAGAGACAGAGACAGAGCACAAGTGGGGGAGGGGCAGAGAGAGAAGGAGACACAGAATCCGAAGCAGGTTCCAGGCTCCGAGCTGTCAGCACAGAGCCTGACGTGGGGCTCGAACTCACAAACCACGAGATCATGACCTGAGCCGAAGTCAGAAGCTCAACCGACTGAGCCACCCAGGTGCCCCGCACATTATGTAGTTTTAAAGTGTACAGTGTGTTTTGATACACTTATCTACTGTATTACAACATGATTAGCATCTTAATGGTAGCTAACACCTCTATCGAGGCACATAATTATTATTTCTTTTTTGAGAGAAGAGCAATTAAGATCTAGTCTCATGGTACCTTTGAAATCTATGATACAGTATTATTACCTATAATCACTATGATGTGCATTAGATCTTCAGGACTATTTATCTAGTAGTTGTAAGTTTGTCCCCTTAAACAAGTTGGCTATTTTCTTAGTCAACCAAGAGCTAATTTCAGATTCAGAAACATTCAGTTCAGGAATCTTGAACTCCTCAGAATCATCCAATTTTCTTGGAATCTCTGTGTGCTCAGTGAAACATCTTAACTTTACAGGAGCCCACATTTGTTCTTAGGCACAAACTTAGGCAGCTAATAACTTTAACAAGCTCACTAAAAATAAAACAACAACAACAACAACAACAACAACAAGAAAAAAAAACAAACAAAAAACTTTTTGAAAAAGCTTTTGCCTTAGAGAGTGTGAAACACAGTACAAGTCAAAGCAAGAAGTCAAGATGGAACTGTAGGCTTAAATGCCCTGTTCAGAGATTTCACACACAGTTACACAGTTCTTCAAAAGGTGAGAGCTGGTGCACTCTTTTCTATGTCAGCCATGTCTCTACCATCAGGGCACCTTTCATCAGGGGCTCTGACCTGAGCCAGACCATGAACTCATGCATAAACTCTCCTGGCCTGAGATGTTTCTCCACACACACCCCCGCCACTCCTGGCTGTTATACTGAGACCTTTCTCTATGATTCTGTGACCCAGCCTCCTACCCAGGAGAACATAACATCTTAGTTTATGGGTGTTGGAAACCTGCTGTTTACCTCAACTCAAGGTCAGAAAAGAAGAAATATAGGCATAGATTTTTAACATGGCAACTCTACCTTAATGAGAGAAGGAAACCTTGTGAAGGTGAGAGGTGTGTGATAGGATCATGGGACCTCTGTTCTTAAAGCTCTTTGATGGTTTAGGTGACATGAGAGTTGCCCTAAGCAAACGTGAGGTTCTGTTGACAGTTTTCCTTGCTTCACGTTAGGACTGCTAGGTTCCCCTCCATGCTAAACAGTAATTGGTAGTAACATTTCCTTCTGGGGTGCTGACCTCTTTTCTCCCCAGCCCTTTTCTCCTTTTCTTATTGGAATGGGACATGACTGCTTTGGTTCTCTGCTCCAAGCTATCTAATAGGATACATCCACTGGGGTAAGTTGCATCCATTATTAATGACAGAAGGAAATCAATGAACTATCCCAAGCAGACTTTTATTTTAAAAAGGAATACAGTCATGACCAATTAAATCTGTGATAAGAATTTCCATTCATGAAATGTCCAGGTTGTAAAAATGGCACTAAGGAGTCTTTATAATGCCTCCAAAGCCCATTAGCTTAGACAAGCACCCAAGGGGTGAAAGGAAAAGAAACTGATATTTACTTAGAGCATGTAAAGGGATGTTTTTATATATTCCACTCTTGGTTAAGGGTTTCTCTGAAAATAAAGTCCATTGGAAACAAAGTAGGTAAAGTGACACTTTAATGTCTCTATGTATATATTAAAAAAAAAATCCTGATTAGTAACATGCAAATCTCAATTCTATAACACTGTGAGCAAAACAGCAACATCAGTGACAGCAACACCACCATCATTCTTCAGCTATTGGCAGATTTGAAAGGACAGAGAAGCTGTAATCTACCATCCAGATGAATAATATGGTTATGAGGTAGATAGGCACAGGGAATCCTGAGGCATATAAATCCCATAATAATGGGGCCAGCAAGAATTCAATACTATTTGAATAGTGACTCTAGGCACAATATTTTCAAAATTTACACCAAAACATATCCATGGACAGACTCAGATGAAAACATAAAACTTAACTCTTACCTAAACAATGAACTCATTCTCAAAATCTGAAAGAAATCTACACTCACTATAAGAACTATGGGTCCAGATTAAAAATTGTGATTTATAAGCATAAAATGAGTCTGCCTGCCTCACAGTATGCAGTAAGACCTTTTGTTCTTTTTCTGTTGTCTGCCTCCTGGATTCTGTGTTCAGGAGCAACTGTATTGATTGGCAGCTGCTCTTTGAGGGAGACAGAGAATTGTTCTCTTCTCTCCAATAGAAGTGTCTCTTTTTATGTTTATTGGCTGGATTGGGATAGTACTGGGTGGTGGTCCCCATGGTTGTACATTCACCCTAAGAGGTGTGCTTCCTATAATTAAAATATCAAAAGGGAGGCCCAGAGCCCTGTTAGCTATACATCATGGGAATTTTATCTTTCCATCCATTTATTGTGTTCTAAGTAGAAGAGGACTAGACCATTTTAATGCCACAGACCCAAAGTCAACAAAAGCTCGTAAGACTTTGGGAATTTCACTAGTAAACTATGCAAACTGACTTGTAAGACAGCTTACAGTTTGAGTCAGACTGAATGGACAGAAACTCTGAGCTAACCTTTTGTAGAATAGATTATTCCTACCCACCCCCACCCAAGGAAAGATTCTATATGAAAACATTGGAAAACAAGGAAATAACATCATACTGAATGTTCAAAGAAGGAGATCTTTGCAACTTATCTGAAGCAAGAAAAATTTTCCAAAAATGTTTAGTATTCTCAATAGATCATAATATATGACTCCTTTGAAACATGTTCAGAAAATCATAAAAAGGGAACCACTGAGATTAAAAACAGGAAAATGGGTAAGATAATGAGGTTTTATAAGGAAACTAAAAATGTAATAGCAGAAATAAAATTTTCAGTGGATGTAATGAAGAAGACAGTTACCTTGGAAAACTGAATTAATGATGTAGAAGATGAACTTGAGAAACTTGCACAGAATGCAGAGATGGGGGGAAGAAAAAAAGCCCAATAGTGAGAAGACGTAAAGCAAAGTGTGCAGGATTCAATTTAAGAATTGTATATTTTCCTGAGGTTATAGTCAGAATAATCAGATGTAGAACAATCAACAAAGATGTGGCTAAAGAAATCTTTCAGAACTGGAAAGAAGCATAAATATGCAAATCTGTAGGCACCCCTTCCAAAGTCAATGTAAAGAAAACATACCTAGGCTTATCTTGTACAGATTTTTGAAATATGTTCACAAAAGGCAAACCAGTATCAAAAAGGAAAAAAAGAAAAGAAAAGTTTGACTCAGATATCTCCTTTGCAAAAGCAAATGTTAAAGAGTGTCTACAGAATTGGATGAAAGAGAAAAAAAGAGACTCGATAACTTTATACCAAACAATTTTCCTTTCTTAGGGAGCGATTAAGTCTCAGATTTTCAGGATCTCAAAAATATACCACTCAGTCTTCCTCTGCTCATTGTAGTCCTTCCCAGCCAAAGGTGTAAGGATTGCACATTCTAGAGATCTCCTTTCTGCTCTCATCTCCTCTGCTTTCCTGACAGTAGGACATTCATTATTCGTGCTTGGCCCTTGTCACTCAATGCAGATGGAATCTCTTGTTGTTAACATAAAACAACTGATGTATTTGCTCTGTTCCTGTGACTTTGGAGAACTGTTAGGGGACACCCTGCTGTCTTTATCAGGAACTTAGGTGGTATTGCTTATAGACTGAGTATCCAAATATGGAGCCAGAGAACCTGGGTTAAATCTTAGCTCTGTTTCCAACCAGACATGCTACCTTGGACAAGTTAGGTAAATTCTCTGTCCCTTAGCTATGCCACTGCATAATGGAGACAATCATATGACATAGGAATATCCTAAGATTATATATATGTATAAGTTAATATATGCAAAGAAGATAGAATAGTGCTTGGTAGCTGGTAAGCTTTGTGCAAATATTAGTTATTATTTCAGCTGTTGCTAATGATTGATCATATGCTTCCAACAATAACTGACTAAGATATTTATTTACTTACTTATTTAGAGAAAGAGAGAGAGAGAGAGAGAGAGAGAGAGAGAGCGCAAGCAGGGGAGGGGCAGAGAGAGATGGAGAGAGAGAATCCCAAGCAGGCTCCATGCTCAGCACAGAGCCCCACACGGGGCATGATCTCATGAATCATGAGATCATGACCTGGGCCAAAATCAACAGTCAGATGCTAATTGACTGAGCCACCCAGGAGCCCCTCAATTTTTTATTTACATAAAATTCAGTCTAGAATCTATGATTTATAATGTCTTATCTGTTCTTTAAAATCTGCACATATAGCATAAATTTAATTTTGCAAAAAATAATTAGTCATTTCTGGGTGTTAGTACAGTTGTTATATTTCTTACCCTTAATTTTTATGTAAATATTTCATAACAATAAAATAATGTGGGTTTAAGGAATAATGTAAAGAACACACCTATACTTCTGACTTATTTAGGCAATAGAATATTCTTAGTATACTTGAAATTCCTTGTGTACTTATCCTTTTTATTTCTCTGCTCCCATTCCTAAAGGATCCATTGTTTTGAACTTTATAATGCTCTAACCTTTTGGGGGGGGGCTCAACCCATTCAATATATTAACTAGCTTAAATGTTTGTGAAATTAATATTAATGACATCATATGGCACATAACCTTCTGCAACTTGCTGTTTTCATTCTGTATTTTTTTTATGATATCCATGTACATGAGACTACCAGAGGGCATTTATTTTCACTGCTAAATAATCTTACATTATATAAATGGAATCCAATATTATTCATCTCTCTTGTTTCTAGTTGCTTCTGGTTATATGCTAACACAAATGAATATACTATGAACATTCTTGTAACTATTCCAGGGTGCAAATCTTCAAATTTTCCCAGGGCAGTAATTTTTATTGCTGACTCAGACCTAACCTCAGAGTTTCTGATTTATTTAGTAGGAGGATTGCTGGCCTGGAATCAGGATTTCTTGCATCTTCGGGTTAGGGGGTCCAATTTCTTAGGTTAGAATCCTAACTCATTTACTTATTAGCTATGAGAATTTGTGAAAAGAGATACTTAATCTTTATGTGCTTCAGTTTCCTCATTGGAAAAATTGGGGGTGAAAACGAGCACATCTCATTGGGTTAACAGAGTTTATGTAAAAAGAGAGTCATGCTCAGCACTCAATAAATCTTAGCTCTTATTAGAAATTCACTCTTTAGCTCTTCAGTTGTGCTAAAAAATAATTGCTTCTAGAGGCACCTGGGTAGCTTAGTCAGTTGAGTGTCCAGATTTTGATTTCAGCTCAGGTCATGCTCTCGAAGTTTGTGAGCAGTGTGTCCAGCTCTGCGCTAACAGTGTGGAGCCTGCTTGGGATTCTCTCTCTTTCCCTCTATCTCTGTCTTTCCCCTACTTGTGCTATCTTTCTCTGAAAATAAATAAACAAACATGAAAGAAATTTTAAGACACTGCTCCCAAATGGTTTTTTGAGGCATGACTTACATATAATAAAACAAATAGATGGATAAGTATTGACAATTATAAACAGCCATGTAAGCACCACCATAATTTAAATACAGAAAGGATAGCCCCCAGAAAGTTCCTTCATACTCTTCCAATCATGCTTCCCCAAAGTGATAGAATATTTTGCCTGTATTTGAAATTCCTCTGAATGGAATTATATAATGTGCACACTTTTGTGTCTGGCTTTGTCACCAGACAAAGCTCACCTCGAAACCAGAGCTAGGTTAAATGGATTTCTTTACCATCTATTTTATTGAGTGGATGGGAGAGTGGATGGGGTAGAATTTTTTCTAGTCATTCTTCCAGTGAGGGTATAATTTTTCATAGATCCAAGCTTTGTGTGTGGTTCTCTGTTATAGTTTCCCACCTTGTATGGATCAAAGTCCTTTTCTTTTGAATTTACTTTGGTATTATATCCCAATACTCTGAAGTCCTGGTCACCAGTCTTATTACATTCTGACAACTCTACCTACAAGACCCTGATTCGTTTTTGATGTCTGAGAGCGTCTCTTCTTTTCTTTTAAAGCAATGATTCATTTAAAAGGAAATGTGTCATATTTTATCCATAATTTTAAGTGTTCTGATAGAGAATATTACTGGGAAGTGTTTGCTAGGAATACAGTTTGTATTGATATTAAACAAAGGGTGAGCAAGTGGAGTATATACCAATTCCATAGTTGAGACTATTCCTCAGAGGTGCTATTTCTAGGTATTTCCAACCTGTCACGGTCTAGGGCAGAGAGGCCATCGGTAGTTTCAGAGAAAGCCTGAACAGAGATACATATGCTGTCAACTGTAAGTCATCGGGACAGTCAGAATGATAGTGCCTGAGGGGTAATGCTAAGAACTGACAGCATCTACACAGCTTCAAGGCTTTCCATGTTCTGGCCCCTCCCTGTTTCCCTCTGTATAATGAGTCTTGCATTATGCACTTGAAAGAATTTCTAGAGGATTACATTTTTTTTTTTTTCAAAATGTTTAAACGCTAAGCATAGTTCCTGGTGTGTTTCAGATGGTCAAAAAAAGTTGTTTTTTCCCCTTACTTCTCCGTTCAATTGCTCTGCCTTCTACACCCCCATATCCACCCCCATGTATTTATTGGAAACCATAACTCTTCTTAACTATCAATTTTTATTTTACATATGTAGAAAATGTATATTTTTACATATATAGTTTTTAACTTTGTAATTTCCTATAGGTTTTATCTCCACGCGTATATTGATATCAGAGCTTATGTTTTTTTTCTTTGTAATTCCCACAGCACCTAGCACACTGTCTTACATACAATTGCCTTTACAGATTGTTTTTAAGTTTATTTATTTTGATAGAGAGTGCACACGTGTGCTGTGCACACGTGTGCAAGCAGAGGAGAGGCAGAGGGAGAGAGAGAGAGAGGGAGAGAGAGAATCCCAAGCAGGCTCCGTGCTCTCAGTGCAGAGCCTGAGGTGGGGCTTGAACTCATGAACCATGAGATCATGACCTGGACCAAAACCAAGTCAGACACCTAACTGACTGAACCACACAGGTACCCTGTATTTAAAGATTGTTTAATAAATATTCTGGGGTTGATTTGTGAATGCATGATGTGCCTGACTTAAGGACTCATGAATTTACATAAGTTTTGAAAAACCAGGTATCTTGTTCAAATTCAAAACAGAAAAGTACACAAATATAAAACCTGACAGTAAAAAAGTCAGTTCAGGCACCACCCCCTGACTTCCCCTCCAAATCAGCTTTTTAATTTTGTTCAGGTGGGCAAAGAGTTTTTCTTAAAAGTTGCTTTTTACCTTGAAATAATTTCTAAACATTCTGATTTTAAATGCCAAATTTGAAATCCCATATACATTAGAACTTAAAGAACAGATAGTTTAGTGGGCGATTCTGTGCACTGTGTAGTTAAACCTTCAGTCCTGCAATGGGTGTGGGTCGTGTGCTTACTACAAACTGTTGCTAAGTGGAGTAGGAGAAGAGGGAAGTACCAGACAGTCACTGCTTCTGAGAGACTTTGTGTGCTTGAGAAGGTAAATACTAAGTGTGGGGTCACCACACAGAGCTGGGATTGGCTATATGACTCTCCTAGCTGTGTGACCAAGAGCACATAGTTTGACTTCTGTGTTATGACCCCATCCTACTTTCTCAATTTATTAAAACTCATACATAATGCCTTTATTGTTTAAAAAAAATGCTTTTTTAATGTTTATATATTTTTGAGAGAGACAGACAGAGCTGAGCAGGGGAGGGGCAGAGAGAGAGGGAGACACAGAATCTGAAGCAGGCTCCAGGCTCTGAGCTGTCAGCACAGAGTCAGACCTGGGGCTCAAACTCACAAACCATGAGATTATGACCTGAGCTGGAGTAGGACACTTAACCAACTGAGCCACCAGGTGCCTCCCTGTCTATAATCTCTTGCATTTATTTTGTAATGTCAGAATCATCTGTTCACCTGAGTAAATGGTAACAAGATGCTGAAGGGGTCCAGGACGTGCTACCCTGGAATATGGCACTTGGACTTATTAAATATCTTAAGCTGAAGGAATATTTTAAAGGTTTTACTTACCTTAATTTTTTTTTAAGATTTTTTAAATGTTGGGGCGCCTGGGTGGCGCAGTCGGTTAAGCGTCCGACTTCAGCCAGGTCACGATCTCGCGGTCCGCGAGTTCGAGCCCCGCGTCGGGCTCTGGGCTGATGGCTCAGAGCCTGGAGCCTGTTTCCGATTCTGTGTCTCCCTCTCTCTCTGCCCCTCCCCTGTTCATGCTCTGTCTCTCTCTGTCCCAAAAATAAATAAACGTTGAAAAAAAAAAAAAAATTAAAAAAAAAAAAAAAAGATTTTTTAAATGTTTATTTATTTTAAAGAGACAGAGTGTGAGTGGGGGAGGGGCAGAGACAGAAGGGGACAGAGGATCTGAAGCAGGCTCTGAGCTGACAGCAGAGAGCTTGATGCAAGGCTCGATCAAACTCATGAACCATGAGATCATGACATAAGCCAAAGTCAGATGCTCAACCAACTGAGCCACCCAGGTGCCCCCATAATGCCTTTATTCAAGTCTCACATGACTTGTGTATAAAATGGGGATAATAACTACTACAAATGATTTCTGATCATGAACTTAATTAACTTTTTAAATATCTCCATCACACAATTTCTCATTAAACAATAGCTTTTAAAAACCAACTGTTTAGGGGCGCCTGGGTGGCGCAGTCGGTTGAGCGTCCGACTTCAGCCAGGTCACGATCTCGCAGTCTGTGAGTTCGAGCCCCGCGTCAGGCTCTGGGCTGATGGCTCAGAGCCTGAAGCCTGCTTCCGATTCTGTGTCTCCCTCTCTCTCTGCCCCTCCCCCATTCATGCTCTGTCTCTCTCTGTCCCAAAAATAAATAAACGTTGAAAAAAAAAATTTAAAAAAAAAATAAAAATAAACCAACTGTTTATTAAATAAGCTGTAAAAAATATGGCAATGTGGGCTTTGGTGCAGTAATGGATGCTATTTGGATGTGGATGTATGTTGATTTTTGTGAATGAGTCCTCTGGAAGCAAGAAAAGATAAGATTCCTCTAATCATCAGATAAAACTACTTGCAGTGAATGACAGTTTACAATAGTTATTGATTTGATGCAGTCTCAAGGCTAGAAAGGATGAGAATTGGTGAGGTTTTGAGGACTAATGAGAATACTAATAACAATAATATGCTATGGGCCTTTTCAAAATGAATTCTCCAAGAAAATATCTTCTTTTTCCCATGTCCTTATTTTTCTAACCTGGATGGGTAAAATTCCAAATCCTTCAGCTGCCTTTAACAGTTCCTTCATGGATGCATGTGGCTATTTCCTCACTTCATCTGATTTCTGCCAATATTTGAAGTGGTGTTTTCCTCTGAGGAAGATAAATAAAACTAAATCCATTAAAGTCTGCTCAGGAATCACCTTTCTTCATGGAGAGTTCATCTTTCTTTAAAATGAACCATCTGACTGTGCCTGGCTACACTTAAATCTTGGGCTTTGTCAAGATTTAATGTTGCATAGGTATTTATCACATATAAACAGTTGATACTTTTTCCTTAATAGATCATAGGGCATGGAATTCTAAGCCTGGAAAGGACATTAAAAATGATTTATACATCATACCTATATTTTTACGTTGCTACATCTATACATATTTAAAGTTTTATATACATATTAGTTCTACTTAATATGGATTTTAGCTTAGATTAACATTCCAGATAGCCATAGGTTTTTATTGCTATACCTCAATGAACAATTACAACTTTGAAGAAAGAAATTATAAGCAAACTTCCAGTTATAAAAAAAAAGATAATACTTAGAAATGCTGAAATTACACTGAAATAAACCATTAATGTATTGCTGATGAGAATCTGAATTGAGACACCTTTTCTGGATATTAATATGTCAACTGTATCAAGCATTTTAATTATGCTTAGTATTGACCTAATATTATGTCTAGGAGGTTACTTTGGGAGTATGTTCAGAGATGATTACAGAGAGTAGTATATAGGGAATTTATTGTGGTAAAATATAGAATGATGAAAGTTCATTAAAATCCTAAATGTCTAATAAAAGGAAAATGATTAAATAAATGAGTCAGCCATATGATACAATAATGCAATGGTGAAAAAGCTCATAGCTTTCAAAAGATATATAACAATGAGGGGATAAATGAAAAAAGTATTAACATTTTTAGAGCCATGATATGACCCTGACTTTGTTGTATGTATGTGTATGAATGCACATGTATTTGTCTATTTAAACAAGATCTTAAAATGGGAGGGGCACTTGGCTGGCTGAGTCTGGTAGAGCATGTAACTCTTGATCTTAGGGTTGTGAGTTTAAGCCCTATCTTGGTTATAAAGCTCACTTAAAAAAAAAAAAAAATCTTCAGATGGGATTATCTCTCTCCCTCTATTTATCTCAGTCATCAAAAGGCAATAATCAGGGGCTCTGGGTGGCTCAGTCAGTTGGGCATCCAGCTTCAGCTTAGGTCATGATCTCACTGTTCGTGGGTTCAAGCCCCGCATCGTTGGGCTCTCTGCTGACAGCTCAGAGCCTGGTGCCTGCTTCAGATTTGGTGTCTCCCTCTCTCTGCCCTTTCCCCTCTCACACTCTGTCTCTCTCTGTCTCTCGAAAAATGCATAAATAAACATTAAAAGAAATTAAATAAAAGGAAATCATCAAATCATACAGGATAAACATCTCAGTATTCAAAAGTAAGTTTCCACTCCATCTATATAGGAGTGAAAAAGTCAATATTATGATTCCCAGCAGCATAGAAAATGGTTGAGATTAAAGAGACTGAGAGGAAATTTATTTGGAGAAATTGCTAGAGTATATCAGCATTTCCCCTTCCTTTCTCAAACCTTCTCTGAAACCCTGTGAGGATGAGGTCGGGGCAAGGGTGCTGCCTCCTCACCTCAAGGGACCTGAGAGGAATTTGGGGGAAACCAATCAGCAATATCCTTCCAATTGCTCAAGCCAAAAAGACCTTGAGATTAAATTTGACTCCACTTTCCCTTGTATGTCCTGTATGCAGTCCATCGGGAAATATAGATGTCAATATATTCAAAACATATCCAGGATATGATCATGCCTCCTCATCCCAAATGCCTCCCTAGGGCACATCATCATTTCTCACCTGCGGTATTGCAAGTCTGAGTTCTCTGACTCCACGCTTGCCCTTATGGTTTGCAACAACACAAAAGCCAGTTCATTTCTATTAAAACCTGTCAGAATATGTCATTGTTCTGCTCAAAATTCTCATGGCTTCCAACTTAGAGCAGAAGCCGAAAATCTCCACAAAGACCTGTGGAGCCCTAAATGTTCTCTCCCTTGTTTGCCTCATTGATTCTGTCCCCTGCTCCTCCCTTGCTCACTCTAGTACTTTAGCTATTTGGTTCTCTGAGCTTGTAGAAGTGTCCTTCCACAATGGGCCTGTCATTTGCTGCTTCCTCTGCCTCAAGGCTCTTACCTCCTTTTTCTCTGTGGCTCCCTCCCTCCCCTCCTTAGTGTTTGCTTAGACATCTCCTTCACAGTGAAATTTCCCCAGACACTATGTTTAAAATTATAAACTCTAGACTCAGCTTGGCTCTATACTATTTTTTCTTACAACACTAATCACACACTGTGTGGTCCACTTCCTGGAGGGTGACCATGTGTCCTGGTCTACCTGAGATGGAATGAGTTTATGCCTGACATCACAACGTAATTATGAAGAGCATTCTCTTTCACTGCCATTCTTACATCCACTTTCAAAAATGTCCTGGTTTGATTAATCTATTTATAAAAACAAATACGTCTTGTTCATGGGTCAAGAACTACGGTTCTCAAATGGCAAATGGGCAGTAAACACAGGTTGAGTGAATAAGTGAAATAATTAATGAGCTCAGTATTTTCCCCATGAAGTTTGGACGTGCATAAGGGACTGGTGTTTGACCTTTATCTGTGAAACTCAGAGGCAGTTGGCTGTGGCTGGACCTCTCTCTGGCAGTGAAGAGAAGAAAAATGACATCCCAGAGCCAGCTGCCCTTCATCTGAGGACCTGACCCAGGTTCCTGGGTCTCACAGATCAGGGGTGGGTGACAAGGGAAGGGGCTAGCCAGGGATCAATGTTTGATTAATAATCAAATAGCAGACATTTAAAATTAATGACATAAGGCAATTCTTGGCACTAGAAGGATCCTGGAAAGTGTTTAAAATTTATGACTGCAAGGTCTATAGAATTAGTCTGAGATTTCATCCAGAGGTAAGCCAAGAACTAGCCTATTGAGGAGATTTCAAAGAATAATGAGGGAAAAGAAGAAAGGTGTTTGATGCTTGTACCCTTGTTTATAACTGTTCATAGGTAATATTTAAAAGTATAGGCTAAGGAGTAGGACAGATCTGATTTTTAAAAATTTATTTATTTATTTTGAGAGAGAGAGATAGTGTGAGCAGGGGAGGGGCAGAGAGAGAGAGGGGGACTAAGAATCCCAAGCAGGCTCCAGGCTGTACCGCACACACAGTTCGATGTGGGGCTCAAACCCATGAAACCATAAATCATGACCTGAGCTGAAATCAAGAGCTGGACACTTAACTCACTGAGACAACCAGGCACTCCCGACAGATCTGATTTTCAATGCTATTTCTATACCGTAATTATTATGGAAATTTGGTCAAGTTGCTTGTCCTCCTTAATCTTCAAATTACAAACACATTTATGAGGCAGTATTTTTCACATATGAACTTTATTCAACAAGTCTCTATGAATATATATAATTATATATATTTTTATATATAACATATATGAGTATATATTTTATATATCATTAACTTTGTTAAATAGGAAATTTTTGAGAAACACTATAAAAATTAAATTCTTGTTTTAGAAAAATTAAAAAAAAAAAAAAAAGGGGGCGCCTGGGTGGCGCAGTCGGTTAAGCGTCCGACTTCAGCCAGGTCATGATCTCGCGGTCCGTGAGTTCGAGCCCCGCATCGGGCTCTGGGCTGATGGCTCAGAGCCTGGAGCCTGTTTCCGGTTCTGTGTCTCCCTCTCTCTCTGCCCCTCCCCCGTTCATGCTCTGTCTCTCTCTGTCCCAAAAAAATAAATAAAACGTTGAAAAAAAAAATTAAATTCTTGTTTTAGGAAAAAATAGACTAATTAAAAATATTTTGGTCCACTTTGACACTCTGTTAGTATGCACTTAGTACTCTGATAGTTCAGAAGACCTGTGCCCTATCTTTAATGGCCTATATCCTTGAGAAGTCAACAGGGACACATACTAAACTTTACAACTATTTGTTGGATACAAATTAATTTTCCATTAAAGGGCTAATGGTGTGCCACGGAGAACTGGTGTTTTCTGTACCATGATTGTGAAATTCTCATCATTAACCTCCTTTTAAAAATCAAATACAGGAGAGATTCATACTCTTTCTATGAGGAATATCCTTAAATATGTGTTGTCATATTCAGACAAATTTTAAACTTAGTGATTCTGTTCTCTCATTGTATCTAACAAAGCTTGGAGTAAAAGTAGTTGTCCTGATGACTGAAGCAAAATAAAACAAAAACACCCATTTCTGCTTCCAGTTATCTTCAGTTTACCGGTAAAGGTGATTTTGGTAGGCTGGCATAATTGCTTGGGCCTTTTTGGTGCGTGTATGCATCCAAAAAGTAAAAATAAACAGAACTTTTCAATGTCCAGAATTAGTCTATTTTGGAGATGAAAAGATTTTTCGGGGGGCGGGGGTGGAGGGGAAAGTGTCTTTTCAAGCAGGCATACTACTTTTCTAGGGGTGGACAGTGTCTCTCTGGCAGCTATAATTTCTCTACTAGACAGCGGTATGTTGTGCCTGGAAGCTGGTGTTCTCCTTTGCATGCTTTCTCTAAAAGTTGCAATTCCTTCTAAAGGCTACCATTTTTGGAAAACATCCTTCTGGCCTTTCGTATTCTGCTGGAGGCAGGGCCAGCTAACCGGGATCTGGTTTGATGCCTATTTGCATGCTGGTTAGATTGTGAATTACAGGAGCCCTCCTACCGGCCCTCTTCCCTGATGCTCTAGTGCCCCTCTGGGTCCACTGCCACACCCCATCCTTTTGTCCTCGCCTCTTAGCTCCTTGCTGAGTTAGACAGCACGTGATAGCCAAATAGCCAAGGCTAATTAGCTGAAAGCATCCTGAAGCTATACTTAAATTTTTCTACCCAAATTCCCCAAGAGGGAAATTTGAAAATTTGTGGGGGAAAAATGTATGTATGATCCTGAGCACCTTGAAATATGATGTCTGGCAAGCTATTAATTTGTTGTAATTGCTGAGATGGATATTTGGTAAGAATTTCCTGGCTGAAATTTCTGTAGGCACGTTCCATGTTATAGACCTCAAGGACCTAGGTCAACCATCTGTCTTTGTTTAGAAGCAGATTCCAAATGGTTTTTCTAGGAGGTCCTCCTATTTTCCTTGGGCACTTCCTCAGACCACTTTTGGTCAAGCTTCCTAGTCTTCATTCCTTTTCAGAGATTCACGATGAACATGAGAGCACCTGAAAAGCTGTAGTAAAGCAATTGGATTAACTTTATTTACTCTCTTTTCTCAGATTTTTCACTGGACAAACTTTGCATGTCACATTTACTAACATCCAGTAGATAAAATTAGTATTCTGAGGAATGCTTGGAGAAATGATGCTCTGAATGCAATACGCATTTTTCTTTATGAAACTTCTGGAGAGCTGCCTCAGAGAACAAACCTCATGGTGTTGACGCTCTGTAGAATTTTGTTTTAAGGGAACTTACTTTGACATTATGCAGTTAGTCTATGAGGGATGGTAAACAGAAGAGATAAAAAAAAAAAAAATTAGGCTTAGAGATGTTAAGTAACATGTCCCAACCCAGTTTTCTAGGACTGCAGATCACAGTTATTAGCACAGGCTCAACAGCTGAACATCACATACATTTATTCTCTTACAGTTTCTATGGGTCACAAGTTAGGGCATGACTTATTGGAGCCTCTATGTCAGATTCTCACTAGGCTGGAATCAAAGTGTTGACTATAGTGCTGTATAGTATGAGCATTCATTTCTTTATGGGTAGGTGGACTAAAGGACTGAATTTCTTCCCAGCTGTCAGCTGGAGTCCACCCTCAGTTCTTTGCCAAATGAGCCCTCTGAACATGACTCCTTGCGTCCTCAAAACTAAGAAGGAAGATGTATTCTCCTAGTAAGATGGGTTGCAATCATATGAAATATTATAACAGAAGTGATGTACTATTACCTTTATTATATTATATGGATTAGGAAGCAAGCCACAGTTCCCTCCTGCACTTAAAGGGAGGGGATTTACACAAGATATAGTTACCAGGAATTAGACATCATAGGGTCTGTCACACCAATGTGTCATTTACCATCACACCATCAGACTACAGAATAAATAGGGAAACATTACCTCCACATTTATTTCTCTGACCTTACTGAGGCTCCAAAAACTCCCACAGGTCCTGTTTACCCAGGATCTCAACTTTGGCCCCTTTTCATTTGGACCTCATGTTCTGAATATACATGTCCCCCTACTATATCTCCTACTTCCCAATAAAAACTTCTCTGATATTTGTCTTCTTCTAAGGTCCCCCTTCTTGCACTAAGTTGACTAATGGAATATGCCCCAACAAAACAAGTATAAGTGCAACCCTACTGTATAACATATTTGCATGGTATGCATATTGTTTTCATTCAAAAGAATAGCTCTGGAGATAAGATTTTCAACCAACATGACATCTCTGCTAATTTACAGAACCATATTTATTATGGCATGTGTGAGAAGCTTGTACATTTTCTGACTCATTCCCCTTCTGTACCGCGGCATGCTTCCTTTATCTTTGTCCTCTATAACTTTGGGCCAAAAGAGTTAAAGATTGAAATAAAATAGACATCTTAGCCAGTACTTCTTTCTGAACCCCTGGTGCTCTCTTTGTATCAGTGAGACGGGCAAGTCAAGCCAGCAATTGAAATTGCTAAGTGTTTCTCTCAAATGCCTTTGGTCACACACTTTTGGTTATTTCCGTCTGTGAGCCGTACCTTAGTCCAGGCCTCACAGAACACAATTAGAACTGGGTTCTGACAGCAACAAGAAGTCATAGAATATGTGGACAATGACATATGGACCCCTGAAATGTAGCCCTGCAAGTCCAAAATGCAGTCAACCAGAAATCTTTACTGTAATTTTGTAAAAGTTAAATTCCATAAGTAAATGAAATGCTTAGAAAAAAATAAAATAAAATAGGAAAGCTTGAGAAAGATTAAACAATGAGTTGAATAGTATTCAAGCATCTCTGAAGTTTGGGAATAGAGGAAGTCAATGTGTTTTCCAATAAATAAAATATAAGTCAATCTCGCAGAGAACACTTTGAATAGCCTTGCTTTTTGGCTAAGAAAGAATGTGTAACATTGTAAACATTGTGCTTATTGAATTTTAAACTCCATACATTTCATAAAAGGTGGCTCTTCCCTCATCCTCTCGAAGGGAATAGAAATGGTTTATATTATAAACACATTCCTGCATTCAAATACATTTCTGAAGAGAGAAAGAGCTGGGCTGTGGCAATTTTCTTCTGTGATACAGTGTTACTTTGCTTATTGTGAACTTTCAAAAATCTTTACACATTGTATCTTTTGAATTCCATCTGCAAAAGGGGAAATGTTTACTTTGAATAGAAATTCCATTAACCATAATCTGTTCTCATTCTACCTTTCCAAACTCATCTGCTTCTATTTCATACTATTCATACCTTCATTTTAGATACATCCAAGTATCATCTGTTTTGTGAACCTATCTTGACTTTTCTGCAACACCTATCTCATTCCTAGCACAGTGCATGGCACACGGAAAAAATCTAAATAATATATGGAATGCCTCAGGGTCATTGTGTCTTTTGGATTGCCTTTGCTGCACTTGTCTTTTCTGTATTAAACCTTATCAGTAGGCAAAGGCTGGACTCAAGTGCCTTTTTCTCCTTGAAGCTGACCTCCCACTTGGGATAAATTACTCTCTCTTCCATGCCCCACAGCTTATATCTTGATTATAGCAAGCATTTAATTTCCATTTTGTGTTGAGGGAGCCTTCAATCAGAGTTTGGAGAACTACTCTGGAAATTATGATGAACTAGCAAGTGTTCGAAGTCAACCAGGGTTTGTTTCATATTTTAGTCTTCTAGCATTAAGCCTTGTATCAGCTCTCTAGGATCCTCTATTTCATTATTTATCAGGGTGATAATCTGTGTTCTCTTTTATCTTAAAACATTTTACCTTCAGGGGCGCCTGGGTGGCTCAGTTGGTTGAGCGTCTGACTTTGGCTCAGGTCATGATCTCATGTTTCGTAGGTTCAAGCCCCCCGTCGGGCTCTGTGCTGAAGGCTCAGAGCCTGGAGCCTGCTTCGAATTCTGTGTCTCCCTCTCTCTCTGCCCCCCGCACCCCCCCCCCACCCTGTTCATGCTCTGTCTCTCTCTGTGTCTCAAAAGTGAATAAAGATTTTTAAAAAATTTTTAAATAAAAAACATTTTACCTTCATCTTTCCCCCATCGATAAGTTGGGGTTTTTGTAGATTTGCCATTCATTTGAGCTGCTCATATTGGACATGGGAGTGAACCTCTTATATCCTAGGAGCAAAAACAGAGAATAAATGCTTTTCCATTTGCAAACGCTGCCGTGTTCATGAGCAGCAGCATGTAGAACACCGACAGTTCACATGAAAAATTAGGTGTCCTATTAACCTCCAAGTCAGAACAAGAGTCCCTCCTTGGAGCGCTTGTATGAGAAGCAGTAGACTGTAGTTAGAAGTACAGATTTGTAGACAGATTTCCTGGGTCTGGATCCCAGATCTATTATTAACTGGGTGTGATGATTTTATGCTGTGTCAACTCAGACAAATTGGAATGAGATTTTATGTACTTCCTTTTTTGAATATTTCTGGAATAGGGTTGGCCACAGAGAAATTTATGCCCCTCTCCGGGTTTGGTAGGCATCGTGACATCATTAAAATCTCTTAGGCATCTGGGACCTAGTACAGTCTGTGATTACTCAGAATCTCTAGGAGCCAAAGCTACAAAAAGATGTGGCTATTTTGGAAATAAATGCTACTGAAAGACCTTTTATCTTAACCAAGTGCATAATGTCTGTTTCTTCCACCATATTCCATAGTACTTAAGGTCACCATATTCTCACAATTATTCTTTATCTTGTATCATTTATACTGCTCAGAATAGTGCTTTTCACATAAAGCAGTTCCATTGAAAGTGGTTGAATTAAAACAGAATGATATTGCTGCAATATTTTTAATAGTGTATCAATTATGAAAGTTTAAGCTTCCTTATGAAAGAAGTAGGAAAGACAATTTTTCTTTCACAAGACATCTAGAATTTGCAGACCAGGGTAGAGATGCCTTCTTTATTGCTACATCTTCATTCTTTCTATGCTGTTTTCTTTGTCACAATCATGTCACCATTGAAAGATGGCTGTTCTATCTCTAGTTTCCCATTCATGTTCCAGAAAGCAACCTCACAAAGAGAAAAGTAAAAAAAAAATCCTCTGGGGTTTTCTGCTTTTCTGCAGAAAAGTGAATTTCTACTTTTATCTCATTTGCTTGAACTGTGACACTGTGGGAAGGGAAAAATAAGTTTTCTCCTATCTTTCTAGGTTCTTGGAGGAGATCACATGAAAGAAAATACCTGGAAAAACTGAGTAACTCACCCAAATGGCCCAAGCCACCACCTTGAAGAATAGTTCCAACTGAAGCCAAAAGAAGACGTTAGAAATGGTGGAATGGAGGTTACAGAAGGTGAACAAGAAAAGCAGAGTAAACAAGGGTAAGGTTGTTTGCAGATTTAAGTCATTGCTTTCTCCATTGATAGCAGTTTCTAGAAATTTAGACTCATCCCTCTCTCAAGAATACAGAGAGGGGACATCCTTACAAATGGAGATTTCCTTTGTAAATGTAAATGACTCTTACAAAAGGGTAATTTCCTTTTTTTAAAATGTTTATTTATTTTTGAGAGAGGGAGAGCAAGCACTAGTGGGGGAGGTGCAGAGAGAGAGAGAGACAGAGAGAGAGAGACAGAGACAGAGAGGATTTGAAGCAGAAGCCATGCTGACAGCTGGAACTCAGGAACCTTGAAGCATGACCTGAGCTGGAAGTCAACTGCTTAAATGATTTAGCTACCCAGGTGTCCTAAAACGATAATTTCTACTCAGTTTTTGAGAGATTTTCCTATGTCTGCAATATTTTAAAAATAATCAACTTAAAATAATCTTTATGCCAAAGGGGCATAGTTTGGGATGGTATTCAGCTCCCTTTTAACACCCACCCATCATTAGTTGAAAAACAGGCCAAGAAGTGTAGGTTTTTTTGTTTTGTTTTTGTTTTTGTTTTGTTTTGTTTTACCTTGACACATCACCATCTTGAACAAAATTGAGATTTTGTTATTAAGGCAGAAGGAGAAAGTGGATATTGGTAGGCAAATGCAAATTTCTTCATGAGTAAGAAAGACTCCAGCCAAATGAAGCATAAAGTGAAGTGGTTTTTCCCTGAGCTCTCTGAAAGAAACTAAAATTTTCTCTCTTTGAACATCTCAGGTAATTCTTTGAGAATACCTATGCTGGAGGAAAATTGGTCCAGAGTGAAGTAGGTTCACAATGAAGGGGAACAGAATTTGTCACCCTGAAATATACTTCTTTGGCATAAACATTATTTTAGGCTGATTATTTGTAAGAGACAGCAAACACAGGAGAAGCTCTGAAAACTGAGTAGGAGTTACCCTTTTGTAAGATACATTTGCATATATAAAGGATATTCCCATTTGTAGGGTGTCTCCCTCTCTGTACCTGGAAGAAGACTACCAAATCTCTAGAAATCTTATCAGTGGAGAAGAGAGCAACTTAAATCTGCACAACAACTTTTCCCTAGTTTATTGCACCTTTCCTGATAACCTCCCATAATGGGACTTCCATCCCCCCTCCCCCGCCACCATCTTTTGTCTTTAGCTGGAGGCAGTATTTAAAGTGATGGCTTGGGCCATTTTGGAGAGCTTCTCAATTTCGCTGGGTCTCTCTTATGTATACAGAAATATACCCATGATTAAACTTCTGTTTTTCTCTTGTTAATCTGTCTTTTATTACAGGAGGTCTCTCAGCCAAGAACCTAGAAAGGTAAAGGGACAATTTTTTTCCCTCTCTTATAGCAACAAATCTGTAACAATTGAGTGGAGCTCAGTGAACTAGAACTCTGGCTCTAGTAACCTAAAAAGGAATGAAGGAGACCATAATCATTGTTCAGTAATAAGTCTGATAATGGGAGCCATTGAAATCATTTGTAGCCTTATCCTGGATGTTTGTTTTGTTAGTGAGTAAAAGAGAATATCTGTGTTTCCTAAACTGGGGGTGGGTAGGGGTGGGCATGAGTGTAGTGTAGTGTCTGTAACTGAATTAAAACACACCCAGTCTTTCTTGCTGTGTGTATTCACTTCTGACACTTCTGGTTATCAAATGGGTGGGATTTTCCCCCAGTAAGCAATTCTCTGTGATACCATCTGGGTGTCCTAAAATTTAACTCAATTCTGACACTGTCTACTGGAGATGGCATCAGATCCCACAGGTTAAGGGCTCAGTCCCTCAAGACTGCCCCCCTCCTCTTCACCCTCTGGTGACCAGCACCCATCCAGGTGCCATCCAGGAACCCATCCAGAGTCTCTTCCTGAGGACAAAAGATGTTTCTGTTACCCCAGAAATTCCAGCAGATTTAAGAGCTCAGTGTCAAAAACCAGGGTCTAAGACCAAATGTTAGAACAAAAGGTGCCCCTGGTACTCTTAATCACTTAGGAAATTATAAGGGTTTTAGGAGCTTTGTGCCAGGAACTGCAGAGACAAACAGATGCACATTCTATTATCTCACAGTAACATTCAGTGTAAGGGTGGAATTATATATTAACCTGATTAAGGACTCAATGTCTAGTGTTAATGTTGCACTAGAAGTCAGTTCTCTCTCCCCTGAAGTGGTAAGTGTTTGCATAGGTTTGGATATGATGATTATTAAGCTCTTGCCTCTCTGCTGGAAGCTTACCTTTCTGTACCTGCTTTGTGATACTGGGACCTTGTAGATCCCATTTCTCCGAGGCCAGCTTGCCTCCAACCGGGCTGCACTGGTGGGAATACAACAAGGAGACTGGAAGACAAGATGCAGGAGAATGGACTTCTTTTTTGTTGATTCCTATTCCTGTCCACATCACTCCATCATCTTCCACTCTGGCTTGTACCTGTGGCCTCCAGGAGCAGCAGTTGGATCCAATTTTCAGGTTGCCCTCCTACACACACACAGTCAAAACACCTTAAACAAATCATCTCATAGATACAGCAGCCAGGCAGCACCCCCTCCTCAGAAGATTAAGTCCTAGCTTAGGGGAGGGGTACACCCAAGAATATCCAAACCAACTATGAGGTTTTTCCTTCTCAGAGATCTGAGTCCCAGTTCAACGGAACTTCTTCAGGTTTCTAAATCCTAGTAACCTCTGCCGTTTTTGTTTTTTTCACTGGCTCTAGCAGCTTCCTCTGGTTACTATTTCCATGTCATCTCAATGTTTCTTTCTTGCCCTTCAATGCTTATTTAAACGATTCCCTATATTATGATTTTGTTGTTAATTAAAGTAGCTGCTTTGGCCCCTTTTCTCCTAACTGAACACTCATTGATAGAATGAATAAAACTAAAATAAGTTTCAATGCTACATGCTATGCTTAGTAAACATGATGGGGAAGAAAAAGAATGAGGGCAACCAAAGAGAAGAGTAAAGTCCCGTTGTTTCTTAACATGCCAGGCAGGATGAGGTACATGCTGATAACAGAGAAGAGGGAGATGGATTTGTTCAGGTAGCTTTGGTTCCCAGAGAATGTGGGCACTTCCTTGTGTAGTCAGGAAAGGACGCATCCTTCCTGGAGTGCTTCAGCAGGGACACTATGAACAGCATGGACTGTGTGTTTACCCTGTTGCCTCAGACTCTCCTGAAAAGATGTCTATTAGGTCGTTTCTATTAATAGGGCAAGCCAGGTGTATATATAAGGAAGGGCTGAGCTATTGAGGCACAAAAAATAGTTTAAAGCCTATCACATTTGTATACTTCAAACATACCAGTAGATTCTAAAGTCAAATTTCGGCACTCTGATTTTATCGTACCAACCAAATTATAAACCGTACTAATTTAGGGAGCATTTTGGTGCCCAAAGAAAGTCTCATACAAAGTGGGGTCACCAA
Organism: Prionailurus bengalensis; assembly: GCF_016509475.1. NCBI lineage: Eukaryota > Metazoa > Chordata > Mammalia > Carnivora > Felidae > Prionailurus > Prionailurus bengalensis. The sequence continues at coordinate 41,739,566 of NC_057346.1, forward strand.
GCCCCCAGTTGGGATTGTATCAGAAATTCCCACCAAGACAGATGCTGTCTGGTTTATCTTTGTAAATTGCTAGAACCCTTTCCCCATTTAAGGTAATGCATTTGCCATGTGTATTGAAAGGGGGATTTATGGGGCGCCTGGGTGGCGCAGTCGGTTAAGCGTCCGACTTCAGCCAGGTCACGATCTCCCGGTCCGGGAGTTCGAGCCCCGCGTCAGGCTCTGGGCTGATGGCTCAGAGCCTGGAGCCTGTTTCCGATTCTGTGTCTCCATCTCTCTCTCTGCCCCTCCCCCGTTCATGCTCTGTCTCTCTCTCTGTCCCAAAAATAAATAAACGTTGAACAAAAAAAAAAAATTAAAAAAAGAAAGGGGGATTTATAATTTTTAATATTTTAATGAAACAGAGTTCAAAAACGTTAAAAATAGGCAATGAGAATAAATTTTATTTTCAGTAGAGGGAAAAGGTAAATATCTGTCAGAAAATTTTTCTTCTTGTGTTTTATTGAGTGAGAACAGTTATGAAATTGAGTAAAAGAGAAATTAGTAGCCTATTAAAACTTGGAAAATATTTTTCTTAAACTTGAAACACGGCCAAGAAACTTGAGGTTATAGGGAGACTATACACCTTGATCTGTTATTTCTCTAAGGGGAAACTGATATGATTATACCTAAATCTGTATCTGTATCACCTGTAACTATCTTTATATTTCTCTGTGAGAACAAAGAGAAGATAGAAAACAGGGTAAATAAAATACCCACAAAATTTTGGAAGATAAAAAACAAAAGGAAGATTGAAGGCAGCATGATGAAGTTGAAAACTTGCACTATGTGGAGTAAAATGTGTAGACAAGTAGAACACATGGGTAAGGTGAGGATGAGGCACAAGATGGAAACAAACATGGGCCCTGGGGTAAAGTCACAACATTGAACAGGATAATGCCCACATCACCAGCAGTCAGGGCTCTCACCCCACCTTCACCAGGAGGGAGCTTGGGAGCTCAATAGGGCTAGTAGTTGGAAAGTCTGCTTTCCTCAGTCTGTGTATAAAGCAGGCAGCTAGGCAATGAATCTTAGATAAGAACGGGGTTTGCTTTTCAGGAGAAACTAAACAGTACTGGGGAATTTAAGACTTTTTTTTTTTTTTAAATAAAATGGCTTTTCCTCTACCGGATGCCCTCAAGTTCATCAGTTAAAATCACTGCTCTAATGGGTATCCCAAGAGAGATAGAAGAAATGATTGCATGCATTAAAACAAACAAACAAAGAAAACAAAGAAACATACAGAAAAAAACACGCAAAGGAAAGAGAAAATAGCTCCTGGAAATTAAAAACACAATTGTAAAAAAAAAAAAAATCAATGATGAGATTGGAAGATGAAAACAAAGAAATCACCTAGAGCCTAAACTCAAAGAAAAATGCTGGAGAAAATATAAGACAAAAACAATAGTCTTAGAAGATTTACCAAAAAAACTCAATAACTTCTTATTATCTGATTTATAAAAAGAACAGAAGATAAAGACAACATATCTTCAAGATTCTGAGAGAAAACTATATTCACCCTAGGATTTCATACTCAAAAAACCATCAGTCAGGTATAAGCATAAAATGATGTCATGTTCATGAAAGGCCACAAAAAGTTCAGTTTTCATGCACCTTTTCTTAGAAATATTTCAGCAAAACTAGCAAGTAAACTGAAGAGTACAGAGAAGAAGTATGAAGTCTGAGAAATAGCAGAAGCATCTCGGGAGAGAGGTGAATGGCAGCCTCTGCGAGGCAGCTCTCAAGGGGCCTAGCGAGCAGGTGGATACAAAGCTCTGGGAAAAGCTTTCCAAGAGGAAAAAAGGGACACAACAAACAGCTTGATATAATGGAACATTTGGTTTCAAAAAGAGGTCAAGACAGTGGCTAATGGTATCTGATAGCCCATAGGATAAAATTAAAGTTATTTATGTAGACATTTATAATCCCTTGGAATTCCTGTGAATAATACTTTATAATAATCTTGGTATAAACCCTGACTGGTGATCACTCTAAAAATAGTCATCAGGGTGCCTGTGTGGCTCAGTTGGTTAAACCTCGAACTCTTGATTTTGGCTCAGGTCATGATCGAGCCCTGCGTTGGGCTCTGCACTGAGTGTGGAACCTGCTTGGGATTCTCTTTCTCTCCCTCTCTTTCTGCCCTTCCTTCCCACCCCCCCATCTCTTTCAAAAATAAAAATAAAAATAGTCATCTAACTATATTGGGTGTATGGCATGTAAGAGAATTAAATCCTTTTATTTTATAATGGGGGTTACTAAAAATTTCCGAAATTAAGAAAAATCAAGAAATGAGTTTATTACTTAGAAAAGGGAAGGTTAGGGGCACCTGGGTGGCACAGTTGGTTGACATCCGACTTTGGTTCTGGTCGTGATCTCACAGTTCGTGAGTTTGAGACCCACATCAGGCTTCTCTGCTGTCAGCATGGAGCCCACTTCTGATCCTCTGTCCCTCTTTCTCCCTGCCTCTCTCTCTTTCTCAAAAATAAATAAACATTAAAAAAAGAAATAAAAGAAAATAAAAGGGAAGGTAAATACCAATAGTAGAGTCTAAAAATTTCCATCAGTGAGCTCTATTCCTCTTGAAGGGGGCTAGGGTCCTATCAGAGGACTGCTGTTTTTCATTATGAGCCTCTCAGGACAACATGATTGTATAAATGTGAAAATGTATTATTTTGACAAGAGTAAAAATGGTAAAGGTTAAAAAGGCAGGCAACAACATCAATTACAATAACCACAACATAGTATACCCAAACTTCACCACAAAATATGTCAACTTTTTTTTAGTTTCTGCTGACACATTGCATTAGATAAGTAAGTAAATGCCCCTGGTAGAAAAGACATCTTTGTAATTTTAATGTACAAATTTTTGGAAGACAAATGGCCTCATGGGGAAAGCTCTATTTTCTGTTCATCAGGAGTAAAGTCATTTGAAAGGCCATCAGAATGTCTATAGGGTAGGCAACAATATTCAAAGCCTTTTCTAACTGTAGAAAGTAATGGAAATGAAAGGGTTCAAGTGTACACCTCACAAGTAGAGACAAATTACCATTATTGGGGAAGACCAGTAAATTACATTAATTATCCGGCACAGTCTTTATAATGGTTATATGAATGATGTGTATTTCAAAATTTTAGTGTTATGTGTACGCTCATATTAGAGATATCCCTTCCTCTGTCTTTGACTTTTGAGACAAAAGGAAGAATGAGGGAAAATTGATTTGTTTAGCAGTGAATTTTCAAACACTTTTTTGCTTTGTGAAAATGTTGTGAAGTCTTTCTAGAGGTGAAATATTTTGCATAGTCTCAACATGCAAAATAACCAAGACTGCAGCTCTTATAGGCCAGGGTCCATGTGTGGCAGCCAATGGACCTGGCATCCCCCTGAATTATTTCCCCATTGCACCACTGCCTGACTTCACATAGCAAAGTATAAAACTGGATGATTTAAAGAATTACTCCTAACTGTTGAAATTAACACTCTAGAAATTCTGGAGACACAAATCTATATAAAAGATATAGTATAATGTCTTATCTAAAAAACAAACAAACCCACCAAAACAAAATGAAACAAAACAAACACAGATTCCCAAATAAAAACACTAGCCTATTTTTTTTTTAATTTTTAAAAATTTTATTTATTTTGAGAGGGAGGGAGGGAGGGAGGGGGAGAGACTGAACGAGCACTTGAGTAGGGTAGGGGTAGAGAGAGAGGAAGAGAGAATTCCAAGCAGTCTTCATGTTGACACAGCACAGAGCCCCACTGGGGCTCAACCTCACAAAATGCGAGATCATGACCTGAGCTGAAATCAAGAGTCAGACACATAACCCACTGAGCCACCCAGGCAGGCACCCCACTAGCCTTTTTTTTAATTCATCATACTATGTGTGCAAGCGTATGAATCCAAGATATTTTTAGATTATTTTAAAGGTCATTTTTAATTGTATATTTGTATAGAAATGTAAGATAGATTTTAAAAAAAGTTTTATTTATGTGTGATGGTTTTTCACGAAAACTCAAATAGAATTTCACTTAAATTTTAGCATTAGACTGAACAAAGTTTTAGTCTATATTTTTGGAATGTGTCAGGAATTTGAAAAGCAGAAAAAAATCTGATGAAAAATAATGTTTCCTTCCTTTCCTGCCTCCCTCTTTCTCTCTCTTTCTTCTTAAGCAAGTGGGGCTATGAATTAGCAAATGTCTCTACCATTATTTTTTCTGCATGACTATAAGTGTCTTGACATCTCAATATTCAATTTGTGTCTCTTTGGAGAGAGCACAGTGATATTTTGAATTCCTTACAGGAAGTAGGTTATTAAGGACAGGAAGCCTCCATAGACTGAGTCCCAAGTTCTTCCACCTAGTTCCCAAGGTTAGGGCCCCTAAGCACATTACTTCTGGTTGGAACTCTCTTTTTCAGCATGTCCAAAATATCCTTTTATTTCTAGATATAGTTCAAAAGTGACAAATCTATCAAAAATCCATTTATCCCATCATTAATTCAAAAAAATACTTAGTGAGTACCTACAATGTAACAAGCATTCTGTGAAGTCTTGGATTATGAAGGATCTAAGGAGTTTGAACTTTATCTTGAAAGCTACAGTTATTGCAAGGTTTTAAGCACAGCAATTACATAATTACATCATATCAAATTATATATATTATATATTAAATTATATATAAATTAAATTTAAAAATGTAGGGAGACCATTGCAGGTATCTATACAAGCAATTATTAGGATATAACTACAATAATGGGAACATGAATAGAGAGGGCTGATTCCAAAAGGACCTAATCGATACTAGTACAATAATAGTAGGGGACCTCAACACCCCTCTTACTTCAATGAATCACATGGTATGTACAGGATTCGGTAACTGATTAAATGTGGCAGTGACATGTGGGGTGGGGGTCCAATATTGACTCCCCAGACACTAGCCTCGTTGACTGGATGGATGGTGTCATTCAGTGAGCTGTGGAGTTGAAAAGGGAGAACACATTTTGGGGAAAAGATGTGAGATTTTGCTTTGAGTCTAATGGGGTTTATAAGTAGAAATGATCAGAAACCAATTGGATGCACAAGTCTAGAATACAGCAGAATCACTTCCATAAAAGAATCTTTCTAGCTTTGTGAGCTGGACATAATCTTTTATTCCTCACAACACCCATAGTAGTGTATATGTACTGCCCTGTAGCACCTACCACCGTCTACTATATATTTAAATTATATACAACGCATATGAATTCAACACACACACACACACACACACACACATATGTATAGATATATCATGTTTCCCATTCTAGCCTGAAAGCTCCTTGAGGCAGAATCTATGACTGATACATCTTTTTATCCACCACAGCCCTGAAACAAGGACAGACATTCAAAATCATGTGCTAAATAATGGACAGACCAACCATCTCACTGAACATCTCCCCTGGAAATTTTATGAGAATCACCCTCAGAGTTTATCCTCATTGTTATTAATGTTTGCTTCATTCATTTTGGCCACAGGGCTATTTTTATTAGATTAACGGTTTGCATTGTAATCAGTTCATCTGCTAGCAGCATAACTGGCAGAACCAGTTGTCTGGTTAGTGAATTCTATCAGATATATGGTTTTGGGTTATTTTTCCCCGTTGATTCTAAAGTGAAGTTATACACAGAAATCAGTGGAAAGGCTTTTCATTCCGTCAAGCCATGTGGGCCATGGGTGTATCCTCAACATTCTTAAGCTTTGGAAATAGCCCCTTAAAATCTCTCTCATCAACAATCTTATGTAAGGGAGATACATGTATATTTGAACAGATACTTTGTATACTTTTTGCTAACAATGATGTACCTGCTTCTGAGTGGGAAGTGTGTCACTGGTGGTGCCTCTAGCCCCAAACAAGGTTAAAAGTCTGGTTTTCTTTGTTTGTTTTTGTTTTTAATTAGATATAGCTCCTTGGCTGAATCATAGCCAGCTAAAACCTGCCAAGGTTTAGGCTTCAGATGTGCAAATTATCGTGAGATGGTTGACATGTGGGAGCTGATTGTTTGGTAGACAGAAATTTAATGGTATACGAAACTGCTTTTAACACTGATTGCTTAACTTGGCATACCTAAAAAGTCACAGGTGCCACCCTGTAACCCTGACCTTGCACTCTTCTTTCTGGCATTGGCACCATGGGATGTTCTCTGGGAAAGTTTTCTAGAACCCATTTACATCTGTTTCTTGTTAATTTGGATCATTCTCTAAGACAAAGATCAGAAGCCACTCTTCCAATAACCCATTTATTTTCCTCCAGTCAGACACCCCTCTTTTGAGTCTTATGGAAATTAAATTATTATCTTGATAACAACACGTGTTGGTTTGCTTGTTTGGGATATCAAATTGTAAGAATCTGAAGAGCTGGGAACTCTCTCTCATGTTGTTGCTCTCACACCTGGCAAGTGCCAGGCAGATAGTAGGCGGCATGCCACCAAATAGAGAATATAAACTTTCAGAATTTAGAATGCACTTCGGTCTACTACAACTCCTGCTAGAAACTACCATGAGATAAAAAACACTTTGTCCTCAGAGTGACATTGATGTGGGTGGGAAACCAAATACCTTCTGCGTGTTTAGTTTTTTGCTCCTAACTTATAAGAAGTATAGTGTTTCTTCTCTTTTTCCATCCACTCCCTATAGTTCACCTTACAGGGGAACCTAATTATGACAGACTCAGCCTCTGCAGGAAGAAGGGAGTGGGAGGTGAAGGGGCTTTCAAGTGGATTCTTCACAGTTGAGGCTAAGGTAGAAATGATGACTATAGGGGCTAAGCTGGGCACTCAAGACAAACTATATCTAGACCATAGTGATCTCCTCTTGAACATGATGTTGTAGCACGATTATTTACATATCCTCTTCCTCAGCTATTCTGAAAATTCCTAGGGTAACACATAGTGCTGACTAAGGGTTATTGTTTAAGGATATAGAATGGGAAATTATTTAATAAGGTAATATTTTAGGGTAGGGAATTTGCTCTTTGTTGCCACCATTTTTACTGTTTCTATCTTTCTCTTTATTTTATGACCTAATTTCTTAGTAAATTTTATTGAGAAGTTACTACTTATTTCCTGCCACTCTAAGGGAAAAAGAGAAGATTTTTTCATTGCTCACTCAGGAAAACCACAGCAATAAAAGCACTGAGCATGGTTGGTGTAGTGTTGACTGACATCATGACTGCAGCTGGAGAAGTGGGTGTATGTTGGGTATGTGGGAGTGGTGGGAATATAAGCAGAATCAAAGCAGATAAACACGGAAAGTCAAGAAGGGAGAGTTGGGGAGAGTTGTGGTCACAGATTTCTTCTGATCTCTGGCTTTATCCATTAAAACCATGTCATTCATTAATTTGTCTAAACCATAGGTCACAACTTCCTAAATGATTAAAATGATTATCCAGGGACTTGTAGGTAGTATAAATGAAGGCACCAAACAAGGGATAAGGCGATAGGAAGAAGTGGGGACTGGGGCAAAGCAGAAAGGACATGCAAATTCTTTCTGAAGGCATTCACATCCTTTTAGAACTCTGCAGTAGAGAGTGAAACACAAAACAAACATCTAAGATAAATTCAACACATGGGGCTCAAGTTCTTGACCTCTAATAAACACTTCTGTACCTATTTTTTTGCCTCATCTCTCAACACACTTAAGGTGACCTCTTAAGTATGCACTTCGTTGGCAATGCAACTATAATGACGGTATTTCCAATATCTCCATAGAAATTGCTGCTTGAGGACTGCTCTTTTTTGTTTGTAGCTCCATTCCCAAGGCTTACTAACAGCAGACATCTGGAGCAGCTCAGGTGGCTCCTGAGATCATTGCGGGGGTATCTTTCAAAACCCTTCTCCTTTGATCAATCCTTTGCCAAGCACACCTAGAAATCAACTCTTGGAGGGCTTACCTGGCCGGGTAGTGAAACCCTAACATACTAGAGTCCCCACTGAGGACCAAGCTGATCTCTATTGAAGACCTCTACTATATATATTAAGAATGTCTAGACTAGCTCTGTTAATGGGTTGCATGCATATAAAAAGGTCATTACCTAACATTTTTAACTATTTAATAAGCCATCATGTCTTTAAAAAACATTGAATGAATAATTTTTTAAATGTGTTCTAGCACATACGAGGGACTCAAAGTCTTACTACATGATAAAGTTACTATTTGCTGTACCTTTTCCTCCAGACTCTATAGATTATTTGTGATTTTTCAAGAATTCTTCAGGGGAAAATCATGTCACTTGGAGCTTCCCAGCTCCATCACTTAGCCTGTCAATTAAATGCTGTTCAAACCTTGCTAAGAGTAGTTGAATCCACTCTGCTGGAATATTAGCTGTGGATACACACTGAATTATAGTCTACTGGAAAAACAAATTATGAATCATGTTTCACCAATCCATAACAAATTCTATTGACATTCCTATAAAGCACTCAACTTTCAGGTACCAGTAGGCAAGAAACTTCTCTTTAGTAGGTGCTCAATTAATAGCTGCTGATGGATTGACATATTCATCAATAAAATGAATCCATTTCCTTTTTTTTTTTTTTTTTTTTTTTTTTTTTTTTTTTTTTTTTTTTTTTTTTGCTTTTCATCAAGGCTGTTTTATTGTAAGAAGCTGACAGTACCTTGCTTTGAGGATCTTTTAAGCAATGCAGATCTTTCAGGTTTGGTATTTAGTGACCACATTTGTCTTTTTCTTGGTAACAAATGGAAACTCTAATGGAGTTCTTGGAGTGGGGTTTACATTTGGAGTCATACCTGAGCTGTGCTTTATCACATATGTATATACTGTATTTACCATTAAAATTTCCCTGGGGTGTGGGGTAGAGTTCTGTTGGCTTCTGCTCCTTCCAGGATATTGTATTGGCTTATTTATGCTGTGCTTTCTCCCTCCTCTGTTTTGTTCTTTCTGACATACAGGGTGGTCATTATAGTCAAGTTGTCTCATTCCCCTCTCTTTCCATGTCAATCTCATCAGACATCGTCACGAATCACAACTTTTTAAAGTTTATTTATTTATTTTGAGAGAGAGAGAGCAGGGGTGGGGCAGAGAGACAAGGAGAGAATCCCAAGGAGGCTCCGCACTGTCAGTACAGAGCCAGATGCCACATTGGAACCCACGCTCGAATTCATGCAAGATCATGTCCTGAGCCTAAATCAAGAGTCAGTCACAGGGCATCTGGGTGGCTCAGTGGGTTGAACGACCGGCTTGGGGTCAGGTTATGATCTCATGGTTAGTGGGTCTGAGCCCAAAGTCCGGGTTTGTGCTGACAGCACAGGGCCTGCTTTGGATTCTCTGTCTCCCTCTCTCTGCCCCTTCCCCACTTGCACTCTCCCTCTCAAAAATAAATATACATTGAAAAAACATTAAAAAAAAAAGTCACTTAACCAACTGAGTCACAAATCACACTCTTTTCAAGTTGAAACTGCCTTTTAGCCCCAGGTTTTTATTTCTCCAGTGTGTTTTTCCAGCCTGTACTGGAGTTTCTAGCACATCAACAAAGGGGACATCTGCCAACAGTGTCACTTCATACTGAAATGATAATTTGTGAGACAAGCTTAAGCAAAGCAAAAATCTTTACTGGCTCTAGCTTTTCAGGCTGGAAGAAAATTAGCCTAGTGTTATTGAACGTATAGGATTCTTCAAATTATTACGACAAGTGGCCTAGAGAAGTTGTAAGGTATGATAGAGGTTGGGCAAAGCCCAGGACTTGGGCTACAAAAGGATAAAATGAATGGCAACATAGGGAAGGGGAGCTTAAGGTGAAGGTGCACATATTTACCACAAAGTGGTTGGCATTTCAATGTCAGCATCTATTTTCCCACTCTTAGATATTTCCAAGAAGTTTTTGAGACATCATTCAGAACAGAAAGGCAAGTACAGGAAATCTTGTCTTTCCTTTTGTTTGCTTTTCCATTCCTTAGAAAGTCTAGCTTGGGGCAGCTTCTAAGTATATGTTCTCTCTGGAGAACAAAATTCCTTTCATTTTAGGCAGTCATCTTCTGGCTACACTGCTGACCAGGAAAGGAAATACTTTTAGTTTGATTTGTTGGGCTTCTCTCCTACTAGAAAAGCAGCAAAGCAGTGAGGCATTGTACAAAGTCCTCCAAGTGTGAGAGTGTAACTGTAGGTTTGGAAGGAAAAGGAGTCTACCTTGAAGTCTTGGTTTCTATCATTCAGTAGTCCTAGGCTGCTGGACAGAAAAGTAATTCTCTGTGAGCTTTTATTCCACATCTGCATAATGAGGAAGTTATCGTAAAAAAACCCCCAAGGGCATGTCCTTCATTGGTATTTTGCAGTTCTGTGTGTTCTCTCTACTTGGCTCCTCTTGGTTTGTCTTCCATGGCACATGATCTTAAGACCAAATCTATTCATTCAAACAAATACTTGAGTACCTATGATGTGCAAGATATTGTCCTATTATACCTTTAAAAAGACATATAAAGAACTCTGTAGTAGAGTTCTTTATTCATTTATACAAATAAGCCAGATGCCAGTGAGAGATAATTCATATAATGGAGGTTAGTGGAAATAGAGGGGAAAGAATTCCCAAGCTTGACCGTCAAAGTCACGTTAATCTTTGCAGTGACAGGGTTTTGCTTAAAACCATGGGATCATCTGTCCTCTTAGCACCTCTAAGAGCAGACACAGAACTAGAAATCACATTCAGGTCTCTGAAATATCTGTTTAGGGACATCATTAGAAATGGCCTGGTTCACATTTTGGAAATCACCCAACTCTGTTTGCCACATTCTCATACAGCAGAACAGAACTGTCGGTAAGGATTTTCACATCTGGTTGTCTTTACACCCAGGTCATGAGTAGGGACACAGTGGGCATGAGTTCCAGATACTCTTGCGTGACCACAGCCCAGGTATCCCTGTCCGGCATATCATCTTAATGCCAGGAACGACCAACATTCTCTTCTGTTGCAATTCACTACAACTTTCTTGTCAATTTACTTGCCGGGGTTCAGTTTACTCCCCCAGGGCCTTCTTTCAGTAAAGTCTTAAAAGTATCAGGGACTCTTGCTCTTTAGTTCCCTCTTTCAGTCACCTCTTTCTTTTTCTCCTCATCCATAATCATTTTATCTTTCACAGATGAGAACTTAAGTATCTTTATAGTTTAGAAAACAGGCAGGGTTTTCCCCGATTCTGGGTGAGATAAAGCCCTTAGATATCCACAGTAGGTCCAGGAAATCATACCACGAACATGAATTTCCACCTTTTTGGCTTTGATGATGCTCGTTGTCAGAGGGCTCTGTCACATTTAGAATGTTTATACAAACCCACCCACTTCCATATAGTTGACGGGCTTGTCTGGATGCCTGATGAGCTCTTGTTCTAGCGCAATTTAACTTCTATTATTAAATCACAGATTATTGATCCCAAAGCTTAGCACCATTTACTTTTTCTGTAACTTTCTATTCTCATCAGGAGAAAGGACAATTCATGGCAATCGATGGAGGCTACACATCAGTATATATTCTTAGAACCATTGCGAGAGCCCTAATGTCGTTCATGCCCAGATTGTACTTTCCCCTTACATGTTGCATAGTAAGACTATTTCACACTTCACACAAAATGGTTCCATTGTAGTAAATATAACACGTTCTATGTTCCCACAAAGTAAATGTTCCCCCAGTCTCCATGTCAGAATAATGAGACAGAGGTTCTGATACCATACTGACCTGTCTAAAGTTTCTCTTGAATGCTAATCCAAGAAATTTAAAGACAAGATTTTTCATTAGTGCAGTGATGGAGCACAGGACAGAAATGAATTTCACACGTGCATAACAAAATATAGAGGAGCTGACTTATGGCAGCAGTCAATATCTGGGGCCAGTGGTTTGATATTCATCAAGGTGATTTTTTTTTTTTTTTTCCTGGTCTGAAGGAAAAAGAATGGTTGTAGATTGCAACCTTAACATAAAAGAGCTGAAATACTGCCTGGTAGGTTTCAACTTAAAGACTGTGCAGCTTTAGATCATTCATTCATTCAACATTTATTCTGTGTCTGGTATATGCCAAACTCTTTGCTGGGAAATGATGCTGAAAAGTGACTTGTTCCTTCCTTCATGGGATTTATAGTTTAATAGAGAAATACTGCTATAAATGCTGTGATAGAAGTAGACACAGGGCAAAGAGGAGACTGAAAGGAAGGGTTGGGCAAATTTACCTGAGAATCAGAGAGAAGATTCATGTGAAACTTCAGGGAGGAACCAGTGCATTCACTGAGTCTTAGCAGCTTGGTAGATCATCAAACAGGCATTAGCATAACCTGTATGGCATAAAAATTAATCTTGATTCAATCACAGATAAAAAACACTACCCTGGAAGCACCAAATGAGTGGTACTGGATAGTAGTACTTTTTAATTAAACTATTTTCTTCTTTGTCAAATTTTCATGCACAAATTTTTAAATATTATTTTTTTATTGTTGTATGATAAATACAGACCTTTTTCATATACAGTTCAACAAATTTTAATGTGTGTGGATTAGTTTAACCACCAGCATAGTGACTATACAGAACAATTCCTTCACCCTTAAAAAAACAGCCAGGTGCTACATTGCATTCTCCCTACCTCTTAACCCCTGGTGACCACTGATCTAGTCTCCATTACCAGTTTTCAGGGTTTGTAAATGTCACTTAAATTGAATCACTGAGTATGCAAACTTTTGAGACTGGATCTTTTATTCAGTAAAATGCATTTGAGAGTCATTCAAGTGCTTGTGCATACCAATAGATTGTTCTTTTTTTTTTTTTTTTTTTTTTTTTTTTTTTGCTGAGTAAAATTCTTTTGCCTGAATGTACCGGTTTCCTTTTTCACTCACTCACCTGTTGAAAGACCCTTAGGTCATTTTCAGTTTTTGGATGTGATGAATAGAACTGATGTAAATATTCTTGTACAGTTTGGGGGTGAACACAAGTTTTTATTTCTCTAAGGTAGTAGTTTATTTTTTAATTTATTGAAAAAAATTTTTAAAATATTAATTTATTTTTGAGAGAGAGAGAGAGAGAGAGAGCATGAGCAAGGGAAGGGGGAGAGAGAGAGGGAGACACAGAATCTGAAGCAGGCTCTAGGCTCTGAGTTGTCAGCACAGAGCCCAACACGGAGACTGCGAGATCATGACCTGAGCGGAAGTCAGACGGACTGAGTCACCCAGGCACCCCTCTAAGGTAGTAGCTTAAGGAGAGGTTGATGAGTCACAAGGTAAATACGTGTTAAAAATTTTATGACACTGAAAAAATGGTTTTCCAGAGAGGCAGTGCCATTTTGAATTCCCATGGCGATGTATGCGTGTTCTAGTTGCTTCCGACCTTTGCCAGCGCTCAATTTTTGATTTTTAAACTTTACCTATTTTAATAGAGCGGCTGGTAGTACATCATCGTGATTTTATTTTGCATTTAATTTTAATGAAGTTCAGTTTATCATTTTTTTCCCTCTATGGATTGTCCTCTTACTGTCATGTATAAGAACTCTTCATTTTACCTTCGTTCCTATAAGATGTTTACATCAGACACGGAATAGTGAACTGACATCTTTTTATTTCAGCATTTAAAAATTGTCGTGTCACTTACTTGTGGCCTCCACAATTTCTGATGAGAAGTCTGTGAAAATTCAAATTGTTTTTCCTGCATAGAAAATGCATTTTTTTTTTCTTCTAGCTGCTTTCAAATTATTTTTATTGCCTTTTGTTTCCAGCAGTTTGTTATGTCTGGGTGTGAACTTTTTGCGGTTTATTCTGTTTGGTGTTTACTAAACCACTTGAATCTGTACGTTTACATCTTTTGCCATAATTTTAGGTATTGTTTCATCTACTATTTTTTCAACATCACACTTTTTCCTCTCACTCTAGGACTATTTTCAAAAATGTTAGACATTTTGTTGTTGTTACATGGGTCTTTGAGGCTTTATTCATTTATTTCATTGTTTCCCTCTGTGTTTTTCAGATTGGATAATTTCTACCGATATATCTTCAAGCTCATTGACTCCTTCCTGTTGTTGACATTAAATGCTTTAGAAATTGCAATTTTGTGATTTTAAAATTTCTGTTTGGTTTATTATGATTATTTCTTTCTTCTTCTTTGTGGTCATTGTCTTCTTTTTCTTCCTCTTCTTCTTCTCTTCTTTTCTTCTTCTGCTGCTACTGCTGCTGCTTATTTTTCTATTCATTTCAATGATGTTTATGATTGGTTGTTGGAGTAATTTTATGGTAGCTACTCGAAAATCTTTCTTGGATAATTTCAAGTTCTGCATCACTTTGGTTCTGATACGTGTTAATTGGCTTTTCCCATGAAAGTTGAGTTTTTTGTGCACTGAGTAACTTTGAATTGTATCCTGAATATTTTGGATATTATAAGTGTATAAGTTTAAAACTTATGGAGAACTTATTTTTGCTTTAGTAACCATTCTACTTAGTTATGTTGAGACTGCAAATTCTAGCCCATCTTCTATCAGCTGTGATTCCATTGTTGTTTAAGTTTTCAAACTTTGCAGTACTGTTAGGATCTGTCTCCCCCAGCAGGTGCAGGCGTCAGTCTGTTAGTTCAGTTCTCAGACTGTTTGGTACTTTTATTACTATCAGATCCACACATACACAGCTCAAGAGTGAGCTCAGAAGTTCATATATCATTCTATGATACTGCTTTCCCAAGCTCCTCCTTCTTAACAACGTCTCTGAAGTTTCTGTTTCTCTGGGTCTCCCCTTTTGGCTCACATGGACAGAAACCTAGGGCTTTCCTGAGTCCCCTCTCCTGTGTCCACCTCTAGAACAAAGCAGATGAAGGACAGAGTGGTGGGGGGGGAAGCAAAAGAGGGATCACCCATGATCTTGGGAACAGAGTTCCACTGATGAGCCTGGAGAAAGGTTTACCACCTTCCGAGTTTTGCCTCCTGTGGGTTCCTATTACAATACGTCATGACCTCTTTGAAGTATTGTCTGGGGGTTGAAGTTCAGGAGAATGGAGGAAAAAAGACAAAGCAAAATACAAAGAAACGGCTTCTTCTTTTCTTTTTTTAATTTTATTTATGTATTTTGAGAGAGAGAGTAGGCGGGGGGGGGGGGCAGGGAGGGAGAGAGAGAGAATCCCAATCAGTGTCCACACATTGTCAGTGCGGAGCCCCATGTGGGACTCAAACTCATGAACTGTGAGATCATGACCTGAGCCAAAATCAATAGTTAGAGGCTTAACTGACTGAGCTATCCAGGTGCTCTGCCCCCGCCACAAAATAAAGGCAGTTTCTGCAGTCTACCTAAACATCAGGTGTTCCTTTTCCTGCTCCTCAAGTCAGAACTAAAGGGGTCTTCTAGAGCTCTCTCTGGCTGCATCATCTACCCACCTCTACGTTCTAGGCTGTACTGCATCTAAGTCTTGCATACCTAAAGAGTATTCTGATAAAAAAAATTGGTAATCTCTTCACTGGTTTGGTGGTACTTTGAATTCTAGCTGCCTGCTGTTATTGACTTTCTAGAGGCCTCAAAGGTCTGCTCCATGCATTATATCCAGGTTTTATAACTGCATTCAGTGACAAAGACAGTCAAGCATGTGTACTCCATTTTACCCAAGACCGAAAACTCATATGCTATTTACAAATATTTGTTATCATTTACCAGGTCTATATTTCTCCTGTGGGGAACTATGGAGAACTTTTCATGATAGGCATGTTTATGTAGAATCACCGATGCCACCTGTGAGTAGAACATTCTATCAAAGGACATTGAGTGAGGCCTGATCTTAGCAAATTAAGTTACCTATTGACATTTTGGAAGTTATAAGATTCATTTTGTATTATCTTAAATAGTTCCTAAATGGAACAAATAATGCTCCAAAATTAAACAAATACTTGTTTCGCTTAGTATATTAATCCATTTACAATTTTAGTTGTAAATTATAATTTTTTTTCTTCTTAAATTTGAGGATGTGTGAATATGTTTAATACATGTTGGTTCACGTTTAGTGTTTGTCTTTCTTTAGGCATTTTAATGAGAGAAATTCTTTAGTGGTGAAATTTATATTAATATACATCTTTGAAAATCTAATGTAATCTACACACCCATTATTCAGGAAAAGAGCACATAATGTAGGGGCTTCACAGATGGATTAGAACTCATATGTAGAGATAAGTTAAGAATTTCTGCTATTATCAGTGTACTCATTACTTTTAAGCAGTTAGTCATTACAGTCCAGCTACAATTGGAGTTTGGCTTAGAAAAAGCTGAAGAAGACTCAAGAATGAGTACTCTATATATTTGAAATAGGTTTATCAAAACACTTTATTTTGCAAAATCTTAAGAGCTATAAAGCATTTTTCTTGTCAGAAAGGCTACTTTTGTTCAATTTAAATATTCTACTTCCATTTGGTATTATACTCATTGTTCCTAAGAATATTTTTGGAATTTATGCAATTTTTTTCTGAGACATACCACTGATTTATTAAAAAACCTGAGCTACATTGTGAGACCAAGTTGCTGTCAGAAGCTTCTAATCCAGGCAGGACATCTGCTGACCTAGAGAAAGGATGGCTGGCTAGATTGGCATCTCCCTCTTCTGTATTAGGTAAAAGGAATTTATAATAGTATGTGTGATCTGAGCAAAAATTAGCGTTTTGGGTGATGGAACCATCACTTTAATGCTTTGCCTGAAAAGACTGATCTGGAAGCAATTTAGAGAGTTTGATTTACAACCAACTTTGAAAAGAATAACACATGTTCTCAAGACGTCTCAAGCATGCAGCGAATAGGGAGCTGTCCAACCACTTAAATTTTCTTTAATCTTACAGTTTAATCAACGATTCCCTCACAAAACTTTACCCTTGGGAGATTAGGGACACTCCTTGGAGAGCCTTAGGTCAGAAATCAATGTGTAGTTTTACTGGGATCACCACATGTGCTTCAAGTTTGCGAGACATGTTTCAGTTTATGTGCCAGGTTGAACTTAATTGTTTCAGAACTACAGACACCCCCGGAGAGTGAAAATCAGAAACTGTGCACAACATATTATCAGGGGACACAGCATGTCCTGGCATGTCTGTCAATGAAATGAAAAGCATTTTTCCATTGATCCTGGGATATCCAACAACCACAGAGATTCCGGCATGTTAGGTCCTGTGTTGAGGCTGAACTGGCAGAGCTAAGACTTCACAGACTGAGACCTGGAACAGGGAAGAAAAGCTCAAGTCACATTATATATCCACTGACACCCCACCTACACCCCTGTTATGTACAGGGAGAAGGAAGGACCTTCAAAGAGTCCAGTGTTTTTTAAATATATAACTTGAGTTATAGCTTCATAATTTTTGCTATAACCTCACACAGTACTTTTACATCTAATATTTTCCTAAAAATAATTTCCTCCTTTTTATTGTTTTTAAATTAATAATTCCCATTACAATACTCTCATTAATTAAAAACTTGTATTTTTGCTAGAAAGAAATGCTGACCATACAGAGAAGCACAAGGACATATAATGAAGACCAAATAATAGTATCGAACTATATTAATTCTATTAAACTGTATTATTAAATAATACTACTAAAGTACAAATGGAAATAAAGATGGATAAGGAATTTCAAATAGAAATAAGTTTAGCTATTTATAAAATGCTGTTGTAAAAAGAGAAAGAAATTCTGCCTCTGGAAAGACTGAGTAGGTGTACTTTTCCCTATTCTGCCTGTTAAGTACAACTAAAAACATTGGACATTATACATAAAACAAACACGAGAAGAGTCTGAAAAGTGGAAAAAAGAAGACAGACCCCCCCAATCAATGGACCCAGAGAATGACACATGGTGTTCCTGGGTTTTCTTTTTCCCTCCTGTGTCCCATGCTCAGAGCTGAAGGAGCCAGGGATGTGAAAAGAACTGATAAGTGCACGTTTAAAAAGCCCCAACAAAAAGCTTGTTCATTTTAGTGAAACTATCAGGAAAGGAGAAACCTAGCAAGATAAAAAAACATTTAGATAACTGCCCTACTGTAGCCAAACACCACAGAAAAACTGTGGTTCCACTCTGCCTATGTCAGCAAAGGCAAGGAGAAACCTAGACATCTACCCTCATGTGGTTTTATAAGATGCTAATCAACTTTGCCAGATGTCGTCAGAGAAAACCAAACAGAGACACAGGCTTTCATCCCTGCTAGCCAGTAACAAGCTCCCTTTTCCCCACAGTGTTTGTGGAGTTCACATGGTGGATTTTAACCCCTACCTTGCAGTAATGAGGCATATCTTCTCCTCCCTGCTGGGGTGATGTCAGAGGAGGTCCAGTGGGAGTCAGAATTTTTAACATTGCCCAGAAATAATGAGGCCACCCCCAGTGCAAAGTTAGTGGAGATCATAAGGGGAATCAGAACTCCCCCCCCTCCCAGCCCAGAGGTAACAGGGGCCAGCCTCTGGTCTGCCGCCCCCCCAAACCCCCATACATGCATGCACAAATACACATGCGCAAGTGTCAATGGAGGCTGGTTGGGAATCCTGCATTTCTGCTTCCTTCTGGCACTAACAAGACTGCACTCACCTTTCTCCTGGTTAGACAGTATCAGACAGCACCAGTTAAAGCACAACATTTAAATAAGATGTAGACTTTCTTAACATAATATGAAAGTGCTCACATTTCAATTAAAATTCACTTATATCAGGAACAGGAAGATCTCCAGCTGAATGAAAAAAGACAGTGGATGCCAATACAGAAATGACAGAAAAGTTAGAATTATCTGGCAAATAAGGCATTCATGACAAAAAAGCTTCAGTGAGCAGTTATGAACATGGTGAAACAAAAGAAGGGCTGGAAAACCTTAGGAAAGAAATAGAAAAAAATCTCAGAAAAAGAAAGGAAGAAAAAGAAAAAAAGAAAGCAAGCAAGCATATAAGAAGAACAAGTGGATATTTTGGAACTGGAGTATACAGTAACCAAAATAGAAAGCTCAGCAATTGGGCTTACAGCATAATGGAGGAGGCAGGGGAAAGAATCAGTGAACTAGAAGGTAGTACAGTCTGAACAAAAGAGAAAAAAGAAGAGGGAAACATGAACAAATCCTCAGGGACCTGTGGGACTATGACAAGAATTCAAATACCCATGTAATCTGAATCCCAGAAGGAAAAAAGAAAAAGGATAGGTTTGAAAAAGAAAGTGGCTGAAGACCACAAAACCATATTTGGGAAGACATACAAACCTACAGATTCAAGAAACTGAGTAAAATAAGTCAAACAGAGAAACGTAATTACTGTATGTTCTTGCTTAAACGTTGAATCTAAAAATGTTGAACTCATAGAACTCATAGCACCAGAGTGGTGCTTTCCAGAGTTTAGGCTGGAGGCAGAAATGGAGAAATGTTGGTCAAAGGGTACAAACTGTCAGTTATAAGATGAATAAATTCTGGGAATCTAATGTACAACATGCTGATTCTAGTTAGTAATCCTAGATTGTATATTTGAATTTTGCTAAAAGAATAAATCTTAAATAGTCTCATCACACACACACACATGCACACACAAAATGATAACTATGTGAGGTGAGGAATGTGTTAATTAACTTGATTTTGGTAGTAATTCCACAATGTATACAAACAATTAAATTATCACAAATATGAAATTTGAGTGAGCCCCAAACAATATAAACCTAAAGGTATCCATGCCAAGACATATCGTAATTAAACTTGTAAAAACTGAAAACAGAAAAAAACAGTTGAGACCAACCAGAGAAAAAATACATCTTATTTATAAGGGAGAGTATTCAAGTGACACTGGATTTCTCATCAGAAACTGGAGGCCAGAAAGAAGTGGCACAATATTTTTCAAGTGCTAAAAGAAAGAAACTGTCAACTCAATTTTTGTATACATTGAAAATATCTCTCAGGAGTGACAGGATATCAAGACATTTTCAGATGACGAATTTGCTGCTGGAAGTTCTACCAGAAAAGAATGGCTAAAGGAAGTTCTCGAAACAAAAAGGAAACAAAAGAAGTATGAACTTTATGACATCAGGAAAGAAGAAAGAACATGATACTAAGAAATATGGGTAAATAAAATAGGCTTTTCTTCTCCTCTTGAGTTTTCTAACTTTTGTTTGACATTTGAAGCAAAAATTGTTACACAGCCTGATTTGTGTCTATGTATGTAGAAGAAATATCTAACAAAATTGTAACAGAAATGAAAGAGACTAATAGAATATAAAGGGATGTAAAGTTTCTATATTTCACTTGAACTGGAAAAATGATGACGCCAGGAGACTGCTAATAATGATATGATATGATATGATATGATATGATATGATATGATATGATATATGATGTGATGTGATATGACATGATACGCTATGACGTGATATATGATATGTGATGTGATATGATATGTGACATTGTATGACACGATATGACATGACATGATATGATATATGATATGAGTTGATATGATATATGATGTGGTGTGATATGACATGACATGATATGATATGATGTTTAATGTATAAAGTAATACCTGGAGCAATTGATAAAGACATTATGCAATGTGTTATACTCAAAACACTATTGACAAATCAAAATCAAATTGTAAAATATATTCAGGTATCCCAAAGGAAGGAAAAAGAAAACAGAGAAACAAACAAACAAAAAAAAAAACAGAAGAAACAAAAACAAAAAAAACCATAAAATGCCAGACTTAAACCCAAACACAGCAATGATTATGTTAAATGTAAGTTTTCTGAATAGACCAATCATAAGACAAAGGATGGAACAGCGAATTTTAAGAAATGATACAACTGAAAAAGAGAGAACATACACATTAATAATATCAGGAATAAAATATGCGATATCACTCTAGACACTGTAGACATCAAAAGGATACTTAGGAAATACTATGAAAAACTAAATAAATAAATTTGCCAATTTAGAGAAAATGATACAATTCTAAAAAAAAAAAAAAATCAGTAACTACTAGACTCAACCAGTATGTGATTTAAATTGTCTTATATCTATTAAGGACATTGAATTCATAATTATAACACTCCCCCAAAAAGAAATCTTCACATGTAGATGGTTTCTATGGGGAAGTCTATCATGCATTTAAGAAAGAATAAATAGGAATTTTATACAGTTTCTTCCCGAAAATTGAAGAGATAGCACCCAAATGATTTTATGGAATTAGTATTATCATGACATAAAAATCAAAGACAATACAAAATAAGAAAACTAGTCTATAGGCTATAGTAAACTATTACTCATGAAAATAGATGTAAAATTCTTATTTTTAATTAATTAATTTAATTTATTTTTTTTTTTGAGAGAGAGAGAGAGAGAGAGAGAGAGAGAGCATGAGCTGGGGAGGGGCAGAGTCTAGAGAGGGAGATGCAGAATCTGAAGCAGGCTCCAGGCCTCTGAATTATCAGCACAGAGCCCAACATGAGGTTCGAACTCATGAGCTGTGAGATCATGACCTGAGCCAAAGTCAGATGCTCAACTGACTGAGCCACCCAGGCACCCCTAGATACCAAATTCTTAACAAAATATTAGCAAATGGAAATTAGAAATACATAAAAAAGGATTATACAAAATGTACAAGTGAAATTTATTCAATTGATGCAAATTTAGTTCAATATTCAAAGTCAATCAATGTTATTCACCATATTAACAGGATGAAGAAAAATAAATCATGTGATTATGTTAATCAGTGCAGAGAAAGCATTTTACAAAATTTACCACCTGCTTCTAAGAACTTTTAGAAAAATAGGAATAGAGTGGTAACTTTTTCAACTTAATAAAGAACGTCTTTTTAAAAATCTAACATTATGCTTAGTGGTTAAAAACTGAATGAGCTTGCCTAAGATTGAGAGCAAGACAAGGATGTTTACTTTCATTATTCTTATTCAACATAGTGCTGGAAGTTCTAGGCAGTATAATAATAAAGACAGAAAATAAAAGGAATGTTGACAGAAAAGGAAGAAAGACAATTTTTCCCTACTTGTAGATGATGTAATGGTCTATGTGGGAAATCCCAGAGAAACTACAGAAGAACCCCCAAAACAAAAACAAAAAACACACACACAAAAACAGAAAACACTCCTAAAACTAAAACTAGTAAGTGTGTTTAGCAAGTTTGCAGGATAGAATATAAAAACACAAAAATCAATTGTATTTCTATATACTTCCAAAAAACACATGAACACCAATTTTAAAAATACAATGTCATTTAAACTTGCTAATAAATACTTAAGTATAAATCTAAAAATGTATTTTTAGGACTTGTGTATACAGGATACAATTCTGATGAAAGAAATAAAATAAGATGAATGACTTCACTCATATGTGGAATTTAAGATACAAAACAGATGAACATAAGGGAAGGGAAGCAAAAATAATATAACAACAGGGAGGGGGACAAAACATATGAGACTCTTAAATACAGAGAACAAACTGAGGGTTGCTGGAGGGGTTTTGGATGGGGGTATGGGCTAAATGGACAAGGGGCATTAAGGAGGGCACTGGTTGGGATGAGCCCTGGGTGTTATATGTAGGTGATGAATCACTGGATTCTACTCCTGAAATCATTATTGCACTATATGCTAGCTAACTTGGATGTAAATTAAAAGAAAAGGAAAGGAAAGGAGTCAAATAAAATGTAAATAGGTATTCTATTCTATGAGCATAGATTAGAAGACTAAGCAAGATCAAGATGTCAAGACATGTATTCTCCCCAAGTTGATAGGAAAGTTTAACATAATTTGTATCTAAACTCTGAAAATTTTTATACATATACATAAAATTAATCTAAATTTATATAGAAAGGCAAAGGAACTAGAATTAAAACAAGTTTGAAAAAGAAGAAAAATGCAAAGAATCAGTCTACCTAATTTCAATATTTAGAGCTGCAATAATTAAGACTGTAGTCTCAGTGGGAGGATATGTGCATAGATCAATGGAACAGAATAGAGAAAGCACACAAATGTGCCCAATGGATTGTTGACAACGATGGAAAAGCAATTTAATAGAGGAAAGATAATCTATTCAACAAGTGATACTGGAGCAATTGGACATCCATAAAGGAGAAAATGAAATTCAAACTAATTTTCACACCTTGTACAGAAATAAATTCAAAATGGTTTATGGGCTTAAATGTAAAATATAAAAATAAAAGTCCTTAAAAAAAGAAGAAAATTTGGGGAATCTAGGGCTAGGCAAGCAGTGTTTAGACATACCAAAAGCACCATCCACAAAAGGAAAAATTGATAAAGTAGACAAGCTAAAGAGTGGCAGAAAATATTTTCAAACTATATGGCCAACAAAGAATTCATATCTAGAATACATAAAGTATTTTCAAAACTCAACAATAAAAAAACCACAGCGTATCCCTTTAGAAAATGAGCAAGGCATGGAATGGCATTTTGTCAAAGAGGAAATACAGTGACAACTAAGCACACGAAAATGTGTTAGACATCATCAGCCATTAAGAAAATGCAAATTATAAGCACAATGAAGTATCACAATATGCCTGTCAGAATGACTGAAATAATAGTGTTCTAACTCTAGACTGATAATTTTCTTTGCACCCAACTTCTGGTTTTACTCTCCTCTGGGTTTCCTTTGGTGTTACATGGAGTTCTTTGATGTCCTGTCCTTGAATTTCTTTCTGTATTCCTCTAGATATTCTTACCCAGTGGGGAATACTCACAATCTTCTAGCTATATCTAGGGGTACAAAAGCAGTAGGTCCCACAATCTGACATTGAATGGGGTGTGTTTAGTAGCACTGCTCCATTCTGCTGGGGTTGGACCATCTCAGCCTGCATGCACATGTGGTACCTAATGAGATGTTGTCTTACCAAATAATCAATACCTAGCTCTCTTTAAGGTTAGAAATGAAAGCAAGAAACAATGAGGAAGACACAAAGTGAACTAGTTTTACAAATGCAAGGGAAATGGCAATTGTTAAAAAAAAAGATTTCTCCTTCATGAGGGGAATTAATCTCATGAAATGATATGTTTCCCTAGAGACCCACCAGTGTGGGTTCCAAAAAGAAGGTATGAATGATCTTGAATGAGCCTTGGAACTCTGGGAGATCCTGAAGATGGTATGAAAATATTTAGCAGCACTTGCATCCTTGGGATGGTGAAAATAATTTTAAGCTCTCATTTTAGCTGATGTTCCCTTAGGCAAGGAAATAAATCGGCAGCCAGGAAACACTGGGGAAATTAAAACATGGGCATGGTACTTCTCCTTTCTTCATCCAGAATGAATGACGTTCTTTTGCTGCTGCTGCCATCACTACTATCATCCCTGCCCCTGCTGGAGATCAGGAAGCTTAAACATTGCCATGGGTGCAGTTTGTTTTTCTAGAGAGACCTAAAACCAGGAGAACAGAGGAAAAATAGATATCAGAGAGCTAGACTCTGCATGAAAGGTGACACCTTACACACAGATTGATTCTGTAATGTAAGTGGAATTCATTTGGAATTAAATGTTCAGATTCTGGCATCTTATTTCTGTCCTCCACCACTCATTTAATTTTTACTTATGGAGTATTAATGTCAGCCTTATGTTGGCAGCTATCCCCATCTCTGACCTTGTTCAGCCATGACTGCTGATGATGTATGTGCAGGAGAAATAAGGAAATAAAGGGGGAATGGCAGGGATTTACTGAGTTGCGAAGGTGCATCTGGTCCTTCTACTCAGCATAGCTCTGTGAAACACTTATCTGTGATAGTGGAGAACAGTTGGCTTAATTTACATTAACAATCTGACTATATTGCTATCTTATTTTGGTCCATAATTGTTTCAGATGAGTCTGAGTCTCATTTTTCATTTGTCTATAGTTTTGACCTTTAAAATACTACTACTTTCAACTTTATGTTTATATAGTACTTTAATTAACTTGATCTTCATAACAACTGGGTAAGCATATAAGGTAGACCTCATCTCCATTTTTCATGATGGGGAATTGAGATGAATTTAACTAGTCCCATATACTCAATGCCAATGCTTGTTCTATTCTTCTATGTTGTTGTCTGCCGCCTGTTGTCAACATGGCCATTGTTTACATGGCTTTATTTACTATGAGGGCTGAGCTTGAATACTTATAACCCTAGGACAGAGGCATTATTGGCCCTGATATACTTACTTTTGTAGAGGCTAAAGTGAACCAAAGTTACCTCTTTAAACTTACTTATTCCAAATCAAGTTTTATCTTAGTATGGAGTCCACAATTTGATTTTCTTGTCTACCTTTTCTCATTAGGAGAAATTGTGAGCCCAGAAGACAAAAAAAATGTGAATAATAAATCTGATAAAATTGAAGTGACAAAGGGCTGACCTGATGCTGCACCTCAGTGAGGCATAGTCTTGTAGGCTTTAGAAATGTTGCAACTCACTAAAGCTCTTGAAAAAGAACTCTTCATATGTCCACGAACTTAATGCTGGTTGTGTGTCTGCAACCAGATAAAAGTTCTATTTGGGTTGTGTGGAAGCTTACCAGTGGAAAGGGTAAATACTTTGTCATGGGTTTGTATTCTCATTCCATCACGTATTCCTTGTGACCTAGGTTAAAATGTTGAATCCTAATGCCTGAGTTTCCTCATCTGCAAAGTGAGGCTTGTAATAATACCTAACAGAGGGTTAAAAGGATTCAAGGAGATAATACATCTCAGTTATTTACCACAGTAACCAGGCACTCAATAAGCATTAGCTATATATATATTTTAAATGTCTTGTTTATTTATTTTGAGAGAGAGAGAGTGTGTGTGTGTGAGTGGGGCAGGATGGGGGTTATGGGCAGAGAGAGAGGGAGAGAGAGAATCCCAAGCAGGCTCCACATTGTCAGTGCAGAGCCTGATGCAAACCTTAATCTCAGGAGCCATGAGATCATGACCTGAGCCAAAATCAAGAGCTAGACACTCAACCAACTGAGCCATCCAGGTGTCCCAGCATTAGCTATATTATTATCAATCTTTGTTTTCTTCTGTTTGAAAAATATTACTTTTGAACTTATTTTCTAAGCTTTTGGTAGTATCTATTGGATTTAGGAGGACTAATTTTCATACTTTTGTAGAGATAAATAGTATTAAGACAAATCAGTGTGTGGATAAAGCAGTAGAAGCCCAAAATTATCACAGAATGTATACATATATTAAATTATCACATGGACTTCTTGAGTGTTAATGGAGGCACAGGTATACTAAGATTAGGTCATCTATTTTAATAAAAGTGAACTAGAAATTAGAGAGCATACTTATTCGGCAGGCTATTTTTTTGTTTTTGCCTGGATCTTGTGAAATCTGCAGCAAGTGACTGAAAAAGCTAGCAGTCTGTGGTCTCAATGTTTCCATCTTCCCTTCCCTTCCCTTCCCTTCCCTTCCCTTCCCTCCCCTCCCCTCCCCTCCCCTCCCCTCCCCTCCCCTTCCCCCCTCCCCTCCCCTCCCCTCCCCTCCCCTCCCCTCTCCTCTCCTCTCCTCTCCTCTCCTCTCCTCTCCTCTCCTTCCTTCTAAAGGATAGTATGGAATAGAATGGAGGCTGTTTATTCCATTTTGAGACGTTTCATACAGTTAATTGTTTTTAAATTGCCAATTGAAAAATCAGCCAGTCCATTAATAATTTCTTACTGAGTATCTACCAGGTCAAGCACTGAGAGGTATAAAATGAAGACATAAGATATTCCTTTTCTGAAGAACTTGATGTAGCTAGCAAAAGAGAATGTGCTTATAACATTTATCTTATGATAATACAATATAATAATATTACTTTATTAATAATGATATTAATACCACAACTCAATAAGGTTCAGATAATCAGAGACCATGGATATGTAATAACTATCAACAAGAATAAGGAGTGTAATAAAAGTGAAAGTACAGGATATTGTGAGAAGCATCTATCTATTGTAGGTAGTCTTTGAAAGATAACACTGGTGTGGTCATGGAAGATTCCAGAAGGAATTGACTTCGAGATGATTTATAATGAAGCAAATGGGGACAAGTTGGATTGAGGAAACATTCTAGATGGAAGAAAGTGCATGTTAAATAACCAGGATAGGAGAGTGCATTTGACATGTTTAGAGAATAGAAAAAAGCCAAGTATAGCTAGAGTAGATATAACAAAGGGGAGGATAAGAAAACTTTAAGCTGATGAAGTAGTCATGGATCAGATCATGAAGAGCACTGTAAATTATACCAGTGTTTTAGAGTTTTCCTTAATGATAACAAGAAATTATTGAGAATTTTTGAACAGAGCAGTGACACAATTTTAAAATACCACCCTGGCTGCAAAATATAGAATATGATATATAATATTTGAGGGCCAGCTGAGCAAAAATCGATTTAAGTAGAATAGAATCTGACCATTGGACTAGCAGCATGGAGGGAGCTAACACTAAGAAGTATTAAATTTTTGTTTTGTTTTTGTTTTTGTTTTTTAGAGACTGAGAGAGTATGAGCAGGGGAGAAGGGCAGAAGGAGAGAGAGAGAATCCTAAGCAGGCTCTAGACTCAGTGCGGAGCCTGACACGGGGCTTGATCCCTTGACCTTGGGATCACTACCTGAGCTGAAAACAAGAGTTAGATGTTCAACCGACTGAGTCACCCAGGCTCAGAAATATTAACATTTTTAATTGAATAACAGAGAACAAAAAATTGTAAGTAGAGGAAATAGTGGTTTAAGAAAAGTTTAAGAAAAAATGTTATTAGTCCAGTGCTGCTGCCAAGGAATAGGGTACAACGTAAGAAAAGGATTTATGATAGATTCATCTGTTTCTAGGTTTAGCAAGTGACAATTCTAAATCATCTGAAAGATAATGCAAAGGCTCTTAATGTATTTCTTGCATTTGTCAGCGTTACAGTAGCAGTATGGTAGCCTTGACTTTGAAGTTGGGAGCTGTGAGTAACTTTGCTATAGGAAGCTAAGGAAAGCAAGTTGGCAAAATGGGGCAAAACAATAAAACTCAGACAGTAGAGGAGATCTGAGGATAGGGAGAGTTCTAAAATTAGACCTAAGATGCCATAGCTACAAAGACTATATTAAGATTAGAGTTTATGTCCATCAAAAGATGTCATTAATAAGTGCAGAGGAAAGTCACACAATGGGGAAAAAATTTACAACATGTGAATGTATTGAGAATACATAAAGAATACTCACAAATCAATAAGGAAGAGAGCTAACCCAACACAAAATGAGCAACCATCTTCTTTTGCTAAATTAAATGTATTCATCTCATTTCTCTATAATATTCTGTTGTATGAATTCTCCATAATTTATCCATTCTGATTTAGGTGATTATTTGAGTAATTTCCAGTATTGGGCTAATAACATCCCTATTAAAATTCATGAGGTCAACTGAGTGGCTCAGTCAGTTAAGCATCCGACTTCGGCTCAGGTCATGATCTCACAGTTCTTGAGTTCGAGCCCCGCATCGGGCTCTGTGCTGACAGCTCGGAGACTGGAGCCTGCTTCAGATTCTGCCTCTCTCTTGCTCTCTCTCTCTCTGCCCCTCACCCACTTGCGCTCACTCGCTCTCTTGCTCTCTCCGTCTCAAAATTAAATAAACATTTTAAAAAATTAAAAAAATTCATGTATATGATCTTTTTGCTAGTGAATGTATTTATATAGGGAATAAATCTAGTAGTAGAACTTCAAAAAAATCCACTGTAAGTATGGAAAGTTAACAAATTTAATTTGTATTGAGAGAAATAAAAATTAAATCATAATGAACTCTCAATACTGAAATTAAAAAGACCCAAATTACAATTCATGAGAGATTTGATGCAAAGATGATCGTTGTATTCTCTTGTGAGAGTTTAATTGAGTGTAGTGAGTTTGGAAAAGAGTTTAGTGTTATCTACTGAAGTTGAGACTATACATGCCTTTTGCTCCTGACAAGGGCTGATTGGAATGGGCACAAATGGAATACTAGAAATGTTCTTTTTGATAATTGTTGGTGTTACAAAGACGTTCGTTCTGTCTCAATTCACTGATATATCTTTCTGTTTTGTGTAATTTTCCGAATATGTGTTATACTTAAATAATTAAAAATTTTTTTTAATCTTTTTTATTTATTTATTTTTTTTTGAGAGAAAGAGAGAGAGAGAGAGAGGGTATGAGCAGGGAAGGGGCAGAGAGAGAGGGAAACACAGAATCCAAGGCATGCTCCAGGCTCTGAGCTGGTAGCACAGAGCCTGACATGGGGCTTGAACCCATCAGCTGTGAGATCATGACCCGATCCAAAGTCAGACGCTTAACCAATTGGGCCACCTAGGTGCCCCCTTAAATAATTTTAAATTATAACAATACTTTGTCTTGCAAGAGCATTCTCAAATATATGCCGTTTATTTGAGTTGCCAGGTTATATTTAACTTCTAATTTATAGATAGATAAACTGGCTAGCTGGATTGGGAGTTCTATAGTTGAGATTTTCATATACCAAGATTTCCTTTTGAAAGAATTAATGAAGGAATATAAAACACTAACAGTGTTTTGAAAAACCAAATAGAAATTGTGTATCAACCCTTTTGATGCTATGCAAACTAAACCTAAAGTATTTAATTTATTCCTGCATATATTATGCTTGTGATTTACATCAGATGTCTTTAATGAAAATCTGAAATTATTACTAATCCATTGCTTGGTGGGAAGAATTCTTTTAGAAATGACATTCATAGATGAAAATATTAAAAGGAGTTCTTGGGATACAAAAACTATAAATTTTGAGAATTCATGATATCCATAGTTTCTCTAATGCTAAAACTTCCACAATTACTTTTTGTGGTAGAGATAGAGGGAAGTGAGGCAGAGAGATGTATAGTGAAATTATGGAGTAATAATAAAAAAGTCTTTGTTTTCAAGAGAGCAATCACAAAATGAAACCAAAGGAAAATCATCTAACATATAAGCAATTTTTCCATGGACATAATTGTTGTGAAACTGAATGCATGTTAATTCATTTACCTAATTCTTTCTTAAAACTGTAAAATTAACTCATTTCCTGAAATTAAGAAGTATTTTAAAAGTTGCACACATTTCAGTAAAGCCATTGCTTGACTTGCTCAGAAAATTCCTTCAAGTTAGCACAATGAGGAGAAAAAATTACTCTCAGTAAAAGAGTACTCAGAAACAAAGAAAGTAACAGAAAATGAAGAGTTAGACAAAATGCTTCCACATCGCATGCATCTCTGTTTTATTCACCTTTTCACTCACTTTCCCTTGAGGCATCTTAACTGGTGACACTTTCTCTCTATATTAATATTCATACTCAGTGAGTGTCTTCTTATTCTTGCCATTGTGTGAATGACAGTTGAGTCTGGAAAAAAGAAGAGAGAGACCAAGAAACAAGAGACAATGAGACCAAGAACAAAAGAGGACAAATTTGGAAGAGGGTAATTGGGGATTTAATTTTATAGTAAATAGCACATTTTAAACAGTTTATCTATGAAACAACCAAAAATATCCCCAACTGGATGTCAGATAGAAACTGATGAGCTCCTCCTCCTCACTTTTAGAATAAGGTCCAAACCTTAAAAGTTACCCCTGACTGAATAACATGCAATCATTCATCTGTGTAATTTATTAGATGGCCAAAGTCCCAAAAGTTGGGAACTGTCTCTCTCACTCAGTGTTTAATCTCCCACATCTCTGGCAACAGTGATTTGCCCCTTGTAGACTCTCAATAATTGTACATGTAAAAGAGTCTAGACAAATACTGAATTCCAGTTGTTTATTTCAAGAAAGGGTGATTAATAGTTTAAACATGATTCTGATTATGCATTTATTATAAAGGGCCTTGTGCTTCAGTTATATGTTCCAGACCAAAAAAAAAAAAAAAAAAAAAAAGAATAAAAGAAACACAAAAAACAAGCAAGCAAGCTACATTGTTGGGTTTGTGCCAAATGAAATACAAATAAACTTATAGAAATCCAAACATTTTAATTTGCTGTTAGCCACCAGCAGATTTAATCAATGCATGTACTCTAAATGAAAATGAGTACCTATGCAATTAATGGAAACAGAATTGTTAATCATTCTTATTTGCCTGAAATGTTAGACTTTAAAGTTGACTCAGAATTTAAATGCATACATAGATCTATAGATCTACATACAAAAGATCTTCCTTCCCTGAAGAGCCTTACAAAGTAGTTTGGAATATGGACATAATAACAATGTAAAAATTACAGTGTAATCATGACAAATATAATAAGTGAGAAATATCCATTGAGCCTCAGGCTTCTTTTGTATGTGTTTTTAATATTATTATGCAATTTTCAAAATGTTAAACACTGAATATCTGAGATGCCTGGGTGGCTTAGTTGGTTACGTGTCCGACACTGGGGTTCAGCTCAGGTCATTATCTCAGGGCTCATGAGTTTGAGCCCCACATCGAACTCTGTGCTAACAGCATGGCGCTTGCTTCAGATTCTCTCATTCTCTCTCTCTCTTGCTCTCTCTCTCTTTTTCTCTCTCCCTCTGCCCCTCCCCACCACTCATATGTTCTGTCAAAGAAAATAAATAAAGTTTAAAAACAAGACTGAATATCTATATGTTGTTTTGAGCCCCCAAGCCTGCTGATGCTCAAAACATGGTGAATGATATTGAAACTCAATCTCCTATTGAGATGAATTTGCAATGTGAGAAAAGTTGTTGGAAGTCAGAGATAAATAACATTTTTGTAGGAATCCTCTAGTGAGCTATAAAGAGAAGAGGAATTAAAGCTTAGAGAAGGTGGCCAGTGAACAAATGGCTTGTTTTATTCCCAGATAAAAAATGCTATAATTACCTAGTTATGCTTCATGTAGGGCCGCATATAGATGCATACATACATATCCTTGCCTCCAAATGAAACACTTCTAATCTAATCATAAAAATAATGTGCTCATTTCATTTCCTTGATCCACAAATACACTGCAGATGTTTCAATGAGTTAGATAAGAAAGTCTCCCTCATTTACAAAAGGCACACTTAGCGTAGATTTTTTTTCCACACTTGATATTGAGTAGCCTCTCTCAGGAGAGTACCAAAAGACAATCTCCTTCCTCCAAAATAGCAGATAACAATTAATGGGGCTATGAGATCTTGGAATATGGGAACTTGGTTCAGCAGCACAAATGAAATCATTTGGCCTACAGGCCTGTTTCCAGCAGACCCTACTTAGCAGGGTGCTTGGTAGTAAATTGAAAGGAGCTACAACTTCTTCACTTTCCAGATCCTGTCATGCTTTCTTACCCAACTATTTTGCTGCTAAGGAACTGTTTATAAGCATTGCTGCCTCATTTGTAAAAGCTGAGGGTAAAGGAGATCTTGGGTTATTGCTACCTGTGCCTCTTGCTCTCTGAAGCCAGCTGATGGGCCATATCACTTAGCTAGGAGTTTTACTTGTGCTGCATTCATTAACCAGCCACTTACCAGAATTCAAAGCCTCAGGTGTCGACCAGTCAAAATGCCCTGCTACATGCCACTTACTTTGGTAATGAACTGTTCACTTTATCTTATCATGGCACAAATTGCATTCACATATGTTTCCCTGCTAATATGTTATAAGCTATAGTCCAAGAGAGTTGCTGATACAGTAGGTTTATGAAATGGATTGGAATGAGTGGCTCCACAACACCCTTAGAGGTGTGATAGCAACATCAATGATCTGAGGAGCAGTAGACAATGGTCTGTTCTCCAGTAAGCTTTTCAAGGAGAAGAAACATGGCTAATAAATGTAGCTAAGATTTGCAACATACTAGCCATTGTGCTCAGTACTTTTGGTATAATATTCCAATTGATCCTTACAAGAGACCAGTGAAGTATATGCTATCATTATCTTCACTTTATAAATGAACGTTTTGAATATTGGTGAAATCAAATATTTTGCCCAAAGCCACATGCTTTGCAAGTAGCAAACCTTGTTAGGACTTTGGTGTTGGTCTCACACTGTAAAATCCCAGCCTGTAACTGATAGACTTTGCTACTTCTATTTCTTTGGATTTTCTCACCGAACATGGACCAGAGCCAATTCAAAGCTGGCATTTGATTACAATCAATTGCATTACATATATTGAAGACTGATTTCAAACAATTGCAACATAAAGCCTATGGAAAATGATAAACCATCTGGATTAATTTCCTTCACTGCAAAGAATGTGTGCTCTTAAAAATGTGTTCATATTTGTTTAGTTCTCCTTATATACTCACAATTTCTCATTTACTTAAAAAAATATGTCACATTAAGACTTTCGTAACTTCTTCTAAGACGGGTTTATCTTGTCTTCATATAAATATACATTTAGTGCCTAGCTATTCTGTTTCCTTTCATAAAATTGAGAAAATTGAAGGAAGTATATTTTTAAAATATTAAATTTTGTAATAATTGATTAAGCTTTCATTATATTTTTCAGTTATTGCCTAAATGAAACTCTTCATGACCAGGCAATTATATGTATCTATTCCCATAAAGAGGCTTCTGTGTAGTTCAAAAGAAGCTCCAACTGCACATATTGTAGTATCAGAAGTCATAAAATTGGTGTTTGGATATCTCTCCAGTTTTGACTTTATAAATGTAAAATCCTATTATACTGACAAGAGTAAAAAGGGGATAGCCCATGTCAAAGTAAACTTGCCCCTGGACATATTTTGGCAAGGCAAAGACTTATTACATAAGAGCATATTATTTCAAAAGGCTGCCCCCCGTATAATGCAATCAATATCGTTTAATTAAAGGATGATACCATTGATTCTCAGTAACCAAAATTGCTTACCTCATTAGTTTGCAGTTCATATGTGTTCCCAGAGACAGGATGATTTAGGGATTGCAATCCTACCCTCAGTGTATAGGATAGAGATGCATGTTTTAAAAATGCTAAATCTGACGCTCTGGTTTTGAGTTGCTTTTGTGCTTGTGATGAATGAACAATTTTGTGTGTATATACATGATTTTAAAACAATGAATTATGTAAACATTCATGCTGAATGTGCAAACATGGGATTTTAGAAAACTGAATTATTAAATGCTAGAATCATTCGATTACTAAGAGATTGGTACTACCATCAATGGTAGACTCTAATATATTTTTGAATGGATATTTTTCATTCCAAATGATCTGTCAAAAGCCCTGTTTATATTTCTGTGGACTTCCATTTGTTAAGCACAAGATCTTATAAGAATATTTGATCTATTTTTATTGTGGGCCCATCTATTGGGATATATTTAGGTAATAAAACACAGGGGTCTTTTTGGTTTTAATCAGATAAAGACTGATGGTGATAGTTAAGGGCTGGTAAGAAAAGACAACATAATATTTCTCTTGATCATTTGAAGACCATGTATAGAAGGCCTTCCTGAGATGGTGGAAATGTGAAAATGTGGGAGAAAGGAAGAACTGGCATGCACTGAACATCTACTTTCTACCAGGAGTGATACTCAGCACTTTGTGATCATGATCTCCTTTAATCCTCACAAGATCCAGGATTAGGAGGTACAATTAGCCCCATTTTGTATATATGAAAGGAAGGTTTCAAGTTTAGAGCTTAAGTAACATGCCAAAAACTCTGTAGATATTAAATTATGATTTGAAACTATATCTCATTGACTCTGGATGACCCTTTTCCTTTTATTTTTTTTAAGGACATTGACGTTCAAAACAACCTAAAAAGCAAAGATGTAGGCTTTCTGTATCTAGCCAAGGAGAAAAGCAACTGGTATTAGAAATATCCTTGTAGGAGTGCCTGGGTGGCCCAGTTGTCTAAGTGTCCAACTTCAGCTCAGGTTATGATCTCATGGTTTGGGGGTTTGAGCCCTGCATAAGTCTCTGTGTTTACAGTTCAGAGCCTGCTTCAGATTCTCTGTCTCCCTCTCTCTCTCTGCCCCTCCCCTGCACACTCTTCTTTCCCTGCCAAAAATAAGTAAACATTAAAAAAAGAACTATCCTTGAATACAGAAATACACGTAAGCCATTTTAACTAAGTAAACATTAAAAAAAAAGAACTATCCTTGAATACAGAAATACATGTAAGCCATTTTAACTAAAATGAGGAACTCGACACAAATGCCTATTATTTTTTTATAACTTATTTATTTTTTAATTTACATCCAAGTTAGTGAGGCTATAGTGCAACAATGATTTCAGGAGTACATTCCGTAATGCCCCTTAATCATTTAGCCCATACGCACTGCCACAACACCTCCAGCAACCTTCTGTTTGTTCTGCATATTTAAGACTCTCTTATGTTTTGTCTCCCTCCCTGTTTTTGTATTATTTTTGCTTCCTTTCCTTTATGTTCATCTGTTTTGTATCTTAAAGTCCTCATATGAGTGAAGTCATAACATATTTGTTTTTCTCTAACTGACTAATTTCGCTTAGCATAACACCCTCTAGTTCCATCCATGTAGTTGTGAATGGCAAGATTTCATTCTTTTTTATTGCCAAGTAATACTCCATTGTGTGTGTATGTATGTATTTATATATATATGCATTTATATATATATATGTATGTATATATATATATATATATATATATATATATATACATATACACACCACATCTTCTTTATCCATTCATCCATCAGTGGACATTTGGGCTTTTTACATAATTTGGCTGTTGTTGACAGAGCTTTTATAAACACTGAGGTGCATGTGCCCATTCGAAACAGCACACCTGTATCCCTTAGATAAATACCTAGTAGTGCAATTGCTGGGTCATATGGTAGTTCTATTTTTAATTTTTTGAGGTCAGGAGCAACCTTCATACAGTTTTCCAGAGTGACCGCACTAGCTTGCATTCCCATCAGAAGTGCAAAAGAGATCCTCTTTCTCCACATCCTCGCCGACATCTGTTGTTGTCTGAGTTGTTAATGTTAGCCATTCTGACAGGTGTGAAGTGGTATCGCTTCGTGGTTTTGATTTGTATTTCCCTGATGATGAGTGATGTTGACCATTTTTTCATGGGTCGGTTGGCCATCTGCAATTCTTTGTTGGAGAGTGTCTATTCATGTCTTTTGCCCATTTCTTCACTGGATTATTTGTTTTTGCGTGTTGAGCTTGATAAATCTTTATAGATTTTGGATACTAACCTGTAATCTGTTATGTCATTTGCAAATATCTTCTCCCATTTTGTGGGATGCCTTTTAGTTTTGCGGATTGTTTGCTTTGCCGTGCAGAAGCTTTTTATCTTGATGAGGTCACAATAGGACATTTTTGCTTTTGTTTCCCTTGCCTCTGGAGTTGTGTTGAGTAAGAAGTTGCTGCAGCTGACGTCAAAGAGGTATTTGCCTGCTTTCTCCTCGAGGATTTTGATGGCTTTCTGTCTTACATTTAGGTCTTTCATCCATTTTTGAGTTTATTTTTGTGAATGGTGTAAGAAAGTGGCTCAGGTTCAGTCTTCTGCATGTCGCTGTCCACTTTTCCCAACACAACTTGCTGAAGAGACTCTCTTTATTCCATTGGATATTCTTTCCTGCTTTGTCAAAGATTAGTTGACCACATATATAGTTGTGGGTTCATTTCTGGGTCTTTTCTGGTTCCATACAAATTTTAGGATTGTTTGTTCTAGCCCTGTGAAGAATGCTGGTGTTATTTTGATAGGGATTGCATTGAATATGTAGATTGCTTTGGGTAGTATTGACATTTTAACAATATTTGTTCTTCCTGTCCAGGAGCATGCAATCTTTTTCCATTTTTTTGTGTCTTCTTCAATTTCTTTCATAAGCTTTCTATAGTTTCCAGTATATAGATTTTTCACATCTTTGGTTAGATTTCTTCCTAGGTATTTTATGGTTTTTGGTGCAATTGTAAATGGGGTTGATTCCTTGATTTCTCTTTCTGTTGCTTCATTATTGGTGTATAGGAATGCAACCAATTTCTGTGCATTGATTTTGTAGCCTGCGACTTTGCTGAATTCATGGATCAGTTCTAGCAGTCTTTTGGTGGAATCTTTTGGGTTTTCCATATAGAGTGTCATGTCATCTGTGAAGAGTGAAAGTTTGACGTCCTTCTGGCCAATTTGGATGCCTTTTATTTCTTAGTGTTGTCTGATTGCTGAGGCTAAGACTTCTAATACTGTGTTGAATAACAGTGGCGAGAGTGGACATCCCTGTCTTGCTCCTGACCTTAGGGGGAAAGCTCTCAGTTTTTCCCCCTTAAGGATGATGTTAGCCTTGGGCCTTTCATTTATGGCTTTTATGATCTCAAGGCCTGATCTTTCTATCCCTAGTTTCTTGAGGGTTTTTATGAAGAAGAGATGCTGTATTTTGTCAAATGCTTTCTCTGCATCTTTTGAGAGGATCATGTGTTTCTTGTCCTTTCTTTTATTAATGTGATGCATCACATTGATTGTTTTGTGGATATTGAACCAGCCCTGCAACCCAGGTATAAATCCCACTTGGTTGTGGTGAAAAATTGTTGGATCTGGTTGGCTAGTATCTTGTTGAGGATTTTTGCTTCCATGTTCATCAGGGAAATTGGTCTATAGTTCTCCTTTTTAGGGGGATCTTTGGTTTTGGAGTCAAGGTAATGCTGGCTTTATAGAAAGAGTTTGGAAGTTTTCCTTCCATTTCTATGTTTTGGAACAGCTTCAAGGGAATAGTTGTTAACATTTCTTTAAATGTTTGGTAGAATTCCCCTGGAAAGCCATCTGGCCCTGGACTCTTGTGTTTTGCGAGATTTTTGATTACTAATTCAATTTCTCTACTTGTTATGGGTCTGTTCAAATTTTCTATTCTTCCTATTTCAGTTTTGGCAGTTTATATGTTTCTAGGAATTAGTCCATTTCTTCCAGATTGCCCAATTTATTGGCATATAATTGCTCATAATATTCTCTTATTATTGTTTTATTTCTGTAGTATTGGTTGTGATCTCTCCTCTTTCATTCTTGATTTTATGTATTTGGGTCCTTTCCTTTTTCTTTTTGATCCAACTGGCTAGTGGTTTATCAATTTTGTTAATTCTTTCAAAGAACCAGCTCCTGGTTTCATTGATCTGTTCTACTGGTTTTATGGTTCAATAGCATTGTTTTCTGCTCTAATCTTTATTATTGCCCATCTTCTGCCGGTTTTGGATTTATTTGCTCTTCTTTTTCCAGGTCTTCAAGATTTAAGTTTAGGTTATATATCTGAGATCTTTCTTCCTTCTTTAGGATGGCCTGGATTGCTGTATACTTCCCTACTCCCGTCCCAGAGGTTTTGGGCTATGGTGTTATCATTTTCATTGGCTTCCATGTACTTTTTAATTTCCTCTTTAACTTCTTGGTTAGCCCATTCATTCTTTAGTAGGATGGTCTTTAGTCTCCAAGTATTTGTTACCTTTCCAAACTTTTTCTTGTGGTTGATTTCGAGTTTCATAGCGTTGTGTTCTGAAAATATGTACAGTATGATCTTGATCTTTTTGTATTTGTTAAGGTCTGATTTGTGTCCCAGTGTGTGATCTATCTTGGAGAATGTGCCATGTGCACTGGAGAAGAATGTGCATTCCACTGCTTTAGGATGAAATATTCTGTATATATCTGTTGTCTGTCTGATCCATTGTGTCATTCAAAGCCATTGTTTCCTTGTTGATTTTCTGCTTAGATGACCTGTTCGTTGCTGTAAATGGGGTTTTGAAGTCCCCTACTATTATGGTATTATTATCAATGAGTTTCTGTATGTTTATAATTAGTTGATTTATATATTTGGTGTTACCACATTTGGAGCATAAATATTTATAATTGTTAGGTCTCTTTGTGGATAGACCCCTTAATTATGATATAATGCCCTTCTTCATCTCTTGTTACAGTCTTTATTTTATTTTATTTATTTTTTAAAAAAAATTTTTAATGTTTATTTTTGAGAGAGAGAGAGAGAGAGAGAGAGAGAGAGAGAATGAGTGGGGCAGGGCTAGAGAGAGAGGGAGACACAGAATCCAAAGCAGGTTCCAGGCTCTAGGCTGTCAGCATAGAGCCCGATGTGGGGCTTGAACCCACAAACTGTGAGATCATGACCTGATCTGAAGTTGGGTGCTTAACCAATTGAAACACCTGGGTGCCCCTAAAGTCTTTATTTTAAAGACTAGATTGTCTGGTATCTGTATGGCTACTCTGGCTTTTTTTTTTTGGTGACCATTAGCATGATAGATGGTTCTCCATCCCCTTACTTTCAATCTGAAGGTATTTCTAGGTCTAAAGTGGGTCTCTTGTAAACAGTATATAGATGGATCTTGTTTCTTTATCCATTCTGTTACCCTGTGTCTTTTGATTGGAGCATTTAGTCCACTGGCATTTAGAGTGAGTACTGAAAGGTGTGTCTTGCCATTATGTTTCTGGTAGAATTGGAGTTTCTGGTGGTGTTCTCTGGTCCTTTCTAGTCTTTGTTGCTTTTTGTTTGTTTCTGTTTTTTCTCTTTTCCTCCTGCAGAGAGTCCCCCTTAAAATATCTTGCAGGGCTGGTTTAGTAGTCATGAACTTTAATTTTTGTTTGTCTTGGAAAATTTTAATCTCTCATTCTATTTTGAATGATAGTCTTGCTGGAGAAAGAATTCTTGGTTGCATATTTTTCCAATTCAGAACACTGGATATATCTTGCCACTCCTTTCTGACCTGCTAAGTTTCTATGGATAGGTCTGCTGCAAACTTGATATGTCTTCCCTTGTAGGTTAACAACTTTTTTTGCCCCTGTTGCTTTCATGATTCTTTCCTTTACTGAGTATTTTGTGAATTTG
Organism: Prionailurus bengalensis; assembly: GCF_016509475.1. NCBI lineage: Eukaryota > Metazoa > Chordata > Mammalia > Carnivora > Felidae > Prionailurus > Prionailurus bengalensis. The sequence goes on from NC_057346.1 coordinate 41,779,260, forward strand.
ACTATGATATGCCTTGTTGATGGTTGGTTTTTGTTGAGTCTATGGGAGTCCTCTGTCCTTCCTGGAGTTTGATGTCTGTGTGTTTCCACAGATTAGGAAAGTTTTCTGCTATGATATGCTTACATAACCCTTCTACACCTTTTTCTCTCTCTTCATCTTCTGGGACCCCTATGACTTTGATGTTGTTCCTTTTTAATGAGTCGCTGATTTCTTTAATTCTTAAATCGTGCTCTTTTGCCTTAATCTCCCTCTTTTTTTCTGCTTCCTTATTTTCCATAGGTTCGTTCTCTATATTACTGCTTTGCTGCTCTGCTTTATCCATCCTTGCCACCTTGGCAGCCATTTGAGATTACAGCTCAGTTATACTATTTTTCATTTCATTCTGAGTAGCTTTTACTTTTTATCACCAGAGAAGGGGATTCTAATCTATTTTCTACCCGAGCTAGTGTTCTTAGTATCGTGATTCTAAATTCTGGTTCAGACATCTTGCTGGTATCTGTGTTGATTAAGTCCCTGGCTGTCATTTCTTCCTGTTCTTTCTTTTGGGGTGAATTCCTTTGTTTCATCATTTTGAAGGAAGAAAAGGAATTAATGTAAAAAAATTAAAATTTAAAAATTTAAAAAAACAACATACACACACACACACAAAATCAAATAAATGATGCTAGATCCCAGGTGTGTTTTGGTCTGGTTGTTGAAAGGAGCTTGATAGATTAGAAAAAAAGGGAAAGATACAGAAAGAAAAAAAATAAACAACAACAATAAAAAGGAAAACGTTTGAAAAGTTGAAAAAATGAATACAATGAAGTAGAATAAAATGAAGTGTTGGAAGTAAAATAGAATTTGATAAATTCACAAAAAGTATAGTAGAAAAAATTAAGGAAAAATATTTTTAATAAAAATGGAAAATAAAAATATTTTTTTTCTCTTTCTGTGTTCAAGAATAAGAAAAGAAAACGAAAAAGAAATTGAATAGATGGACCAGCATACAGGCTGATATATGACTGAAATTACATCAGTTTCCCCTAGAAGTCAAACTATGAAGCGCTTTATAGTCTGTAAACTAAGCAGACAGAGTGACCTGTGGTGTCCCTACAGAGTGAGGTTGGCCCAGTTGGGTGGGGCTTAGTGTAAAGGCTCCATTCTCCACTAAATGGTGCTGCTTAGCTTACTGGGGTGAACTGTTGTGGCACATATAGGTGTGTATGCACATGCGCGGGAGTGGTGAAAATGGTGTCCCCCAAATACCCAGTCTCTAGTATCAGAACTCTGTTCTCCCTGATCAGCAATTGCATCCATCCTTTGTTTCCAGCTTCTGTCCACTACCCGCTTTTACACTGTCCGTGACCAAGCCGTCAGGTTGTGAGGTGGCACCTTCCTCCTGAGTTTTATCTCAGATGGGGTTGTGTTTCCTTACCCCTTGCTTCTGAGGGACTGCTGCTTTGACCCATTCTGACCCTCTGGGGGAGGCTCTCCCCGAGCAATGACCAGGTGCTGGCCGCACCCAGGAATGTTTCTGGGACTGTGCTGTTGCCAATGCCTAGAGACTGTGGCTGGGTGTCAGACCGCCCCAGCAAAAGTTTGCGTGATCATGTAGCAGCAGCGTTTCAAGGATTATGATAAATCATAACATATATTCTGACACCAGGCTTCCCACTTCATGCCCTTGTGCCAGCACCAGTGAATGTGGTTTTCTCCAGAGTCCACTGGGACATTTGCCTGTGGGGTGGCTGCACAACCTCTACCAAATGTCCTCCATGCGGGGGAACCACCTCTTCCTGTGTGGCCCACGGACCGTTTGGACCTCACTCTCTGCTCCTGGGGATTCACCCTTCCCACCAGAGCACTGCCAGGTATTGAGCTGTGTAGTTTCAGACTCTGCACTCCCCCTGTTTATAGAGTCTTAATGGAATTTAAGCCCTCTTCTTTCTCCTTTCTCCCTTTTTTTGTTCAGTCCTTCGCGTACTCTTTCTTTCCTCTCCACCTGCTTTCAGGTGAGGGATACTTTCCCGTACTCTCCCCCTGTCTCTGTCCTCTCTGTGCAAGCAAAAATAGGTCCCTGCCCTCCTTGGCTTTTCTCTCCCCCAGTTCACCTGACCATACTGCATACCTGCTAAGTTCTGTGGTTCAGGTTGTGCATATTGTTGTGTTAATCCTCAAATTGGTTTTTTAGATATGCAGGATGGTTTAGTGTTGATCTGGCTGTATTTCCCGGATGATAGATGGAAAAAAAAAAAAAAATCTTCCATGCTGTTCCTCCATCTTGGCCCCTTCCCACGAATGCCTGTTATTATCATTAATGGTTAACATCTTTTAGGGACTAGTATGTTAGACACCTTTTAAAATGCTTTATTGGGGCGCCTGGGTGGCGTAGTCGGTTAAGCGTCCGACTTCAGCCAGGTCACGATCTCCCGGTCCGTGAGTTCGAGCCCCGCGTCAGGCTCTGGGCTGATGGCTCAGAGCCTGGAGCCTGTTTCCGATTCTGTGTCTCCCTCTCTCTGCCCCTCCCCCGTTCATGCTCTGTCTCTCTCTATCCCAAAAATAAATAAACGTTGAAAAGAAAAATTAAAAAATAAAATAAAATAAAATGCTTTATGTATTTTAATTCATTTATTCCTCATAGAGACCTTATAAAGTATATAGTATCATTATCACCATTTTAAGGAAGAAAAAACTGAAAAAAGTAGAGTGATATATTTTTACTGATATATTTTCTACCTGAAAAAGTCCAAGAGATTCTAGTATAAAGTTATTTGAATTATTAAGGGATTTCTACTGTGACTGGGCACATGAGGTATATATAAAAATGAAAGCTGTTTTTCAGTTAAGTAAAACCAAGAAAAAAAAGTAGACATAGAAAAAAATATTTTCGCAATAGTAACAAACACTATACAAATTTAAGAATAAATTAAGAAAGATACACGGAGGAAGTTAAGTAATTTTATTGAAAAATAATAAAACGATGTCTCGTACTTTTTAATAAGAATATTTAAAAGCCAGTTATCTCAAAAATTAATATATGAATTTAGTTATCTACCAATTAGTAAACAGCAGATTTTCTGGAGAACATGCATTTTCTTTGAAATGGATAAAATGATTTACAATTTATGTGGAAAAATAAATCCTGCAGAAAAACAAAGAAAATTGAAAAAAGCAGGAAGAAGAAATGGGAGGAGATCTGCTTTGCCTAGTATAGGAAAATTCTATAAATGTACCATAGTCAAATTAATAATATATTGTTCTGAGAATCAGCAAAACAATAATGGCAACAATACAAAAATATATAAAATAATGCAACATAATAGACTCCAGAAATATATCTGATATATTTGAGTATTTAGTAGCTGATTGAGATAATATTTTAACTCAATAGGAAAATTATGGATCATTTAAGAAATGATTATCAATTGTAAAAATAATATTACATCCCTGTTTCACTCCAAGCACAGACCTAAATTATAGATAGATTATATATTTTCTTCTAACATAGTCATTCTATACAAGTAGAAAACATACTTGTAATATACAAAATTGATAGACAATTGAAAGGGTTTAGAAAACATACTTGTAATATAGATGGCACATAAAGCTCTAACAAATTAGTAAGATGAGCAGTAACAAGAAAATGGACTAATGTTTATTTCATTTTGTTTTAATTCTAATGTAGTTAAAATATAGTGTGTAAAATATAGGGATTCAACAATTCCACGTATTCCCCAGTGCTCAAGATACATATACTCTTAATCCTCTTCACCTATTTCACCCATCCCCTCACCTACCTTCCCTCTGGAAACTTCCAGTTTGTTCTTTATAGTTAGGAGTCTGTTTTTGGTTTCTCTCTGTCTTTCCTTTGTTCATTTGTTTTGTTTCTCATATTCCACATAAGAGGGAAATCATATGGTATTTGTGTTTCTCTCGCTTATTTTGCTTAGCATTGTACTCTGTAGATATATCCATGTTGTTGCAAATGTCAAGATTTTATTGTTTTTATGGCTAAATAATATTCAATTGTGTGTGTGTATACTATATATATATATATATATATATATATATATATACCACATATTCTTTACCATTCATCAATTAATGGACACTTAGGTTGACTCTGTAATTTGGCTATTGCAAATAATGCTGCAATAGACATAGGGGTACATGTATCCCTTCAAATTAGTGATTTTGTATTTGGTTAAATACCCAGAATTGGGACTACTGGATCGTAGGGGTAGTTCTATTTTTAAGATTTTGAGGCACCTCCATGCTGTCTTCCAGAGTGACTGCACCAGTTTCCATTCCTGCCAGTAGTGCATGAGGTTCCTTTTTCTCCATAACCTCACCAACACTTGTTTTCTGTGTTTTTGATTTTGGCCATTCTAACAGGTGTGAAGTGATATCTCATTGTAGTTTTGATTTGTATTTCCCTGATGATGAGGGATGTTGAGCATCTTTTCAAGTGTCTGCTGGCCAACTGTATATCTTCTTTGGAAAATGTCTGTACATGTCTTCTGCCCATTTTTAAATTGGATTTTTTGTGGGTTTTTTGGTGTTGAGTTGCATAAGTTCTTTATATATTTTGGATAAAAATGCTTTATAGGATATGGCATTTACAAATATCTTATCCCATTTTGTAGGTTGCTTTTTAGTTTTGTTGATTGTTTCTTTCACTGTGCAGAAGCTTTCTATTTTGACATAGTCCCAATAGTTTATTTTTGCTTTAGTTTCCCTTGCCTCAGGGTCATATTTAGAACAGTGTTATAGATAATGTCAGCAAAATCACTGCCTCTGGTCTTTGTAGGATTTTTATAGTTTCAGGTCTCACATTTAGGTCTTTAATCCATTCTAAGTTTATTTTTGTGTGTGGTGTAAGTAAATGGTCCAGTTTCATTCTTTTGGATGTAGCTGTTCATATTTCTCAACACTATTTGTTGAAGAGAATGTCTTTTCCCCATTGCAGATTTGTGGCTCTTTTGTCAAAGATTGGTGATATAATTATGAGCTTATTTCTGAGTTTTCTATTCTGTTCCATTGATATTCTATGTTTGTGCCAATACCATAGTGTTTTGATTACTAGAGCTTTGTGATATAACTTGAAATTGGGAATTGTGATACTTCCAGTTTTGTTTTTCTTTCTTTCTTTTTTAAATATATATTTATTTTTAAGAGAGAGAGAAGAAGATAGAGCACGAGCAGAGGAGGGGCAGATTGAGAGGGAGACGCAGAATCAGAAGTGGGCTCCAGGCACTGAGCTGTCAGCACAGAGGCCAATGCGGGGCTTGAACTCACTAGCTGTGAGATCTTGACCTGAGCCAAAGTCGGACACTTAACTGAGTGAGCCACCCAGGTGCTCCTGTTTTTCTTTTTTAAGATTGTGTTGGCTATTCCATGTCTTTTTTAGTTCTGTATAAGTGTTATAACTGTTTGCTCTAGTTCTGTGAAAGATGCTGTTTGCATTTGGATAGGGATTGCAATAAATGTGTAGACTGCTTTGGGTAGTGCTGACATTGTTAATAGTATTTGTTCTTCCAACCCATGAGCATGGAATGTCTTTCCATTTCTTTCAGTTTTTTAAAAAAAAATTTTAATATTTATTTTTAAGAGTGAGAGAGACAGTGTGAGTGGGGGAGGGGCAGAGAGAGAGGGAGATACTGAATCTGAAGCAGGGTCCAGGTTCTGAGCTGTCAGCACAGAGCCCGACATGGGACTTGAACTCACAAACCACGAGATCATGTCCTGAGCTAATGTTGGATGCTTAACCCAGGCAGCCTGTCTTTCCATTTCTTTGTGTTATCTTCAGTCTCTTTCATCAGTGTTTTATAGCTTTCAGAGTACAGGTCTTTCACCTCATTGGTTAGGTATATTCTTACGTATCTTATTTTTGGTGCAATTATAAGCGAATTGTTTTCTTAATTTCTCTTTCTGCTGCTTTATTTTTTGTGCATACAAGTATAACAGATATTTGTACATTGATTTTCTCTTCTGTGACTTTAGTGAATTCATTTATCAGTTTTAGTAGTTTTTTTGGTTGTGTCTTTAGGGTTTCTTATCTATGGTATCATGTCTTCTGCAAATAGTGAAAGTTTTGCTTCTTCCTTACCAATTTGGTTGCCTTTTATTTCTTTTTGTTGTCTGATTGCTATAGCTAGGACTTAGTATTATGTTGAGTAAAAGTGTTGAGAGTGGACATTCTTGTCTTTTCCTTACCTTGGGGGAAAATCTGTTTTGTTTTTTTTCACCATTGGGTATGATAATGTTAGCTGTGGTTTTTTTATAGATGGCCTTTATTATTTTGAGGAATGTTCCTCTAAACCTATTTTGTGAGGGTTTTTATCATGAATGGATGTTGTACTTTTTCAAATGCTTTTTTTTTGCCCTCTCTTGAAATAATCCTATGGTTCTTATCCTTTGTCTTATTGATATTTTGTATCAGAGTGATTGATTGGTGAGTATTGAATCACTTTCATAACTCAATAATAAATCCCATTTGATTGTGGTGAATGATTTGTTTTAATGTATTGTTGAATTCAGTTTGCTAGTTTTTATTGAGAATTGTTGCATCCATGTTCATCGGGGATATTGATATGTACCTTTTTTTAGTAGTGCCTTTATCTGGGTGGCACTGGTATCAGGATGATGCTGGCTTCATAGAATGAATCTGGAATTGACTAAGTTTTTAATAGACAATTCAAAGTAGAGTAAAATTAAATGAAGAGTAAAACTAGATGAATATGTATAATACAATCACTACCCACACACACCACTATTCAGGAACATGCAAATTAATATAAACAAAAGAAAAGGACAAATAAAACCAATGTTCCTCTAACATTTATGTATTTCTTCAAAATATGCAACTTTATATTTTCTTTTTAATTAATTAATTAATTATTTTAAATATATGAAATTTATTGTCAAATTGGTTTCCATACAACACCCAGTGCTCATCCCAAAAGATGCCCTTTTCAATACCCATCACCCACCCTCCCCTCCTTCCCACCCCCCATCAGCCCTCAGTTCTCATTTTTTAAGAGTCTCTTATGCTTTGGCTCTCTCCCACTCTAACCTCTCTCTTTTTTTTTCCTTCCCCTCCCCCATGGGTTCCTGTTAAGTTTCTCAGGGTCCACATAAGAGTGAAAACATATGGTATCTGTCTTTCTCTGTATGGCTTATTTCATTTAGCATAACACTCTCCAGTTCCATCCACGTTGCTACAAAGGGCCATATTTCATTTTTTCTCATTGCCATGTAGTACTCCATTGTGTATATGAACCACAATGTCTTTATCCATTCATCAGTTGATGGACATTTAGGCTCTTTCCATAATTTGGCTATTGTTGAGATAAGGCCACTTGTACCCCAATGTTTATAGCAGCACTCTCAACAATAACAACTTTATATTTTGAAAGGAGGATTTGAAACACAGTGCCTGTACCAAAATACAATATTATTTTCAGTAAATTTTTGTTCTTTTTCTCAATATTGATGAGAATAGTCACTGTATGATTACATAAATAAAAAGACTGAATTTCAGTAGTTCATTGTCTTGTTCAAAAGTAGTATAAAGAAAAAAAAATAATTGGACCTTGTTGATACCCAGCCAAAAAAATAGTATTTAAGAAGTCAGACTCAGATGTGGCTCTTTAATAGCATCTATGGAGAGCAGATATAATAGGCTATAATGGATACTGTGTGGGAAAAAAGTTACAATATTGACAAAATAAAGAGTATAAAAAATGATGGAAATTGATGTCGTACAGAGAAGTGATATGAAAGTACAGGGATTCTTAAATATATTTTCAAGACCAGTTTGAGATTATTGGAATGAAGGCATTTCAATGTATTGATTACTTGTTCAGAGGACTAAAAGGAGCAGAGGAAGATTACCAAGTCCCACTGTCACAGTGACTATATTCGCCTATGACCCACATGAATTGCAGAAGGAAAGGATGACTCTTAAAAAGAAGGAATAGAGTTATCAGATAGGATGAGGAGATCACGAGAACAGTAAAGTAACATAGTTATTGCTTTCTTCCCGTTTGTGAATATGACCTTTTCTAATAGAGCTACTAGAAAGACAGATGAGTAGCCAAACAACTGTTTTGCATGGTATTACTACCATCTTGGTTTTAAATTTGCATTATTTTCAAATGTGCAAGACATTAGGAAATTTGACATCACTTAAGAATTTGCTAAAATCCTGTTCATTGAATGCTGAAGATACATGAAATTGACTAAGCATAGACTGCTGTTGGTCTGGAGGAGAGATAATCAAAATGACTTTGGAAAAGTTTGCAGATTTATAAACAGCCACTATAAGGAGTGTGGTTACCAGCAGTTCTACATATCCAGAGAGACTAGAACAAGAAGTTCCAAACTCTGAGAGTAATTAGACGCAGAATAAGTTGATGAAGGAATGACAGTGGAATTTCCTTTTGGGGGGATGTTTCTGGAGTAGAAAGCTTCTTTTATTGGAACTGGTCTGAAATAAGAGGATGATCTATATGACCTCTTGGTGATCTATTTCAGTCTGATGATCCCATACTGAATTGATCTCTATGAAGTATAACTTCAGAGACCCACTGCTTCAGTAAATGTTTTCAGTGATTGAAATGCTGATTGAAATAAAGACATTATTATAAAAATAATGATGAGGAAATGTTTAGAAAAGCAGTTGGGGCAGGTTTAAAAATGCAATTTGATACTGTTTAAAATTAGGTTGAGATTCCAGGCTGTATAAATAGGAGCACTGTCTGTAAAAACTGTGAGACAATTCTCTACACTTAGCAGCCATCAGGCTTTTATTGTACTGTTATGACAGTTGAGGGTCTCACAACTTCAGCTAAATGTGGGAAGTTTGGAGCAGCTCCAGCAGAATGTAGAAACAATGATAAGAGTGTTAGCAAAGAGCTTCTTATAAAAGAGAAGACAACACAGGGCAGTGCAATTTGAAATGGAAAAATCACTTTATTTTCTTTATATTGTCTTTGTTAGACATCTTCCTTGCTACTTGCATGTTTTTATACAGTTGCATGGAATTAAAAATTTAGGAGTTATCTATGGATGTAAATTTTAGACAATGAAAACTCAACATTGTGAGTGCCTCAGGGCTGATTACATTAGGTCTCTGACTAATCAATTTTTCTATCCCTGTGTTCAAGCTTGTCTATGTATCTTATTTCCTATCTTCCTGGGTAATTTAATCTGATGAGGCTTTGATTCCCATTCACAATCTTCCTTCACAGTGTGATGGACTGAACTCTAAGATACTCTCCAAGATCTCCTCCTTCTGCTGTACATAACCTACATGATCCTCTTTTCTTCAAGGCGAGAACATGTGACTATTATGAAATATCAATCCTGTAATCATGTTACTTTGTGTGGTAGAAGGGATCTTGCTGGTATAATTAAGTTCCCTAATCAGTTGAGTTTATCACAAGGAAACTATTCCAGATGAGCCTGATGTAATCGTGTGTTAAAAGAAGTGAGAAATTCAAAGCCAGCAGCAGACACCCTGCTGCTGGCTTTGAAGGAATAAACTGCCCTAGAAGCTGAGAGCATCCTCTAACTAACTTATAGCTAGCAAGAATACAGAGACCTCAATCATATGTCTACAAGAAAATGAATTGTGCCAACCACCTGGCACCTGTGGGAGCTTGCAGGTGGATGTTTTCCTAGACAAGTTTCAAGACGAGGATATAGCTAGCAAGCGCTTTAATTTCAGCCTTGTGAGATCCTGTGCAGGGGAGCCAGCTAAAGCAGGTGACTCCTGCTCCACGGAAATGATGAGAGAATACATTTGTGTTGTGTGGGGTGTTAAATTGTGCTAAATTGTTACACAGTATTAGAAAATTAATATGCCAGGCATTCTCTTCCTTCTGCTCTTTATAACTTGATAATGTGCCTCTATCCACAGAAGTCTAGGGGTCAGCGGCTAGTTCCTTTCATTTCTCTAAAATTGTTGTTTTCAAAGCAACTGTCCACAGTCTTCCAGGTCAGTCTGGTTTACTTTTCTATGGTCATCTCTTGCTTGGTCTCTTGCCTTGCTTCCCTCTCATACTTTATCCCCATGTCTGCGCTGTCAGAGTGAACATTCTCAAATAAAGACCTATTCACAGCATGTTGGCGTATAATAGCCTTTATGCACTTCATCATTCAAATCCTTTGCCATAACCTACAAAGCCTTTTAGAACTTGGTCGTGGATTGTCTTTCTGACCAAAACTACTCCAAACATTTTCATGACAACCTGATCTGCCTTCATTTCTTTGAACAAGCAAGTAGTTCTGGTACTGAATCTCCACACTCTTTGCAAAGCCCTGGAATTCTCATTGCTTGGCTAATTCCTACTCATTCAATAGACAAGTCAAATATTACTGCTTTGGGAAATACTTCCTCAATTTCTCGCTTGTATGCTCTTCTCTGTTCTCGCCACACAATCCTTCTCATCCTCTGGTTGTGCATTGCTGTGTCTCTCTTCTTCATTTGATTGAGAAATTCTTGAAGTCTAGAAGTTTAGCACATCTTCATAACCCTGTCATCTTGCTAAAGGCCAACATCTGATAAGTTGTAGATTGTATTTCTTAAGAATGAAAAAATTCAAAACACGCTAAAATAAGATAGTGTTTTGATTTTTTCTTTTCGCATGAGTGTCCAGAAGAAGGCAATTCTTGAAGAAAATTGAAGATGTTTCCAATATGAGAACCTTAAATCTAAGACTTGTCAATCTCCCTCAGAACAACAAATTAAAAATTATAAAATTTCTTTATATTAGATAAAAATCATTTATATCTGTGTTAGATAAAAATATCTATAATTTATCAATCTTTTAAAAGTTATCCTCTTATTCTGTAGAATGGGGGCCTTAATAAATAGTAAATAGTAAATCAAGTAATCTTTTCTGTAGTGTGCTATGATCCTTAGGTAGATGTTTTAGACAGTGCTCCAGTATGATATCAAAAAGGCACAGTTGTAATATTTTGCTTTGTTTCTACATTTTAGATAATTTTTAAGTGGCTAGCCCTCATCTCCTCTCACTGTTGTCATTGCTGCTTTGAGAAAGGAAAGAACATTCATGTCTAAATGATGGAAGAAAAAAAGAAAAGTATCAAGTTTATTTTCTACTTCTGGGCGGCAGCTTTCCTCTCCCTCCTTTGATTTGTATTTTATCTTTGTAAACTTCAGGCACATTTAACAGTGTAGAATTTAACTTCCGGACACTTGTTTTTCTCTTACCTACATTACAGTATTCATATCCTCTATGATAGCGTAATTTTGATCTTCTTCCCAATTTGAGCTGACACCATAAAGTGTACTTTCTTAATTCAAGACTGGAACATATCAGGCACCATTTTCCCATTCCCATTCATGATTTCATCTGACATAGAAAGAGGGATACATTTAAAGGACGGGACTTATGGGATGATTACAGGGTAGTTGAGTCACATAAATGGAAGGAGGATGTGGATACATTCTATAAGGTTAAAAAAAAAAAGGACTAAGGTACATTGATGAATTAGATTTATCTTACCCTTTATTCCCTGGAACCTGGAGTCAATATTCATTAAACATCTCAGTAATCCTTCCCACCCACCCCCCTTTCCCTACATATACATTTATTCCATTATTTATTTTTTTCTCCTGGTTTTGAGCATATTTTATTTGATTCTAGTGAATTATACCTACAAGTTAGGTCAATAATAGAGGTTCCAATTTATAATCTTTTGCCACCAAAAAATTACATATATTTCCTCTCTAGATGAAATCTTTCAAATAAGTTTAGATTTCAAATAAGTAGATTTCACATAAGTCCTTCCTAAGGGATGAAACTGTTCCGAGTTCTAATATGAAACAAGCAAAATAATAAATTATTCTAATGTTTATATATTAAGTTACAGATAGGAGTTTTGAGTCTTTGTAAAAATTTCTTTTTTGGAATGGTCTTTAATTTAAATGAAGTCTGGTCTTTATGCTATAGTTTTCCTGCCTCACACCTCAGGCTTATTATATGTGACAATGATAGTAACAACTGGCCTTTACTGAGTGCTCACATCATGCCAGCCACTTTGCCAAGTGCTTTCCATGAATTAATTCATTTAATCCTCACTTCTGTCTTATGGATCTCCAATTAACAGATGAGAAAACTGTTGCTCATGACTAATAACGTAGTATATTAATGGCATTTAATTTCTAACCAAGATATAATATATGCTCATGATTCTGAAGATAACAGTTTAATGGAAAGTACTTTTCGAAGCAAATCTGAGAACTTAAATTCCCATTTCTTTACTACTTTTCATGCTGTACTGGTCTTTTCTGAATGTCTGGTAAACATTGACCTCATCTGTAAACTGAGGAGTATTAGAGTATATAAGCATTTTCTGAGTTTATTCAGTGAATTTGCAAAACCAAAAATAATGTCCATTGTCACATAAATAAGAGAAAAATTGGGCAAAAGAGTCATTCACCTAAAGCAATTCCTAAGGTCACTCATTTCATAGAAAATCCCTCTCTTGGTAATGCTGCTTAATTACTCCATCATAGTATAATGGGAAAAGAATACAGTCAAGAGTCAAATAGTCATGTTTACATTCTGTTTTCAGTCTGCATGGCCATGGTTCAATCACTTCATCTTTCTGTGCATCTTTATAATGGTGGCCCTACTGTCCTCTTAGATGTGGTATTGTGATTGGGATGTCCCATGTAAAGTGTCTAGCACATAATATGTTAACTCTCTTCCCTTTTGAAATTAATTTTTTCGTATCATTCTCTCCAAATGTCTGTCCTAGGAATTTCTTACTCTTCCTTTTTTTGTTTTAGTATAAATTTTGGTTTATTTTTTATTGTCTCAGATTAAAATACTGTTTTATTCTACTCAGCACTATGGTATTTGTGTACCAATTTACTATTCTCTTCAGAAAGGTTGGCAGAACAAGGTCTCTTCTTCAAGGTCTATTCTCAACTATAGAGATTCATAATTTTGGCGAAGTGGAAACTAATAATAAACAATTCTTAATTATTACCATAGGTCACACATATAATTATTACAGGCACATATCTGTGTAAATTGGTAGACTGAAAATTGCATTAGAGGAATGGAGTTTGGCTTGGACATAGATTTTCAATCTTGTTCTGACCTCACACATACATCATCCTGGAAGAGATCTACATATATGGAGATCAAGGACAGAAAAAGCATATTCCTTATAACTTGAAGACTATAACTTCCCAAAACCTAGTATGAGTTACAATGAACCAATTTGGAGGCCCCTTGTGCCTAAACTTCTTTTTCCCTAAGTCTACACCTATTCTTGATTTCAATGGCAACTAAAGGCAAATCTTATGAAATGCATGGTGTGATGTTCCGGTGTGTATGTGTGTGTGTGTGTGTGTGTGTGTGTGTGTGTGACAGAGACAGAGAGAGACAGAGAGAGACAGCGAGAGCAGAGGAACTATAGCCGTAGGAACTATTAAGAAGTTGTTCCTAATCTGCCCATGCCAATTCTTTCTAAAGGCAGGTAGGATTTTCCCAAAGGCACATCACTGCCAACCTGGAGAGAGAAAGGAAAGCAGTGTGTATCCCTGTGTGGACTAAAAGTCTTATTACAGGGTTATATGTGAATGCCTGTGGTGACAAGTCAAGTAAGTGAATGTATCAGGTATGTGGCAGGGCAAGTTCTGGATAGCATTTGACCTTACTAAAGGGAACAGGTGCCCCTAAAAGCCTGTAATTTTTGGCACATAGGAATGCACAACCAATGTAGTTACATTTTCTGATTGTCAAGATATTTAAAATCCTGATTTTTATGCAAAGTCTCTTGATAGAGAATTATTTGTAACTTATTCAAACAAAACACTAAGCTGATTTAACAAAATATATCTCTAGATGATGTACACCCAGAAAACAGAGAGAAAGTATGAAGTTCATTAAACCAGGAGTCAGTGTTAGGATTTTACAAATATGTTGGCTTTGGTAACAGCTGACTTGCAGTTCAGGTTCACCCTAGTATATTCTGTATATACACTTCTGTGTTCTATCTAAAAAATATCCAGCATAACTCCAAAATAAATTGAATTAACTTACTAAGATTTTAGTAATCTCTATAAAGAAATGGTAAACTCTTTTAAAAACATATATGTGTACTAATTCCCAAAGAATTTTAAAATCTTTTGCAATTTTGTCGTTGCTGTTGATTTTTAAATCCAGGAGCATTTCTTTTATAGACCATCAAAGTTCCTCTGTGTTAGAAGCTCTGAGGGTAGGAGTAGAGAAGGTTTATTATGTTTCATTTCTGTTGTTCCAATTTATTTTTATTACGAATTTTAACAGCTGAAGTCTAAAACAAGGATTTAAAACAATGGCACCTGAATAAAAATGGGAACAGGTAGTTTAAACATATGACCAATGAAAATATATGCCTGTTGGAGGAACCATACACTAAAACGTCAGCTAGAACATCGAATAGTTCAAGAAGTGTATATCCTACAAGAAAGTAGAAACTAAGACACAGATTAGGGGAAGAGATTTCTGAAATAAAGGTGAGAACTAGTAAAAATGTTTCAATGACAGAGACATTGGCAAGTGGTAGCCACTATGCATCTTAAAGAAGAAAATGCAAAATATGTCATGATTTAATCAGGAAGATGAACAGCTTTTAGTTTACTGTTTTGTCTTTACCAAAAGGTTTTTTGTGGAAGGACTGAGTTGGCTTCTTTTTCTGGTGAATGATGTTTAAGTAATTACTGAAGGAGTTACAGTGTTTCTTGAGTAGCACTAGCAGAACATATTTAAAATATAATTGATTTGTGAGTCAGTTTCTGGTTTATAGATTCCAAACTCTATAGGGGCCAAGCTATTCATAGCTCTTCAAATTAGGTTTTCATACTTCTACATTAGCTTTGGTGATTCACAGAGACCTCAATGACTGAGTATAATAAGCAATTAAATGTTGTTAAGTTTTTAGCTGAAATTAAAACCAGAGGGGGGAAAACCCTAATTAAACAGAACTTTGATTTTACCAGTTTATCATTTGATCTAAAAAGAACTAAACAGCACTGAAGGTGAATGGGAGTTAAGGAATTTACAATAACAATTCTTGTAACTCTTCAACTCATTCCTTTCTTATTTTTATTTTCTTGATTCTCTTTTATGTAAATAATGATATTTTAAGAGATTGTGTCAAGCAGACATTTTGTTGTTTAACAGGATGCATGCAGTGTGTGATTGGCAAGTATTTTAATTGCTCTCCTGGTATTCAATAAAGTTGAAGGTTACTTACAAAAATAATCAGTTAATTCTAACATCTATTTCATGGGATTAGAAGGATCTTTGTGATTTAATGCTAAACCCTCAATAGAACCAGAGAATGTGGATCTCTACATCAAGGAATTGATGGTCACATATCACTGTATTGATAATTTCTTCAATGTGCCATAGACTCCATGCTTCTGTGTATTTTCCTATTTCTTTCCTTAAATTTAAATTCTTCTTTCCTCATACCTATTCCCTTCTTCACCATTTTTGGGTTTGGTAAAATTTGTTCAACTTGTCAATTTTGTAAATTATTTGATAAAGAGAAAAAGAGGGAAAATGTCTAAGAGATTCAAGAATATCTAGTTTTGAAAAAAAATATTATTAGAACTTCAAAAAAGAAATCAAAATTAACTATTCAAGCTAACCAGGAATTATCAGCAAGGCTCAGATAGGGATGCACATGATCAGTTCATGTACAATGGCTATAGTGACAACATTAATGTGTAAGTCCCAGATTCTACACTCCTTCTCTTAGTCTAGGATTTCTGATCTAATATTCTTTGTTTTTTATTTCTTATAATTACTTACTTTTTATTTTAATTTCATTTTAATTATTTGATTTGTTATAAATTATATTTAATGTAAAACCCTGATACATTTTTGTGAGTGGGCAAAAGATACAGAAATAGTCACCAATAAATGAACAAACATATTGAATTGACAAATAATCATTCATAGACTGAACTAAAGTTTTCACAATGCACAGTGATAATAATGATTGTTGGATTTTGGTGGTAGGATTTCTGAGTTAACAAGATCTTGATTATCAGTCCTGTGAAAAATCAGTGACAGACTGGAAATTTACCCCACTGCAATGTTTTATGCCAATTAACCATATTTTACTTGCTTTTTCTTTGTCCTTAGGCAATATTTTCAAGATGCCATCCTCAGAAAAGTCACTGAAACCACATTTATCCTTCACTCGAGTCCCCACCAGAATTCTCAAAATGACAGATTTATATTGCCTACTAACACTGTTCCCAGCTCCCATATATTTTGTTCTATCTGCCTTTATGCTCTATGTATTTATTTTCCCTGTCTTCTAGAGTTATCTTCCCCAGGTTCAGGGCATCCAACCTTGTCTTCTGTCTAGACTTTACTGTTTGACTTACTCCTTTATCTAATTTTAATGGCCGAGCCTCTGCTTTAAAGGCAGGTGGTTTTCCTAACCTCTTTACACTTTGCACTTTACCTTTGCTCGGGACTCTGAAAGGATCACATTGTATTATACATTTTGGCTAAGGTTTTTATTTATCTTCTATTTTATCCTTAGTTCTTAGAAAATCTGCCTCCTGGTCCTTGGCTATCTCACCTTCCTTTGTCTTTAACTGGTCAACTGAAGGCCAATGTAAATATTGGACCAAGATTCATTAAATATCCTCCATTGCTTCCATCAATTACTCATTTTCCCACTTTTTTAGGGTTTAAGCATTTGACAAACTTGTATTCAGTTCTAAGTGACATGGATGAGATAAGACACATATCCTTATTGTAGCTTTTATAACTTCCTGCTTATTTGTCTGCCTTCTCCAGTTGGAAAATGGGATTATCTTTAGGCCTCTTCACTTTCACATCCTTTCACCATGAAAATTGTCTGGTACATAATAAGTGATCAGGAAATATTTATTAAATAAAAGAATAAATGAATAGGTGCTATGGTGTTAAGGATGACTAATACTTGACACTTTGACCAATACATTTACAACCTAGTGAACAATTTATTTACAACAGATACTATCAATAGAATTAGCAAATGTGATGTGAGATGATAAAGTAGAAACTGTGCCAAGAGGGCAGATATAGTCTAAATGTGTTATCTGAGAAGACTTTCAAGGGATGGTTGCATCATTCATTCATTCACTCATTCATTCATTTTTTCAACAAATATGATTAAGCTCTTCCTGTATTTCAAGTACTTTGGGTGTTAAAGGTAGGACAGTGAAAAGCACATCAAGGAGCTTGTTCTTGAAAAGTTTTCATTCTTCTAAAAAAAGTAGATACATAACTAAATGGTAAATGAACTAATAAATAAATATGAAAACATCAGACAAATCAATGTTTCCTAGAAGAAAAATATAGTCATTCATGATTGTTCCTTTTCTCTTTTTCCTCAGTTTAGATCCAGCAGTAGGCCGTGTTGGTGCTATTTTCCAAATATGTCCTAAATCTACACTTTTCTACAATTTCATAATGACCACCCCGATTAAAGATACCCTCGGACTTTTTCTGCTCCAGGTTACTTGCATTCAGTATTCCCTCTTCTTGGAATTTGCTTTCTCCAGATCACTGTAAGTCATATCTTCTCAACAATGAGGTCTCAGCTTAAATGTCACTTCTTCAGAAGTGCCATCCTTGCCATCCTATTGAAAGGCACTCTGGCCTAGTATTCACGAACACATTACAGTGGTTTGGTTTAGTGTCCTAACCTTTACCGATTTAATAAAATAACTTCCAAGATGCGTCACATCCACTTCTCTTTGCTCCACTGCTATTATCCTGGCCCCAGTTACCATCTTCTCTCAGCCCCCAGGCCACAATAAATTCTCCCCAGGGTGAGCATTAAAAATATCAAGTCAGATCACCTGATTCCAATTAAAATCAAGATGCTGAATCCACATTAAATCTAGATAACTAGAGACAAAAAATAGAAAAACAGTGAGTTTTTTGTTTTTTGTTTTGTTTTGTTTTTTAAAACAAGACTTGTGAGGAGAGATGTGTGAGGAACTGGTGTGTGTCCATGGTAGGGTGCTGGTTGAGGGAAAGCAATACCTTCATCCTGGAACAGAGAGCAGTCCAGCTAAGCTAGGGCAGGGGAGATGCTGGAATTCTGCGTGTGCTCCTGTCTCCAACCTTCCCCAACCCCCTCACCAATTTCTCTTGTAATAAGCAATCCTGTCTCCACACCTGCTGACTCAGGCCTCTTGTCCAAGTGTCCCCAAGAGTAAAATCAGGGTAACTTAGAGTGCTGTGCTTGTGAGGAGCTGAGAAAAACGGCTGGCAAATAATTGATCTGGGCAATTTCTTCTCTAACTCATTCTTTCCAAATTCTTATACCTGGAGAATTACAATTCAAATAGCACCTTGTTCTAATGATATTTCTTACTAGAGGACAGAGAGGGAAAGTTTGACCTAAGGAAATGTTTTATGAAGTGTGGAGTGATTGATTGATTGTGGTTTTCTGGTCTTTGGATCTCTATACTCCAAAGCTCATTGATGGCCCTCCAGTCCTATCCCCTGAGCTCATTATAATTAACATAGATATTGATTTAGGTTTTTTTAAGGCAACAATTTATATGAGAATAGAAAAGAATAGTCTCCATAACCTTACAAATTACTGAATGTAAGGAAATTAGAATTTAGAATATGAAGGCATAATAAAATATATTAGGCATACAGGTCTCAGGTGTTTTGCTGGAAAACATTTTGGAATGAAGTTTTTAAAAGGAAGAAAAGAATCCAGAATATATGAAAAGGCATATGGAGTAAAAATGATCAAATGCCTGAGTAAAATTTATCATTGTCTTAAAAGATATATAAAACCAAAGGAAAAGAAAAAGTGTTAAAATTACTACAGAATTAAATATGTATATATAATATAAACTGGTATCAACATATTCTTTGAATGTCAAATATATAAGAATAAATTTAACAAAAGATGTTCACGATTTCTACAGAAAAATATACAAACGTTTATTAAGAGATATTAAAAGATACCTAAATAGATGAAGAAATATACCATGTTCATTGAATGGAAGACTTAATAGCATAAATATGTCAACTTTTCCCAAATTGATTTATAGCTTGAGTCTAATAAAAATCTCAACTGGATTTTTCATGGAACTTGAAAAAATGATACTCAAATTTATATGGTGAATAAAGGTCAAGACTACCTAGGACATTTCTGAATATAGGCAGAGGGATGGAAAAAATGCCCAAAGGAACACAGAGTCCACAGTCAAATTGCATTTCATGCAATTTTGTGTAAGAGAAAGGTGGCATGGAAAATCAATATAGAAAGGAAGTACTGTTCAATAAATTAAACAAAAAAATGATTATCAATGTAAACAAAAAAGGAAAAATTATATCTCAGCAATTTAGTTATTGTGTAATAAACTCTGCTTACTTGTAAAGACAAACTCCAGATGTACAAAGGACTTAAGTATCACATACAACATTTTTATAAATTTAGAAATCGTAGGTATATATATTTCAGAACTTTGGATAAGAACAGTTTTGAAATAAGTTTTAAAAATCATTGATGAAGCATTTTTGGTTTTAAATTTGTTTTTTACTTATCTCATCTAGAGATAACAAGAGTTAGAGAAGATGCGGATTTATAGAATTTCTTAAGTGTTCCTGTAGAAGTATAAGTTGGCACAACTACATTGGAAAACTATTTCAAAAATGAGCAATTACATTGGTTGTGACTCAGCAGTTTTAAGCATATTCCGAAGAGGAACTCTTGTGCATATGTAATAGGAAATATGAATACAAGGATGTTGCAGAACCACCTACAACAACAAAACTCTACATAACCAAATAACCCTCAACAGAAGAATGAATATCACAGCAGCACAACAGAATATTTTATAGCTGTCATGAGGCACCTGGCTGGCTCAGTTGGTTAAGCATCAGACTCTTGATTTTGACTTAGGCCATGATCTTACTATTGTGAGATCGAGCCCAGTGTCAGGCTCCAAGCTTGGTGTGGAGCATGCTTAAGATTCTCTGTCTCAACCTGGATGTAAATTAAAAAATAAACTTAAAAAAATTATTAAAAAAAAAAGATTCTCAGGGCGCCTGGGTGGCGCAGTCGGTTAAGCGTCCGACTTCAGCCAGGTCACGATCTCGCGGTCCGTGGGTTCGAGCCCCGCGTTGGGCTCTGGGCTGATGGCTCAGAGCCTGGAGCCTGTTTCCGATTCTGTGACTCCCTCTCTCTCTGCCCCTCCCCCGTTCATGCTCTGTCTCTCTCTGTCCCAAAAATAAATAAACGTTGAAAAAAAAAATTAAAAAAAAAAAAAAAGATTCTCTTTCTCCCTCTTCCTCTGCCCCTCTCCCACTTGTGTGCACACTTTCTCTCTCTCAAATGAAAAAAAAAAGAATATTATATGGCTATCAGAACAAATGGTTTATAGTTACATAGATGACTTTTAACAATCTAATATTAAATTAAGATGCAGGTTTCTAAATATGTCATACATCATGAAGTAATTTCTATAAAGGTAAAAACAACAAATATAAAGTATATACCTATTTTTTAACTTTTATTAAAAAAAATTTTTTTACGTTTATTTATTATTGAGAGACAGAGTGAGACAGAGCATGAGCATGGGAGGGGCAGAGAGAGGAGGAGACACAGAATCCGAAGCAGGCTCCAGGCTCTGAGCTGTCAGCACAGAGCCCGACACTGGGCTCGAACCCACCAATTGCGAGATCATAACCTGAGCCGAAGTCAGACACCCAATCGACTAAGCCAGGCACCTCTATACCTACTTTTTAGACACACATAGATATGAAGAATAAAAATTAAAAAACAGGAAAGTGATGAGTGGAAAAGTTTCAATTCATGGGGTGGGTGCCTCAGTGGTTGGGCTGACAGCATGGAAGATAAAGTGATGATTGTATGGTTATTATGAAGGTCTAACTCTTCTTTTTAGATAATGGTTTTATGGTTCTGTATAATATTAATATAAATAAGAAATATATAACTAAATGAAAGGGCACCCTGGAAGAAACTGAAACCATAAGATTATATTATAAATGAAAAATGTGGTTAATCTAAATCAATGTCCTTGAGGTCTAGTTTTTAAAAAAATCAGATGTCGCCCATCTCCTTTACATTTTCTGGGCTCCTTTTGGATGTAAAAAAAAAAAAAGTAGTTTGTGACAGTGTGGCCAATACTTTTGGTCCTTTGCATCATATTCCCTCTGTTTACCTCTGAATTTGGCTTCAGGTTTTGATGGAACATTTCTCATATAGGATGATACTATCCTCTTAATGTACCTTCTTTGCCTGTCTGCTTTTCTTTCTCAAGGTTTTGTCTAAAACCCGGGAAATCTCTTAACAGGTGCCAGGAAAAGAAAAAAAAGGGAATTAACACCCTTTTTAGGACAACCCCCAACCATCGGTGAATGGAAGTGTGTGATATATGTCCGAACCTCCTTTCCTTTGAGGGAACATTCTAAGGCTCATTTTATATTTTTTCTCAAGGGGGTCTCTAGAGGAATTGAGTTCCATGCACCACAGATGCTATCAGCTCAGTAAAATACCTTGTACTGGCTTTTTCCTCTTTTCTACATCTCTCTTGGATTCTCTTATTCCATTTTTAAGGAATATATAACTTTGAAATAAACTGTCTGATTGCAAATAATTGTCTTGGACTCTCCCTACGGAGCACTCAAATGATAAAGGAATCGAGCACAGTGATGATGGAATGATGGTATATGCCACTTCTTTATCCATTCATCAATCCATTGATGGACACTTGAGCTAGTTCCATAATTTGGCTATTGTGGATAGTGCTGCTATGAACATTGGGATACATGTATCCTTTCAAATTAGTATTTTTGTATTTTTCAGGTAAATAGCGAGGAGTGCAATTGCTGGATCATAGGGTAGTATTATTTTTAACTTTTTGAGGAAACTCCATACTGTTTTCTAGAGTGGCTCCACCAGTTTGCATTCCCACCAACAGTGCAAGAGGGTTCCCCCATTTTTTTCTCAATCTGAGTGTGGCCTCACCATAGCTTACCCAAAGGCAATTTGGTTATAACACATTTAAACATGATTTGAGTTATATCTGAATTCTCCAATGCCCTTCTTACATAGCTCTTTCTTTACTGAATAAAGATAGGGATATGGAGCATATCATTTAATAAACTCTTAATAAGTGATATTACATGTTAGCAAATATAGTAGTGTTTAAAG
Source organism: Prionailurus bengalensis (assembly GCF_016509475.1). Taxonomy (NCBI): domain Eukaryota; kingdom Metazoa; phylum Chordata; class Mammalia; order Carnivora; family Felidae; genus Prionailurus; species Prionailurus bengalensis. Next base: position 41,801,490 of record NC_057346.1, read on the forward strand.
ACAAAAGGATGAACAATGCAAGGTTTATGCCCTGGAAGAGCCTATGCATTATTTTTTTGTTGTTTTGTTTGTTTGTGTTTGTTTTCATTTTTGTTTCAAGTTTATTTATTTATTTTGAGGGAGAGAGAGAGAGAGAGAGAGAGAGAAGGAGAAAGAAAGATTGAGGCAGAGAGAGAGGGAGAGAGAAGATCCCAAGCAGACTCCACCCTGTCAGTGCAGAGCCTGATGTGAGGCTCAGTCCAGTGAACCATGAGATCATCACCTGAGTTGAAATCAAGACTCGGATGTTCAACCAACTGAGCCACCCTGGAAGAGCCATGCATTATTTACTGACAGGCTTCATCCAGCTTTCTAGAAAGAATTGCAATTACATAGGTCTTCATGTCAAAAATTTAGATATCATGTGAAGCAGACATGCCCTTTGCATCACGTTGGAATTTCATAGTTTTTGCAGACCTCTTCTTTCTCTTCACCAGCTTGGCCCATTTTATGGGCTTAAGTTTTGGTTTCTCTGACTTACCTTAACTTTTCCACTAGGGTGGCTAAGTTAATCCTAGAACTTCAATTTGATTAACTGGGACCATAATCTTCACTTACCCTTTTGTAGGCTCCTGTACTTAGGAACTGATCACTTCTTCTTTCAATAACCATCTACTTGTGGCCAGTTATCAATTTCTATTGAGTCTATCCACTTCTGTCCAACTCCATTGCCACTACCCTGGTGCAAGCTATAATCCTTTCTTATCCAGACCAATGTAATAGCCTCTTTGTTGGACTTCCCACTTCAAATCTTTAATCAGTTTCTACAATGTACAGTAATGAGCACAGGTCTATCAATACATCTGTCATTCCCTCACAGCCTTTCAGTGACTTGCCACTGAAGTTAAAATAATGGACAAAATCTTTATCATGGCCTATGAGGCTAAAAGTTTTGCCACCAATTCCAAAGTGTGGGGAGGTTCCTACACCACAAACACGCAATTCTCTGGATACCAACTGGGTATCCTACAATTCAACTCAGTTCTGACACTATCTACTCAGATATAGCATCAGATGCCTCAGGTTAAGGGTTCAGTCCTGTAAGACTGCCCCCCAACCCCCTTGGATGCCAACCACTTGTTCAGGTTGTTATCTGTTCCTCTGAGCAACCTGCTACAGACTGAAAGTTCTCATGACCTCCTCCTTGGGTTTTATTAATTTGCTAGAATGGCTTACAGAACTCAGGGAACGTGCTTACTCACTAGCTTTCCAGTTTACTACAGAGAGGTATAACTTAGGAACAGCTAGACAGAAGACACCATAAGGCAAGGTATGGGGAAAGTGTGTGGAGCTACCTTGCCCTCTCCAGTTATACCACTCTCCCTGAATCTCTACATGTTCACCATCCTGGAAGTTCTCTGAACTCATCCTTTTAGGTTTTTATGGAAGCTTCATTACAAAAAACATGACTAATTATATCATTGGCCATTGGCAATTGCCCCTCTCCCCTCTGGGAGATCAGAGTGTGGGACTGAAAATTTCAATCCTCTAATCAAATGGTGGTCTCCTTGGACAAGCAGCCCCCATCCTTAGGGGGGATCCAGATGTCACCTTTTTAATGTAACAAAGAACACTTTTAGAGCTCTCATCACTTAGGAATTTCCTCGGGTTTTAGGAGCTTTGTGCCAGCAGCAATGGGGGACAAAGACCAAACATATATTTCTTATTATAAATCACAATACCACAGAGGTCTTGAATAATCTGAACACTACCTCCCTGTCCAGCCTTAACTCAAGTCTCATCAGTGGTGCCCTTTGTGTTTTAGCTGGAATAATCTTTCTTCTACCTAAACATTGTGTATTTCTGTCTGCCATAGAATCTTCACATATGCTGTAACTGGTATTCAGAATGCTTTTCTCTGCCTTCCCTCTCCCAAACAACCAATAGTGAATTAACTCCCTCCCATCCTTCAGATGTGTGGTACAGAATTGGAAAGGTGCCCATGAAATCAGTTTCTTCCTCTTGGGCACAAAGCTAAAATTTATTTCCCTATCTTTCTGCATTTAGGGTGAAACCATCTAATTAGCTGTCTCCAACAGAAAGTGAGTAGAAGTTAGTGTGTCACTTGGCTGAAGCAAGTTAGAATGTATGTGCCATTTGCACGCTCTCTTTCTTTCCTTCTCACGGGTGACACATATTGAAGGTAGCTGAAGTCTTAGATACCAGAAGCCTGGGTGCCTGAGCTGTTGTTTGGAGGACTATGCTCAGGAGTAAAGGTTCCTGATTGGGCATATCCATACTGACTTCATGTAAGTTTAGCCAGTGATACATGAGGTTGCAATGGCAGTCCTGTTTTCTCTTTCATTAATTGAGGACTTTAGCTTAGCAATCTCTTCATTAGGGAAGTCTTTCCTGACTGCCACCTCTCCCTCCCACATCCACCACACACACACATAAATCGTCATGGAATTGCTTAACTTCCTTTCATAAGAGTTTTCCTGTTTATGTGTGCAATTATGTGATTAATGTTCATTTCTCCTACACTGGACTGTACCTCCTTGTCTTTTTTTTTTTACCTCACTATTTTATCCATTATAGGCACATAATAAATATTTTTGAATGGAATAAATGTAAATTGACTGACCACCTGGAAATATCATGCTGCCTAAATTTGAGCCTAGAAGATTCTGATATTGCTCTGCTGCCTGGACTACACTTCTTCTCCATAAAGAATGACAAAAACGTGCAATCCAGCTGGGCATCTCACCCCGTGAGTGATGCCCAACTATTCTTTCGCAATCTGGTTAACTTCCAGGTGCTAAATTTCATTCAAATTTCTACTGAAAACTGGCCCATACCCCTCCCATCAGCAGGCAGTTTTGCTCGAGGTGGTGGCTTTCAGAACTTCAATTACATTCTTATCTGCAAAGTTAGAGTCTATAATTCCTGAAGTTATCTGCTTTCAGTCCTTCACTCTGTGTATTTATGTGTGTGTGTTTGTGTGTATGTGTACTTGCTCATGTGCATATGAATGTGTTCATTTAGGTCCCAAGAAACCTTGACTTTGAAGAGAAATAAATAATGTCCTTGTGACTTTCTCTCAAGCATGGAAATGTATAACACAGTTAATTTGGTTATTTTTCCCATAATTACCATTAGCTAACCCTGAATTCCAATTTCACAATGTCAGCGGCAAACTATTAAGCATGTTACAGTGTTTCTCCCTTTGAAAGAGTATGGTAAGTTATTTTCACCCTAAGATATTTATGATATAATATACATGTTTTATTAAGTGCTTTGGCAAAGTTAATTTTTTATCTTGGAACATTAACATTTATATCATTACTAAAGTTACAATATTTTAGCCTAGTGGTATTTCAGTACCTACATTCTACATAAATATTAAACTTTGGCTGAGAAATCATATAATACCTTAAGTTTATATTGTGATTTACAGTTTTAGTATATGTTTCCGGCACATTTTCTTATTTATTCATTGCCAAACAAAAACAAAGACAATTATGCCATTTTGTGTGTGTGGAACCTGGGTTTCAGGGACGTGATCTGTTTTGATCAAAGTCATGAAGCCAGTGAAAAGCAGAGACAAAGCTTTCTTTTGATTCCAGTTACCAGAGGTTTCAGAAGACACCTTACATTTCTTATTTTCCCTAGAAGCCCCAGAATGAGAATACTTCACTATCCATACCTGAGTTTCTCTAGGCTTCACAACCCCCATCCTCATGTTTTTCATGATGTTGGGACTGACTCCTCTAATGCCAAGGTCATCAGCAAAGGTATTGCATTCCCCAGAAAGCCAAACTTGGTTAAAGCTGCTCCTTTTTTCTTTCTTTTTTTTCCTTGCTTCCTCGAGTCAATAAGCAAGTACTTTCTAAGTATCAGTCAGCTTGGTATTATGAAGGACACATGTAAGTAAACATGACCCAGCGACTGACATTTAAGAAGCAGATAATCAAGAAAGAAAATTTGCATGCGTGAAACAATAACACCAATACCATGAGACTTTACAATTTTAGACCATATTAAAAGGAAGAAGGAAACTAATTGAGACACAGAGAGACAGAAGGACTTATCCAAAGTTTCACAGCAAACTGGCTGGACAGAGATTCAGGCATCAACCTTTTGTCACAGATATGACTCAGCCCATTCACTGGAGGTAAATGATGTGGGATTTCAGGAAAAAAAGCTTACCACAAAGCCTCTTCAAGACAAGGGCTACTTTGGGAAGGGGGAATGGTGTTTAGTTCACATGGAAAAATATAAGTAAAGGGAGCAATGTGGAGGTGGGCATGGGGACTTCTTAAAAGAGGAACAAAAATTGACCTGCTTATTAAGGGCCTGTGATGTGCCAAACACTGAGATAAATGTTTTATAAACACCATTTCCTGTTATCTTAACCACATATGTGAAAACAGTGTATTTATGAAGTCTACTTCATATCCATGCTTTATAGTGTACTTGGTGGAACTTTAAATTTCATACAATAAGGGAAATTGCTCAGTATTGAGAGCCCATTGTCAGCTTATGAATGTTCTTTAGTAGTGAATATGAAACTGGAGAACTTTGCCTCTTTCGTATACTTTCTTTTTTAAAAAATGGTTACTTATTTTTGAGAAAGAGAGAGAAAGAGTGAGCAGGCAGAGGTGCAGAGAGAGAGAGGGAGAGAGAGAATCCCAAGCAGGCTGTATGCTTTCAAGGCAGAGCCTGATGTTGGGCTCAGTCCCATGAACCACAAGATCATGACCCGAGCTGAAATCCAGAGTTGGATGCTTAACCCATTGAGCCACCCAGGTGCCCCCATTTTCTTTCAATAAATATATACCGGGCTCTTCAAGAAACATTTAAAAGATATAATCTTTGCCTATGGAAACTTAGAGCCTAGTAGGAAGCAAAAAAGAATACAAATAACCATTATAGAATAACAAGGGACCAGAGAAGTGTCAATAATTAGCACAAAGTGAGCACCTTCTATGTACTATATACTATTAGACATACATTATCTGTATGCATTATCTCATTTATTTTCCAAGAACCACCCAAAAGGGCATAACTGTGCCTGTGTTAAGAAAGAGCAATTAAATCTCAGAGTGATTCAGAAAATTGTTCTCAGTCACACAGCTGTACAATTAATTTTCAAGCCAGATTTGACTGACCCAGAGTACATATTCTTCATAGAGTAGGTGATCAATAAAAGGCAGCAGTAACTGTCATGTTATCATTATTTGGAATCTTTGTTTGACAATTACACTCCATACACACATACACACTTCTTTGATAGCAAATTAGAGAGTACCGTTCAACCACACTAATTTAATTAATCTCTGTGATTTTCTTAAAATAATTTTGGATTACTTCTCAGATTCTGATTTCTTACCACATACTTAGTCTTTTTAAATCTAAGTAAAAAGACAGACCTGGGGCACTGGCTGGCTTAGTTGGTAGAGCATTCAACTCTTCATTTTGGGGTCATGAGTACGAACCCCATGTTGGGTGTAGAGATGACTTAAAAAAAAGACAGACCTGTTTTAAGTACTATCTATATCTAGCTGTAAGAGAAAGCCAGAGAATAGCCGCACTGACCTAATTCTGCAGCCTGAATAATACAAATCTTTAAGTGGCAGGTTTGTTGGCAGTGGAAACTCAGTCTTCCCTTGGGTACGTAGTGCTTTTTTGCACCTTTTCTGTGACTTGAGAGTGACTTCCTAGAGTTAAGGTAATAATAGAGCTCTGTTCATTCTGGTTTGCCAAAGATAACCCATTTATGTTCCCAAAATACATAGGAGTGAAGCTCATGAATGTGCCCTTGAAATTGAATCATTATAAAAATCAAAGAATGTGATCTCACGTAAGATATATTTAATTAATCAGAAGAATGCTATTGCCTGCACATCAACACAGTGGCTCACGTTCAAAATGAATTTCTGAATCAGACAATGACAGGTACCTATTTTGTGAATAGTGATATTCTGTCATAAACAGATCTTTCTTTTTGATGAAAAGATTCATGTGCTTTTGTAACTAAGTGGTGATTTGTTGCACTCCTTTTAGCAGGTTTGAATGGGTTCTAATTTTGTTTTTAATTTTTTTAAGTTTATTTATTTATTGTGAGAGAGACACAGACAGCATGAGTGGGAAAGGGCAGAGAGAGAGGGAGAGAGAGAGAATTCCAAGCATGCTCCACACTGTGCAGAGCTTGACACGGGGCTTGAACTCCTGAAACCATGAGATCATGACCTAAGTTGAAAGCAAGAGTTGGATGCTTAACTGACTGAGCCACCCAGGCCCCTTTAGATAGGTTCTAATTTAATCTTCTTTTCTTGGGAATGTGAGTCAGTACCACTCAGTGATGGCACTTCAGGTAGGTGGCAGTGTGGTGAGATAGAAGGGGCTTTGTGTTTTAACGAATCTGGGAACAGATGTCTTAGCATTGTTCCTCATTATTTTGTGTGACTTTGGTGGAGTCATGAAACCTCTCTGATTCTCACTCCACACACAGGTTATTTAGTGGGAGGGTTAAATGATGTGCTTCTGAGTATAGCACAGGTACACAGCAAAATTTCCATGTGTTAATCTTTGAGAAATAAACCTCATTAATACTACTTTTCTCTTCTTGTACTGATTCCTGAACTGCTGGAGGATTGGAGGGCATAAGAGACAGAAGCATCCTCAAAGAGGAAATTGAAATGAACTCTGAGTTGTAGCCCCTTAGTTACAAAGCTGGATTTTCAGGGATCGCCTATTACTCTTATCAAAGACCTGGAAAGTTCTACAATAAGTGCAAGTATGTAGAAGTCAGAGAGGCTTTAGGTCTTCAGTGAGGCAGCAAATTCACATTCTGTAAGACACAGGGCATTTCACTGAGTCCTGTGCAACTTCCTAATTCATTTTGCTGCATTAATAGCCTAATCTGTGTATTTTGCAAAGTCTTATCAGTCACCCCTTTCTGCCTTAACTCCAGGATTTAGGACTCAATTTAAAAGGCAGTTACCTTCGTCTCTCTTCTGAGCATGCAGGAAATGCCCCTGTCACGTAAGTGGACATCTCAGGCATCAAGGGATCTTGTAAAGTCAGCTGCTTCATTCCTGTCATTTAAGCATCTCATCCATTAAGTACCCAGACCTAGCTCTGTTTAGTGTTAAAGGCCAGAAGGGACTAAGCATGCTGGAGGTCGACTCGGTATAGTATTCTGTCAATCAGTGCAGGTTTAAGCCTTCTCTGAGTGCTGATAATGTGTCAATTTGGTTTTTTAAAAGTTCTTAGGAAGATGCTGCAGTATCCTGCAGAAATTGATAGCTGATTGTTCCATTTTGCCTGACCATCCTACTTGTTTCTACTACAGTGGATGCCTTTCACAGTTTTTTATACATTATAAACTCTAATTGAAATATAATTTTTGCCTTTTCTTCCATGGTCTTATTTTATTAAACTTTTCTCTGGTTTCTTTGCAACAAGTAAAAATTCTTCTTTACTTATAAACATTTTTCTAAACAAAAACTGCATCTTAAGATCTACATGTACTAGGTGAAATGTAATCTTAGTTTATCTATTTTTATTACCATTAGCCTCTCAAGACCCATGATATGCTTTAATATATACTAGTTTTACCACAGTGACTTTATATACTCAAAATTCTCAATGTAGATTGATACAATTTGGGGAGGGAAGTTAATTGGACAGCATATATCAACTTTGTCAAGTTGCATTTCATTACCTAGAAATTCTGATATGAAGAATTTAGCATAGAGACACCTATAAGCATAAGCTGTATACTTAAGACTGAAGAATTATTTAAAATAGAAAGTATAAAGGGACAAATTTAAACAGGATTTATTGTGTGATGGACTTGCCAATTTAGGTTCAGCTACTAATTGAATACTGTTAATTGAATACTTGCTAATCTTTAGAAAGAATCAAGTAAAACTATGTAAACTGACTTGGAGACAAATGTATGGCCTGTTGGTAAGTGAAAACACAAAAAGCAAGTTACAGAACAATATGTTAAGATGATCCTGACTTACATGACAATAAAAAGTTGGTAACAACAGTTCCATCATAGGCATTATGGGCACTGGTTTGCAGATTTCTACCTCTTACTTTATACAATATTCTATTATTACAATTATGACAACAATCATTACTTTTATAATAAGTATTAAAAATTAGAGGTAAAAAGCTGTATGCTCTAGGAATCACATTTCAACTATTTACTGATTTGAAAACTTAAACCTGCCTGCAAGTGCTTATAGCAGTTTTATTCATAATTACCCAAACCTGGAAGCAATCAAGATGTCCTTCAGTAAAAGAATGGATAAACAGGCTATGGTATATCCATACAATTGAATATTATTCAGTAATAAAACTAAATGAGCTATCAAGCCATGAAAATACATTTGTGAAAGAAAGAAAGTACTAGGGGTAAAAATAAATAAATAAAACCAATAATGATGAAGGTATGTGAAAGGAACACAAGAGCCAACTGAAAGAGCTCTGAACAATTTGAGCAACAAAATAAAATATGTTACAACTCAAACGATAAAGTATATATCAAAGAATCCATACTTACATAAATAAAATATTGAATAAATAAATAAAAGAAGGGGAGGAGACAAATCTCCCATGCTAAAAATTCCAAATAATTTATTTTAATATTCCTACCTCAGGGAGGTGGGGCATAATTTCTCACACCAAAAGTGCCCATCATGAGTTCCTTCCACAGAGTATAATATGGAAAGTGATTTTTTAAAATAAGAGTAACTTTTTGAGTTAATTGTGACAAATACTACCTCCACCAAAAGATCAAGGTCAATATGAAGAATGATAAGTCATGCTGATATTATGTACACTTGATATAATGTGATGAAATGACACTTTACCTTTGTGATCTTCCATCTAAAACCCCATCTAATCATGAGGAAAAAAAACAGACAAATTCCTACTGATGCCTGACTGGTACTGTTGGAAGCTATGAAGGTCATCAAAAACAAGGGAAGGCTGAGGAACTTTACGGTTAAAGGAGCCCAAAGAGACAAAGGAATGAAGTATAATATGGAATCCTGGATGGGATCCAAAAAGAGAAAGAGAATATTAGGTTAGAATAAGAAAATATGAATAAAGTATGGACTTAATAATAATCTTTTAATATGGGTTCATCAAGTATAGCATATGTAAAAAAGTATACATGTGCTTTGATATTTTCTTGGTATAAGAACCATTTTTTAAAAATTTTTTAAATTTAAATCCAGGCTAATTAGCATACAGTGCAATAACAATTTCAGGAGTAGAATCCAGCGATGCATCACTTACATATAACACCCACTGCTCATCCCAACAAGTGTTTTCCTTAATGCCCTTGCCCATTTAGCCCATTCCTCACCTACAACCCCTCCAGCAACCCTTAGTTTGTTCCTTATAATCAAGAGCTCTTGTGTTTTGTCCCCCTCCTTGTGTTTATATTACTTTTGCTTCCCTTCTGTTATGTTTATCTGTTTTGTATCTTAAAGTCCTCATATGAGTGAAGTCATATGATATTTGTATTTCTCTGAGCAATTTTGCTTAGCATAATACACTGTAGTTTTTTCCATGTTGTTGCAAATGGCAAGATTTCATTCTTTTTTATTGCCAAGTAATACTCCATTGTATATATATTACCAGATTTTCTTTATCCATTCATCTGTCAATGGATATTTGGGCTCTTGCCTTACTTTGGCTATTGTCAATGGGGCTGCTATAAACATTAGGGTGCATGTGTACCTTCAAAACACACTTGTATCCTTTGGATAAATACCTAGTAGTGCAATTTCTGGGTCATACGGTAGTTCTATTTTTAATTTTTTGAGGAAACTCCATACTGTTTTTCAGAGTAACTGTACCAGTTTGCATTCCCAACAGGAGTGCAAAAGGATTCCTCTTTTTCCACAACTTTGCCAACATCTGTTGTTGTCTGAGTTGTTAATTTTAGCCATTCTTACAGGTGTGAGGTGGTATCTCATTGTAGTTTTGATTTGTATTTCCCTGATGATGAGTGATGTTGAGCATTTTTTCCTGTGTCAGATGGCCATCTGCATTTCTTCTTTGGAAAAGTGTCTATTCATGTCTTCTGCCCATTTCTTCACTGGATTATTTGTTTTTGCGTGTTGAGCTTGATAAATCTTTATAGATTTTGGATACTAACCTGTAATCTGATATGTCATTTGCAAATATCTTCTCCCATTTTGTGGGATGCCTTTTAGTTTTGCGGATTGTTTGCTTTGCCGTGCAGAAGCTTTTTATCTTGATGAGGTCACAATAGGACATTTTTGCTTTTGTTTCCCTTGCCTCTGGAGTTGTGTTGAGTAAGAAGTTGCTGCGGCTGACGTCAAAGAGGTATTTGCCTGCTTTCTCCTTGAGGATTTTGATGGCTTTCTGTCTTACATTTAGGTCTTTCATCCACTTTTGAGTTTATTTTTGTGAATGGTGTTAAGAAAGTGGCTCAGGTTCAGTCTTCTGCATGTCGCTGTCCACTTTTCCCAACACAACTTGCTGAAGAGACTCTCTTTATTCCATTGGATATTCTTTCCTGCTTTGTCAAAGATTAGTTGACCACATATATAGTTGTGGGTTCATTTCTGTGCCTTTTCTGGTTCCATACAAATTTTAGGATTGTTTGTCCTAGCCCTGTGAAGAATGCTGGTGTTATTTTGATAGGGATTGCATTGAATATGTAGATTGCTTTGGGTAGTATCGACATTTTAACAATATTTGTTCTTCCTGTCCAGGAGCATGCAATCTTTTTCCATTCTTCAATGTCTTTCATAAGCTTTCTATAGTTTCCAGTGTATAGATTTTTCACATCTTTGGTTAGATTTCTTCCTAGGTATTTTATGGTTTTTGGTGCAATTGTAAATGGGGTTGATTCCTTGATTTCTCTTTCTGTTGCTTCATTATTGGTGTATAGGAATGCAACCAATTTCTGTGCATTGATTTTGTAGCCTGCGACTTTGCTGAATTCATGGATCAGTTCTAGCAGTCTTTTGGTGGAATCTTTTGGGTTTTCCATATAGAGTGTCATGTCATCTATGAAGAGTGAAAGTTTGACGTCCTTCTGGCCAATTTGGATGCCTTTTATTTCTTAGTGTTGTCTGATTGCTGAGGCTAAGACTTCCAATACTGTGTTGAATAACAGTGGCGAGAGTGGACATCCCTGTCTTGCTCCTGACCTTAGGGGGAAAGCTCTCAGTTTTTCCCCCTTAAGGATGATGTTAGCCTTGGGCCTTTCATTTATGGCTTTTATGATCTCAAGGCCTGATCCTTCTATCCCTAGTTTCTTGAGGGTTTTTATGAAGAAGAGATGTTGTATTTTGTCAAATGCTTTCTCTGCATCTATTGAGAGGATCATGTGCTTCTCCTACTTTCTTTTATTAATGTGATGCATCACATTGATTGTTTTGTGGATTTTGAACCAGCCCTGCAACCCAGGTATAAATCCCACTTGATTGTGGTGAAAAATTCTTTTAATGTATTGTTGGATCTGGTTGGCTAGTATCTTGTTGAGAATTTTTGTACCCATGTTTATTAAGGAAATTGGTCTATAGTTCTCCTTTTTAGCAGGGTCTTTGTCTGGTTTTGGAATCAAGGTAATAATGGTCTCATAGAATGAGTTTGGGAGTTTTCCTTCCACTTCCTATTTTTTTTGAACAGCTTCAAAAGAATAGGTATTAACTGCTTTTTGGTAGAATTCCCCTGGAAAGCCAACTGGCCCTGGACTCTTGTTTTTTGGGAGGTTTTTGATTACTAACTCAATTTCTTTACAGGTTATGGGTCTGTTCAAATTTTCTATTCTTCCTGTTTCAGTTTTGGTAGTTTATATGTTTCTAGGAATTAGTTCATTTCTTCCAGATTGCCCAATTTATTAGCATATAATTGCTTGTAATATTCTCTTATTGTTTGTATTTCTGTAGTGTTGGTTGCGATCTCTCCTCTTTCATTCTTGATTTTATTTATTTAGGTCCTTTCCTTTTTCTTTTTGATCAAACTGGCTAGGGGTTTACCATTTTTGTTCTTTCAAAGAATCACCTCCTGGTTTCATTGATCTGTTCTACTGTTTTTTCAGTTTCGACAGCATTGATTTCTGCTCTAATCTTTATTATATCCTGTCTTCTGCTGGTTTTGGGTTTTATTTGCTGGTGGTTTTTGTTTTTTTCCAGCGCTTTGAGGTGTTAGGTTAGGTTGTATATTTGAGACCTTTCTCCTTTTTTTAGGAAGGCCTGGTTTACTATATACTTTCCTCTTATGACCACCTTTGCTGTGTCCCACAGGTTTTGGGTTGTGGTGTTAATCATTTTCATTGCCCCCATGTACTTTTATATTTCCTCTTCAATTTCTTGGTTAATCCATTCATTCTTTAGTAGAATGCTCTTTAATATCCGAGTATTCATGTTCTTTCCAAATGTTTTCTTGTGGTTGATTTTGAGTTTCATAGTGTTGTGGTCTGAGAATATGCAAGATATCATCTCAATCTTTTTGTACTTGTTGAGGGCTGATTTGTATCCCAGTTTGTGATCTAATCTGCTGAATGTTCCATGTGTACTTGAGAAGAATATGTATTCCACTGCTTTAGGATGAAATATTCTGAATATATCTGTTAAGTCCATCTGGTCAAGTGTGTCATTCAAAGCCATTGTTTCCTTGTTGATTTTATGGTTATATGACCTGTCCATTGCTGTAAGTGGGGTTTTGAAGTACCCTATTATTATGGTATTATCGTCAATGAGTTTCTTTATGTTTGTGATTAATTTATTTATTTATTTGGGCATTTAACGTTGGGGGCATAAATGTTTACAATTGTTAGATCTTCGTGGTGGATAGACCCCTTATTTATGATATAATGCCCTTCTTCATCTCTTGTTACAGTCTTTATTTTAAAATCTAGATTTTATGGTATAAGTATGGCTACTCCAGCTTTCTTTTGGCAACCATTAGAATGATAGATAGTTCTCCATTCTCTTACTTTCAATCCTAAGGCATCTTCAGATCTAAAATGGGTCTTTTATAAACAACATATAGATGGATCTTGTTTTCTTATCCATTCTATTACCCTATGTCTTTTGATTGACTCATTTAGCCTATTGATATTTAGAGTGACTACCGAAAGATGGTTTTATTTTCATTGTGTTGCCTGTAGAATTGGAGTTCCTGGTGATATTCTGTGGTACTTCCTGGTCTTTGTTGCTTTTGGTCTTTTTTGTTTTGTTTCATCTTTTCTTCCCTCAGAAAGTCCCCCTTAAAATTTCTTGCAGGGCTGGTAGTAGTAGTCATGAACTCCTTTAGTTTTACTTGTCTGGGAAACTCCTTATCTATTCTTCTATTTTGAATGACAGCCTCTCTGGATAAAGAATTATTGGCTGCATATTTTTCTGATTCAGCATGCTGAATAAATACAGCCACTCCTTTCTGGACTGCCAATTTTCTGTAGATAGGTCTGCTGTGAACTTGATCTGTCTTCCCTTCTAGTTTAAGGACTTTTTTCCCTTGCTGCTTTCATGCTTCTTTTCTTGCCTGAGTAGTTTGTGAATTTAACTATGATATGTCTTGTTGGTGGTCGGTATTTTTTTTTTAATCAAATGGGATTTCTCTGTGCTTCCTTGATTTTGATGTCTGTGTCTTTCCTCAGGTTAGGAAAGTTTTCCACTATGATTTGCTCACATGAGGCTTCTCCCCCTTTTTCTCTCTATTCATCTTCTGGGACTCCTATGATTCAAATGTTATTCCTTTATAATGAGTCACTGAGTTCTTTAATTCTTATATCGTGCTCTTTTGACTTAGTTTACTCTTTTTTTTTTTGCTTCTTTATTATCTATAATTTTGTCATCTATATCTCTGACTCACTGTTCTGCTTTATCCCTCCTTGCTGCTATGGCATTCATTCGAGAATGCATCTTAGTTATAGCATTTTTTATTTTATCCTGACTAGATTTTACTTCTTTATATCTGCAGAAAGAGATTCTTGTTTTTTTTCAACCCCAGCTAGTATCTTATTATTGTGATTCTAAATTCTAGTGCAGACATCTTCCTTGTATCTGTATTATTAAGTCCCTGTCTGTCATTTCTTCCTGTTATTTCTTTTGGGGTGAATTTCTTCTTTTTATCATTTTGGAGAAGAACAAGAATTAATAAAATATAAAATAAAAATTAAACAATTAAGAACAACACAAAAAATCAGATAAAGGAAGCTAGATCCTAGGTGTGTTTTGGTCTGGTTGCTGAAAGAAGCTTGATAGAATAGAGAAAAAAGGGAAAGAAAAAAAATAAGAAAATGTTTAAAAATTTTAAAAATATATACAATAAAATAGGACAAAATGAAATGAAGAAAGTAAAATAGAGTAAAAACTTTACAAAAAATTTAAAATGTAGTAAAAAATTTAAAAAATATATGAAAACAAAATACAAATATATTTTTCTCTTTCTGTATCCAAGAATAAGAAAAGATAAAGAGAAAAAAAAAGAATAGATGGACCAGCAAACAGAATGAATTCTGAATGAAATTACATCCAGTTTCCTCTAGAAGTCAAACTATGAAACACTTTGTAACCTCTACACTAAGCAGAGGGAGAGACTTGTGGTCGTCTTCTAGGGCTTGGTTGGTGCCATCGGATGAGACTTAGTGTAATGGCTCCATTTTCCACTAGATGACACTGCTGAGCTTTTTGGGGTGGATAGGTGGGATAGGTGTGGCACGTGTGCATGGGTATGCTAAGGCATGGGAGAGGTGAAAATGGTATCACCTAGCTTCCAAGTCTCTAGCATCAGAAGTCTGTGCTCTCACCAACTGGCCATCAGACAACCCCCCCAACCCCCCCGCTTTGTCTCCAGCTTCCATCTACTCTCCACTTCTACACTGTCTGTGACCAAGCTGTCAGCATGGCAGACGGCACCCCTCTCCCAAGTTTTATCTCAGATGGACCTTGTTTCCAAACCCCTCACTTCTGAGGGCCCTGTGGGTTGGGCCTGCTCTGATCCTCTGTGGGTCTTGTTGAGCAATGGCTGGGTGCTGACTTGCCCCTGGGAATGCTCATGTGACTGTGCTGCTGCAGAGCCCCTGAGACTGTGTCTGGGGGCCAGCCTGCCAAGAAAAAGTTTGTGTGATTGTGTAGCAGCAGTGGTTCAGAGGACTATGGCAAATCCCAACACACAAATGGCATCAGGCCTCACTGCACCCTAGTGTCCTTGTTCCAACGCCAACAAATATTACTGTTCTCCGGGGTCTGCTGCCTTTTCTTGTGGGTATGCACTGCCTCTACCAAATGTCCTTCCAGCAGGACAACCACCTTTCCCCATGTCGCCCAAGGGTCCCCTGGACGTCGCTTTCTTCTCCTGGGGATTATTCCTTCCCACCAGAGCTCCACCAGGTATCGAGCTATGGAACTTACAACTCTGCACTCCCCTACTTATAGAGTCGTAATGGTATTGAAACCTCCTCTTTTCTTTTTGCTCCCTTTCTTGTTCAAACCCTTGTGGTTTCTTTCACTCTTTCTCTCCAGCTGCTTTTGGGGAGAGTGCTTTTTCTGTACTCTCCCCTCTGTCTCTGTCTTCTCTCCACAAACAAAAACACCCCCCAACCTCCACAGCTTCTCTCTCTCCTGTTCACCTCTCCACGCTGCATACCTGCCGAGTTCTGAAGCTCATGTTATGCAGATCATTGTGTTAATCTTCAGATCAATTTTCTAGGTGTTCAAAATGGTTTTTTTACTGATCTAATTGCATTTCATAGAGGAGAGAATCAGACAACTTCCATATTACTCCACCATCATGGTCCCCCCACCCACAACCATTTTTTCCCAAAAATTTTTTTTCAAAAAGAAATGTAGTGTGCAAAATGTGTACAACTGGATTCTACTGAGTAAATTTATAGAAGACTCAAACAAATGGAGAGTCTTACATAAATAACATGAGTATATATATAAAAAAAAAGTTGAGAAACATTGACCTTTCCAGAAATTTAACCAGATTATAAAATCAGATTATAAAAACAGATGAAAATAATATGATATTGGCACATTGACTAACAGATAAAGAAAACAGTATAAGGGCGCCTGGGTGGCTCAGTTGGTTAAGTGTCTGTCTTTGGCTCAGGTCATGATTGCATGGTTTGTGAGTTCAAGCCCTGCGTTTGGCTCTGTTCAGATAGCTCAGAGCCTGGAGCCTGTTTTGGATTCTGTGTCTTCCTCTCTCTCTCTCTGCCCTCCCTTGCTTTTGCTTTCTCTCTCTAAAAAATAAATAAATATTAAAGAATTTATAAAAGAAAGAAAATGGTATAGACAATGTAGCAGTGCACTTTTATCATATTAATTTTCTTTAAATTTATAAAGAGCTTTTTAATAGCAGTATAAAAATTATTTGTCCAATTAAAAAAGAACAAATGATCCATATAAATAATTCACAAAACTGGAAATACAAATGGATCTCTTGAATATGTAAAAAATGTTAAACTTTACTAATAATAAGATATTTACAAATTAAATAATATCTAGTAAGAAGTTGCTATGGCCAAGGTGAAAAAGGTTACTCCCTGTGTTCTTCTCTAGGATTTTGATGGTTTCCTGTTTCCTATTTAGGTCTTTCATCCATTTTGAATTTATTTTTGTGTATAGTGTAAGAAAGTGATCCAGTTTCATTCTTTTGCACGTTGCTGTCCAGTTTTCCCAGCACCATTTGTTGTAGAGACTGTCTTTTTTCCATTGGATGTTTTTTCCTGTTTTGTCAAAGATTAGTTGAGCATATAGTTGTGGGTTTATTTCTGAATTTTCTAACCTGTTCCATTGGTCTATGTGTCTGTTTTTGTGCCAGTACCATACTGTCTTGATGACTACAGCTTTATAATATAACTTGAAGTTCAGAATTACAATGCCTCCAGGTTTTCTTTTATTTTTTTCTTCTTTTAAAGATTTCTTTGGCTATTTAGGGTCTTTTGTGGCTCCAAACAAATTTTCAGATTGTTTGCTCTAGCTCTGTGAAAAAGGCTAGTGGGATACTGATAGGGATTGCATTAAATGTGTAGATTGCTTTGGGTAGTATAGATATTTCAACAATAATTTTTTCCAATCCATGAGCATGGAATGATTTTCCATTTCTTTCTGTCATCTTCAATTTCTCTCATAAGTGTTTTATAGTTTTCAGAGTACAGATATTTTACCTCTTTGGTTAAGTTTATCCTAGGTATCTTATGGTTTTTGGTGCAGTTGTAGTTGGAATCAATTCCTTGATTTCTTTTTCTGCTGCTTTATTATTAGTATATAGAAATGAAACAAGATTCTGTATGTTAATTTTGTATACTGAAAGTTTACTGAATTCCTGTATTGGTTCTAGGAATTTTTTTGGTGGAGTCTTTTGGGTTTTCTATATAGAGTATCATGTCATCTATAAATAGTGAAAGTTTGACTTCTTCCTTGCCAGTTTGGTTGTATCTTATTTATTTTTGTTGTCTGATTGCTGAGGCTAGGACTTCCAGTTCAGTGTTAAATAACAGCAATGATAGTGGATATTACTGACTGTAGAGGAAAATATCTCAGGTTTTTCCCATCAAGGATGATGTCAGCTGTGGGTTTTTCATGTATGGCCTTTATGGTGTTTGTTGAGGTATGTTCCCTTTATTCCTACTATTTTGAGAATTTTTTTCAGGAATGGACATTGTACTTTGTCAAATTCTTATTTTGGCATCTGTTGAAAGGATCATAAGGTTCTTATCTTTTCTTTTATTAATGTGGTGTATTACATTGATTGATTTGCAAATATTGAACCACACTTTCAGCCCTGGACTAAATCCCACTTGATTGTAGTGAATGATACTTTTAATGTACTGTTGGATTCGATTAACTAATAAGTTGTGAAAAATTTTTGCATCTAGTTTCATCAGGGATATTGACCTGTAATTCTTTATGTTAGTGGAGTCTTTGTCTGGTTTTGAAATCAGGGTAATGCTGGCCTCATAGAATGAGTTTGGAAGTTTTCCTTCCCTTTCTATTATTTGGACTAGTTTGAGAAGAATAGGTATTAACTCTTCTTTAAATGTTTCGGAGAATTCCCCTGTAAAACATCTGGCCTTAGACTTTTGTTTGTTGGGAGATTTTTGATTACTGATTCAATTTCTTTACTGGGTATTGGTCTGTTCAAGTTTTCTATTTCTTCCTGTTTCAGTTTTGGTAGTTTACATGTTTCTAGGGATTTATTTATTTCTTCAGGAATGTCCAATTTGTTGGCATGTAATTTTTCATAATAATTTCTTATAATTATAAGAATTACAAATTAAATCATGTAGATTGAAAAGTTTGCTAGGGGTAATGGATGGGGATGGGGAAACAGCTTCATTTTCATGTTGAATTATAGATTAATATGACTTTTATGGGGATCACTTTACTTAATCTATCAAAATTTGCACTAAACACATATTTTCATCTAGAAAATTTTATTTTAATAGCATTTAACAGATACCATGAAATATAATGAAGAACAATCATCATTGCATGCTTTTAATGATAAATATTAGAAACAAACTTATTTTATATCTAGCAATGCTTAGTGCAATACTATGCAGCTGTTACAAAGATATATCTGTATATACTGGTCTCCATAAATATATCATTCAGCAAAACAATGCAAGATACACAACAATGTATATAGTATGCTATAATTTGGGATAAACAAAAACCACTGTATGTATAGATCTGTGGAATGAAATATAAAAACAGATAATAACAATGCTATTTTGAGGAGGACATAATAGAGCATTTAAAATATATTTTAGGCAGTAGACATTTTTAAATTTTGTACCATGTGCATATATTATTTATACATAAATAGATAATTAATAAAAATTGAAATTAAATATTTTTCCTAGTCTTTATTTGCATAATAATGAGAGTAGATACAAGCAGGAAATAAATGGTGTATTTCATATTATGCATTTGTACCTTATGCGACAATCTTAACCTTAAAGGTTTGAGTGAAGAAGAGTTAACATGTAAAAGCAAGAGGCAAAATCTTGGTCAGTAAGACTGGGCTTATCATTGTGAAAACAAATATTAAGAGTAGGGTAATGATGACTTCAACGCCAAAGACAAAGTAATTTCTGTGAAGTCTTCTAATACTAGCAATGGGATATTAACTCTGCAGAGGTTTGCAAAGCTTGCAGTTGTAGAAGTTGAGTTAAATCCAAAACAGTATCTGTAGTTCATCTACATTGTGCTGTTGCTTCTGTATCATTTATACCAGTATGAGCTACCTCCTCAAACCTTTTTTGTTCTGACCAGCCTCACTGGCTTTATAAACCCTTGCAGAATGTTAGAGCTGGAAGGATCTTCAGAGATGATGTATGTGGTCAAAATTTTTGTAATTCTGACAGGGAAATTGATGCTGCAAAAATGTCAAGTGAGTTTCCTTGGGTCATGAAGGTAGTTAATAGTGGAACCAGGACTGGTTACCAAGTTTACTGATTCCCAGGTCATTGCTACATTTGCCTTATAAATATTAATTTTATGGATTGTCCTTGTGTTCCATAAGAGACGAGAATACTTTAACAAAAAGGTGAAGAAGTTAACATT
Organism: Prionailurus bengalensis; assembly: GCF_016509475.1. Classification (NCBI taxonomy): domain Eukaryota; kingdom Metazoa; phylum Chordata; class Mammalia; order Carnivora; family Felidae; genus Prionailurus; species Prionailurus bengalensis. The sequence continues at coordinate 41,821,058 of NC_057346.1, forward strand.
CAGGTTCAAAAGCCCTGAAGACTCAGGACATAGATGTGGATCCATAGCCTTTACTTTACCACTGTTTCTGTCCTGTGAACTTTACCTGGTTAGAATGTTTGATCACAAGCATTTTGAGGAGCACTGCTGAGGTATCCATAATGCCACATATAAGCTGAGAACAGTGTTATATCACAATTCTTGCTGCTATATCCATGTGACATTTCCCCTTGGTTGAGCTTTCCTGGATGCTTCCAGGAAGTGAAATGGCTTTTCAGATCATTGGATGTCCTTTACAAATTCAATTGAAAAATTAAAGAGGAAAGACAATTAACATTAATAGTTACTTACCGTGTGCCATGTTCTATGTTTTATGCCTGAAGATTCAGAGATTAAAAAGATACGGTTTCTTCCTTCAAGAATCCTGGTGACTAACAAAAGAGACAGTTAAATAACATGAATTGATAGAAAACAATGTCATATGTACTATAGAAAGTGCATTTTCACCATGTACTGTAAGCATTGAATGGAGGCTCTAATTGCCTGGGGACAGGCAAAGGTGAGTCTAGAAATGGACTCCATGAATGTTTTGTAGAGTAAATGATGAGTGACTAAACAAATGTTCCAGCCAGACAAGGGGCAGAGAATAGCATACTCAATGGCAAGAGCATTGAACAAGCAAGATCTGTTTTAAACTCCCTTTTTATGAGGCTTAAGTTGTCCACTATCAATATTTATTTTGTTCTTACTTTGTGTGTAGTCTGTTTCCTAGACATATGGCAGATCTCAAAGTCCCAGAATAATTCAAAGTACAGTTGCAAGTCTGTTCATCATCAAAATTTGAGTTGTGATTTGAGGCTATTGTGGAAAAATGCATTTGCCCTTTTTGCTTCATGTAACTCCATTGCTATATTGCTCTTCCAAGAAAAAAAATGTAAAACACTTTATACCTTCACACTTCCAAAAAAGGTTGACAAAACTAGGTGAAACACTTTTCAAAGAACAAAGACCTATATTGGGGTGCCTAACTGGCTCATTGGTAAAGAATGTGACTCTTGATCTTAGGGTTGTGAGTTCCAGACTCACATTGGGTGTAGAGATTACTTAAAAATAAAAATCTTTAAAAAAAAGAAAAGAGAAAATAATAAAGGCTATACCCATACATGTGATTATAACGATAAGGGTGATGATGGCGATAATAGTGATGATGATGATGATGATGATGATGATGATGATGAAGAAAACAAAGGATATCTGCTTTGGTTTATGGCAGAGAGAATGCTATTACATATGATCAATTTATTGGTACGAAAGAGAGCTTCTCTGTGAGCAAAAATCCTGAGCACAGCTGCTGTCAAGAGAAAATGACTTGATACTACCTTGACATATCAGGATGAACTGAAAAGTAGATAGATGGCTTCTGCTGGTATCTGAGAGCTGGAAGAAGAGGGACTGACTGTCTCACTAATAACTCTATTTCTTCCAGCAAAACTTCAATCCAAGAGTATACTTTGAGGTTCTGCATGTGTCCTCAGTTGCGAATGGAGTCTGGCCTTTTTGAAATAATAGGAATAAGGGGTCATAAAGGCCAATGAGGTTCTGTGTATGTTTGTGTGTGAGTATGTGTACAAGTGTAATCTCCCACATTATACATGTATACACACACATGTAGATGTATGCAAATATGTCTACATCTATGAGTATGACTTGCTCACAGACTAATGTCTTATCTGCAAGATAGTCTCTACACTCTTCATTCTGTGAACTTTCTTTTCCTTTCCAAATGACACAGGCATATTAATTTGGGCCATGGTGTGTTAACATCACTCTGGAAACTGATGTCATTATATTACTGACACTGTTCATAAAGAAACATCAGGAATGACTAGCGTGCAGTGTCGTGGATGCTGCTTCTAAATGCATGAGTTCATCGCAATTAAATCTGCTGTTTTTGAATACTTTGACAAAGGACCTGAATTGGAAATAGGTCTTCTCAATTATTTTAATAAAATTATTTCAGTGAGTGAAATTTAAATAATTTGGCTAATATAAAATCTTTTCATCAGAAATTTAAATTGATACCAAGGTGCAAAACTGAATTTTTCTTTGCTTACTATTTTCTCATTTATTAACTATTCAGAAATACGGTATAATAAAGGAAAGATGGAGTAATGGACTAGCTATAAAGAAATATACATCCAAGAAAGACATCCACCTAAATATCAGAATTAGCTGGGAAAATAAGACAGATAATCTTAAGCCTTAGATTTACTTTTGTACAGAGAAGCACATAGATGAGGGAATTTGAGTTGCAAGAAAAAAATAAACCCAATAAAATTTATTCAGCTATGGATGAGGGGAGATTTGGGTTATTAGACAAACATGAGAAACAATTTCATTGATGTTAATAACAAGGAGCAGAGTATAGCTGAGCCTCATGGGACTGGAACTAGATTGTCAGGAACTAATCTCTCTGTCACTTTCCACACACACACACACACACACACACACACACACACACACGTGTATGCACACACACACACACCATGGCCTCCCTTCCTTCCTTTTATGATATAATAGGAAACCCCTTTCCTCCCTTCCTTCCTTCCTTCCTTCCTTCCTTCCTTCCTTCCTTCCTTCTCTACCAGTTTGTCTATTACATTCTCCTTTCTGGAAAGCAGGCTTTCTGTTTAATCTTGTGCCATTTCCCCCATAATTATAGCTGGAATGTGGCTATGATTTGTCTTGGCATAAATTTTGTTCTCAACACTACATGGAATTTTATCTATAGAATGACATACTACCATGTAGATAATCTCTCTGTCTTTTAGTTCAGTTTCTCAAGAAGAATCCACTGTGCCAATAGATTGTCTAGCCTTGGTTAAATTCTGATCTTACCAATTGTGTTTAGTGATGTGGGCTCACTCATGCTGCATCTTTCTGGAGCTATGTGGGGCAAGCAAATTGGCACTCGTGCTCTGGTATGTTACAGAGAGTTAATCCAAATAATTTAGGCATCTACTGTCCACTTCATTTGCTAGTAATCCTCTGTAATTTGATTTTCTAAATTAAGTTTAACCAATTAATTTGCAAGTAGTTTTTGAGCACTTATATAGATCATCACTGTCTTAGACTCAGGAAAGATTACAACACAATTATAAGACATATTAACAGGTTTAAGGGAGTTTAGGAAAGAGTTGAGGAAGGAATCAATAATGCATTTGAGATAATCAGGAAATAGACTAGCCATTTCTGCAGCATAGATGTAAGTATGATAGTTAAATGATAGTAGAATTTTGAGTGAGTATAATCTGAGGAGATTTCATGGAGTGGATAGGAATTAATGTGCCTACAAGGATGGTAGGACTTTCATAATTTAGGAGAAAGGATATTCAATATAGTGTAAAATCACTCATGATATTATCTTTTCTAAAGAGAACTTGTAGCACAAGATGGAAGAAACTAGGGGATAAAGGGAAATAAATGTGGGGCAAGATTATAGAGGACCTTGAGAGTTTAACAGAGGAGCCTATTCTATAGTAAGAAAGAGATAAAATAAAAAGGAAAAATAAATAAGCAGAGGGAAGGATTACCTACCATTGGGCAGCCTTCTAGAAGTTTAAAAGTGAGGTTAAAGGATTCACTATGCTTTAAGGTGATGGCTGTATGAAAAACAAACAAACAAACATGAGTGTATGAAATGTTATGGAATGGGCAATTATTGGGAACAGACAATTTATTTGTGTTCTAGCTCTGGGTCTGCTCTGCTCTGATAGTGTGTCCTAAAGTAAGCCATTTGTTTTCTCTAAGACTTAGTTCATTTTCAAAATAATGTCTTGTTGGAAGAGGTCATCACTTTGCTGCTGATTGGCCCATTAACTGAATCTGGGTAATCAGAGGCCCCTTACTCCTTTCCCTGTCCGTAGAATGTATATTCTGCCCACCATTCCCACAGCCAGGACTGTTTAAGGATGCAATGTGTAGAGAGTAATGCTTTGTTGAGAATGGATGGTACATGTGACTGAGCCCAGTTAGGCCCTCTATATACACTTGATCTTAGCCAAAAGGCCGAGAAGTGATTAAGGCCTCTATATAAACTTTTAAGATTCTCATTGGCTGGGGCAGAGATCTACTCATCTTGCAGCCTGCTCAAGACAAGCCTGATACCTTCGCCTGCTTACTATACCTGCCACCTCCCATTCTGGAGTGGCCTCTTTATTCTATCTCTCACTGGGGGCTGGTTTCACCTGGGAAGCTCCTGAGGTTTCGAACCAGCATGTCTATATTATAATATTTTCTAAGTTTCCTTCTGGCCTGAGCCTGGTCAGGTCTGTGATTACCTGTTGAAGAAAGTCCTCCCTGTTGGGCTTTGTGACAGAAAGCAGAGGGATAAAGGAGGGAGAAAAATCAGAAACCACACCGATGTTTCTCCAGCTTAATGTTATAAATTTACAAATGCAATATTTTATATTAAAACATGGTGAGTGTTGGGATCAGTGCAATGTGCAATGCTAAAAATTGTAAGCCTAGAGCAGAGATACATGTTTATCTTGTTCAATAAAAGTATCTGCTGATCACAATTTGTAGAAGTACCTGATTCATATGCATCTTTGCAGTAATGCTGGAGTGAAAAGTTTTTTGTTCTTCTTTTGTCATGGGTTAGAAAAAGTTGTTATGTGTGACTTTTTCATCAAGTAGTTCTGTTATGTTCTGGAAACCAGTTGTGGATTTCAGCAAACCTGATTCCCTGCTGTGTGAAATGGGAAACCAATAGAAGAAGAAAGATCTGTGAGGAGAATAAGTGAGCTCCATGCTTTGATTAACAGGAGGCCAGGTGTTAAATTTAATTGCCTCCAGAAAAAAAAATTGCTTTTCAGCATTAGTCTCAAACTTCCTAATCATCGCAGACTTTTATAGGAGGAAGAAAGAGGATGGTGTATGCGGCAAAACATTTTAAAGAAATGTGTTGGAGATTGCAATTATTATTTCCTCTTTATATTAATAGATTTTCATTACATAAAACATACAGAATTGAGTATAATATGTCAAAAACTCACATTTCTGTCATTCCGTTCTCTCAGATATTAACATTCACCATATTTACTTCAGATTAATTTAGAAAGCCAAAATAGCAACAGATCAAAGTGAAACTCCCAAGACACCTTCCTTGATCCTGTTTCCTGTTTTTCTCACAGAAATTTAATATCTTAAAATCATTTTGTGGTTCATCATGGAAAGGAAGAGATGATGTTTATGACCACATATAATTTCTACGTACTCATACATCCATAAAAATATACAATATGGTATTCCATGTTGCATATTCATAGCTGTTTTTGAATGAATGTTTGCAAAATTTATAGAACTGATACCAGTTTTTCATTTTAAATAATGTTTATGGGGAATTATCTGTACAGATAAATATTATCTATGTATTCATTCTCTTTTTAATGAGGGTTTAAATTATTTCCATTTTTTACGTTATTTTACAGAGAGAGAGAGCATGAGTGGGGGTGAGGGGCAGAGAGAAAGAGAGAGAGATACTTAAGCAGGCTCCATGCTCAGCGTGGAGCTGGCCCACAGGGCTTGATCCTACAACCCTGGGATCATGATCTGAGCCGAAATCAGTCAGTCGCTCAACCACTGTGCCACCCAGGTGCCCCTAAGTTGTTTCCATATTTAAGTTATTAACCACATGAATATTCTTGTTTATATCTCCATGGAGAACTGTGCTAGGGTTTCTCTATACATCCAGAGGTGCAGAGTCTGGTCATACACACTCTCCATTTTCCCTTTTATTGGACCACTGCTCTCTAAAGAAATTATATTAATTTACAATCCCACCAGTAATGTATATGATATCCTACTTCTCCATATCTTCGCCCTTAATTGAAAAGTTCAGAGTTTTATATTTTGTCAGCATGCTGGATATTAAAAAAATACTTTACCTTGTTTAACCCGCTTTTCCTGAATATCAGTGGAATTAAAATATTTTTATGGACTTATTGGCTATTCTTGTTTCCTTTTAATTGCCTTTTCATAGTACTTGCTAATTTTCCACTGAATTGTCTAACCTTTTAATTAAAATTTGTAAAGTAGTTAAAAAGTTGTTGATGCTTGCTCTTTATAATAGTTTCCTTTTTATCACTTGATTTCTAAACTTTATAGTATTTTCTCTTATTCACAGAAATTTTAATGTACTCACATTTATTATTTCCCTTTATAGGGCCTGCCATTCATGAATTCTTTAAAAAATACTTACCCTTCTTAGGGTCATAAAAATATTGTCTTACCCTTACTTAGTAAAATTTTAAATATAAACATTTAAATATTAAAGTAAATATTTAAACCCATCTGAAATACTTTATGTTAAATGTATGGCTTTTTTTCCCCCAACAATGACAACAAATATAACAGAGTAATCTATAATTTCTTATTGACTTTTATTTTATTATTATTATTTAAAAGTTTATGTACTTTGAGAGAGAAGGAGAGAGTGGAGAGGGGCAGAGAGGGGGAGAAAGAGAGAGAATCCCAAGCAAGCTTCACACTGCCAGTGTGAAATCTGATGTGGGGCTCGAACTCACAAAAATGTGAGATCATGACCTGAGCCGAGATCTAGAGATCTAGAGGTGGATGCTTAAACAACTGAGACACCCAGGCACCCCACTATTGATGTGTTTTTTAATGTTTATTTTTTGAGACAGAGAGAAAGAGAGAGAGCAAGTGCCAGAGGGGCAGAGATAAGGGGAGACACAAAATCTGAAACAGGCTCCAGGCTCTGAGCTGTCAGCACAGAGTCCAAGGTAGGGCTGGAACTCACAAACTGAGCGATCATGACCTGAGCTGAAGCCTGAGGCTTAACCAACTGATCCACCCAGGTGCCCCGGCCCACTATTGACTTGTCATGCTACTACTGTCCTAAAGTAAACTGATATACAGATGTTGCTTTCTTTCAGGGTTCATTATTATAAAATGCTATTTAATAGGGTTAATCCTACCGCTTGGTTGTTCTTCTAATTTGTACTTTATTTTTCTTTTCACTTTCTATATAAATTTGAGATTGAGGCTATACAAAAAAGTAGAAAAACCTATGAAAACATTAATTATAATTATGTTCACTTTATATGTTAACTCAGAGACATTTCCATATTTGTGACAGTAAATCCTCTCTTCAATGACCATGGTATATATCTCCATTTGTTCATGCCTTGAATAAAATCTTCACATCTTTCAATAGATTTTTTTCATAGGCATCTCATAGTAATGTTATTTGGTAAACAGTAATTATTATTATTGCATTGGCTATTATGAACTAATAAGAATGCCATCATTATTTGAAGAGTGAACTTTTACCAGAAATACTGGTGAATGTTCTAAATTTTACTAAGTATTTCCTCGATATTTTTTTGTAGAAATTATATTTTATGCAAATAGAGATCATTTTGTTTCTTTATTTCTGAGTAATATACATTTCATTTCCTTTTATTTGTCTTACGATTCTGGCTTGGATTTATAGTAACATTTTGTAAGTTTATTGTACATTACTTGTGGTTTTCCATATAGATATTTATATCATCTGCAGATAGGGGCTGTTTTATTTCTTTCTTTCTGCTCTGTATGTCTTTTATTTCCTTCTCTTGACTTATTATGCTGGCTAGTACTTTTATTACTATGTTTAATAGCTGTGGTGAAAGGGGACATCTTTGCTTTGTTCTTGATTGAAGGGGTAAGCATTCAGGCTTTTATAAATAGGTAAGATGCTAGCTTAAGTTTTTTTTTTTTTTTACATTTTATTTATTTTTGAGACAGGGAGAGACAGAGCATGAACGGGGGAGGGTCAGAGAGAGAGGGAGACACAGACTGAAACAGGCTCCAGGCTCTGAGCTGTCAGCACAGAGCCCGACGCGGGGCTCGAACCCACGGACCGTGAGATCATGACCTGAGCCGAAGTCGGACGCTCAACCGACTGAGCCACCCAGGCGCCCTGCTAGCTTAAGTATTTTTGAGGATGCTTTCTGTTTGAGGAATCTCCCCTATATAGAGGTATCCCTCCCTACTTAAAGGGTTTGTCTTTCCTTGTAGGTCCTGTTGAATCTCAGCTTCTCTGAAAAACTTTTTTTTGTTGTTCCCATAATCTCTGCACCCTTGATATGTTTATCATTATGCAATCTGGCAAATATTGAAGTCTAATGCTGTGTTGTTTTAGTGTTTTCTGTGTTTCCATTTAGTCTGCACCTGACAATTTAAATTAAAATTTGAGAGTGTAACTGAAGTATCAATATTGTTGAAAGCCCTCTAGTTGATACCAGTGTGCAGCCAATCCTTAGAACAGCAGTTGTCCTAAAGCAGTGGTTCTCATGCTTTTACCATGTGTAAGAATCATTGCGAGGGCTTGATAAAACACAGATTTCTGGGTTTAACCTCCAGAGTTTCAGACTTGGTAGAAATCTAGATAGGCAAAACCCAACTATTTTCATTTCTAAATAGTTCCCAGGTGTCTCTGATGCCATTGGTCTGGGGATCATACTTTGAAATAGTGGTCCCAAAGAATTCTGATCTGGCACTCGTGTTCCAGTAGAAAGCATTGGACAGAAAGTACTAGCATAGTAAATGTTCACGAAGGAGAGCCCATGATGATAATTTACACTATGAAAGAAATGAACTTTGCTTAGCGCTTTGCTTTTTTACAAAATGCTTTCACATCAGATATATATTTCGGCACACAATCATGTGATTTTGATAGTTATAATAGATCTATTCTTTCACAACAATAAGTTGGAACTCATAAAAGTTGAGAGGATTCCCCAAAGTTGCACAGTAAATAAACCATGGATGAGTCTTGAATCTAGATTATGTTTTTTTTTTTTGTTTTCCACTAAGGAAGCTCAAATAAATGCTTTCATAAACATCATTGTATTTAGTCCCTCCTGGAATCTCATGAGATAAGATGAACAGTATTAATTTCTCCATTTTACAGATGAAGAAGTTGATGTATGGAAAGATAACAATCTTGACCAGGTGCAAACAGCCCCAAGTTTTGGCTTCAACCGTTGTGACATTTTGAGTTACTGTATCTTAGTGGCATACTATGGTAGACAGAGTGGGAGTGACTCACAAGTGGTACAAGAAATAAGATGATGTAATTGTCTTTATTTAAAAAAAATTTTTTTTAAGAGAGAGAGAGAGAGAGAGTGAGTGAACAGGAAGAGAGAGGGGCAGAGGGAAGACAGAGATACTTAAGCAGGCTCCATGCTCAGCACAGAGCTCAGTGCGGGACTTGATCTCATGGATCTCATGACCCTGGGATCATTAACTGAGCCAAAACCAAGAGTCTGGCGCTTAACCAACTGAACCACCCAGACTCCCACAAGGATGAATTGTCTTTAAATAGTTTACAAACAACTTTTGATTAATCCATTTTTTAAATTATTATTATGACTACCTGTTGGAAATTCTGTGCAATGGCAGTAATAAAATACTCGTCCGCTACCCGGCAATGTTCTTACTGCTCCCATGTTACATATACCATTACCATTTCATAAGGAGTACTTTCTTCAGGAGGAGCCAATACAAAGATAAGTAGACCTCACACTGCACAGTTTTGAAAGGTACACATGTCAGCTACTATAACACCAGCCCCAGAACAACATGGTTCAAATTTCAATTGCCACAGTTTATTAACTCTGAATAATTGCATAACTGCTACCTTCCCAGTCCACAAACCACTATGTAAATAGCAGATGCACAGATTTTCGGTGACCAATCACATCACTCCTTTCAAGGTCTATCAGTGATTGGTCATAACACATCTGTTACTCAGTTCTCAGACAGCAGCACATGTAGTTGTACTGCCTCCTCTTCTTGCAATGATAAACCCATTGTGGAATAAAAAAGAAAAAAAGCAGGGGCACCTGTGTGGTTCAGTGGGTCAAGCATCTGACTTCAGTTCAGGTCATGATCTCAGGGTCCAGCTCTGTGCTGAGCACTCAGATCCTGGAGCCTGCTTCGGGTTCTGGTCTCCCTCCCTCTCTCTGTCCTCCGCCTGCTTGCACTCTGTCTCTCTCTCTCTCTCCCAAAAATAAACATTAAAAAAATTTTTTTAATGCATGATTAAAAGAGGAAACTGACCAACAAAGATGAAAGTGCATCAAAAAATAAATAAAGGTGGTAAATCTGGAAATGAATTTCAAATCTAATATCAACAGAGGTATAGAAGAAATGACTGACAGTAGGAATGTTCACGTAACTACTATTGTCTAAATAGGCAGCATGAAGAACTGAGTCAATGTGAATTTATCCACTGAAATGAAAAATTATAATAGTAACACAAAGGATGGAGATATTTCAGAGAAGATAGCCTGGCAAAAAAGTTCATTTTAAAGGCACTTTAGAAGATATTTCATGACATTAAAAATACAAAAGATTGAGAGGCCTGGGTGGTACTGAGTCTGTTAAACCTGAGTCTGTTAAACTTCTGACTCTTGATCTCAGCTTAAGTCATGATCTTACAGTTCATGAGTTTGAGCCATGAATCAGGCTCTTCACTGATGGCATGGAGCCTGCTTGGGATTCTGTCTCTCCTTCTTTCTGCCCCTCCCCGACTTGTGTGTGCACTCTCTTTCTCTCTCTCTCTCTTTTTCTAAAAATAAATAAATAAACTTAAATTTTTTTTCTAAAAAAAAAGAGAAAAGAAAATACAAAAGATCAAATTTTGGAAGCTTATTCAAACTTAGAATGGATGATGTCAATTCACCAAGGCACAGAAAAGATGCTTACCCCAAATCATAATTTATATAATGAGAAGAAAGCAAGCACTATTCAAATTACCTTTGATAAGTTTTTATACAGAAATAAAACATTAATTCCCAATGTTGTTTTTTGTTTTTTTTTTATTTTTTTTTTCAACGTTTATTTATTTTTGGGACAGAGAGAGACAGAGCATGAACGGGGGAGGGGCAGAGAGAGAGGGAGACACAGAATCGGAAACAGGCTCCAGGCTCTGAGCCATCAGCCCAGAGCCTGACGTGGGGCTTGAACTCACAGACCGCGAGATCGTGACCTGGCTGAAGTCGGACGCTTAACCGACTGCGCCACCCAGGCGCCCCTCAATGTTTTTAATATTTCAAAATGTAATGTACTAAATAACTATAACTTTATTTAAGCATTTTTTATATATTTATAATCCACACTAGGAGAGTTTTAGGTGTTTTGACAAAACTTTTAAGTGTCAGAGAGCAATTATAATTTTTCCCATTGATTATTAAGACTGTTTTACATGGGGGAGGTGAGGGAGGATGGGCTAAATGTGTGATGGGCATTAATGAGGGCAGTTGTTGGGATGAGCACTGGGTGTTGTACATAGGTGATGAATCGCTGAGTTTTACTCCTGAAACCAGTACTACACTGTATGTTAACTAACTGAATTTAAATAAATAAATTAAACACACACACACACACACACACACACACACACACACACATAAGACTTTTACATGGTTTCAGCTTGCATGGTTACTTTTATGATCCCTTATTATTATACAAAGTGAGAATTGCCTAGGATTAAATAATTATCGTCAAAGAAGATATTTATCCTTTGTGAAGGACTGACTGTGTTCATGACAGTCATTAATGTCTATTGTAGGGAGTGGACAGAAAGTGTTTCATATCTTATCAGAGCCATCCTATCTTCATTTTATGAATAATGTTTTGGATTCCTGACATAATGCCATTAGCAAAGAAGGAAGCATAGATTTGCCATTTATTAATAGAAATAGAAACATTTAAAAAAATTTTTATGTTTATTTCTTTTTGAGAGAGAGACAGAGTGGGAGTAGGGGCGGGGCAGAGAGAGAGGGAGACACAGAAATTAAAGCAGGCTTCAGGCTCCAAGCCGTCAGCAAAGAGCCCGACGTGGGGTCAAACTCATGAACTGTGAGGCCATGACCTGAACCGAAGTCAGACACTTAACCAACTGAGCCACCCAGGCACCCATGTAGAAATATTTTTTAAATACTTCAAGACCACAGAAAACTATAGAAAACAGTACAACAAATAGCCATTTTAAATACTAACACTGTGCTGTATTTTGTCTAATATATTACACTTTAAGAAATAAAACATGATGGGGTTCTTGGATGGCACAGTCAGTTAAGTGTCTGACTCTTTTTTTTTTTTAATTTTTTTTTTCAACGTTTTTTATTTATTTTTGGGACAGAGAGAGACAGAGCATGAACGGGGGAGGGGCAGAGAGAGAGGGAGACACAGAATCGGAAACAGGCTCCAGGGTCTGAGCCATCAGCCCAGAGCCCGACGCGGGGCTCGAACTCACGGACCGCGAGATCGTGACCTGGCTGAAGTTGGACGCTCAACCGACTGCGCCACCCAGGCGCCCCAAGTGTCTGACTCTTGATCTTGACTCAGTTTATGATTTCACGGGTTCATGAGTGTGAGCCCCACACAGAGCCTGCTTGGAATTCTGTCTCTCCTGCCTCTCTACCCCTCCCCTGCTTGTGCACACTCTCAATCTCTTTCTCTCTGACTCGCTCTGTCTCATAAAATAAATAAATAAACTTAAAAAAAGAAGTAAAACACAATGGATAAATTGTAGTTGAAGGTTCCTCTATCCTTCTGTCCTCCTACCCAGAGATAGTTACTACACTGAATTTGATGTGTTTTGAGATAGGAAAAATGTTTATAATAATATGATGTTTTGAAAGAAGCATTAGCTTTGGAACAAGACATGTATTTATTTCTAGGATCAACCACTTATTAGCTGCGTACCAACCACTCTGCTGAGCCTCAATTTTCTCTTGTTTGAAATGGAAATAACCCTATCTATGTGACTAAGTCGAATAACAATGAGAGATCATTGATATAAAGATTTCATGTTTAGAAAACTCTCCGTTGTGTTAGATATTAGCATTACTATTGTTATTGTTTTGTCTGCTGTCCACTCAGGAGAGTTCAATATGGAGAGACACCTGTAATGCTTTGTGGCACTGGGTTGTTCTTTCTCTTGAGCTCACCCACAGCTTTTGCCTGAACAAGTGAAGGTTATTCCTCACTTTTATCTTATCTTCTGTTTTGAAAACCTCTCTGGCTAAATGGCTCACTGCAGTCTCATAAACAGTCCTGCCCTGAAGCTGACAGTCGCCCTACAGCAAAGAATAATCTAAAGTGAAGTTCTGGGGTGGGAATCCTGCATTAAAGAGAAAATGATTCTGTATAGTCATTGGAGGTTGGAACCCTTGTCAGCTTGTATACATGTCAGGCAATTTACCATCTGCGGCAACATCCCCCCTGCCTCCGAAGTTGTGGGAGAGTTTGCTGAACGCATTTGTGTGGCATCAAGTACTATTTGCTCTCTGCTTGTCACAACCCTGTAGTCTGGTTTAAACAAAAATGAAAGGGGCATCCCAAGGCATTCCTGGCACTGAAAAATTTGTTTCAGCATCACCAGCAGGCCTCCTTGGTTTCCTCCTGCGGACTTTATTGGCAGTCTGGGCCCATTCCAACTAATCAATAAATAAAGCCCAGTTAAGCCACATTTATTTCTAAAGCAAATAATAATCAGTGTATTACTGTGGAAGCTCAAGCCCTGTCCATCAGCTGAATCAGTAAACAATGAATGTTGGGGTGTTGAGACTCCATTCTATAGGGGAACAGCTGCCTCAAAGGCAGCGAAATGGACCAGGTCACTTAGATTTATATGTTGCCCTGCTTAATTATCTGGAGAACAAGCTCGACTCTGCATTTCATTTAAAATGTAAAGGTACCTACTTCTTTGATGTACTATTTTCCCCAAGACTTTGTTGTTGTTGTTTTTTATCTTTTAATGATTTTATAGCAATTAATAACTGTAAAGAAAGACATTTGATAATTACCTACTATCTCAAGCACTTTTGAATATTTTATCTCATTTAATTCTCATACCTCCACTGAATAGAAAAGAACCCAAGTGCACACTTGTAATAAAATATGTGTTTATTACTCAATCCTCAGTTTGTTAAAATGGTTTGCTTACTTGATTTATCCTTTCCACTACATTGCAATCTCCTTAAGAGCACAGAGCAGGTCTTGATCAACTTTCAGCCTTCACGGAACCTTGCCTGGCAGGTGCTCATTAAATACGTATTGCTTAAATGGACTGAAGAATTAAGATTAGTTTACAGATTCATCTTAGAAGTAGTTATCTTATTTCCATACATGTACCCCCTAAGAGTAACATCACGTGATTTTTATTTTGATGTCATGGACTCGAGAGACACTGTTACAGAACAGCTGAGTGATCCTGGGCAAGCTTTTCACTTCTTTTGGGCTTCATTTCCTTCATGAGAGGAAAAAAAGATAGTTCGTTCATGTCCCTTCTAGTTGTAAACTTCTCTGTAATTTTCCTTGGAAAGAATTGAAATGAGGCTTTTTTGGGGGAGGATAATTGTACTCTTAAGTATCCTTTTTATTATAATTATACCATGATATACATTACTGCAGGATCAAATGTAGAGATAAAACAGTTATAATAGCTCTTGGGAAGGGATAATGATATCTTCTTTTTACATAAGTCCAGGATCCTTTGACCCCACCTAGCCATTACCAACAAAAACAATAATAGTCATGTAAAAGTTTCTCGTGCAGTGATTTCATTAGAAGAAAATATAACTGAAAATCAGGATTTAAATATAGATCTTCCTGGCAGTTGTAATTTAATAAAACATACGTATAATTATTTGTATATAATTAGCCTCCAACCCTAGATTTTACATCCCATCAAGGCAAGAATTAATCTGTCTTGTTAACCATAGTATGGCTTTTGGAATATTTGATGAATTTATTGTGTATGTATGTTAATGCATGTATGTATATGCACATATATATGTATGTGTGTATATATGTATATGTAATATGAATAAATGCTAGAGCTCAAGCATCAATATTTATTCACTTGGTTTCGTTGAAGATATTTTCACCCATTCAAATCGTATCATTTGTATTTTACAGACATGCAATGCTGCCGGGTGGAATCATGAACCTGTTGCTTCAGACACTAGACATGTGTATTCACAAGACAGTGTTCAGCATGAGCTCAACAGCAGATCAGTGCTTCAAGCTGCTGGGGAGCATGACTGCTTATTTCTTTGAGTTACCCTCAGGGGCATCCCAACAGTGACTTTTGTATATATCCTGGGGCCTAGTTTTCAAGTTAGAGATCAAAAAAAAATTTTTTTTTAATCGGGGAAAATCCATCTAGCCATTTTTTTCACTTGCAGAAAAAATAGACAAACATCTCATATGTAAGCATGTTTCTTCCTTTTGCAACATCATAGGAAAATGGCAGTGAAGTGACAGCATATTTTAAAATGCTTTTGCTTCAGTGCAGAGAATATTTTGGCAAAGAACAAGTCAGAATGTGGAGGGCCCAGGGAGGAGAGACAAAGGAAGTAAGTGGTAAACTCAAGAGCTGATGGTGGTGTGGACAACAGTGGCTCATAACTGGGAAGTGGAGAGAAGTGGGTACATTAGAGAGGTGCTGCAGTTGTAGATTCATTATACCTAGTGGTTGATGGGATGTGGAGAAGGCTTCAAGGATGACTTCAACACATCTGGCTTGAGGTTTATAGGGACAAATTGAATTCATTTGGATATAAAGTTTAATGTATTACCTACACATTTAAATTTATTAGCCCTAATATTTCAATTCTTCATTCTTATTTAATTTTTGTCTACTTCTTAGGGCAAAATCAAAGAGACGTATTCAAATCTCTTGCTTTTTACTTTTTGTTCGTTCAGGGGGGCAGTATTTCATTGTGTGTGTGCTTTTTTTTTACTTTTATTTATTATAAATAATCCTCTTCTTGCTAGTTAGTGAATTTTTTAATATTGTTAAAAATTAGTGTTGGCTTTTTTGTTTATCTCCATTTGCCCGAGAAAAACACATGCTGGGTATTTCTTTGATGTATTTTGCTCTTCATCATTTATTTTGAGAACACTTGTGGTTTAACAGAAACATTTTATGAGAATATTTTGTTTTAATGGATATATTTAATTTTAGTTTAGTTACATATTTATGGGTTTTCCTCATATTTTCTACTGTAAGAAGTATGCTTTCTTTGTATATTTTGTGATATTTAAATATATTGAGTTAGTTTTAAATTTCTAAGGTATCGTATAATCTGTATTCTCCAATTATCAAAATAAAGCAGTAATATGTACATTTTCATTCCTCTTTAAAAATGAGGAGTTAATACTCCATACTAGTGGTTGTAAACCTAGACTGATTAGTAGAATCACCTCAGATGCTTTTAAAAATCCCAATACTCAAGCTACACTCTATACCAATTCAATCAGAATTTGAAAGTGGAAACTTGGCATCCACATTAAAAAAAAACAAAGAACACAACGAAAAAACTTCCTCAAGTGATTCCGGTGTTCTGCCAAGGTTAACGCAGTGCTGTACTCCTTCTTTCTACTCTCCTCTCTTCATGTCCTCCTCTTATTTATCATGCAAATTCAATCCAATTGTTTTGTTTCACTTCCTGACTGGAATAAGCTATATCAAAGCATACCATCTTGAAGCAGTCATCATCTTATTCTATTGTAGGATGCTGTGGATTAGGAATTTGGGCAGAATTCAGGGAGAGCCTTGATTACACATAGCATTGCAGACATGACTTGGTGTTATTCTACTGGCAGATGGGCCTGTCTGAAGAATTCAGGACGGCTTCCCTCACGTGTCAGGTATCATGGTAGTGATGACCGGAAGGTAGATTCAACTGGGATTGTCTAACGAAGCACTAACTGTGGCTTCCCCCGCATGTTTTGTGCATATGTGTGTGTGTGCGCGCGCGTGTGTGTATTTTGATCGACAACTATAGAATATTCTTTCTATTCTATAGCAATTCAAATATTTGCTACCCTTTAAAAAAAAACAAGAGCATAATTTTTGTTTTGCATAGAATACTTCTATTGAAATATAATAGCTTCAGTTTTTATTCTCAGATATTTTTGTTTTTTCTCTCTAATTCTGGAAATGTTTGTAAAGTGTGTCCTTATTATTGCCTCTGTGCTAAATATGCTGATTTCTTTCTCATGAAATATTTTTTAAATGCAAACCTTTAACTAAAATATAATATACACAGAATGGAACAAATTGTAAGTGCATTAGCCAGTTGAGTTTTCAAAATGTGAATTACCCAAGAGCAAAGGAAATATACATCCGTAAAAAGATGTGTATGCAGATGTTCATAGCAGCTTTATTTGTGATAGCTACAAAGTGGGAACTACTCTGAGAACTACTCTGGGAACTACTCAATCAGCTAAGCGTCCAACTCTTGGTTTCAGCTCAGGTCCTGAGCTCACTGTTTGTGGGTTTGAGCCCCAGAAGGGGCTTAGCACTACTGGTACAGAGCCTGCTTGGGATTTTCTCTTTTGCCCTCTCTCTCTGCCCCTCACCTGCTCTGTCTGTCTGTGTGTCTCAAAAATAAATAAAAATAAATAAATAAACCTTTTTAAAAAAGACAAGAAAGCATAATGAGTGATTATGTTTATATAAGACTCTAGAAAATGTGAATTAATTTTTATAGTGACAGAAAGCAGATCAGTAGATGCTGATTTGGCATGTGGAAGGGAAAAACATGAAGAAGGAATATGTTCTGTAACTTGATTGTGATGGTTTCATTGGTCATTCATACATCAGAACTTATATAATTGTACAGTTTAAATATTTGCATTTATCTATCATATGCTAATTACACTTCAGTAAAATTATTTTGTCTTAAAATAAACAGGATCTGCATAATGCATAATTAGATGAAACACAAATTATTTCTTCTGCCAAAGAATCTCCCGTCATGCCTTTTTCTAGCTACTATCTTTCCCCATGTCATCAAGGGTAGCTATATCTTGATTTTTAACCCCATGTATTAGGTATGTCTATATTTGAAATTTGTGTTAATGGAATTATACAACATATGCATTTTTTCTGCTTCATTTTGCTCAACATTATGGTTGTGAGAATCACCTATGTGTTGCATTTGTTATTTGTCACTTTATTTTATTACTAAATAATCAACTTACAATCATCCTGTTTGGCATTTGAATTGGTTCAATTTCTTGTCTCTTATGCCTCATGCTGCTATGAGCGTTATATATTCCTTTTGTATGTTTTTCTACTGTACACATATCTAGACGTGGCATTGGTAAGTGATTGTCTATCACATAGTAGGTGTTGTTTCAATAGTTAAGAAACTGATAAACTGTTTCCCCAAGTGTTTGTGCCATATCTATTCCAGTCAACAGTGTCTGAGATTTTGAAGTTCCCTATATTTCTACCAACACTTGGTCTTGTCAATCTTATTAATTTTAGATATTCTGATAGGTTTGTAGAATTCTCTCATTAAGGTGTTAATTTTAATTCCCCTAATAATTAAATATATTGAGAATATTTTTTGTGTACATATTGGCCATTTGTATATTTTCTTAAGCAAAGTGTGGAAAACTATAGGCTATCTTTTATAGGGTTGTTTGTCTCCTTATTAATAAGTTTTAATAGCTCTGTAAATATTCAGGATATAAGAATTTTATCATATATGAGGTTTGCAATTTTTGTTTCCCTGTTTGTAGCTTGTCTTTTCATTCTCTTAACATTATCTGATAAAGAGCAGAAGTTTCTGATTTTGATGAAATTCAATATATATATATGTGTGTGTGTGTATACACACACACACACATATATATATGTATATATATAGTTTATTTATTTTTGAAAGAGAGAGAGAGTGTGTGTGCATGGGGGAGAGGCAGAGAGAGAGGGAGACGCAGAATCTGAAGCAGGCTCTGGGGATCAAACCCATGAACTGTGAGATCATGACCTTAGCCAAAGTTGGATGCTTAACCAACCGAGCCATGCAGGTGCTCTGTTGAAATTTAACTTATAGTTTATTTTTTATGTGGATCATGTTTATGGTGTCTTATCTAAGAAGTCATTGCCTAATCCATGGTCACAAAGTTTTTCTCTTATGTTTTACTTAAGAAGGTTTTTTTTTTCCTTAAGCTTATTTTTGAGAGAGATAAAGTGTGAGTGAGGTAGGGTTAGAGAGAGAGGGAAAGATAAAGAATCCCAAGCACTGACAGTGTGGGGTCAGATGCAGGGCTCAAACCCATGAACCAGAAGATAATGACCTAAGTCAAAGGTAGATGCTTAACCAACTGAGCCACCCAAGTGCCTATAAAATTTTTTTAGCTTTAGAATTTACATTTTGGTATTTAATCCATTTTGAGTTAATTTTGTGTATACTGTGAGGTATGAATGTAGGTTCCTGTTTTGCATGCGGATATACAATAATTATGACACTATTTGTTTGAAAGAGTATTTTCTGCAGAATTCATTTTGCATCTTTACCAAAATCCATTGAGTGTGTATATGTGTGGTTTTAGATTCTTTATTCTGTTCCATTAATATACTTTTCTATCTTCATGACAATGCCACATTGTTTGGACTTTTGTAGTTCTTGATAAGTCTTGTAATTGGATAGTGCAGTCTTCCATCATTGTTCCTCTTTTACAAAATTGTTTTGGATGTTCTAGGTCCTTTACATTTCCATATGAATTTTAGAATCAGTCTTTCAATTTGTATAAAAAATGATCTGCTGGGATTTTGACTGGGAAACCATTGCATTTATAGATCAATTTGGGTAGAATTGATATCTTCACAATATTAGGTCTTTCAGTCCATGAACACTATATATCCTTCCAGTTATTTAGGTATTATTTAATTTCAGTAATATTTTGTAGTTTCCAGGATACTAGTATGCATATTTTGTGTTCCATTTAACCCTAAATATTTTAGATTGTTGATGATCTTGTAAATGGTACTTTTAAAATACCAACTTTTGATTGTTTATTTCTAGTAAGAGAGCTATAGTTTACTTTTTTTTTTAAGTTTATTTATTCTTGAGAGATAGAGAGAGACAGAGCATGAGCAGGGGAGGGGCAGAGAGAGAGGAGGAGACACAGAATCTGAAGCAGGCTCCAGACTCTGAGCTGTGGGTTCAGAGCCTGACGAGGGGCTCGAACTCACAAACCGCAAGATCATGACCTGAGCCGAAGCCGGACGCTTAACCGACTGGGCCACCCATGCGCCCCTATAGTTTACTTTTATGGATTGATCTTGTATATTGCAGCCTTGTGAAACTCACTTCTTAAGTTTACTGACTTATTGATAGATTCCATAGCATTTCTATATAGAAAATAAAAACTGCAGGTAGAGTTTGACTTTTTCCTTTATGATCTGGACGTTTTTATTTCTTTTTTTGTATCTTGTTGCACAGACTGTAAGCTCTAGTTGAATAGAAATGGTGAGAGCAGTCATACTTTCTTTATTCTTCATATGGGGGGAGGGACGGGGAGGAAGCATTCAATATTTTACCATTAAGTATGCTATTATTACCTCTGTGCTTTTCATAGATGCCCTTATGAAGTAGAGTAAATCTAGTTATCTAGTCCTGGGTAACAAATTTCAGCAGACTTCTTGGCGTAAAACAATAAGCACCTGAAATCTCACAGTTATTGTGGGTTAGGAATCTGAAAGTAGCTTAACTAGGGAGTTCTTGGTCAAGGACTTGAATGAGGCTACAGTTAAGCTGTTTTCTAGGGCTGCACTGATCTTTTATTTCATATTCTTTTTATATAATATAACTTATACTGTTTATTTTATCTATATAGTTATTATTTATACATCATTAACATATATATTTAGATATACATTGTTAAATTCATATATATACATATACACATCATAAATATGCATTTAGATATACATTCATAGAAATTTGCAAAGTGTTTATTCTGATTTATACATTCATGATCAAATTAAAAATATCCATGTTACCTCATTCAAATAGCAATTTTAATTAAAATGTTTAATAATGAAAGGGATTCCTAGGACAGTTTTATCTAACATATTTATACTTTTTTGTTAATGAAATTAAAACTTATTGAGAATTACTGGGAAAATGTTCCACATGTTTACTAGCCTCAGGATGAATTGTACCTCAAGGTTCACCCATACCCGATTTAGATGGCATTTTAATGAGATTTTGGACCTTAGACTTTAGAGTTCATGTTTAAATTAATTACAGATTTGGGGATGGTTAGGGTGGAATGAACGTATTTTACATGTAAAAAGGATATAAATTTGGGGGAACCAGGAGTGGAATATTGTGGACTGAATATTTGAATAACCTCCAAATTCATGTGTTAAAGACTAAACCTCCAATGAGATTTGGAGATGGGAGTTTTGGAAAATAATTAGGGTCAAATAAGGTCATGGAAAAGGGACCCTCAAGATGGAATTCATGCTCTTATAATAACAGACATCAGAGAGCTTGCTCTCACTCTCACTCCTTATGCTTGCACTAAGGAAAGGCCATGTGAAGATATAGCAAGAAGGCAGCTCTCTGCCAGCCAGGAAGATAGATGACAACAGAGACCAAATTGGCCTGCACCTTGACCTTAGACTTCCCAGCTTACTGAGAAATAAGTTTCTGTTGTTTAGCCAGGCTATGGTATTTTGTGTGGCAGCCTGAACAGATTAATTTATGAACTGAGACACAGCTTATGGTCTGAATTGAACTGAGTTGTTTTCCTGTGAAAACGGCAACATTAACATTCTTCACAGAATCATGACAGTACTCAACATCTGTTGTGCATATCATTTACATAAAGAATCAAATAAAAGTTTGAGAGCCGAAAAATAATACATATGAGATTAAAAGCTCTATGAATGGAGTCAATAGGAAGGTAGAGATGACGGAAGAAAAAAATCAGTGACCTTTAAGATAGAAAAATAGAAATTACTTTTTCTGAAGAACAGAGAGAAAGGAAGATTGTTAAAAATTAAGGAATAATCAACAATCTATGGTATAATATAAAAAGTTTTAAATATGAACAATGGGGGTAACCAATGAAAGAGTGTGATTGGGGCAAAATGGTATTTAAAGGAAAATGGACAAAAAATCCTAAATTTAGTGGAAAACATAAATTTATAGCTCAAGAATCTCAGAAAACACCACACAGGATAAATTCAAAGAAAAATATGTCTATATATATTATAATCAAAGTGCTGAATATCAAAAGAAAAAAATATTCAAAAGGCCTACAGAAAAACAGCCTATACACAAGGTAGAAATTATAGAGAATATCTTTAAAATACTGAAAGAAAATAACTCAATCTGAAAGTCTATACAAGAGAAGATAATATTCATTTTTAATACTCCATTTTAACTTTGGCTTAAGTTAGATCTATTTGTATTATTTAATTAGTATTGTTCTGTGGATTTCAATATGGATTTGTAATCACCCACAATCTACTTAAAGTAAATGGTGCACTGCCCCATATTCTCTAAAATGAAGATATCTTGCAAACATTGTAGGTCCCTTTACACTGCATGCTGATCTTCCTGTATCTTCATTCTGTCTTATCACATCTACATTCACGGACACCCCACCAGAAAAATGTCTTCATTTTCGTTTAAATAATCATGCATATTTTTTTCATTTTTTTTCAGTATGGTAAGTGTACTCCTTAATCCCCAACCCTTATTTCCCTCATTCCCCAACCCATATATCCTTTGGTAACCTGAGGGGATATTTCTGTACAATTAAAAGTCTTTTTCCTGGTTTGTCTCAATTTTTTTTCCCTTGGCTCAGGTTTTGTTTCCTAAATTCCACATATGGGTGAGATCATATGGTATTTGTCTTTCTCTGTCTGACTTATTTTGCTTAGCATTATACTCTCTAGCTCCATGCATGTTCTTGCAAATGGCAAGATTTCATTCTTTTATATGTCTTAATAATATTCATATATATATGAATATATATCATATAATATATATGATATATATGTATATATATCACATCTTCTTTATCCATTCATATTTATTCATCCATATGTATATATATATGAAAATAATTAAAATCATCTAAATAAAGAAGTGATATGTTACATTTATGAATTGGAAGAGTCATATTTATCATTAAGGTGACAACTATCCCAAATGAATCTATAGAATCAAAAAGATTCAAAGCAATTCCAAATAATATTTTATCAGGCTTTTTGTATAAATTTATTCTAAAATTTATATGAAAAAAGTACTATAGAATAATCTAAACTATTTTTAAAAGGAAGAAATAAGTGAGGAATTATCCTACTTAACTTTAAGACTTAACAAATAGATACAGAAATCGGGACAAATTGGTATGGGTAAAAAGATAGACGTTAGTATTAAAGAAACAGCACAAAATATAAAGAAATAGAACCATATATATACAGTCAATTATTTTTCAATAAATAGGTCAAGGTAATTCAATGGAAGAAAAGAATGTCTTTACAGCAAGTGGTGCTGGATCGATAGAACATCCATACAGCAAAAATTCAGTATCAAACCTAATTCATAACATACACAAAAACTAACTTCGAATGGATCATAGACATAAAATTAAACTTTAAAACTACAAAACTTCTATCATGAAAATATGGGAAAAAAACTTTTTTTTTTTTTTTTTTTTTAAATTTTTTTTTTAACGTTTTTATTTATTTTTGGGACAGAGCGAGACAGAGCATGAACGGGGGAGGGGCAGAGAGAGAGGGAGACACAGAATCGGAAACAGGCTCCAGGCTCCGAGCCATCAGCCCAGAGCCCGACGCGGGGCTCGAACTCACGGACCGCGAGATCGTGACCTGGCTGAAGTCGGACGCTTAACCGACTGCGCCACCCAGGCGCCCCGAAAAAAACTTTTTTTACAAAATAAAAATCTGAAGTTATATATCAATTTATATAATTTATATAGATAGATTAATAACATTTACTATTCAAAAGACAACATCAAGAGAATTAAAAGCAAGCTACAGATTGGAAGAAACATTTACAATGCATACACCAGACAAAAAACTTGTATTCAGAATATGTAACTTTTAAAATTCAATAATAAGAATGCAACCCAATGAAGAAATTGGTAAAGGATTTGAACATGCACTTTACAAGAATGTATAATAACCAATAAGTACATGAAAAGATGCTTAACATTATTAGTAATCATGAAAATATAAGTTAAGCCACATTAAGGCACCAAAACACACCTAGTAGAATGGACTATAGCAAGTGTTACAAAGTGGAATTTCTCACATACTGCTAGTAGAAATATGAAATAGCACAAAATCTTTGGAAAAGAGTTTGATAGTCCCTTAAACATTTAAACATATACTTCACAAATGACCCAATCATTCCATTCCTTGGTTATTTACCCAGGGGAATGAGAATATATGTCCATACCAAGATTTTCATATGAATTTTATAGCTCTACTCTTGGATAGTAGGGGAAACTTATAAATGGAAATTTACTCCTTAAGTTTATTATATTTTTGAAGTGGAGAGTTGGAATTGGGAACTCCAAATATCAGGTGTGAAGTGAAAAGTGGGAAGTAGAAAGTACAAAAAGTGAAGTGTGAGACATGAGGTAAGAAAAGAAAAGTGAAATGGTAAAGTTCTGATTTCAATTAAATGGCTTAGAATGAACACTTGATTCTAGAGCAAACGTTAAATATAATTTTTATTTATTTTTTATTTTTTAAAGTTTATTTATTTTGAGAGAGAGAGAGAGAGAGAGCAGGGAACGGGTAGAAAATGAGGGGGAGAGAGGATCCCAAGGAGGTTCTGCACTGTTAGCATGGAGCCTGACATGGGGCTCCATCCTGTGAACTGCAATGCAAGATCATGACCAGAGTCAAAATCTAGAGTTGGACACTTAACTGACTGAGCCACCCAGGCTCCTCTAAACATAATTTTTAAACAGTAACCAAATAGCAAACAACTAAGAAGCTAGTGGATTTAAATCCAAAGATAACAGTAATTACAGAAACTATAAAAGATTCTAACTAAAGGGCCCATATTATCAGATAAAAATAAAGGTCTCAGTATATGTTACAATAAGAGGAGCATTTCAAATTTTAAAATACAAATAATCTAGATCTTAAAGCATGGAAAAATATGTGCAAATACATGCAAACCAGCCCCCCCACCCCAACCGATAACCTTGGCATGGCTATTTTATACTAAAAAAAGATCTCAACCAAAAGCATTAGAAGAAATAAAGAAGGACATGTTATTACTGGGACAAGGTGAAACTTTATCCATAAAGTTATAAAAATTGCAAATATTTATACACCTAATAATAGAGCTTCAAAATTCACAAAGAAATCAAAGAAGTGAGAGGAGAAATAAATCCTCAGTTATACTTGAGGATTTTAATGACCTTTTGTCAGTCATTAATAGATAAAGTAGAAAAAGAAACAGTAAGGATACAGAAGATCTGAGCACTATCAACCATTATATACCTAACATTTCCATGTCTTTAGTTCCAACAATTTCAAAATACATATTAAATGCACATATATAATATTAATTTAGGTCATAATTTTTCATAATGAGTTCTGAAACACCAAAATCCTACAATTGGCTCTCTGACAACAGAAGTGGAAATTAATAATAACAACAAAAAAGTTAAATTTAATGATTTAATTTTCCACCTTAAAGGCTAGAAAAAAGCTATTAAACTAAAGCAAGTAGAAAGAAAGATTTTATCTTAATCTGAGCAGAAAATCAATGAATATAAAACAAATAGCAAATAGATATAGCAAAGCAAAAGTTGATACCTTGAAAGGATTAATAAAATCAATTAGCTTAGCAAGACTAATCGGAAAAAAGAGGAAAGCACGAATTATCAATGTTAGAATAAAAAAGGAGATATCACCATAGATTCCACAGACATTGAAATGATAATAAGAAAGTATTTTTTAAACTTTATATTCTCAGTAAATTAGGAATAGTACTAATTTTTCATTACCCGATAAAGAACATCTATGGCAAAGCTACAGTTAACATCATCTTTATGGTGAAAACTGATTGCTTCTCCCATAATATTCGGAAAAAACCCAAGGATGTATCAATGTTGTATCAACATTTCTATTCAAAATTCTACTCGATGCCCTAGTAAAAAAAAGGCAAAAAAAGAGAAGTATCATTCATATTGGAAAGAAGTAATACTGCCATTAAGACATGATTATTTACCTAGAAAATTCTTTTTTTAAATGTTTATTTGGGAGAGAGAGACAGAGAGAGAGAGACAGAGAGAGAGAGTGCGCACAAGCACAAGCAAGCAGGGGAGGGGCAGAGAGAGAGGGAGGCATAGAATTTGAAGCAGGCTCCAGGCTCTGAGCTGTCAGCACTGAGTCCCAGGCAGGGCTTAAACTTATGAACTGCGAGATCATGACCTGAGCCAAAGTTGGACGCTTAACTGACTGAGCCACCCAGGCGGCCCTAGAAAATTCTTAAGAAACTTATGGTAAACAAAATTTGTTATATGGGGCACAAAAAGCACTAATCATATAGGTAGAAAAAATAAATTGGACTTCATCAAAACTAAACTTCTGTTCTTTTTTTAACTTTTTTTTGGGAGGGGCAGAGAGATAGGGAGGTACAGAATTTGAAGTGGGCTCCAGGCTCTGAGCTGTCAGTACAGATTTCACAGTACAAACCGTGAGATAATGACCTGAGCCAAAGTCAGATGCCTAACCTACTGAGCCACCCATTCGCCCCAAAACCTGTTCTTTGAAAGATGGTATTAAGAACATGAAAAACAGAAGTCATAGAGTAATAATATATATATATATATATATATATATACACACACACCCATATATGTACATATATGTGTATATATTATATTATATATTATTTATATATATTATATATTATTTATATATATTAAAGGATTTGTATCCAGGACATATAAAGAATCTTTAAGGGCACTTGGGTGGCTCTGTAGGTTAAACATCCAACTTTCAGTTTTGGCTCAAGTCATGATCTCACAGCTTCGTGGATTCGAGCACCATGTCAGGCTCTGCGTTGGCAATGCAGAACCTGCTTAGCATTCTCTCTCTCTTCTTCTCTCTCTGTCCCTCCCCTACTCATACTGTCTCTGTCTCTCTCAAAATAAATAAATAAACTTAAAAAAAATCTTTAACCCGCTGGAAAGGCTAAACAAAAACAAAACAAAAGTACTGACAATATGAAGTGTTGACATGAGTGTGGAAATGCTTAGATATTTCTGGTTACAGTGAAAATAAAACAATCACTTGAAAAACAATTTTGCAGCTCCTTATATAAGTTAATGTACTTACTAGATGGCCCACATTTCAACTCACAGTATTTACCCAAGAGACGAACACATGTCTACACAAAGAACTGGACATGAACGTTCATTGAAGCCTTATTCATGTTAGCCAAAAACTTGGAAGCAACTAAAATGTCCATCAACAGGTGAATGGACAAATTGCTATAGCCATACAATAGAATGTTATTAGAGACAATAAGAAACAGACTGCTGGTATATGCAACAAAGGGATAATAGGTGAAAGAAGCCAAACACAGAAGAATTCACTTTGTGCCACTCCATTCATATGAAGTTCTAGAACCTGCAAAACCAGTTTACAGTGATATAAATCTTATCAGTAATTATCTGGGCAAGAAGCTGAGGATGCAGTGGCTATAAAGAGGAATAATGGAACTTTGCGGGGGATGGGGGTGGTCATGGAAAGGTTCTAAGTCTTAACAGATGCTGGATACAGGAGTACAAATGTTCGTGACGACTCCTTGCACAATGAACTTAAAATATGTACTTTTTATTAGATGTAAATAATACCTCAAAAAAGTTGATTAGAGAAAAAAATACTATATGCTGGCCAGATAAATACATCTTTGAATCAAAATCCTCCTAGGTAAATATTTATCATCTCTGCTTTATACTAGAAATATGTTTCCCAAAATTCTTGAGTAAATCTAGACTTTAAATTTTTTCTAACGTGTACTCATTTTTTGAAAGACAGAGATAGACAGAGTGTGAGTGGGGAGGGGCAGAGAGAGAAGCAGACACAAAATCTCAAGCAGGCTCCAGGCTCTAAACTGATAGCCCAATGTGGGGCTCAAACCCACAAACTGTGAGATCATGACCTGAGCCAAAGTCAGACGCTTAACCGACTGAGCCACCCAGGCATCTCTAATAAATCTAGCCTTTAAAAATAAAAATCTATTTATCATTAAATATTAATAAATTATTTAAAGGAATAATATTTATATTAAAATATGTGGTATATAATTCCATATCTATAACAATATAACATAATGTATAATAAAATAATCACAGATTTTAAATTAGGAATTGCATAAGTTTTTTTAAGTTTTACATACATAAGTTATGTATGTAACTACATAAGTTACTTAAGTTTTAAAAGAAAATAATTTCACAAGTATTCTTAGAAAAGAAAAAAAAGAAATAGGGAAATTTATAAGAAGAGATTGAGTAAATAAAAATACATAATAAATAGGAAACACATACATGAAAACTGTGAAGCAAAGACTTGTGAGACCCTGTTGACGTAGTACCATCTTGTAAGCACCAGCAGTGTCGTGGACACTAGTGTCATGGATCCTGGTTCTTGGCTGTGCCAGTTCCTAGCTATTGGCCTTGGGCAAATTAGAAAATTACTCTGTGCTAGGAAGACATAACCCCTCTGTTCTTGAATATTCTCTCATGGAAAACATAATAAATGCTTAAAATAATAATTGGAACATGTGGGTATTCAATAACATGAGTTAAATAGCTTTTGGTTTCTTTTTTTAAATTTAAAAAAATGTTTTAAATTTTATTTATTTATTTTTTTTTTTAGAGAGAGAGAGCATGAGTGGGGGGGGGGGGGGAAGGAGAGAGAACGAATCTTGAGCAGTTTCCCCACCCAGCACACAGCCTGAGTCAGGCTTAATGCCATGATTCTTTGATCATCACCTGACCCGAAATCAAAAGTCAAATGCTTGACTGATTAAGCCACCCAGATGCTCCTGTTTTGATTTCTTAAATTCTAGGTCTACTTAACATAAGATCTATTTTGAAGGGCTATGAGGAGATCAAATTTAATAAAAAACTTACAAGGTGTTATTGTCAGCAGGACTTTCTGGTGGATTTCCTTTAATTCTAAATACTTTCAGTAGGAATAATGAAAAACATTAGAAATTGTTAAAATTTGTATGAAATTAAAGGTATCCATTCTGAATGATTCAGGCAATTCCAACTTTAATTTTTATCCTGCTCTGTTAAAAAAAAAGTGTTCAGATGGCTTAAAAATGACAAATGTTCAAATAAAATGAATAAGAAAAAATGCAAAAGGAAAAGAGATGCAGTAAAAGGGCCATCAACTTGTTCTAGGTGGGCATCAAATGTCACTCTGAACTTGCTAGGGGTTGATGTGAATAGGCAAAGAGCTTTATGTATAAGATGCTCAGTGTTAACTAAAAATAACATATTTGTTTAGTAACTGTACAATTAATCCTATTACCAAACTCAAGGAGAAATTTCTCTTTTGTCCTTATAAAGACAGTATATAAAATAATAATATTCTAATATATTACTGTAAACATGATGATGACAAGTTCGATAGGGCTACCTCTTATAATCTCTATCAAATGACAAATGACATTGTGTTTAAATATAACTCTATGGGAACAATTGCAGGAGGACAATTATAATGTGGTCCACATTCATGTTTCTTTGCTCACGTAGCACAGTTTAGGACAGATGATTTGAGAGGCTAAAGAAATATATGGAATAACTAATGTATAAGTCAGGATCTGACTAGAAATTTGTTATGAGTAGGGGTACCTGGTGGCTCAGTCGGTTAAGCATCTGACTTCAGCTCAGGTCATGATCTCATAGTTTGTGGATTCAAGTGCCATGATGGGCTCTGTGCTGACAGCTGGTGCCTGGAACCTGCTTCGGATTCTGCGTCTCCCTCTCTCTCTGCTCCTCACCCGCTCGTGCTCTCTCTCTCTCTCAAAAATAAATAAACATTAAAAATTAAAAAAAGAATTATTATGTTAATATTACTGTTATGAGTAATATAGACAGAGTGGTGTTTTTTATAGGGGTTAGACTTTACATGGTTGTGGGAGCTGGTGGAGCTGTCCATGCAGGCTGTTGACCTTACCATCTGCGTTAAGCACGAAGTCAATCCATGAAGATTGTTGCCCCTTAAGCCTGAAGTCAGTGTAGATCAGCCCAGCTCCAGTTGGGAAGCAAAGCATTTGAGATCCTGGACAAATTGGCCCTTTCCAAGATAGACTGTGTCTAGGTGTCTGTCCCTCATGATCTCAAGTCTCAGTGCTGCAAGTGACGTGCAGGAAAAGCTGGTAACCTTTGCCATGGAACTGCATACACACTTGGCCCAGGACTTGGAGAAGTTCAAGGAAGGGATCTGGTAGCTAGAGAAAATACATGTCCATGTGCTATCCAACACCAACAAGGTGAGATAGCAGATGAGCGTGTGAGCTGTCCCAATGCATGGCATCCTCCAGCCTTCAGAACTAGGGCTGGAATCAGTCTTCATGCTCTGGCCGTGGCTTTGTCTTCTTCTGCTCTCTTCATAGAGCAAAACTAAAGCTTCACTAGGTGACTTCCATGACAATGAAAATCTTCATGGTCACACGATTTTGGGATCTTCCACCAGCTTTCATGATATGTACCATTTACTAAGATAAAATCCCCATGATACAGTTCAGGGTAAAACTATCATATAGATTGTAATCAGAACTAAGTGCTTTCTACTAATAATTTCACTGGGAATGAGAATCTCAGATTAACCCAATTTCTTATCTGTAGATATTGCTACTGCATAATCTTCTAAGCATAATAGCTGATAATAATAACTTCTGCCTTTTGAAAAACTCTACTTACTTATCACTAAAATGATTGCTCTGAAATACAACTATTCCCAGTAATGGTTAGAGATTCTCTTCTCTATCTTTAGGAAATTGTATTGCTACTTCTCATTTCTCTCCTGGAGGATCAAATCTAGACAGTATAACTTAGATTTTGAGTCATACCTAAATATGAATCCTATTTTCACAACTTGAGTAAGTTATTTAACTTTTATAAAACTTAACGCTTTATCTGTGAAATGAAGATCTTAATTGTACCTGGTTGTGATAATAATTAAAAAGACACTAAATGAAAGCATTCAGAACAGTGTCTAACACATAGTAATAGCTCCAAAAAATTAACATCCGTGATTTACATTTTAAGCAGAATTGGAAACAGACTGGAATTGAGGGGTTGAGTCTCTATCTTGTGTTTAAAGAATGTCCCAAATAGGAGTAACTAATAACATCAATTTTTTTTCCTAAATCTTGAGAGGTCTAAATCCTGTAACATACTATATGAAGGCTATAATTCTTATGGTCCAGAAACCTAATACATATATATAAGCAAAAAGTAATGACATATTATTTGTGGGGTTAAACATACTTAGAATTTTGATAAATGTGTGAGACTTTATATACTTGTGTAGTCAACTTATTTTAAATAGCAACATACAGATCTGAGCATGTACTTTCGTTGTGATATGTGATAAGGTAATGGTATTTGTCCTTATAAAGAAAAGAATTTCCTAGAACCATAGAAAAGCAATCTAGCAGAAACTGCTCTGAGTTTCCTAGCATGCTCATAGCTCCACCTTGCAGCTCCTAGAGAAAGTGTTTTAATGGGACACATAAAATTGTTGTAACATCAAGTGGCACAGGTGTTCACTATAAGCAGTATTTCCTTCTGAACAATCATTGTAAGAGGTATTTTTTGAGTGAATTCATTCTTGCTTCATTCTGCAGTCACTTGAAGACCATCACCCTACTTTCTGGCAAGGATTGAAATATGTGGAGGGCCCTTGAGTTTCATGAATTATCATAGTGAATCAACAGAAAGTTTCTTTTTCTTTTTTCTTTTGGCCCAGGTGTTTCTATAATTGTGAACCGTGGGGGAAATTCCTATTGTGTTCAATTGCCTTCAGAGTCTCCTTTCTACTGAAGTAGAGCCAAGTTGTATACATAGTTGTCAATAACATTTAAAAATTATCAAAGGGTGACTTGGATTCTATTTATAGCACATAAAAGTAAGTCTTGAATTTGCAATTTGTAGCTATCTAGTTCACTGAAGTGAGTAATCAAATTCTCAAATAATTGGCAAAACACTTAATTTTGCTATAAAGTGTATGGCTGTTATAGTTATTCACATACCATGAAAAACATAAAAATACAAAGCTGAATGCTTTTTTTTTGAGATAGAGAGTATGAGTGGGGGAGGGGCAGAAGGGGAGAGAGAGAGAGAGCACGAGCGGAAAGAGAGAATCTGAAACAGAGTCCACACTGCGTCCCACGCCCCATGTGGGGTTCGATACCACAACCCTCGATCCCACAACCCATGGCCTGAGCTAAAATCAAGAGTCAGATGCTTAACCACTGAGCCACCCAGGTGCCCCCAAAGTTTGAATGCTTTCCAAGCTGCTTTCACAAATTTCATGTAAAAACCAATAGTGCTCTGAATTAGGCCAGTATGCTAATTTACAGAATAAGAAATCCATTCAGTAAAGTAAAATGACTTCTTGAAGATTACTTAGCTAGTAAATGGCAAGGCAGGGACTCAAACCTAGATCACTTAATTTCAAGGCCATGATGGTCTCCACTGCTACGTAAATCCTGGCCACATGTTGATGGAGGACATTTTTATTTTTATTGATACATCCGTGTTCCACTATGCAGGTTACTTTAAATGCTTCTAGAGATCATAAAACTATTTTCAATGAAATATTTCTCAAAATGTTTTTTGTGAAGCAAATACTTTTCCACAATTTAAATACTATAGAATATGTCTTTCCAAGTAGTTTATCAAGTGTAATAACCTAGAACTCAGATTTTTGGGGTACATCTCTAATTAATCTAATAATGACAACTGACACCTTGAATCCCACTGAGTGGATCAATATTTCCTGAGAGAGGTCTGACAGAAGTTTGAATTGAGATTGTTTTTTCCTGATAGTTTTAGAGAAACAATTGCAGCACAGAAGGACTTGTCTAACTTTGGCCATCCTTTGGGACTTAAACACAGGAGACACCTTCCTGTGTGTACCCAGAAAATCTAACATCCTTCTGTTACATTCTCTTGAAACAGTCTCTTTTGCTCCTTGGTCACACTTCATCATAGATGTAATAATGACCTGCTCATGTGATTTTATTTTTTTATTACTATTGATTTTTACTAATAAGCTACATGAGAACAGCTTCTATTGACATCACTATTGTAGCCCTAGCACTTAGCACAATACCTGAACTAGTTTAGGGGAAATATAAATATTTGTCCAATAAAGAATAAAGACTTAGGGGTTCCCAGGTGGCTCAGTCATCTGACTCTTGATTTTGGCTCAGATCATTATCCCAGGGTTGTGGGATCAAACCCTGCATTGGGCTCCGCACTGAGGCTGGAGTTTCCTTAAAATTCTCTCTTTCTCTCTCTGCCCCTCTTCCCTGCTCATGCACTCTTTCTGTAAAATAAAATTTAAAAGGGGTACCTGGATGGCTCAGTCAGTTAAGTGTCTGATGTCGGCTCAGGTCATGATCTTGCTGTTTGTGAGTTTGAGCCCCACATTGGGCTCTGTGCTGACTATTCAGAGCCTGGATCCTGCTTCAGATTCTGTGTCTCCATCTCTCTTGGCCCCTCCCCTGCTCACACTCTATCTCTCAAAAATAAATTTTCTTAATCATTAAGAAAACTTCAAATAAAACTTAAAAAAAGAATAAAAGCTTAAAAATGTACAGTATTTATTGTATTTCTAAATAAAATAGGTCTATGATTACATGTATATCTTCAGAAAACTATGTCCCAGCATTGTTAGAAAGACTGTCTCTGGGTTTTGTAAGGTTACTGATAATTAGATTTTGTTCTTTGTTCCTAACTGTATTTGCCAATATTGTTATGATTAACATGTTGTGATTAATACATATTTTTAACAAGAAAGAGTTATCAAAATAAATTTCTAAATCATGAAAGTATCATTAAAAGAGTAGAAAAAGAAGCATTCAATCAATAACAGGTAGAACAAGTTGTTTGCTCAAGAGAAAATTTAAGTTGATCTCTATATTAAATAATATACAAAAATAAATTGCCCTCTTAAAATAATTTTTAAAAACATTTTTAGTGTTTATTTATTTTTGAGAAAGAGAGAGACAGCATGAGTGGAGCAGATACACACACACACACACACACACACACACACACACACACACAAACAGAATCAGAAACAGGCTGTAGAGTCCTAGCTGTCAGCACAGAGTCCGACACGGGGCCTGAACTCACTAACTGTGAGATCATGACCTGAGTCAAAGTCGGACATTTAACCAACTGAGCCACCCAGGTGCCCCACAATAATTTTAAACGTAGAAAATTGAACATAGCAAACAGGCAAAGTCTCAACTGAAAGACTTCTGGCTATGAGAGGACACTAAAATCATAAACCAGTTGATAAAACATTGATAGATTGATCATGTTAGAAATGAAAACATCCATATGTTAATAAATAGCATAAAATTAGCTGAAGGTAAATTCCAGAATATTTTTTTTATTCAAAGAACTGTTATAAAAGTGTAATGAAGACAAATTCCCGTGTAGGTAAATAAGCAAAGAGCTCCTAGTTTCCTAGAGGAACTCTTTGCCAGAGAGGAAACTAGAAGGGCTAAGCATATCAGAATGTCAATACTCACTAGGAGTTAAATTCAAATTAAAACATCAGTGAGACACATTTTTATATCATCAAGCTACAAAGATTTTAAAAATAAACTTGATGTTGGCAAGGTTGTAGTGAGACAGGAACTGCTGCTTCTATCATAAATTAGATCAACTTTTATGGAAAGCAATGCAGCATGTGTGAGGAGATATAACTCAGTAATTTTCCTTGTAGCAATTGATCCACAGGAAATAATAAGAGATAGAGACAAGGCTCTGTATGCACAGAGTATCACTGAAGATTTATCCATGGCAGTGAACAACTGGACAATTTAAATGTTTGCCAGTGGAGTAATGCTTAAGCAATTTATTGGGCATCTAGATCAATTATTACACAGGTATGAAAGAGATTTTCTAAAAACAATGACAGAAAAAATTCATGTTATAATGAAAATGAAAAAGAAATTCAAAACCTAGTTACATAAAACAGTCCATATTATGTTAAAACATATAAAAGATAAAAAAGGTAATGCTTTATTGAAGTTGGTTGAGGTTCTACCTAATGGTACAAAGACCAAGATAACCCCTGGCAATTACTGAACTCTTATAGACACTCACTGCACTAATCACATCATCTGGGGTATCTCCCCTAATTCCATAACAGTTCTATTTAGCAAATACTGTTATTTTCTCCATTTTCTCCATGAGGCTTGCAGACATTAAATGACTCATCCAAGGTTACACAGCTAGTAAGGAGTGAAACAGAAGTTCAAAACAGACATGTTTCTTTACCATACAGGTATTCAACTGTTAATCATTATGTCAGTTTGTTTTTGACAAATATTTAAAATAAGTATTGAATAAATTACATTAGAAAAATATGGCTATCATTATGAAAAATGTATATTCAATTGAAATCTGATCTCATGCTTTTTAATGTATTCTAAATATATATTTAAACATTTTATTTATTTTTTTAAGTAGGTACTTTTAAAAGTTTATTTATTTATTTAGAGAGTGGGGGGGAGGGGTAGAGAGAGAGAGAGAGAGAGAGAGAGAGAGAGAGTACAAGAGAGAGAATCCCAAGCAGACTCTGTGCTGCCATCATGGAGCCCGATGCAGGGCTCCATCTCACAAACTGTGAGATCATGACCTGAGCCAAAGTCAAGAGTTGGATGCTCAACTGGCTGAGTCACCCAGGAACCCCTAAACATTTTAAAAGCAATAAGAAAAAATAAAGCTGTACCCCTATTTTACACAATACACAAAAGTCAACTCAAAATAGATTAACGACTTAAACATAAGACCAGAAACCATAAAACTCCTAGAAGAAATCATCGGAGTAAAATCCTTCACATTGATCTTAGCAATGATTTTTTTGGATTTGTCAGCAAAAGCAAAGGAAACAAGGCAAAAATAAATAAATGAGACTATATCAAGCTAAAAAGCTGCTGCAAAGGAAAGTGAAGCATCAACAAAATGAAAAGGCAATCTACTAAATGGGAGAAAAACTTTACAAATCATATCCCTCATAATGGGTTAATATCCAAAATTTATAAAGAACTCAGACAACTGAACAGCAAAATCAAAGAAAACCAAAACAATTTAAAATGGGCAAAGGAATTGGGGCACCTACATGGCTCAGTTGGTTAAACGTCTGATTTATATAAGAAAAATCTCTTTAACTGGCAGAAACCTAACATCCACAGGGTTGTTGGGAGTGAGTAAATTTCTACTTGACTGGTTGTTCTGCAAATTGGTGCAATATTTTCGATGAACAAGTTGACAACTCATAACACAAATAATCAAAAATATATATAATATTATTGTAGTTAGTAATACCTTTTTAAAAGAATCTCCATTTGGGATTAGCATGAGGGAGAAAAGCCTGAATATGCAAAAATGCTTATAACTGCATTATATGTATAACTTAAAACTGAAAAAAAATGTTCAAATGACCAAGTGTGAGAAAATTGCTAGGCAAATACTGCTATGTTAAATTAAAAGAATGTGTGTTGCCATTAGAATGGCAAACACAAGGGGTGCCTGGATTGCTCAGTGGGTTAAGCATCTGACTCTTGATTTCAGCTCACGTCAGATCTCATGGTTCGTAAGCTCGAGCTCCATGTGAGGCTCTGTAAAAATTAAACCACAAAATAGTAATAATAGACACATTATGCAGTATAAAGTTTGTATACAAGGATAGAAACTTGGTTTTTCATATTTTTTTCTGATGTGATTGACCTGGAGATAGTATAACACAGTAAGAGCTGATGTAACAAATGAATACAAATGCAGGTTTGGAATCAAGCAGACTTTCATTCAAATGCAAATTGACACAACTTTCAGATATGTTTACAGAAAGACTTATCCCCTCTTTTCATTAATATTAAGAGACCTTTGGGCACTTTCATCATTGCAAGGAACAGCAGATTCACCAATGAATGGAAATGCAATAACTGTTACAAAATGTAAGCCAAAATCCATTTAATGACTTAAGTAGCAATGCTGTTTAAACACCTGGCCCCATTTTATTCTATAAAATGACAAAGGGATCATAATGAATTCTGTAATATAAATTATAGTAGTAGGATTAATCATGAGTGAAAATGATTATATCAAGAATAAGAGGAAAAGGGAACATTTAGTTTCTTAGAATTTAGTCATTTCCACTCTCAGCCCTCTAAATGAACAGAGTTCCTTGGAGAATATTTTGAGTAATCAAATAGTAAAAACTCTTTAAATATATTGCTAAATCAGGCTCAACTCTGTCTGGCCGTTCTCATAATCACTCACACAAGTAGAACTAGAAAGTACATGAAGTGAAGCACTGTTGATTTCCATTCCCATGATTATGGTTTTATCGTAATATATATTTTAGTGTGTTTCCTTACAGGATAATTAATTCTATAGGTCCAGGAGGATGCTTCCTGACCTTCAGTATCTCTGGAACCTGGCTCAGTGGCTCACACAGAGTACTCAGTAAAGGTTTATGGAACCATTTGAGACTTCTGGAAATCACATAGAAATTTACTTATCCAAGAAATGCTTATTATCATTATGCAATAAATGGTTATTCCTATTCCTCAGGGGGAGCAAAACTTGTCTTGCACTTGTCCAGCAAGAACTTAAACTATTCAGGGCCTTCTCTACAGACACTTATTAGAGATGTTTGCATCTCTCAGATGGCAGTAGTCTTAAAGGCTGGTCAAGAAAAGCAGGTAGAAATGTTTCAATAAAAGAAGCAATAATGAAGTACCTACTATGAGCAAAATGCCTAGTTCTAGTCCTGATGAGCTCATTTAGACTTGCAAAGGTCTGTCGATTTCCTTATTCTACAATTATATTTGTTCTCCTTAAATAAATTCAAGGGAAGTATATAAAACAATGATCTACCTTCTATGTGATCCATTATATTGAAAATAACAAAATAAAAATAGAATATTATTGTAACAATGTACATATATCAAGCCTAAACTGAAATTTCTCTTGTTAGTTTTACCACTTCCAGTGATTTTCTTTTTTTAAATTAATTAATTAATTAATTAATTAATTAATTAATTTATGAGAGAGAGAGCACAAGGGGGGTGGGCTGAGAGAGAGAGAGGGAGACAGAATCCAAAGTGGGCTTCTGGCTTTGAGCTGTCAGTACAGCCCCACATGGGTCTTGAGCTCACAAATTGTGAGATCATGACCTGAGCCGAAGTCAGATACTTAACTGACTGAGTCAACCAGGAGCCCCTAGGTGTATATATCTTATGATGGTTTTGTAGACATGGAAGAGTGTCATATTGTGGATGTTCATTTGTCAGAATGGCTAAGATAATTATCAAGTATTCAGTGATGTTTAACCTACTGAGCAACCTAGGCACACCATCCAGTGACTTTCTTAATCAATTATAGCCATGCCAACAATTTACTTTCATATATTTTTTATTCTGAGTCTTATTTTATTTTTTCCCTATGACATTAATACAAATACTCATTAGACACCTTATCAAGATTACATTGATTAATCTTATTTTCAGGTGGCTTTGATATGTGTTTTAGAGCAAACAATAAAAATAATTTAAAAAATAATATTTCAAGAAGAGATCTCCTGATACATGTATATGGAAAGATCTCTTTTGGAGACTGATTCACTAATATGAGTATT
This sequence comes from Prionailurus bengalensis, assembly GCF_016509475.1. NCBI lineage: Eukaryota > Metazoa > Chordata > Mammalia > Carnivora > Felidae > Prionailurus > Prionailurus bengalensis. The sequence goes on from NC_057346.1 coordinate 41,859,843, forward strand.
CTTTTATGTGTCTTTGGGCATAGCATCCTCTGTCATAAAACTTGGTACCTCTCACAAACTAAATCCCATGAAATTCTTTCTTCAAAGATTATTCTCTGAAGAATAAGAGGTATATTTCCTCATTACTATAGTTCATGCAGATTGAACTTGGCTAATGGTGTTGTACATTATTTTCTTCCATTTTGTTTCCAAAATGGGTAGAATACCTTTGCTTATGAAGAACCACGTGTGATTTAAATGATCCAGACTGTTCATGAGTCATTAAAAAATATTTGAAACAGATTTAAATATTATCAGCAAATAACTTTGTGTTATTTCTGGTAAAAAAAAATATAGGTGGGTGACATATAAAATGTCTACTAATTTTAATAAAATTAATTTAATTTAAAATTTTAAAAATATAAATTTGATACTTTTGTTGACCATTAGACCACAGAAAATCATCATGAGTTTTTAGTAGAAATCATATGCCATAATGTAGATCAGTAATATTATTTGATAGGTTGACGCTGTACAAATATGCATACATAACTCATTTGCCACAAGTTCCTGGATTACTTATATTATCATACATTTCTAAGTTTAAAAAATTTGAGGGACACTTGCGTGGCTCAGTCAGGACTTCGGCTCAGGTCATGATCTCACGGTTTCTGAGTTTGAGCCCCGCATCAGGCTTGGTGCTGATGGCTCAGAGCCTGGAGCCTCCTTTGGATTCTGTGTCTCATTCTCTCTCTGCCCCACCCCCACTTGTGCTCCATCTCTCTCTCTCAGAAATAAATAAATGTAATTTTTTTTTTTAATTTGAGAAAAATCTTGTAGCAAGGAAGAGAAGATTTACAGACCCAACCACCAAATGAACACCTATGCCTTTTCTATTAATATGCAGATATGCCCTGCTCATTCATGCCTCTGTATCTTTGAGCATACAGCACCCTTTTCTAGACCATGTTTTATGTCCTTTTTAGTTGCCTGCTAATGATTCTTTATATTTCACGTTAGGTGTTAACATGATATAGTTTACCCTATGTCCGGTATCACTCTGCTGATTTATTATAACAGGTATTATTCTGTATTATGATTACTTCTCAGTTATTTCATCCATTAGGTCAAAAGGTCCTAAAGGCAAGTTGTCTTGCCAATTCCCAATTTAGGTATCTCTAGCACATAGTAAAGTACATAACCCACATGTATTAGTTTGCTAGGGTTACCATAACAACATACCACAAACTGGGTGGCTTAAATAACAAAAAATGATTGTCTCACAGTTCTGGAGGCTGGAATATTGAAGTCAAGGACTTGGCAGGTTTGGTTCCTTCTAAGGACTGTGAGGGATCTATTCAAACTCTACCTAAAAATGGCTTGTAAATGGCCATGTTCGTTTTCACATGGTATTTTTCTTGTATCTTCATATCATTTTCTCTCTGTAAGTATCTCTGTGCCCAGACATCTTCTTTGTTAAAACATCAGTTGTATTGGATTAGCGTCAACCCTAATGACTGTAATTTAGTTTGAATACTTTCTGGAAAGACCCTTTCTCCAAATAAGGTCACATTCTGAGGTTATGGGAATTAGGATTTCAACACAAATAATTTGGCGAGATACAAATGAACCAAAATCACCACAGTAGATATTTGTCAAATCAGTGAGTGCATGGAATAGCACTTATAAAACTTATCAAATTTCTTTTAATTATCCACTTATATATTTTATTCCAAAGACTATGTACTCTTTTAGAGAAAAATTCATATCCCATTCATGCTTGAATTTGTAGTGTTTAGCAACAATACCAACACATAGTTGGTGCTCAAAATGCTTTGTTAAATGAGTGATAAATACAAATCATGCAAAAATATTTTCTGTAAAAAAATACCTCTGGAACAATGTTTTATATGGGTTTTGGCTAATACTCTGTTCAATTATTTTTGCTGATCACTGCAAATTATACAGTCCCAAGAATTTTAATGCCTTAGGCAATTTGAAAAAGTTACTTTATATCATTCAGAGGCCAGAAGTCTAAATATTTCCATGACCTTAATATCTTGTTTGCCTTATTAGAAATCAGCTCTCATCTATGATTTTGTGTCTTATTTCCATACTGTGCTTTTTGCCCCCTGATTTATCAAAACACAATGCCAAAAATAAAATGTAAACTGACTTTCAGTGGAACCTGTCAAAGAGACATAAAAGTGTCTTCAGGACGTAAATAGAAAGATAATGAAAAATGGAGAGCCTCAGTGTGGGGATGGGGCCCAGAGAAAGAACTTCAGGTGACAGTATTGTCTGATTCAGTATGACCACCTCAGTTATCATCAGGATGAGGAAGGTGAGTGGAATGTTAATTAGTTTCATAGTTTCTCTAATTTAGGATGTTTAATTAGCACCAGTAGTAATAGAACAAGTAGAGAGACACAACGCTGTTCTCTGAAGAAACTCGTGAACCTAAAGTAATCTAATAAGACAAACATGAGCTAATTGTACTTATTGGAAAAAAGACAGCCAGGCTGGGTAACAACCAGGTATCCAAGCTAACAAATTGCTTCCATGATGCATCCACAAAGCATTTTTCTAGACATTTTTTTAGTTATATGGATTGAACCAATTTTACTATTGAGTTATTTTCTGAGTAAAAATAGGTAGAAAAGAACATAAAGAAATGTTACAAAGCAGAATCCAAAATAACAAAGCATTGGTGAAGTTTTGTTTGAAGAGATTCAAATTTAATTTTTTTATGTTTTTATTTTATTAAAAAAAATTTTTTTTTCAACGTTTATTTATTTTTGGGACAGAGAGAGACAGAGCATGAACGGGGGAGGGGCAGAGAGAGAGGGAGACACAGAATCGGAAACAGGCTCCAGGCTCTGAGCCATCAGCCCAGAGCCCGACGCGGGGCTGGAACTCACCGACCGCGAGATCGTGACCTGGCTGAAGTCGGACGCTTAACCGACTGCACCACCCAGGCACCCCATATGTTTTTATTTTATTTTCGAGAGAGAGAGACAGAGTATGAGTTGGGGAGGGGCAGAGAGAGAGAGAGGAAGACACAGAATCCGAAGCAGGCTCCAGGCTCTGAGCTGTTGGCACAGAGCCTGAGGCAGGGCTTGAACTCAAGGACAGTGAGATCATGACCTAAGCGAAAGTCGGATGCTTAACAGACCCAGCCACCCAGGTGCCCTGAAGAGATTTAAATTTAAATAGTCTTTTATATTTACCCTGTAGTTAACCATTTCTGCCACTCTTGATTCTTTTGTGTAGATCCAGATTGCTACCTGGTTTAAATTTTCCTCTGCTTGGGTGATTTTATTTTATTTTATTTTATTTTATTTTATTTTATTTTATTTTATTTTATTTCATTATTTTTTAATTTAATTTAATTTTTTATTTTATTTATTTTTTTTATTTTACTTTATTTTATTTTGTTGGTGCTGAGCATTCCCATGTATTTATTTTTAATTCATCATTTAAATTTGAGATGTTTTAGATTTATAGAAAAATTGCAAAATTAGTTTTAGTACAACTTTTAACTAGATTTCCTTATGTGAACCTCCTACTTAAAAATAAAGCAATTACCCAAACTAAGACACTCACTTTGGCTACATTAACTAAACTACAGATTTTATTTGAATCTTATGGGTTTTTCCTGTAACATCCTTTTTCTGTTTCAGGATTTAATACACAATCCCAAACTCCATTAGTTGTCATGTCTCCTTAATCTCTTTCAATGTGTGACAGTTTCTCAGTTTCCTTGTTTGTGACCTTGATAATTTTGAATAGTAGTAATCCATTATTTTGAAGAAACTCTCAGTTTGGTTTTGTCTGATGTTTTCTTCTGAAGTTATGCATTATTGGAAAAGACAACACAGAAATGATATCCCTTCTCTGTGCATCATATTACGTGGTAGATGATGTCTATATATTTATTACTGGTAATGTTGACCTTGATCACTGATTAAGGTGGTATCTGCTGGCTTTTTCCATTGTAAAATTACCATTTTTCCCGTTGTAATAAATATTAAGGGAGAGGTACTTTGAAACTAGGCAAATGTCATGTTTTTGCTTAAATTCTTGCCCACTAACTTTGCCAAGTGGCAGTGATGTTGTTTTTCTCATTCTTCCACATGTTTTAATTGGAATTCTGCTATAAGAAAGAGCTGTCTCTTTCTCTCTCTCTTCCTTCCTTCCTTCCTTCCTTCCTTCCTTCCTTCCTTCCTTCCCTTCCTTCCTTCCTTCCTTCCTTTCCTTCCTTCCTTCCTTTCCTTCCTTTCTTCTTTTCTTCCTTTCCTCAGTTACTTATTTAGATTAATATAGACTTATGGATCTTTATTTGAAGGGTATAATCCAATAGTTCTGTCATTTATTTTAGCTTTGGCCATTGGGAACTGTGGCCATTTGTTTTAGCTTTGGCCATTGGGAACTGTTTCAGGTAGGCTGTTAGGCCCGGAAGACTTCCTTTAATATCTATTGTAGTATAAGTCTACCAGTGATGAATTTTTTCAGCTTTTGTAAATATGAGAAGATCTTACCTTCAAGGCTGCTTTATGATTTCTGGTTCTAAGTAATTTGGCTATAATATGCTTTTGTGTGGTTTTCTTCATATTCTCTTGTGCTTTGGGTTGGTTGAACTTCTTGAATGTGTGGGTTTTAAAATTTTCATCAAATTCAGAAATTTCCACCTATTAATTTTTTTCATAATTTTTATCCCCTTATTTCTTTTCTTTCAGAGACTCTATTTATACATATAATAGGATGCTTGAAGTTGTCCAACAGCTGACTGATGCTCTTTTTATTAAAAAAAATTAAATTTCTGTCTTTCCTTTAGGTAATTTTTATTGCTACATCTTTTTGTTCACTAATCTCTCCTTTTGTAATGTCTAATCTACTTAATTGCACTTAGTGTATTTTTCATCTCAGACATTTTAGTTTGAATTTCCTGAAGTTTTATTTATACTTATTTTTGTTTTTTATATATTTATATTTACATACATAAATGCTATATATATATATATATATTTATATAGTATTTCCATGTCTCAATCTTTCATTTGTCTTCTTGAACAAATGAAATACAGTCATAATAACTATCTTAATGTCCTTTTCTACTAATCCTAACATCTATGTCATTTTCGTGTAGAATTTGATTGATTTTTCTACTAATTATGGGTTGTATTTTATGCTGTTTTGAATCCCAGGTAATTTTTAATTGATGCCACATATTGTAAATTTTAAATTTTAGTATGCTAAGTATTTTTGTATTCTTATAAATATTATTGACTTTTTTTTTCTGGGATATAGTTCAGTTACTTGGAAATAGTTTGATCTTTGCTCCTGCTTTTTAGTGTTTTAGGGATGACCAGAGGAACATTTAGTTAGAGCTAATTTTCTACCACTACTGAGGTAAAATTTTCTGAATACTATACCCAAAGCCCCATGAAGTATGTGATTTTCCACTATGACTGATGTGAACAAGCACTATTATCAGTCATATGTGATCTCGGGAAAATGTTTCCTTTGATCCCCTCAAGTTTTTCTTTCTTGGGTAGATCTTCACATGAATTCCTTCTTAATGAGGCTTCTATATGTCAGGTTAATGTATGATAATGCTGAGACCAGCATACCCTAACATGTAAGTTCTTTCAGTTACCCTGTCCTCAAAATAAATTTGAATTTTCCATCACAATTTTTCTTCTTTCCTATTCCACTTCTAACAGAGGAGGAATCTAATCTTTGCCAGTTTTGTTCCTAGGACTTCTGTAATATAAAATTAGAATAAACACATTCTTCTCAACTGCACATGGAACATTTACTCAACAAGTATTTACTGAGTGTATGTTCTGTGCTAGGCACTGTTCTGGGCATGTGAAACATACCAACTGAATAAATGAGAAAACATTCATGACATTATGGAGGTTGTATTCAATAAAGAGAAACCAACACTAAACAATTAACATAAATTGTAGGGGTACCTGGCTGGCTCCGTTGGTAGAGCATGCAACTCTTGAACTTGGGATTGTGAGCTCAAACCCAATGTAGGTGTGGAGTTACTTAAAAATAAAATCTTTAGGGGTGCCTAGATGGTTCAGTTTGTTGAATGTCCTACTCTTGATTTTGGCTCAGGTCATGATCCCAAGGCCTTGGGATCGAGCCCCACATTGGGCTCTGCACTGAGCATGGAGCCAGCTTAAGATTCTCTCTCTCTCTTTTTCCCTTTGCCCCTCTCCACCACCCCACACACACTCTCTCTAAAATAAGACAAATAAAATTAAAAATAAATTAAAAATAATAATAAATAAAATCTTTAAAAAATAAGTAAATTGTATATTATGGTGGAAGGAACTGGGCATATCAGAGACATAATAAACAAAAGGCAGAAAAGTTACATCAACATCCTTAATAAAGAGTTGGGGAAGGAGGGAGGGAAGAGAATAGTTTGGAGGAACTTGGAGATTTATTATGAGGGAGGCTCTTCAGCTACTGAGAGATGTAGCAATTTGTGGAGAAGAGAAAAGAGGCTGAACAAGACTTGCTGAACATTCCATCCAAAAGCAATAGAATGCACATTCTCCTCAACTGCCATGGAACATTTTCCAGAGCAGATCATATGTTGGATCACACAATAAATCTGAACAAATTTAAGAGGGTTAAAATCATATCAAGCTCCTTTTTTAACCACAATGATATGATACTAGAAATTAGTTGCAAGAAGAAAACTGGAAAATTCACAAATATGTGGAGACTAAACAACATACTACTGAATAACCAATAGGTCAACGATAAATCAAAAGTGAAAAAAAATACCTTGAGACAAATTAAAATGGAAATATAACATACCAAAACTTATAGGATGCAGCAAATGTAGTTCTAAAAGGCAAGCTCATAGTGATAAATGCCTACCTCAGGAAACAAGAAAAATCTCAAATAAACAACCTAACTTTATACCTCAAGTAACTAGAAAAAGAATATGAAGTCAAAGTCAGTAGAAGGAATAAAATAACAAAGATCAGAGCACAAATAAATGAAATAGAGACTAAAAAGATAATGAGAAAAGATCAATGAAACCAAGAGCTGGTTCTTTGAAAAGATAAACAAAATTGATAAACCTCTAGCTAGACTTATCAAAGAGAAAAAGTGAAAAACAAACAAAATCAGAAAAGAAAGAGATGTTATAACTGATATCACAGAAATATAAAAAATCATAAGAGACTGTCATAAAAAAGTATATGCCAACAAATTGAACAACATAGAAGAAATGGATAAATTCCTAGAAACATGCAGCCTTCCAAGACTGAATCATGAAGAAATAGAAAATCTGAATAGACCAATTACTGGTAAAAAGATTAAATCATCAGTTTAAAAACTACCTATAAACTGACATGCAGGACCAGATAGCTTCACTGTGATTTCTCCCAAATATTCAAAGAATTAATATCCATCTTAATCCTTCCCAAACTCTTCCAAAATTAAAAGAGGAGAGAATACCTCCAAACTTATTTTATGAGGCCAGGTTTACCCTTATACCAAAACCAGACAAGGATACCGCAAGAAAGCAAAATTATGGGACAATATCCCTGATGAATATAGATGCAAATACCCCCCAAAAATTAGCCAACTAAATTCAACAGTTCATTAAAAGGATCATACAACATAGTCGAGTGGGATTTGTTACAGAGATGCAAGGTTGATTCAACGTCTGCAAATCAATCAACATGATACCCTACATTAACAAAATAAAGGATAAAAATTATATGATCCTCTTAATAGATGGAGACAAAACATTTGAAAAAAAATTGACATCTATTTGTGATAAAAACTCTTTTAAAAAGTGGGCACAGTGGGAATACATGTCAGTGTTATAAAGGCCATATATGACAAACCCACAGCTAACATCATACTCAGTTGAAAGCTTTTCCTCTAAGATTGGGAATAAGACAAAGATGCTCATTCTCACAACTTTTATTCAACATAGTATTGGAAGTCCTAGCCAGGGGAGTTAGTCAAAAAAAGGAAATACAAATCATCTCAATTGGAAAAGAAGTAAAGTTGTCACTATTTTTGGATGGCAAGATACTATATATATAGAAAACCTTGAATACTCCACCAAAAAACTTTTAGAATTAATGAATGAATTCAGTAAAGTTTCAGAATGCAAAATCAATATACAGAAATATGTTTAACTTCTACGAACTAAAATGATCTATCAGAAAGAGGAAATAATAAAATAATCCCATTTATAATTGCATCAAAAAGAATAAAATATCTAGGAATGTATTTAGCCAAGGGTGTGAAAGACCTGTACACTACAAACTGTAAGACACTAATGATAGAAATTAAAGAAGGCACAAACAAATCAAAGGATATTCCATACTCATAGACTGGAAGAATTAATATTGTTAAATGCCCATAGGACCAGAAACAGTCTGCAGAGTGAATAAAATCCCTATAAAAATTCAGTGGAATTTTTACAAAACTAGAACAGACACTTCTAAAATCTGAATGGGACCATGAAAGATTCTGAGTAACCAAAGCAATCCTGAGAAAAAAGTACAAAACTGGAGAAATCATACTCCCTGATTTCATATTACAAAGCTATAGTAATCAAAACAGTATGGTACTCTCACAAAAACTGATCAATGTAACAGATTATAGAGCCCAGAAATAAACCCATGCATATATCATCAATTAATTCATGACAAAAGAACCAAGAATATGAAATGAGAAAAGGACAGTTTCTTCAACAAATGGTATTGGGAAACTGGACAGCAACATGCAAAAGAAAGAAATTGGGCCACTGTCTTACACCATACATAAAAATTAACTGGAAATGAATTAAAGACTTGAATGTAAAACTTGAAATCATAAAACATGTAGAAGAAAACATAGGTAGTTATTTTCTTGACAAAGGTCTTAGTGATGATGTTTTCAATTTGACACCAAAAGCAAAGAAAACAAAAGCAAAAATGAGCAACTGAGACTAAAACTAAACTAAATCAAACTAAAAATCTTCTGCACAACAAAGGAAATCATCAACAAAATGAAAATGCAACCTCCTGATAGGGAGAAAATATATGTGAATCATATATGTGATAAAGGGTTAATATCCAAAATATATAAAGAACTCATATAACTCAATAGCAAAAAAGCAAACAATCCAATTTAAAAAATGGCCAAAAGGTATGAATAGACATTTTTCCAAGGGAAAATTACAGATAGCCAACAGGTATATGAAAAGACACTCATCCTTAATCATCAAGTGTATGCACATCAAAACCACACAATAAGATTATCACCTCACACCCATTAGCACGGCTATCCTCAAAAAAACAAGAAATCACAAACATGGTAAGGATGAGGCAAAAAGAGAACCTCATGCACTATTGCTGGGAGAGTTAATTGGTGCAGCCATTGAGGAAAATTAAAAAAAAAATTATGAATAGAACTATCATATGAGTCAGAAATCAAATTCTGGTTGTTAATAAAAAACAAAACAAAACAAAACAAAACCCCACTAACTTGAAAAGATATATTCACTGATATGTTTATGGCAGCATTATTTATACTATGATATAGAAATAGCCTAAATGTCTATTGATCAAAAAGGGAAATTGTGATATATATGTATATATCACATATATATATTTATATATATTTCTTAAATATATATATATATTTCTTAAATATATATGATGAAATATTAAGCCATAAAAATGAAATATTGTCATTTGCAACAACATGGATGGATCTTTAGGGCATTATGTTCAGTGAAATAAGTAAGATAACAAAGACAAATGCTGTACGATCTCACTTATATGTGGAATCTAAAAAAAAATAAATAAAGAACAAAAACAAACTCATCCACACAAGAGAGTAATACTTTAAGGTTTTTATCACAAGAAAAATATTATGTGACTATGTATGGTTATGGATATTAGCTAGACTTATGATGATTGTTTTGCAATATATACATATATTAAATCAGTATGTTGTACACATGAAACTAATATAATGTATGTCACTTATACTTCAGTTTAAAAAAATAGTTGCTGAATATATTGAACTGGATTGCCTTAAATTTCTCTGAAAATTCAAATAGAAAATCGCACTTTATGACTTCAAATGCTAGAATATTCTTCCTTGAAAGTTATCTCATGTTGATTCCCAAAAAAGTGAAAGGCCTTAGTTTATATGCAAGCTACTTATAGGTTGCCATATTTTTTACTCTTTAAGGAATATATCTTATTTTTGTTTTATAGATGAGGGAACTAAAGCTCAAGCATTTTAAGATCTTTTCCAACTAGTAAGTGATACTCAGAACTGGAGTCAAAGTTGGCCTGTTTCAAATTTCAGTGCTTTTGCTTCTTACAAAACTATTCTTTAAACTTATTTATGATGTAACATAGGTACATTATAATGGAGGAGGTACAAACAAATGCTCAAATAATATTTACAAGACCTTTGGTCTAAATATGTCTCTGAGTATTCTTCTAGATTCTGTGATGACCCCTAAGCATCTCCAAAATGTTTTTTTGGTTTGCAGCTTAGAAGTTTTAGGTAGAGTAAATCTTTTTACAAAAATAATATGAAATGAAGCAAGGGTCAGCTAACTATAGCTAAAGGGCTAAATCTAGTCTGCCACACGCTTTTGTAAATAAAGTTTTTTTGGACTACAACTGTGCCTATTTAGTTTTTTCCCCCCTATGGCTGTTTTCAGTAGATGAGTAATTGTGACAGAAATTCTACAGCCTGTAAGCCTAAAATATACTGTCTGTTTCTTTACAGAAAAAGTTGCTAACTCCTGAATAGAGTATCTTACTTCTGTAAAGTCTTAGTGGTTCTCAAATTCAGGACTTCAGGTCTGTGCTGATTCTCCAGTCTGGCAGATTAATTAGGTAATTTCCTTACTGCGCATCTTGAAGAATTAAGAATTCTTAGCAGCCCAACCCAGTGATAGTCCATCAGTAGGAAATGCCTCCCAGCTTTCTTCCTTGAGAAATGCTGGTATACCACCCACTGTCTTTGTCTTACTGAGAGAAGTTTGAAGAGGCAGTCAGAGGTGCCAGGGTCATTTTTACTGTTCTTCTCTGAGTTTCTAGTATGTTCTATATTCAATGAACTAATTTTAAGAATGATGATTCCAGGGGTGCCTAGGTTGCGCAGTCAGTTAAGCCTTTGACTCTTGATCTCAGTTCAGAACATGATCTCATGGTTTGTGAGATTGAGCCACATCAGGCTCTGTGCTAAAAGCAGGGAGCCTACTTAAGATTCTCCCTTTCCCTCTCTCTCTCTGCCCCTCCCCGGCTCACTCTCTTCTTGCTCTCTCTCTCTCTCTCTCAAAATAAATAAATAAACCACCACAACAAAAAGGGATGACTATTCCATGTATGGTAGAGTCCCCTCCCTAATGGATGTGTTGAGAAAAGACCTCAAGATAAGGGAAGGCAACCTATGTGTGTACCTGACAACCCTCACTACTCTGTGACATGATACCACCCAATCAGACTGTATGTCTACACGTTACCCATATATGGGAGACAAAGAAGTAGAAAGTGCATAAAAGGCTATACCATGCTGCTTTCAGGGCTCAGTTTTTCAGGTCCAAACCCTCTGAGCCTGTGGTGGCATGAATAAAGTTGCTTCCTGGAAAGAAAAGCCTTGGTATCATGACTCTGCAAGAATGCTGCTACACATGTTTACCAATAAGAATGTTCAGAATTAGATTTTCAATAATGTCTAAAATTTAAAAAAAAATAATGAAATCACTAATCACTTTATGTTGCTTTGTTGAATGTAGACCTCTTCTGAACAACATTCTTTTTTTTAATATTTATTTAATATTTTTTAGAGAGAGAGAGAGAGCATGCACATGAGTGAGGGAGGGGCAGAGGGACAGAGAAAGAGAGAGAATCTTAATCACCATGCCGAACATGGAGCCGAACTTGGTGCTTGATCTCAAGACCGGGTGATCATGACCTGAGCCGAAACCAAGAGTTGGATGCTTACCTGACTGAGCCACCCAGGCGCCCCAACACATTCTTGTAAATAAAGCATTTGTATGTAGAGTAAAATACTTTTTATATAGCAATTTTTAGCATTTTGGAAAAACATAGATTGACTTTTGAAAAAAATATATGTATCTTTTTATAAGATTGAAAATATCTATTTTGGCAAAGGAGATCCTGCCCTTTATTTTTAATTTTTTTAACCTTTCATTTTGAATAAATTTTAGACTTGTACAGAAGTGACAGAGCTTTTGTATTTTCATGCAGTGTTCTTATATTCCCTCACCCAGCTTTTCCTAATGTGAAAAACTTACACAGCCATTGTACAATTATCAAAACCAAGAACTGTCATCTGTATAATGCTATTATACACAAAATTTACTCTAATATCACTAGTTTATCCTGGTAAAAATCTCTACTGAAAAATTTTTTTTTCTGTTATAGGTTCCCGTCTTGCATTCATTTCCTCTAATCTGTGCAGTTTCTCAGGCTTCCCATGTCTTTCATGACTTTGACACTTTTGAAGAACACTGGTCAGTTATTTTGACATAGTTGTATTTGTTTCCTTTTGTAAGTGGCAAAATGAAATGAATAAATTATGGAAACCTGATGTTCCTCCTACTCAGAAAAGAAATAATTTGCAGGTCTTTGGGGAGCTCCAAATATAAATGACTAAGATTGTAAGTCTACTGGCTACCTACGTCTGGAGGCTTTTCTTCCAGAGTAGAGCAAAAAGGGAAGAGAATGGAAAGCTGGTGTTCCTCTAATATCTACTCTGGTGCATTCTCCAGTGTATTTAGATGGCAAATCAGAAACCTAGTTATTTTCTGCATCTGAATTCAAAGTCTCAATACTGACATGAATAAAAAATGGACAATATCCTCCTAAAATTGAAATATAATAATCTGATCAGAGAACAATTCTGTCATTTGAAAATGCATATAAAGATAATCGTATTTGCATGTTCAGAAAATGACCCAAATAAATGGTAAAGTTATTTAAACCACTATCCTTTTAAGAAGTCTGAGATTTTGGGGTACCTTGGTGGCTCAGTCACTTAAGTGTCCAACTCTTGATTTCTGCTCAGGTCATTATCTCACAGTTTCTGGGTTGGCCCCCCATCGGGGCTCTGTGCTGACAGTAAGGAACCTGCTTGGGATTCTGTCTCCCTCCCTCTCTGCCCCTCTCCTACTCTTTTTTCCTCTCTCTGTCTTTCTCTCTCTCAAAATAAACAAAAAAGCAAACAAAAGACTGAGATTTAAAAAATAGCAATGATGATGATGTATAGAGAGATTTCCTCAAAGCATTGAAATCATATTACTATTGGGAAATGATTACTTATTATTCAAAAATAAATAATAGCCATAAAAACAACAAGTTATCAATTAGAGAAAGACTATTTCATAGAAAGCAGACTATTAGGAAACTATTTTCAGGGAACTTTGCCCATTCATTTAGTACAGTTAATTATTATCCCTTTGTTCACCATCTATTATTTAAAAAGTCTAAACAAGTTTTTTCTAAGTTAACATAAAGTAAATTGTTGCCTGAGGATGCCTGTTTGCCTAGTAATAAACAACTTTGCATTTTGTGTAATTAATCCTAAACTGTCAGGTGGTCAAATTCATTTATCAGCCACCTTTCTACTAGAGAGCTGGGCTTTTAGATGAAGAGAAAACCAACAAGATGATGTCACATCTGCCTTGTTAATTTGCATATCCAATTGTCTGAAAAGGGATGGAAAGAGAGGAGAGCATAAAAGAAGAGTTTCTCAAGGAACATTTTTGTTGTGCTATCCCATTCTCTTAAGTGTTGGCCACAGACAGTAAACACATTAAAAAAAAATCTGTTCCCCTAGGCAATTGACAAATATGGAACTTAGTCTGTCTATGTAGATGCTGTAATGAAGCAGCAAATGTAGACTTTAAATGGGTATGATGAAATCTAAAGAGGAGGGACAGTGTATGCTAAAGGACACACTGGAGCGTGAAAACTAGAAATTTCAGTTTCAGACGTGAAATAAAAGGGAATAAGAATGTGGTCAGAAGATGAAGTGAAAGAAGAGAGTTCTGCATTGAGTTTATTCATGTGTTTGTGGGACAGCCATTATCTTATCACCAATGTTTAGTTTAGTTAGAAGTCAGTGTCCCAATGCCATGTTAACACACTTTGGATGAACTATGATAAAATATTATGGCAGCATGTCTTTACTGATAATGGCAAAAGAGAATAAACTTAGAAGGTGAAATAAAAAATTTCCTTAAATTACCCCTGAGAAGTCAGAAAGATTAAGAAGTTTGTAAAAAAGTGAAATGTATGTATGTATGTATGTATGTATGTATGTATGTATTTATACATATAGGGGCAGTAGAGGGGCAGACAGAGAAAGAGAGAGAGAGAGAGAGAGAGAGAAAATCCTAAGCAGGCGCCTCACTGTCAGTGCAGAGCCCAATACAGGGCTCGATCTCATGAAACGTGAGATCATGATCTGAACTGAAAACAAGAGTTGGTTGCTTGAACAACTGAGCCACCCAGGCATCTCATGAAATATATTTTTGAAACTATTTTAAATCTGGTTTTTTTTTTTGTGACAGATTCAAGATGTCAGGAATTTTTTAAAGCAGTCACTCAGGAAATTTTTTTTTTTAGTTTTTATTTTATTCCTTGGCTCTTTAAAAAGGATTTTAAATGTTTATTTATTTATTTATTTATTTATTTATTTATTTATTTATTTATTATGTTTATTTATTTTTGAGACCGAGAGAGACAGAGCATGAGTGGGAGAGGGGCAGAGAGAGAGGGAGACACAGAATCGGAAGCAGGCTCCAGGCTCCGAGCTGTCAGCACAGAGCCCAATGCGGGGCTTAAACTCACAGACCACGAGATCATGACCTGAGCTAAAGTCGGCCTCTTAACCAACTGAGCCACCCAGGTGCCCCTTTATTTATTCATTTTAAAAAAGAGAGAGGGGCGCCTGGGTGGCGCAGTCGGTTAAGCGTCCGACTTCAGCCAGGTCACGATCTCGCGGTCCGGGAGTTCAAGCCCCGCGTCAGGCTCTGGGCTGATGGCTCAGAGCCTGGAGCCTGTTTCCGATTCTGTGTCTCCCTCTCTCTCTGCCCCTCCCCCGTTCATGCTCTGTCTCTCTGTCCCAAAAATAAATAAACGTTGAAAAAAAATTAAAAAAAAAAAAAAGAGAGAGTGTGTTAGGGGCAGAGAGGGAGAGAGAATAACAAGCAGGCTCCACCCACTCTTTTTATATTTTAATTGCAATGTAGTTAGCATACAGTGTTATATTAGTTTCAGCTGTACAATATTGCAATTCAATAATTTCATATATTACTCAATACTCAAGGTAAGTGTTCTCTTAATACTTATCACCTATTTCACCCATCCTCCCACCTACCTCCCCTCTGGTAACCCTCAGTTTATTCTTTGTAGTTAAGAGTCTGCTCTCTCTCTCTCTCTCTCTCTCCCTCTCTCTCTCTCTCTCTCTCTTTCTCTCTCTCTCTCTGCCTCTTGTTTTCCCCTTCGTTTGCTTGTTTTGTTTCTTAAATTCCATATATAAGTAAAATCCTATAGTATTTTCCTGCCATGACTGACTTATCTTGCTTAGCATTATATCCATGTTGTTGCAAATGGCAAGATTTCATTCTACTTTATGGCTGAATAATATTCTATTATATCTATATTGATATAGATATATCTTTTATATATAGATATATCTTTTAGTTTTGTTGGTGCTTCCTTCACTGTGCAGAAGCTTTTTATTTTGATGTAATCCCAATAGATTATTTTTGCTTTAGTTTCCCTTGCCTCAGGAGATATATCTAGAAAGATATTATTATGGTTGATGTCAGATAAATTATTGCCTGTGTTTTCTTCTAGGATTTTTATGGTTTCAGGTCTCATGTTTAGGTCTTTTTTTTTTTAATTTTTTTTAACGCTTATTTATTTTTGAGATAGAGAGAGAGACAGAACATGAATAGGGGAGGGTCAGAGAGAGGGAGACACAGAATCCGAAACAGGCTCCAGGCTCTGAGCTGTCAGCACAGAGCCTGATGCGGGGCTCGAACTCACGGACTACGAGATCATGACCTGAGCCGAAGTCGGCCGCCCAACCGACTGAGCCACCCAGGCGCCCCATCATGTATAGGTCTTTAATCCATTTTAAATTTATTTTTGTGTTTGCATGTTGCTATCCAGTTTTCCCGACATCATTTGTTGAAGAGACTGTCTTTTACCCAATGGATATTCTTTCCTGCTTTGTCAAAGATTAGTTGACTGTGTAGTCATGGGTTCATTTCTAGGTTTTCTGTTCTGCTCTGTTAATCTATGTGTCTATTTTTGTACCAGTACCATACTGTTTTGATGACAACAGCTTTGTAATATAACTTAAAGTCCAGAACTGTGATGCCTCCAGTTTTGCTTTTCTACTTCAAGATTGCTTTGGCTGTCTTTTGTGATTCCATACAAATTTTTGGATTGTTTGTTCTAGCTTTGTGAAAAATGCTGGTGGTATTTTGCTAGGGATTGCATTGAATGTGTAGATTGCTTTGGGTGGTATAGATATTTTAACAATATTTGTTCTTCCACTCCTTGAGCATAGAATGTCTTTCCATTTCTTTGTGTCATCTTCATGTTTCTAGGAATTTATCAACTTCTAGGTTTTCCAGTTTGTTGGCACATAAGTTTTCACAATATTTTTAAACAATCCTTTGTATTTCTGTGGTGTATTTCTGTGGAACAAATTCATTTCTGATTTTGTTTAGTTGAATCCTTTCTCTCTCTCTCTCTCTCTCTCTCTCTCTCTCTCGGTGAGTCTAGTTAGAGATTTGTCAATTTTGTTAATCTTTTCAAATAATCAGCTCTTGGTTTCATTGATCTCTTGTATTATTTTCTTAGTTTCTATATCATTTATTTCTGCTCTAATCTTTAATATTTCCTTCCTTCTGCTGGATTTTGGGGGGGTTTTGTTCTCCTTTTCCTAGGTATACGGTTATGTTGTTTATGTGCGATTTTTCTTGCTTTTTGAGATAGTCCAGTTTTGCTATAAACTGACCTTTTACAACTGCTT
Organism: Prionailurus bengalensis; assembly: GCF_016509475.1. NCBI lineage: Eukaryota > Metazoa > Chordata > Mammalia > Carnivora > Felidae > Prionailurus > Prionailurus bengalensis. Next base: position 41,876,907 of record NC_057346.1, read on the forward strand.
TTGCTACATCCCAAAGATTTTGGGCAATTGTGTTTTCATTTGTCTCCATGTATTTTTATTTCCTCTTTTGTTTCTTGGTTGATTCATTCATTGTTTAGTATCATGTTATTTAACCTTTATGTATTTGTGCTCTTTCCAGCTTTATTTCTTACTGTTGATTTCTAATTTAATTGCATTGTGGTTAGAAAAGATATATGATATAACTTTGTTATTTATTAAATTATTGAGACTTGTTTTGTAGCCAAATGTGTGATCCTTTCTGGAGAAAATTCCATGTGCACTTGAAAAAAAAATGTGTATTCTGCTGTTTCAGGATGGAATATTCTGAATTAACTATTAAATCCATCTGTTCCAGTGTGTCATTCAAAGCCACTGTTTCCTTTTTTATTTTCTGTTTAGATGATCTATCCATTGATGTAAGTAGGACATTAGAGATTCCCACTAATATTGTATTACTATTGATTAGTTATTTTATATTTGTTATTAACTGTTAGTGTATTTGGGTGCTCCCACGTTGCTTGCATAAATATTCACAATTGTTAGGTCATCTCATTTGATTGTCCCCTTTAGTTTATATAGTGACCTTCTTTGTCTCTTGTTAATCTTTGTTTTAAAGTCTATTTTCTCCGAGTATTGCTACCCTGACTTTCTTTTCACCTCCATTTGCATGATGAATATTTCTCCATCCCTCACTTTCAATCTGCATATGTCTTTATGTCTGAAGTGGGTCTCTTATAGGCAGCATATAGATGGGGCTTGTCTTATTCATTACATCACCCTATGTCTTTTGATTGGAGCATTTGGTCCATTTACATTCAAAGTAATTATTCATAGGTATGTATTTATTGCCATTTTGTTATTTGTTTAATGGTTGTTTTTGTAGATGTTCTCTTTTCCTTTCTTCCCTTGCTCTCTTCTCTCACCGTAAGTTGGCTTTCTTTAGTGACATACTTGGATCCCATTCCCTTTATTTTTTGGATATCTATGATTGGTTTTTGATTTGTGGTTACCATTACATTTGTATATAACATTTTTGCATATGACTATCTATGTTAAGTTAATGGTCGCTTGAGTTTGAATCCATTCTTTACTCCTCCTCCTCACTTTTTATACCATGTCATTTTTTACATCCTTCTAATTTGTGAGTCCTTTGATTTTTTAGAGATGAATTTATATTTACTGCCTTTGTGCTTCCTATTTTTCGTACTCTTACTTATGGTCTTTCCTTTCCAGTCAGAATCCTCTTTAACATTTCTCATAGGGTTGGTTTAGTGTTCATGAAGTCCTTTTACTTTTTTTAATCTGGGAAACTCTGTTTAAATGATAGCTTTGCTTCATAGAGTCTTCTTGGCTTCAGATTTTTTCCCTCAGCATTTTGTATACATCATGCCACTTCCTTGTGGCTTCTAAAGTTTCAGCTGAGAAATTCATGGACAGTCTTATGGGGTTTCTCTTAAATGGAATTGTCATCTTTTCTCTTGCTGCTCTTAAAATTTTTTTTCTATATCACTGGTTTTCGTCATTTCAATTACTGTTTATCCTGGAGTGAACCTCTTTGAGTTGATTTTGTTGGGAGATCTCTATGCCTCCTGGATCTGAATTTCTCTTTCCTTCACCGGATTTGGGAAGTTTTCAGCTATTATTTCTTCAAATAAATGTCCTGCCCTCTTTTCCCTCTCTTCTTTGGGATCCTTAGAATGTGAATGTTATTACACTTGTTATAGTCACTGAGTTTCCTACATCTATTCTCATTTTGCATATTTTTTCTCTCACCTGCTCAGCTTGATTACTCCATTACTCTGTCCTCCAGGTTGTTAATTCTTTTGCTTCTTCTAGTCTGCTGTTTATTCCATCTACTGTATTTTTTCTTTAAATTTTTTTTTTATTTATTCAGTTTGAGAGAGACAGAGAGAGCATGAGTGGGGAAGGGGAAGAGAGAGAAGGAAAATCCCAAGCAGGCTCTACACTGTCAGCACAGAGCCTGATGTGTGGCTCAAACTCACAAAACTGCAAGTTCATGACCTGAGCCTAAATCCAGTCAGATGCTTAATCAACGGAGCCACCAAGGTGCCCCCCAGCCATCTACTGTATTTTTAATTTCAATTATTGTGTTCTTCATCTCTGACTGGTTATTTTTTTACCTATTTGTTAAGCATCTCAGAAAAGGGTGTCCTCCACTCTTTTCTGAAATCCAGTGAGTACCTTTATGATCATTACTTTAAATTCTCTAGCAGGCATATTACTTCTCTCTGTTTTGCTTTGATCTCTTGCTGTAACTTTGTGTTGTTTCATTTGGGACATATTCCTCTGTCTCCTAATTTTGTCTAACTCTGGGTCTGTTAACTCTCTGTCTTAGGAAAGTCAGTTATGTCTCCTCTCTAACGTATTGGGTGGAGCACACACTTTTAACAAGGTGGTGCTGGTTCTTTGCTGGGGGAGGGGGTGTGCATCTTTCCTGCCCAGACCAGCATTGGCCAAGGTGATCCACAAAGCATGCATGGGTAGGGAGTGCAGTGCCCACAAGTTTTGTGCACAGTTCTCTTCAGAAGAGGATGGACAGCCACCACTGAGACTTGCCTGGCTGGGGCTGTTCCATAACATGCTCAAAGGAGGGACACACAGCTTTAACAAGGTACATGTGTCCTTGTGGGAGGTGACCAGCCACCACTGCCAGGATCTAGGCTCTAGAAAGCATAGAAAGTGGCTAGTCAGAGTCTTGGTATTGACAAAGATTGTGCTGGTATTCTTGAGAACAGACTCACAGTACTGGGACTGAGGCAGGCCTGGCTAGAGGGGGCAGAGCATAGTATAAGCAAGTTAGGTAGTGAATGCTAGCTTTCCTCTGGTTCCCACAGGTGGCCCTGTGTTTATGCTGGTAGGTAGGGGAGGATAATAGTGCCTGCCAGCTCCTTTGTTCATAAGTCCCTCAGTGAAATTTGCCACCCCAGACATGCTCTGCAATTAGTAGGTAACTCTCCCTCTCATATGTACTAGCTGTTTTTCAAACTGCTGCTTCTATGCAATTTCTAGATTTTAAGTCTTGCTGGTTGTAAAAACTTACAAACTTCAGCCTCTCTAGTTTTCAAAGCCAAATTTTATAGGAATTCATCTTCCCTATGTGGGCTCCCTGGTGTGATTGTCTTTTTCTCTTCCCTCTCCATGCCCTCAGCATCCTTCCCTGCCTGGGCTAGTCTCAGGGTTCACTTATCTCCAGATGGTGTCTCTGCCCTTGCTACCATCTTTGATGAGACGTCTTCTCTACATTTAGTTATGGAATTTGTTCTGCCAGTCTTTGGGTTGTTTTTTGAGTTATTTTATTGATGTGAGTGTTACCTAGTTGTATCTGTGGAAGGAGGTGAGTTTAGGATTCTCCTGCTCCACCACCTTCCCTGGAAGTCCTCCAGGAAATACTGTTTCAAATAACCAGTTTTAAAGGAAACATTTAATAGATATGTTTATATAAAGGCAATCAGCTTATCAGTAGTTAGAAAAAAAATCTAATGTAGAGAAAAAGCATTTTCTTTTTAGGTCAGAATGTCAATTTGAAATCTGGAGCCAGATCGATCTATCTATCTATCTATCTATCTAACAAATAAATAAATAAATTCAGGAAAATTCTTAGTTTTCTCAAGTTGTATGTTCCAGATATAGGATATTTTAATAGGCTTTCTGTGGAGATAAGTAAACTGATAGATAAGTTCAACTGACCTTTATGATCCTTTTGTTGTCTGTCACTAACATATGTAAGTTTCTTTGAGGTGACTGATGAGGTTTTTGTTTTGTTTTGTTTTGTTGGTTTTTTCCTTAATCTTTTAACTAAAGAGATTCAATTGTTTCTATAACAGGCAGTCATTGCCTTCTGCCTGTAACTAGTTTCTCAGTTAATCAAGTTATTTTTTCTTGGGAATTTAGGCTCGTAGCATATTTATTTATTTGCCAAGTTTTACTATTAGAAGGAAGATGACAGACCAATTAGCACAATTACAACTTAGGCAGTATCATTTATAATCACTATCATCTGACATCAAATGAGCTATCTAATGGATATCTACAAAATGGCTTCAAAGTAATCAAAGACTAGTTTTCTTTCTGGCAACAACAAAACCAAGTGGTGTTTAATCTCCTTATCAAAAATTGGAATTTTCTATGGCATATAAAACATAAGTGGACCATCTATATAGTTCTGCATAGGTTTTTTGCTTATTTCCCAGCAGGGAGCTGATTATTTCCAGGGATATTAAATAAATTCTTCAACAATATCAACAAAAATATACCAGTTATTTTTTCTAACTTCCTAACGAGTGTCAAGAGCATGCTTAGAACTGAGGATATAGAGAAATTACTATATTATCCTTGCCTAGCAGCTACTCTGTTTACAAATGTGAATTTCGTATCTGCAACATTGAAGACTAGGTAAATTGTTTTGTTAACTCAATGTTATGTAATGAGGGAGAAGCTGTAACATTAATTACTTTATTAGAAATGACAATCTATCGTATAATCTAAGTGTGTTGTATTAGACTTCGATGTTATGTAATTATTATTTCAAGAAGACTATTGCATGATCTTTGATATTCAAGGGTCATAGATTCAACTATGAATCTATGTAATTATTATAATCAGTGACACAGAGGGAATATCAATGCTAGAGAAAGGAAAATTAATATAGAAAACTCTTTATATTCCTATAGTTTTAATGGATGCTAAGGCTGTGTCCACAGAAATAAGAGCAAAGTTGATACTATTTCTAATGCGACACATTCATAAAGCTCAAAGTTTTAAGTTTAGAAATTGGTCCATACTTTGTTTCCCTTAATATCTTTGGCACTTGAAAAAAGTTAAATACTACCTTGATCTTGCCAGAACTTTGCCTCATTTCCTCATTTTCTAAACTTTGAGTTTGTCAGAATATATCATGTCATTTGCTGGCTTTTGCTAAAATTCATCCCATACCATTTCCTTTATTCATTATTTCATATGTAGATGGTGACTTTATGAGTGGCTTTAAATTCCTTTGCTCCATTTTGGGAACATTTGCTATCCCTTACAAAAATGTTAACATAGTACATTTAAGTCATTTCAGTAAAGCTACTTTAATTAAGTCTAATCTTAGAAATAACCTTATGCAGTAATATTATAGGCATTAATTTTAACATTTCCAAGGCCTCTGTAACATGGAAATATTACAACCATGTAGTCAGAAAATGTATAAATTATCTAATAAAATGGTTCTTTGGGTAGCAAACACTGGAGAGAGAGAGAGAGAGAGAGAGAGAGAGAGAGTTTCTTTTTCTCTCTCTGTGATGTAGAGGATGTGAATGAGAAGGGTCTACACCAAGGGAAATATTGCTTTTCATCTGTTCTAGCATCAGAATTTAGGGTAATAGAAACAGGCAATAAAAACACAGGGAAAGAGAGCACAATCACTAGCATTTTAAGCAAAGATGCCCCTGGAGTCTGGTTTGGCTAGATTTGGTATGAGTAAATATGTTCAAGCCACTAGTCAGGAAAGCAGAACTATGAGAAACAAAGGAAGAGTAGAAGATAGGGATTTTTCCCCTTCATCCTTCTCTTATCTCTTATTACAAGATTTTCAAGTTACAAGGGATAAGTACTACGTAATAACTGAGATGCCATTGTACTGTGGTGATGTGACTTGGAATCAGACAAACCTGAGTTCAATTTGAGCTCTATGACTTTTGTGTAAGTGTGATACAATGTTTCCTTGGAGATCCCCAACGAACATGCATTCTGATATTCATATCCTAGTGTAGTTCCTAGTTACACTACCTCTGTTTTTTTCATGTGATTTTTCTTGGCCAATGGGACAGATGCAGAGTCTTCAGATGCACTTGAACACTTCGGCTTGTTCCCTCTAATAGCCACCCCCCCCACACACACACACAAAGAAGCACAATGTAGTTATATAGTGGAACCATGAGGTTGTTCAGCCCCCACTGCCATTGACTGTGACCATTTGAGTCCCCACACAGAACAGCAGAACTACCCTGCTGAGCTTATTTAAATGCACAGAAGCATGAGCATTAATAAATAATTGTTGTTTTAAGTCACAGTATCTTAAAGCTAGTTTGATATGAAGTAATATGTAACTAAAACTACAACTCTGGTCAAACGACATAACTTCTACAAGTAAGCAAAGATTATGGCTTTACATTTAATGGATGAAGAAAGAAACCAACCTGGTCCTCAGTTACTTTGTCTTTAAGTTGTGTCACTGTTTTGTCATGCCTGTTTAACTGGTTAGAGAAACAAAAATTTGAAAGGTCACTTTCCTATGAACTTGACTTAAGGACACTTTTTTTTCCTGGTGGTTTTCCTAAGACAATTTATCTACAGTTTGGAATCTGAGTTAGAAGCATTGTTCAAAAAACGGTCAACAACACAATATTTGTTGATGAAAGTGTCAACATGGCACCTGTCCTTTTTGGAATTTGTAATCTAACAAGAAAGTTGGATATGAAAAGAAAATACTTAGAAATAGATGTAAAAGCTTATGGAATGTACAGACTTGCTGGAAATAACTAGGATAAAGTTTCATTCTTATCCTGCTGACATTAAATACATTCAGTTAAATCACTCTTCCGCAGTCATTGGTAGCATCTCAGGCAGATCCATAAATTTTACGTCTCTTTAAGCTAGGATAGTTGTATTTTGGACAGTAGAAAGGCGAAATCTCAAATCTAGTTCAAAACCCCACATACAATCTCTAATGCAATATAGTATTTCTCTTTCTTTACTCATTCCCCTGTCTTTTTCTATTTACTCTGCTGCTCTGGGTCGTCCCAGGTCTGAGTGATAGAAGAGAAAATGTGAAGGGCAGGGTTAGTGTCTTCAATGACTAGTACTGCTATAACTGAGCCTTTGGGGTCCTCTGTTATAAAGGTGCTTTTCTCCAAAGATTTTGTTTCCCTCTTCCAGGAAGCAGCATGGACCTCTTGAGCATCCTGCTCCCTGTTCCTGTCAACAGTGTCAGGTTTAAGCTCTTGGCTTCCAGAGACCTGAAGTCTTATTGTCCAGGACCCAGCATTCATATGAAAATATAGACTTGCACTTTGGTTTTTAAATCACCACACTATAACCCTGATTTCAGCTCACATTCTTTGTGTTTATATAATTTACTTACCAATAAAAATATGTCTTAATTCTAAGACAGAAGCAGTATCTTTAAATATATTTTATTCATAATCCAGGTGTACTTCAGTATTTAGTGCCTTCAGAGTGGTAATTCTCATTAATGTTGGAAATTGTCAAATGGTCTTTTCATTCCTTATTTGACTTGGAGTTGTGGAAGAAATTCTACTACTTTATAAAGAAATAAAGGAATCTCTTCTCAGTGAGACTTAAAATATTTTTTCCCTTTTTAATTTATTTTATTCTTTTTCTATTTTACCCCTAGAGTTTGGTGATGAGGGTGATGGTTGAAGAATTAATATGAACCCCTCTCGATAAGTCCTGCAACTGTCTTCAGGATGTGGGGGTATAGTTCTACTATTCTCAGCATTAGACTTCAGCGAAATTTCAAGGTAAATATCATTCAACATCATTTTATATTATATTTAAGTTTCAGAGAGGTTCTATGAAATATTATAATGAGAAAGATTTAACTTATATTATGAGGCCAGCAAAATTGTTTCTGGAAATTTGTAAGATTTGTAAAATTTGATCTGAGAAGGGAATGGTGATCTGGAGTTATCTGCAGGAGAACGGGGAGAGAAAATAACTTCACAGGTCCATTGTGATGTGAGAGAAGATGATATTGGTTATATTTTATAAAGACATCTCAGGTAGTCCAATGGAGAAGAAATTTAAGCAGTATGTATAAGTGGGAGGCTTTTTCAATCATCCAGACTAGAGGTATAAGAGTGTTGGTGCAATGGAGATGAAGACAACTGGTTGGATTCTAGGAATATCTTGCAGGTAGAACTGAAGAGACATGGAGTGCCTGGGTGGCTCAGTCAGTTGAGCATCTGACTTGATTTCAGTTTAGGTCATGATCTCATGGTTAGTTGGATAGAGCCCTGAAATGGCCTCTGTGCTGACAGTGCAGAGCCTGCTTGGGATTCTCTCTTCCCCACTTTCTGCTCCACCCCTGCTTCTGCATGTGCACATGTGCTCTCTAAATAAATAAATAAATAAATAAATAAATAAATAAATTTTATTTTAAAAGAAGAGACCCACAATGGAATGAATGTGGGATATAAAGAGGAAGATATGTTAGGAAAATCACTCAACTTTTGGAATTCAGCGGTGGATAGATGGAGTTGCCACTTACTGAGAAGACCAGAATAGGAAGGCAACAGTAGGGGGAGGGTTATGAGAGAATTTGGTTGGAGAGGGCTGTGAAACATGCAAATGATGGATTTCCAAGTCTAGAGGAACGAGTTAGGATTGAAAATGAGAACTTGAGGCCATGAATATATCCTGAGTAATTCTAGTATTTATTATTTGTGGTGAGAGCAGCTGGCAAAGCCATCTGATAATTAACCATTAGATGAAATGAAGGAAAACCAGGAAAATGGCATGAAACTAAGAGGACAGGAGAACCGGATGCTGTTAATTGGACTCGGCATTTTGGAAGTCAGGAATGGACTATGGGGAGCTGACTGGATGGATGGTGGAGGAGGAAGCCAATAGTCCTAAAGCCATGGCAATTTCTTTCTGACTCTAAATGAGGAAGGGTGTAAATCAGAAAGGAAACTTAGAGTCTTCATAATGTTACAGAATGGATTCCCTGACTGAGATAATAGATCTTAAAAGATCAACCATCTTTATTTTACATTTTCTCTTCTGATTACCCTTTAAATACATGTGTATTTGTCAAAACACACATACTGATTTTTCTCTTTGTGTGTAGGATGTTAGTGGTGGGCTGGAAAAGAGGCACAGCTTGTTACATGTCTGCTAAATGTCAATAAAAGATAAAATGGATTTTTCTAGGTCTGATATCTATGATGGTTCATTTGTGCAACTACTTCTTAGCCATAGAGAAAAGTGTATGCCTCATTTTCTCTCTTTATTTTCCCAGAAATATGTAGGAGTATTACAGTGGCTACCATTCTCCAAATTAACTGAACATATTATATGACTGCAAGAAAAACAATCCACTCTCCTGCCCTCTAAACTAGGAAAGAGATCCTGAGCACTTGTCATTGAATGGCTTGTCATTGCTTGGAAGGCATGACAGGGTCACAAAAACAAAATTAGCTGCAGAAAACAAACAAACAAAAAGTAATCAAAATAATTCTGTAGAAGCCTTTAGATAATGTGCAAAACTGAGTCAGAAATAACATCATGTTGTCCCAGTGTCTCTGCCCTAAAACATAGTGTTGAATGAATATGCAGGCCCACAATTGTGACTAAAGTTGTGAAAAATCTAGCATATATTTTATAGCTATGATTCTTTTATGTTTTTACAGGCTTAAAGACACAATTTCATGTTTTGTCTTATCTTTTCTTGTTTGGCAGAATTAGTTTGGTTGTTTCATGTCTCCAAATATTTCTTTTAGTTGCTTTGCTGGTCTAGTCATGTCATGTGTCCATTTTTATTTTATTTTATTTTATTTTATTTTATTTTACTTTTTTTAATGTGTCTAAGTTTTAAAGGTGAGTTTAACTAGACAATTGACTAGATAAATTTTGAGCAAAATTACTTCTCACCTATTTCATTTCATATAATTACCCTTTGACCTCTGCCGATTGCCCTTGATTAAGGTACCTAATTATTGAGCATGGCTACCCCTCTTTCAAGAAGTCCCATGGGACACTTGGTCTGTTCACGTGCTGATATAGAGGCTTTGGAAACAGGTAGACTTTGGTCTTCCACTCTGCTAACTAAGGATCTCAGTCAAACTCATTAATTTTTCAAAACTTTTTCTTTTTGTAAATTTCTTTCTATAATTTTTTTAAGTTTATTTATTTATTTTGAGAGAGATAGGGACAGCACAAGTGGGGGAGGGGCAGAGAGAGAGGGAGACAGAAAATCTCAAGCGGACTCTGCACAGTCAGCTTGGAGCCAGATGTGGGACTTGAACTCACAAAACTGTGAGATTATGACCTGCACTGAAACCAAGAATTGAATGCTTGACTGAGCCACCCAGGTACCCCAATTTTTTTTTCTTAATCTGTGAAATAGAGATAATAGCCATTATGAGATAACTCATACAATTGCTGTGAAAATGTAATGATATGTAAGACAGTGATTTATAAACCATAAAGGAGTAAGGATTTTTAGTTATTATAATTAACAGAAAGATTTCTCATGGTTTGGTATGTAGCATATGATGAAATTCATGAACTTGGTGATCAGTTTGACCAGTATTTGTACACTATTTGCACCAATGGCAAGTTGTGTGAACCATGGCAAATTACTTAATGTCTTTGTGACTTGGTGACTTAATGTCCTTTTCCTAACATGTGACTCCATATACTGTTATCTGTCCCATAAGACTACTGAGATGTTTAAATCAGATTATCTATGAAGAATATCTGTAACTACGTTATATAATTCCACCTATTCTGGGAATATATATGCTCTGAGTCAAAGTAATATGCCTTGGCCTCCTTTTGGAGGCATGCAAGGTACACCATTATCGATTCTAGTGTATTAAACATTTTTTCCTTGCTTCTAGAGCATGGTTCCACTGGAGACAATTATTTCATATTGTCCCCAAAGGAAAAATATCAAACTTTTGTTTTACTAGCATTGGTACCACTACTATTTGCACAGGGTGGCTTCATTATAAAGGAGATCTCTTTCGATACTCCACCTTAAATAATGTAGAAGGATCACAAACATTCTGTAGGAAGTCAATTAGTCAAGTAGTGTCACTAATTAGTCAGTTAGTGACAAACTTAGGAGAATTTTGCCATGTCTGTCAAATAGCATATGTGGTACTTTGTTTACATTTAAAGATGATCATCTTAAGTATATAAGCATTATGCTGTCTTTCCAAACAGTATTTTTCTTTCTCTCTGCTATAGCTGATAAAGTGACAGGGGGTCACTTTGGCTAAAATCAGTTCAGGCATGAAAATTACACCCCCATTCTTCTACCACCAACCGCACCCATAAAAACAAAAGAAAAGGGGAAAAAATAGTTACTTTTTTTCCAGGGAATGACCCTTGTTGGAGGTAATCCAACCCCCTTCAGCGAGGGACAGCATTAAACTTTTGTGATGAAGGGTTACAGGAAAGGGATTGGTTACCTTGGAAAACAATCTTTTAAGATTCCCTTGGAGGAGAACTTCTTTGGAGGAACACTTTGACTTAGATGTAAAAGGCTTCATCTCTTTGAATTTCCTGGGCCTATAAAAGAGAGCAGTCAACTGTCTCCTGGTTGAGTTTTCGGAGTCTGGAAATATGGAAAACCATGTAGGTTCTTCAAGGGCAGACACTCAAACTAATCTGACTCAGTGACTGTGAGGAGAATGGCTGTGTGTTTCACTAGGGGCAGGCACTAAAGGTGAGTTCCTGGGGCATGCAGAAGGGACAGCTGGGTGAGCAACTACTCAGGGAGCAGAGTCTCCATAGATATAGAAGTCTCCTTCTATAAAGGGCAGTGCCAGTGTGTCCTGGGAGCCTCCTGGGAACCAGGCCAGGGAGACTTGGCTGCATCTCCTATCAACCAGCAGGCCAGATGGTAGTGGACCAGCATTCAATAGTGACACCATGTGGCAAAGGGCCTTGTCTCAATTTGGCATCTGGGATCTTGGACCATTTTAATTTAATTTGTTGAAAAATAAGGAATTATGAAGTATTTGTACATTAAAGCTGTAAAGCATTTCTTAACAGTTTCCAAGATTTCCAACTATTTAGAGAAGGTCTTAATTGCTTGGAGGTTCTAGCTTATCTATCATAAAATTATTTTATGTCAAGAACTTCATTTTTATCCTAAGCAGTTAAAACTAGCTTCTATATTTAGGTATAATTTTTCAAAAATGGAATTTGTACTGAACTAAACTGTGTTGTTCAGTTGGGGAGACACATGATTAATTACAATGTGAGTAAAATGTGATTTTGTTTAACCTCAATACAAGTAGCATATTCTAAAACTGCAGAATATCTGCATACATTGGTTCAGGTCAATCCCTGAAATGTAGAGAAAGAAATTACAGGAAAAAAAATATACATAACTACATCATATGCTTCAGGGAGGTAAAGTGGGAAAAAGACATGAGAAACAAGTTTTTCTTTTAATTGCTTAAGTAAAGAGGAAAAGTTCACAGAGACAAAGTTATCTGCTTCCTTGCCAACAACTCAACTACCGAGTGTCTGAATTGGTACTACAAACCTATATCATCTTACTTTTTTAAAGAAAGTGACAAATATTTTTCACGTCATAGGGACGAGACCTGCTGAGAATACAGTCAGAGAGCAGATTAGATAATATCCTATTCAAAAATAAGTAAAGAGGAAAAAATATCAATAAAAAATGTTGCATCTGAATTAAGAGCAAAAAGAAATGTTTGAAAAAGCAATTTTCATTCTCAAGAAAATTAATGAAATTAGCACACCCATGTGCATAGCGGCACCATTCACATTAGGCAGGACGTGGAAGCAACCCAAATATCCATCATGGGTAAATGGGTAAACAAATGTGGTATATGCACACTGTGGGATTTGATTCATCTTTTAAAAGGAAGGTCTGACACATGCAACACCATGAAAGAATCTTGAGGATATTATGCTAAGTGAAATAAGCTAGTCACAAAAAGCCAAATATTGCATGATTCTATTTGTATGAGGTATTTAAAGGAGTCAAATTTATAGAAACAGAAAGTAGAGTAGTAATTGCTAGGGACTGGAGGGAGTGGGAAATGGGGAGCTATTGTTTAACTGGTGTGAAGTTTCAGCTTTATAAGGTAAAAAAGTTCTTGAGATTGGTTGAACAAAAATGTGATTAAACAGTTGACCTTTGAATGGCATGGATTTGAACTGTGTGATTCTACTTATATGTGGATTTCTTACAGTAAAGCACTGTAAATGTATTTTGTCTTCCTTATGACTTTCTTAATAACATTTTCTTTTCCCTAGCTTACTATATTGCAAGAATATGGTACATAATATATATAATATGCAAAATGTTTGTTAATCAACTCGTTTTGAGTCTGGTAAAGATTTTAGTCAACATGTAGGCTATTAGTAGTTAAGTTTTTGAGGAATCAAAAGTTATACATGTATTTTTGACAACACAGGGGTTGGAATACCTAAGACCTGCAGTGTTCAAGGGTCATTTGTATTTAATACTATTAAACTTAGAAATGGTTAAGATGGTAAATTTTATGTTGTAAATTTTTTTTACCAAATTAAAAATAAATTAAAAAAATAAAATTAGAGAAATAAGAGGACAATATGATAACATAATTTCATGACCTAACTATCAAATTTAAGAAGAAAATAGAAGAGGGGTGCCTGGGTGGCTCAGTCAGTTAAGTGTCTGACTGTGCTCAGGTCATGATCTCACAGTTTGTGAGTTCAAGCCCCGTGTTGGGCTCTGTGCTGACAGCTCAGAGTCTGGAACCTGCTTCAGATTCTATGTCTCCCTCTCTCTCCCCCTACCTGCTTGTGCTCTGTCTCTCTCTCTCTCTCCCAAAAATGAATTAACATAAAAAAATTTTTTAAAAAGAAGAAAGTTAAGAGATTGTGCTACAACAGAACTTAAAATATAAGAATAGAATCTAGACTACATAAAGCCAAATCAGTAATATTAAAAAAATAATAAAATAAAACCTCAGATATTTAAAAAATTTAAAAAACTCTACACAATTCAGAGAAAAAAGACAATGAAGTGATTAAATAGAAGTCAACTAGAAATTGACACCTAGCATGAAAGTAAGAAGTAAATAGAACAAAAACATTGTGGGTAGAAAGATTAACTAAACTAAAGAAGGACCTGAGTCTGTAGATCCAGTAGGCCTATATAATGTTTACTAAGACAACATGTACCTAGATATGCAAAAATGAAATTATTGAATTTCTGGGTTTATAAAAAAGTGAGATTTTGCAAGCATTCAACAAAAATAAAACAAATTAAGAAAAAATTTAACAGGGGCGCCTGGGTGGCGCAGTCGGTTAAGCGTCCGACTTCAGCCAGGTCACGAACTTGCAGTCCGTGAGTTCGAGCCCCGCGTCAGGCTCTGGGCTGATGGCTCAGAGCCTGGAGCCTGTTTCCAATTCTGTGTTTCCCTCTCTCTCTGCCCCTCCCCCATTCATGCTCTGTCTCTCTCTGTCCCAAAAATAAATAAACGTTGAAAAAAAAATTTAAAAAAAAAAAAAAAAAAGAAAAAATTTAACAAAAAACAAAACAAAAACCTTTTTACCTACCAAAGAGGGAAAACTTTGTCTCTACAGTGTTAAATTATAGAAGAAAACCTAGTTTGAGGGTAGAGGCATGACCTAAAATTTATATTTCCAGTTAAGTTGAATGTGAACCAACCTCCAAGACATACCATGGAAATGTTTGTGGATTTAAACATGCATCGAGACGTAGTTCTGGTGTTCTAATTATCCCAGGCTAGCAATGATGAAATACATGAATCTGTGTTAAATACTGTGATACAGTAGCAGAGAAAATAGTTTCTAGTTTAAAAAGAAATTCCTCAAATCTTATAATAAATTAATAGGTACTTCTGCCTTCAAAAAGAAATAAATGAGGCCAGTACTTGTTTCAAAAGTATACCATTTTTATCATTACAGGGAAAAATGTTTTTGAAAATATTGAGTGAACATTTTAGGTGCCTCTGAGTCCCACAGTAATGAATTGATCCTTGTAGACCTGAGTGAACAGATAGGCTCAGAAATTCTCTGAGTTTGAACATATGACCTGGGGTAATATTTATAAGTGCTTAAAATATTACTTTTTTACCTAATAGAATAGTGAATTATAAATAATCTCCTAAATTGTAATTAATGCATTTGTTTACATACCATTTGTTGACATGATTTTGCTATTCCTGACACTCTTTCAAGAGTGAAGTTCTCCTGAAGCTCATCAGGAAACCTGAACAAAATCTGAGCAGTGAGTGTGTTTAGATCATCACAAATAATAAGAAATGGACCAAATGAGGATTATTTACTATGGAAAGGGAAAAGGTTATTGCAATCTCAAGATAAAACCAAGAGAAGCCAATTGAAGAAACACAATACAATTCATCTTTGACAGGAGACCATTCTAGAGAAGATGCTGAGGAGTGCAGAGATGGATACAGGTAGTTCTTTGAACAATAAAATATCTAGAACAACAAAGATCCCAGAAAGCAGGAGAACAGATAGGCATATAAGTCAAGTTCAGCATTCCAAAATTTTCCAAAATATTTTATATTGATCACTGTGTTAATTCTGTATGAGAGTTTTATGTTTTCCTGTTATAACATTTTGAGGCTATTCAAAACGGTGAGTGAATCTTCTCCAGGGTTGGTGGTGGTTTGGGTGGGGGTGGTGAGGGATAAATGGGCAGGATATATCAAAGAGAACTGCCTGAAAAGGAAGCAAGATACCCAACTGCACAATGAAGAGCATGTTTTCCCCACATTTCCTTCTGACAGAAAGCCTTGGCTACTGCCAAAAGCAGGTCGCTGTTCAAAATCTATCAAGAGTTTAATCCCATATGTCATCTCCTATGCCCATAAATTTTGGAACTTGAGATGAGGTTGGCTTTGGATAAGAAATTGAAAAATCCTGGGTCATAAAACTACTGTCAGTACAGTCTTCCAAGAACACAGGATGCAATTATAACTTTGAGAAGAGGGGTTTTGGGGTAGAAAAGATGGGGAGTCAAAGTTGAGATTTCAATCTGTTTTCCTCAGACTTGAAAGAAGTGTAATTTGAAAAGCAGACTTCCTTCACCAGAAGGGCATGTATTGAGAGAGTGGGAAGGGGGGAGGAAAGAAAGAAAGAAAGAAAGAAAGAAAGAAAGAAAGAAAGAAAGAAAGAAAGAAAGAGAAAGAAAGAAAGAAAGAAAGAAAGAAAGAAGGAAAGAAAGAAAGAAAGAAAGAAAGAAAGAAAGAAAGAAAGAAGGAGGGAGGAAGAAAAGGAGGAAGGAGGGAGGAAGGGAGGGTGGAGGGAGGAAGGAAGGAAGGAAGGAAAGAAGGAAGAAAGGAAGGAAGAAGCAATGATGCCAGGGCAAGATTATTGTCATTGTTACAGAATTGGAATAACTTATGTTTGAAATGGAACTGTAGCTAATGGGTAGAATGGATCATGGTGTCATTCTCCAACCTCTGAATAGCACAGGAGAATGTGATAATAACTACTGAGAGTTAGCCCAGGCCCTGTCTCCTTTAATACAACTCTCTTCCTTGCACATATGATCCTTTGTAGCTAAGATATGCCCTAAATAACTTCACCTTATTTACTTGAGAAGACGAAGCAGAGTATAATATAACTGACAGGATAGTATTTTAATACGACTGTATATAAATAGTTAACAAGCTAGAGTATATGACACATACTTTAATGGAAGTGTTAAGGGACCCTAAATATATAAAACTGTACATATGCAAAAAAATACTTATTCTAATGATGCTGCCATTGTTTGGAACATATTTTTAAAATTCAAATGTAGAAGTATATTCAGAGCTTAAGCTAAAATCTTTTAGATTTGTATGTATGTGTGTATGAATTTCACTCCTCCTAATCCTTTATTTTAAAAAAAATGTTTATTTATTTTGAGAGAGAGAGAGAGAGAGAGAGAGACAGAGAGCGGGGGTGGGGGGAGCAGAGAGAGAGGTAGACAGAGAATCCCAAGCAGGCTCTGCAGCTATAAGCGAAGAGCCCGGAGCAGGGCTCCAACTCACGAACCATGAGATCATGACCTCAGCCAAAACCAAATTGGATGCTTAACCGACTGAGCCACCAGATGCCCCTCTGCTATTAATCCTTTGAAACCCACAAATTGGGGATTGGGGGGTTTCTTTAAAACCCCTTCTCCAGAATTCTCTTATTAAGTTCTTCACATGCTTTTAAATGCCTCATTTTTCACTCTATTTGCTTTTATATCCCCAGTAGCAGTCTTGACTTGTGTTTGCCTCCCCAGTGTCTAATATAGTTTCTGATAAATAAATGTTTAATGGACACATTTTGATTAAATATTGTCATCAAAAATGGGCAACCATAACTCAAGACCTACATATAAAACTACTTTGTCTTTCAACTTGAATAATAAAATTATGTTTTTCTAATCAGGTGAAGTAAAGTTATAAAACAGATTTTCTTTTACAGCTTGTGATGGCAATTCCAAATATATACTTCAAGTATATTTTGAGCACTGTTGGTTGCTGTATGTTGGGCTCTGTGGAAGTGAATGCTGACAGAGTTTAGGGTACATACTTAGTAGGCATCAATACCTGTGAAATGGGGCACCTGGGTGGCTCAGTCGGTTAAGTATCCGACTCTTGATTTCAGCTCAGGTCATGATCTCACAGTTTGTGAGTTTGACCTCCGCTTTGGGCTCTGCACTGACAGTGTGGAGCCTGCTTGGGATTCTCTCTCTCCCTCTCTCTCTGCCCCTCCCCCACTCACTCTCTATCTCTGTCTCTGTCTCAAAAAAAAAAAAAACCCGTGAAATGAAGTGGGGAGTCAGAGATGGCAGGATAGGGGCAGATTAAGATTTCAAACTCAGATGAAGGCCCACCAGAATCTTGGCCAAATGGGTGGAGGGCAGTGGAGAGATAATCATCTATTAGAGTGTCCCACATAAGGCTGAAAGGATCAGTAGACCCATCTTGCTCAGTCACAGAAGACAGGCTGGCCTTGGAAGGCCATAATCATGAGCTAGGCGAGTGTCTACAGCTGGGGCTGACCCTAAGGAGTTGACAGTGTGCTGATCTCACTCCCTATAGCTGGTCAACAAGTCCTTGCTTGTGAAGAAATCTGGGTAACTCATCTCCATGTCTCCTCCATTAACTTTAGTTGGCCAGAGAGTGAGTGAATTATGAGAATTAAAGGAGAAAGCATATACAAAGTGCTCAGCATAGGGTCTACTTTAGTGAGCACTCCACGTTCTACCTATTATTATTATCAAAATCTACAGGTTGGTGAAAATAAATACTTTACTTCATCCCTTGAGTTGAATCTCATTTCACAAACCCTTTAGAGGTATCCTTCAGCACTGTATAGTGTCCATTACCTTGTGTCAACAGCGTCCCCCACCTTCTAGATAACTGAGTTGAAATGTACAGTCAGAGATTTGCTTCGGTTCTGCCACTTAATGAGAAGAGAGCTTTGGAAAGTTATTTTCTCTACATATCTCTTCTTGCATGGAAGGTACTTAGCACCTTTTTCTTAGGGTTATATTGATGATGAGAAATATATTTGAGAACCTAGTGTACGGCCAGGTAGATATTTTGTACCAATGAATGGAAAATATTTTAATGATCATCATTCTTATTTCAGGCATGTAATATCTGAAATATAATATAATACCAATATAATATCATCGACTCTTTTTACTGTCCTAAAAATCCCCTGTACTTTACCTATTCATCGCCTTTGATCCCTGGCAACCACTAATCTTTTTACTGGCTCCATAGATTTGCCTTTTCCAGAATGTCATTGAGTTGGAATTATACAATATGTAGCCTTTACAGAATGACCTCTTTCACTTAGAAATATGCATTAATGGTTCCCCCATGTCTTCTCATGGCTTGATAGCTCATTTCTTTGTAGTGCTGAGTGATATGCCATTCATTGTCTGGATGTGCCACAGTTTATTTCTTCATTCATCTACCGAAGGACATCATGGTTGCTTCCAAGTTTTGGTAATTACAAGTAAAGCTGCTGTAAACATCCACATGCAGATTTTTGTGTGGATGTCAATTTTTAACTCCCTTGGGAAAATACCAAAGAATGTGACTGCTGGATTTTATGGTACAAATATGTTTAGTTTTATAAGAAACTGCCAAACTGTCTTGCAGAGTAGCTGTACCATTTTGTTTTCCCACCAGCAGTAAATGAGACTTCTTGTGGCTCCACATCATTGCCAGCATTTGGTATTGCCAGCATTCTGGAATTTGGCCATTCTAATGGAGTGCAGTGGTATCTCATTGTTGTTTTGATTTGCATTTCTCTGATGACATATGATGTAGAGTGTCTTTTCATATCCTCATTTGCCATCTGTATATCTTCGTTGGTAGATATGTCTGTTAAAGTCTTTGGCCCATTTTTTAATTAGATTGTTTTTGCCAGCCTCTTTTTATCTTTTATGATTTTCACAACAAACCTTTCAGTTAGAGATTATAATTATCTCTTCAAAGTGTCAAATATTTTTCCTAGTCACCAGAGTCTGAGTCAGTTTAACCCTTGCTCTTTTGAAGTTAAGCCCAAAGTTCTTTCCTCTATGTGCTGATAACTCTTAAAAGAAACTGACCAACAAAAGTGCCTTGAAGAGTACCATTTAGATTGGCCAAGCCTTTGCAAATTCTTGTTCTGATGTTTCATCCTCCATATACAATGAAGAAATTCTGGTCTGCTAGGAATCTTGTATTCTTGGCTCCTAGTGGGCTTTAATGATCCTTCTGCTCAGACTAGGAAGCACAAACATGCACACTGTGCTGTAAAAAAAAAAATGCCACTGGGAGTCAGGCTGGAATTCGGTTCTTCCAGCAGAAGTAAAACAGTTGTTGCAAATCCTGCAGCTTGGGGCAGTGAAACAGAGTTATCAAAGCTGTCAGTGAGCCCCATGAGCTCTGCATTCATGGCCCTGCTTCCCACATTGTGCCTCCTGATCTCAGAGGCTTTATTATGATGATGATTCTATTTCTAGTGAGCCCAAAGAACAGAAGGGAGATTATTGTATGAGGCACTAAAGGTATATAGGACTTATCCCTCAGAGGACCATTTCAAAGGTTTTGAGTTTTGACCCTCCAGATGCTTTAAAAATAATCCAGGGATTTAGAAAGTCTGAAAACAGAGTTGTGTTCAAGATAACAGTATGGTACACAAAGTCCTCAATTTATCACAAGAGACAGCAAGAGGTCAGGGCATATTCTCACCTCAAAAGTACAGACTTGGATCTACCAAAGACAGTTTATGGCTGGGATTTTTGAAGTGTCTGGTGTCACAGAATCATTACATTTTAAAAGAGAGAGAGAGAGAGCGCAAGCAAGAGAAAACTTTTAAAAAGAGTCTTGAGTCTCTATAGGGCTGTGAGTATCAGTTTAATGTTTTGGGTAAAATAATCTGCAATAAAACAAATTCATGGTATTTTTGCAATAAAAAATAATTGTAATTGGCAATCTTTCTTATTAAGAATAAGAATAATGAGGAAGTGTGCATGTAGTGGGTTTGAATGAATTGCTGAAGGAAGGTAGTCAATCTAATTTTTATGCAGTTAATATTTATCAATGTATTTTCTCCCAGTGAAGAACTTTCAGAATTATTGTTTTTATATGTAACTCTCAAAGGCATTTGGGATTCAATGTACGAAGATACGGTAAAGAAGAAAGTGTAATTTATTGATATAAAAAGAAAAAGTAAGAAATATTCTGAATTTTTTAATTCACTTACACATTTATTAAAAATAATTGTATTTTACCAAAACCTAGATCCTATTTTCACTAGTTAAATACCACCATGTCTCCAGAAAGCAAGTATTTAAAAACCTGGTTGTAGGTGCATATAATAAGTAGAAAGCAAGTAATGAAAAATAAGAAACTTACATGTAAAATATGTAAATATTGTGGCTATGGAGAGGAAAATTAATCCAAATTAGACTCCTAGAAATACATATACCGAGAAGCATTCATACTGTAGAAGTTATCGGAAATTTCTTCCAAGAGATCTAAAATTTCAGTCAGGAAGTATTCTTTGATATATCTAATAGATATGAATAACACACTTTTTTTTGTTTTAAGATATTTTTTGGAGTTTGCAGTATTTCATAGATTTCAATTTTTAAATTCGCAACAAAACAAACATTTCAGGCAAAAAAAAAAACAGAAAAAAGAGATAAGGAAGAAAATTCAAATTATTTGAAATCCAAACACTAAAGGACATGACAGTAAATAAAAAAATGTGCCATCAGATGAACTGCTGTATCCATCACACAGAAATCATAATTCATTCAGTCATGTTCCTAATCCTGAAATTGAGTTTGCACCATTTTGTTTCATTGCACTATAACAAACGTATGCATATGTACATACGTATATTTGATCTCAGGTTTAATTATATTCTTCTCAACTTTTATTTTGAAAAAAAAATTATATTTAAAAGTGTCAAAGTTACAAAGCATTTAAAAGAATAGTTCAATGTACACTAGTATGTATTCCCTTTACCTCGGTTCAATAATTATTAATAAATTGCTAGGTTTGCTTTATCTCTCATTCATTTTGTTATGTATATGTATTCATACATTTTTTTCTAAACTACTTCAAAGTAAGTTGCAGACATGACACCTCACACCTAACTATTTCCGTGTGTATCTCCTAAGGAGAATATTCTCAGGGTGCCTCGGTGGCTCAGTCAGTGAAGCGTCCAACTCTTGACCTCAGCTCTGGTCACGATCTCATCGTTTGTGGGATTGATCCCCATGTCGGGCTCTGCACTGACAGCACAGAGCCTGCTGGGGATTCTCTCTTTCTCAAAATTAATCAATACACTTAAAAAAAAAAAGAATATTCTCATACATGACCACAATACAAGTATTAATTTATTAAGCCAATTCAAAAAGTCATATCAATTGTCCAAATAAAATCCTTAATGGCTTAAAAAAGTTGAAATACAATCAAAAGCACTAATTCAATTTATTCTCATCTCCTTCTAGCAGGAATTCTATGTAGGTAGGTGTGTTCTTTTCAGCGCCTCATGTCAGAAGGCCTATGATTTCAGATTCTTCCATTCCTAGCAATATTATTTTGATCAGTTAATTAAAGTGATATCTGATATGTATGTGTATATTATATATATTTTTTTCCATTTTAAAGATAAGTTTTTCCATTTACAGTTTAAAAATGATCTGTAATACTTTGGAATATATAAATATCCGGTTGACCAACAAACTTCCACCACTGTAAAGGAGTTTAGTTATTTAAGGATAAATACTTACGTATTCCTCATGGGTATTGTTAAAGTTCCCTCAACATGGGTTCATGCTATTTTGCACTCAAAGCAACAATTAGGAACACAGCCTCACAAACAAAGGATATTTGCAAACTTTTGCATATTTGCGAATCTGATTAGTGAGAAATGGTTATCAGTGTAATTTCCAAGTATCAGCTTTATTGCTTATAAAATCTGATTGAACTACGTGACTTGGGTCTGTAGCTAGTGCTGTGCTAGAGGGATTGGTTCCTAAGAACCAATAATACATCTCTTCCCAACTCCGCATTCAGTGACATCATTTTGGTAACTGGAAATTGGCCACAGCAGGACTACTTACTCTGTGGGATTTAGAAGATACTACAATTCAGAGCTCCCCTCATCCCAGAAAGCCAGCTATTAAGTAGTTATTTGTTCACCATGTTTTGTGGCCCAAATGGGCTTTCTCATACTCCTTAACTTTCACCCTCAGCCTAAAAGTTGAGACCTGCCTGTGGGGAGAATTGGGTCAGCAACCATCTGAGAAGAGAATGGTGAAGTGAGGCGTATGGAGGTGAGAACAGAGAGCCCATGAGAGGAAGGGTCCCCTTTACAATTGATCTTTAGCATTTTATCCTCCCCACAATAGAAAAATGTGGATGACTATCAGTCTTTTGCCATTTTAGCAAGTAGATACATCATTCTTACTGCTGTGGGGAGAAGCCAGTGAAAAGTGGAGAGGGTAGTTAGTGGTTTCTACTGATTATCTTCAAGAGAATAGAAGTTGCTATTTTACTAGATGCTTGGATCACAGAGAGAGCAAGTGTGCAGTTTTCCCTCCACTCTTTTATATTGTCCTTTTATCACATTTCCCGTTTCCAATACAACAGATGAAGAATCTGAGCTTCAGAAGAATTAAGTGACCATTTGAAACCACATCAAATTAAGGGCCAATCTAGGGCTCAAATCTTGAGCTCCTGTACTGTAGGATGTCAGAGGTGGAAGAGAGTGGAGAGCTCTCTAGGTCAAACCCCTCACGTTAGATACAGAGCAAGTATGCCGCTGAGCTGACATGTTACTTTGCCCAAGAACAGACAGCAAGTAGGTGACAGAGCTAGAATTACAAACACAGGTCCTCTGACTTCCAGCTCAGGATTTATCTAGTGCCGCAAGGTATCACTGGTCTATACCTATGATTTTTGTGCTCTTAGCATCTGAATGTGCTCTGGGGATCCCAATCCAGCATCTGTGAAGGAAAATTAAATAATAATAACTTTCCCTTGCATTCTTGTAAAAATCAAAAGAAAACAGAGTTTAAAAAACAAACAAACAAACAAACAAACAAACAAAAAACTACTAAAAATACTACTAAATGCCTGGGCATTACACCCAGACTAATTAAGATGAAATATCTGAAAGGGAGAGTCCATCACTGATCTATTTTTTTTATTTTAGTATATTTAACTCATCATTTTATTTTAATGGAGTAAAATTTACCTTTTTGATGACGAGTTCTGTGGTTTTGACAAATTGATCCAAACATGAAACTACTCACACAAACACTCATGATGTAACCTTTGAAAATCAACCACTACCAAAATTTCAGCCTCTGGCAACCACAGATTTATTTTCTGTAACTACAAATTTGCCTTTTACAGATATTATATGATGAAATCATGCAGTATGTAGCCTTTTGTGTCTAGCCTCTTTTACTTATAGTAACACATACTTATTGTGGCATAGATCAGTGATTTCCTATTTGTTGTTGAATGTGTGACTCAACTACATTTTCTTTATCCATTTATTAATGAAGGATATTTTGGGTTGTTTTCATTTGGGGGTCATTATGAATAAAGCCATGATAAACATTCATAGATAAGTTATTTCTTTCATGTAAATACATAGCATGGGATTGCTGGATCATATGATAAGAAAACGCTTAGCATTATATGACAATGCTAAATTGTTTTCCAAAATGTCTATAGAATTTTGTATTCACACTGGTATGATGAGAGATTCTTCCTCAGCATTTTGTATTGTCATGTTTTTCTTTTTAATTTATCCATTCTAATAAGTTGCCTTCCCTTAGTGCTTAATGATGTGGAGACTGGGTAAAAGCCCTTTATCAGGTATGTGTTTGGTGAATATTTTCTCGTATTTGCTAGCCTTCCCTTTTCATTCCTTAATCATGTTTTCACAGGTAATTTTTATTATTTATTTATTTATTTATTTATTTATTTATTTATTTATATTTTTGATTTAACTTTATTTTTTATTTTTAAAAATTTACATCCAATTAGTTAGTATATAGTGAAGCAACGATTTCAGTAGATTCTTTAATGCCCCTTACCCATTTATCCCATCCACCTCCCACAACCCCTCCAGCAACCCTCAGTTTGTTCTCCATATTTATGAGTCTCTTTTGTTTTGTCCTCCTCCCTGTTTTTATGTTATTTTTGTTTGCCTTCCCTTATATTCATCTGTTTTGTCTCTTAAAGTCCTCATATGAGTGAAGTCATATGATTTTTGTCTTTCTCTGACTAATTTCATTTAGCATAATACCCTCCAGTTCCATCCACATGGCTGCAAATGACAAGATTTCATTCTTTTTGATTGCTGAGTAATACTCCATTATGTATATATATACATACATATATATATATGTATGTATATATATATGTATATATGTATATATATGTATATATATATGTATATATATATATATATAAATATATATATATATATATATACATATATATATATATACCACATCTTCTTTATCCATTTATCCATCTGTGGACATTTGGGCTTTTTCCATACATTGGCTATTGTTGATAGTGCTGCTATAAACATGGGGAGCATGTGTCTCTTCGAAACAGCACACCTGTATCCCTTGGATAAATGCCTAGTAGTGCAATTGCTGGGTTGCAGGGTAGTTCTATTTTTAGTTTTTTGAGGAACCTCCATACTGTTTTCCAGAGTGGCTGCATTAGCTTGCATTCCCACAGTGCAAAAGAGATCCTCTTTCTCCGCATCCTCGCCAACATCTGTTGTTGCCTGAGTTGTTAATGTTAGCCATTCTGACAGGTGTAAGGTGGTATCTCGTTGTGGTTTTGATTTGTATTTCCCTGATGATGAGTGATGTGGAGCGTTTTTTCATGGGTTGTTTGGCCATCTGGATGTCTTCTTTGGAGAAGTGTCTATTCATGCCTTGTGCCCATTTCTTCACTGGATTATTTGTTTTTTGGGTGTTGAGTTTGATAAGTTCTTTGTAGATTTTGGATACTAACCCTTTATCTGATATGTCATTTGCAAGTACCTTCTCTCATTCTGTTGGTTGCCTTTTAGTTTTGCTGATTGTTTCCTTTGCTGTGCAGAAGCTTTTTATTTTGAGGAGGTCGCAGTAGTTCATTTTTGCTTTTGTTTCCCTTGCCTCTGGAGATGTCTTGAGTAAGAAATTGCTGCAGGCAAGATCAAAGAGGTTTTTGCCTGCTTTCTCCTCTAGGATTTTGATGGCTTCCTGTCTTACATTGAGGTCTTTCATCCACTGTGAGTTTATTTTTGTGTAAGGTGTAAGAAAGTGGTCCAGGTTCATTCTTGTGCATGGCGCTGTCCAGTTTTGCTAGCACCATTTGCTGAAGAGACTGTCTTTATTCCATTGGATATTCTTTCCTGCTTTGTCAAAGATTAGTTGGCCATACATTTGTGGGTCCATTCTGGGTTCTCTATTCTGTTCCATTGATCTGAGTGTCTGTTCTTGTGCCAGTACCATACTGTCTTGATGATTACAGCTTTGTAGTATAGCTTGAAGTCTGGGATTGGGATGCCTCCTGCTTTGGTTTTCTTTTTCAAGATTGCTTTGGCTATTCGGGGTCTTTTCTGGTTCCTCACAGGTACTTTTTAAATTTTGATGAAGTCCAACTTATAAATTTTCTTTTCCTTTTATGGATTGTGATTTGGATATCATATCCAAGAAATAGTTACCTAATCCAAAGTCACAAGTATTTTATCTTATGTTTTATTCCAGATTTTTGAGATTTTTAGGTTTTAGACTTTGGTCTATAATCAATATTCAGTTAATTTTTTTTATAAGGTGAGAAGTATGGATTGACTTTTTTGTTTATTCTTTCTTCCTTCCTCTCCTTCACTCCCTTACCCCCTTCACTCCCTTCCTTCCTCTCTTTCTCCCTCCCGCTTTATCTCTCTCCCTTCTCTCCCTCCCCTCCTTTCTCTCTCTCTCCCTTTCTCTCTCCTTCCTTCCTCCCTCCTTCTGTTTCTCTTTATTTCTTTCTCTTTCTTTCTTCATCTTTCTTTCTTTCTTTCATTCTTTCATTCTTTCTCTCTTTCCCCTTCCTTCCTTCCTTTCTTTTTTTTTTCTTTCTCACATAGCTCTCAAATTGGTCCAGCAGAATTTCTCAAAAAAGATTATCCTGTCTCCATTGAATTATCATCTTTTATTAACAATCAATTAACCCTATATGTGTAAGTCTATGACTGGAGTCTGTTCTGCCTTGTTTCAGTATGTATCTAGACTTCTGCAAATACCACACTATTGTAATTGTGAATATCATCATATTCAGTCTTTAAATAGGGTAGTTAAATCTTCCAAAATATTTATTTTTAAAGTTATTTTAGCTACTCTAGGATCTTTACTTTTCTAAATAAATTTTATAATCATTTTATGCCCCTCCCCCATAAAAGACTCCCTAGAAAATGGTTGGAATTATTTTGAATCTATAGACCAATTTGGGGGCTGTGGTGCTTAATTATATATGTCATCTTGGCGGGGCCACAATGTCCAGATATTTTGTCAAACATCATTAAAAATTTTCTTTTAATGTTTACTTATTTTTGAGAGAGAGAAAGAGAGAGACAGGCAGAGTGCAAGCAGGGAGGGGTAGAGAGAAGGAGACACAGAATATGAATCAGGCTCTAGGCTCCAAGCTGTCAGCACAGAGCCAGATGCAGGGCTCAAACCCATGAACTGAGAAATCATGACCTGAGCTGAAGTTGGACACTTAACGGACTGAGCCACCCAGGCGCCCCTGTAAATCATCAATTTATCATTTTGGATGTTTCTGTGAAGATGTTTTTGGATGAGATTAACATTTAAATTGGTGGGCTTTGAGTAAAGCAAATTGTTCTCCCAAAGTGGATGGGCCTCATCTGATTAAGTAAAGGTCTGAGTAAAACAAAAACATGAATTCCCTTAAGCAAGAAGGAATTCTGCCAGCATTTAGTCTTTGGACTGGAACTGCAACAGTGGACTTTCCCTGGATCTCCAGAGTACCTACCCACCTTGTAGATTTTTGATTTGCCAGCCTCTATAATTACATGAGTCAACTTCTTTAAATAAGTCTCTCTCTCTCTCTCTCTCTCTCTCTCTCTCTCTCTCTCTCCCCACCGCCCCCCCCACACACATTACTGGTTTGATTTCTTTGGAAAACACTAATACAGGAAATTAACATCTTAAAAATATGATGTCTTATAATTTTGTTGATTCTAGTATTCATATCTGGCACATATTGTATTAGATTCATAGCCAAGTATTTCATTGTTTTGGTACTATATTCAGTGGTATGCTTTCTTTAAGTTCAATTTCTAATTGTTTATTTTTTAGTATGTAGAAAGACTATACATGTCTTGAATCTTGCAACCTAGATATATTACTCTATGAGGTGGGTTTTTTTTTGTTTTTTTGTTTTGTTTGTTTGTTTGTTTTGGTAGATTCCGTGGGATTTTCTGTATAAATAATCATGTGACCCATAAATAAAGATGTTTTTATTTCTCCCTGTGGAAACTGCCTGCATTTTCGTTCTTTTTTGTTGTCCTCATGCATGGGTAAGACTTTCAGTGAGATGTTGACTAGAGGTGATGAAAAAAGATAACCTTGCTGGGGCATCTGGGTGGCTCAGTCCCTAAACTTCTGACTCAGGATTTCAGCTCAGGTCATGATCTCGCAATTGTGAGATCAAGGCCTGCATAGGGGCTCCAGGCTTCATGTGGAGCCCCACATCAGGCTTCATGCTGAGTGTGAAGCCTGCTTAAGATTCTCTCTCCCTCTCCTTCTGTCCCTCCACTGCACGTGCTCTCTCTCTCTCTCTCTCAAAAACAAAAACAAACAAAACAAAAGACCAAAACAAACAAACAAACAAACAAAACAAGATAACCAGGTATCTTTGCCTTGTTCCTTGTTTTAGGGGGATAACATTCAACATTTAACTATTAAACATCATATTAGCTATTAGATGTTGTGGATGTGTGTGTGTGTGTGTGTGTGTGTGTGTGTGTGTGTGTGTTTTAATTCCAGTAGAGTTAACATACAGTGCTATATTACCTTCAGGTGTACAATATAGTGATTCAGTGATTCTATACGTTACTCAGTGCTCATCATGATAAGTGCAGTCTTAATCCTCATCATGTGTTTCACCCATCCCCCCCCCGTAACTAACAGCTTGTTCTCTATAGATAACAGTCTGATTTTGGGTTTCTCTCTTTTTGTTTATTTGTTTGTTTTTTGCTTGTTTTGTTTCTTAAATTCCACATATGAGTGAAATCATATGGTATTTGTCTTTGGCTGACTCATTTCACTTACCATTATACCTTCTACTTCTACCCATGTTGTTGCAAATGGCAGGATTTCATTATGTGTGTGTGTGTGTGTGTGTGTGTGTGTACTCCATTGTGTGTGTATGTGTATATATGTATACATACCTACATACCACACCATCTTTATCCATTCCTCTATCAGTAGACACTTTGGGCTGCTTCTGTGGTTTGGGTATTGTAAATAATGCAATAAAGATAAGGGTGCATATAACTTTTTGAATTATTGAGGATGTGTTTTAAAAGATTAAAGAAATTCTTTCCATTCTTATTCTACTAAGTGTGTGTGTATGTGTGTGTGTTATCATGAATGGATTTCATAAAGTGATATTTCTGTATGATGAAATGATTATAAATATACATTAACTTATTTGTAAGGTGAGTTACATTGATTGAGTTTGAAACAACCTCGCTTTCCTGGGAAAGCCCCATTTGGTCATGACATTAAAGTTATGTTTGTTGGATCATGTGCTAATATTAGGTTGAAGAAATTTGCCCTTTTATTCATGAGAGATTTGGGTATGTAGTTGGTGCACTTACTTTAATTGTTACGTTATGGCTGATTTTGGTGTCAGGAAAATAATGGCCTCACAAAATAAATTCGTAAATATTTTACTCTTTTCTGCTTTCCGGGTGAGTTTGGCATAATTGGTATTATTTTTTCCTTAAGTGTTTGGCAGAATTGCAAATAAAATCATCTAGGAATTTTCTTTGTCAGAATGTTTTTAAGTACAAATTCATTTTACTTAATATCTGTAGTATTATTCATATTATAAATCTTTTTCTGAGTAAGTTTTTATAGGTTTTATCCTTCAAGAAACTGGCTCAGTTTATCTGTGTGAATTAATGGTCATGGAATTTTTCTTAGTATTTCTTAATCACCTTTTTAATGTCTGTGGGATGTCTTTTGACATTTCCTCTTTCATTCCGAAATTTGGTAATTGGCGTCTTCTTGCTTTTTTTTTTTTTTTTTTTTGACAGTCTGGCTCGAGGTTTATGAATTTTATCAATGTCTTCAAAATATTGTTTGGTTTCATTGATTTTCTCTCTTTATTTTTAGTTTTTAATTACATTATTTTCTATATATTATTTCAGTTCTGCTTGCTTTGCATTTAATTTGTCTTCTGTTTTCTAAAGTTTAAATTATTGATTTGAGACCTTTTGTCTTTTCTAATGCAAGCAATTAATGCTATACATATCTCTTCAAGCACTGCTTAGGCTGCTTCCCACCATTTTGATATGTTCTATTCTCTCTCTTTTTTTTTCAGTTTAAAATATTTTCTAATTTCCTTTGAGGCTATCTGATGCATGAGATTTTTAAGGAATGTACGTTTTAATTTCTAACTACTTGGAAAATGTTCAGATATTTTTTATGTTACTGATTTCTAGATAAATTATGTCATGATCAGAAATATACTTTACATAATTTCAATTCTTTTAAATTTGTTCAGGTTTGGATTATGGCCCCGAGTTATTGTCAGATTTGGTAACTATTCCAGGTGCACTTAAAAATAAGGTATAATCTGTGGGTGGAATGTTTTTATAAGTATTAATGAGGACAGGTGGTTGATAATTCTGCTTATGTGTTTTTATCCTGACTGATGTTCTGTCAACTTGTTGTATCTATTACCTAGAGAAGTGTGTATTTCTCCTTTGAGTTCTTTTGGCTTCACGTATTTTGAAACTCTGTTGTTAGGTACATATACATTCAGGATTATTGTGTTTTCTTGTTATACCGAACCCTTTATCAGTATGCAAAGTACCTCTTTATTCCTGGTAATATTCCTGTGCTGAAGTCTGCTTTATTTGATATTAATCTAGCCATTACAACTGTCTTTTGAATATTGTTTTCATGATATATTCACTTTATTATTTTATTATTTAATTATCTCTTTAAGATAGATATATATAGATATAGATATTGTTTTTAATCCAATCTGAGAATCTCTATTTTAATTGTTTTATTTAGAACACTTACATCTAATTTAATTTTTGATATAATTTAAAATTTTACTTCTTTTCTGTTTTCTCCAAATTTAATGGTTCTGTTTTCCTTTTTCTAACTTCTTTTTGAAAATTTGAGTGTTTTAGTACATTTTAATTTATTTTTGGGTTTTGGCTATATCTATTTTTTTGTCACTGAGTGATGAATTACAATATACATATTTAAACTTCCACAATCTATTTAGAGTTAACATTTTTATCAATTTTATCAATAAACTATAGATGCCTTATAACCTGTAAGTTTCCTAATATCCCCATGTTATAGTTGTCATATGTATTCCCCTTACATACTTAAAAAATGTTATAAGAAAGCGTTAATATTTATACATTCTGAACTCATCCATATTTTAAAGAAATTAAAGGGAGAAAATAGACTTTAATATTTATTCAGATATTAAGCATTTCTGTTGCTTGCCTTTCATTTTTGATAGTCTTTGTTTCCCTCTTGCATCATTCAGTTTCAGTCTGAAGAACTTTCTTTAACATTTCCTTCAGAGCAGGCCTACTGGTTAAAAGTTCTCTTAATTTTCTGTCATCCAATGATGTCTTGATTTTTTCCTTCATTCCCAAAAGATACTATCTTTGAGTACAGAATCCTGGGTTGACAACTTTTCCCCAGAACTTTAAAGATGTTATTACATGACTTCTAAGTTCTTGGTAAGAAATCCATAGTTTTAAAGTAGTCTTCTCCCATATGTAATATATTGCTTTTATCTAAGTGCTTTCAAGATATTTGTCTTTGTATTTGTTTTTCAGTGTTTAAGTGTATTTTATTTAAAAAATTTTTTAAGTTTATTTATTTGGAGAGAGAGAGAGAGAGAGAGAGAGAGAGAGAGACAGAGACAGTGGGCAAGCAGAGGAGAGGCAGAGAGAGAGGGAGAAAGAGAATCCCAAGCAGGCCCTGCACTGTCAGCACAAAGCCTAATGCTGTGCTCAAACTGAGCCCAAACCAAGAGATGTATGCTTAAATGACCGAGCCACATATGTGCCCCTCAGTGTTTGAATTTAAAGTATCTGAGAAAAATTTACTTCTTGTTGAGCTTACTATGTGTTGAGCTTCTTGAATCTTTAAATGTAGATCTTTCACTAAGTTTGAAATGTTTTCAAACATTATTTATTCACACATTTTTATGTACACCAATTTATCCTTTCATTCTGGGACATTAATGATACAATGCTATAGTTCCTTGGCTTTATTTATTTTCTAATATTTTCTCTATTCTTCAGATTGGACAGTTCTATCCTACTTCCAATTTCGTGGTGAGTTTCCTCTGTCATTTCAATTCTGTTATTTAAACCTGTCCTATTATAATTTTTTTGTTTTGTTATATAAGAAATTGTACTTTTCAGTGTAAAATTTCTGATTGGTTCTTTTTCAAATAATTTTTATTCCTTTTAAGAACTTCTGTTTTTCCCAATTATTTCAAATGTATTTTCCTTTACTGCATGAAGTATAGCTTTTATAGTTGCTTTAAAGCTTTTGTGTAATTGTTATGGACTGAATTGAGTTTCCTCAAAATCCATCTATTCAAACCCTAACTCCCCCATGTGACTTTATTTGGGAATAGGGCCTTTAGGGAACTGATTAAGTTAAACAAAATCTTAAGGGTGGAGGCCCTACTCTGATAGGACTAGTGTCCTGGTAATTAATAGGAAGAGATACCAGAGATTTCTATGTCTCTGCATGCATACAGAAGAAAAACCACGTGGGGACACAGTGAAAACCAGCCATCTACAAGCCAGGAAGAGAATGCCTAGACACTAACTTTGACAGCACCTTGATCTTGGACTTCTAGGCTATGGAATTGTGAGTAAACAAACTGTTTAGTCTGCCCATGCTGTTATGAGAGTCCTAGCAGGCTGGTATGCTGATAATTCCCCATTTGCATTATCTCAGGGTTAGCATCTGTTGATTGACTTTCCTTCAGGGAATTGGTAAAATATCTCTGGTTCTTCATGTGTCAACATTTTTTTATAATGTTTTCTGGACTTTTTGAAATTATGTTGTGTAGGCTTTGAAACCTTTCACAATGCTCTAGAGAGTTTCATCATTCAGTAGTATGTTAAAAATTTCAATGTTGAACATACTTAGGTTTAATTATTATATTAGAAAAAGGCACCTAAGAAACTTGTCTTGACCTATATTATAGAATTTTGCTTGATGTGCTTAAGTGAAGTTGATAGATATTTTAGGAAACAAAGACTCCTCCTGTATCCAAATTACCTTTCCTCCCCTTGCTGACATCTAGTAGATTGGGACCAAAGGAAGTTTCTATAATTTGAAATGAATAGACTTCACAATGACTTTTCAAAATCAGTTGTTTTGATTAATTACTTTATTTTTATATGCATAGACTCCTTAAAGCGTAAGTAGAACTACATATTTATATATAATTTAGAAATCAATTCCTTTTGTGGTAAATAGCACAAATGTGCTTCTCAAAAATATGTTAAATTCTGTCATTTGCAGCAGCATAATGCTTATGATATATAATATGATATTTTTAATTTATATAGTAGAAAATATTTAAAAATCCTATAGGCTTTGAAAAATTCATTTCTTCTGTCAGCATTAATGATAAGCAGTGAATTTGAAAATTGATGTTGATTTTATCTATTAAAATATCTAGAAAATAAGTTCTTTGATGTTAATAAAGTAAGCTTTTTTAAGAAGAAATGGTATTTAAAAACATAGTTATTGAAAATAATAACTGGTTTTAACATAATTTTCCAAGGGTATAGGTTTCCTTCTGTAAATTAAAAGTTTATTTATTTAGTTATTAGTCTCTAGCACTTAATACATATCAAAATCTCAGCATTAGCTGCAGAGTTATGAGCGTAAAGTTCAGTAAGCTGCAACTAATTTCTTCGCTTGTAGTTAATATAAATTAATAATGACTAGGACAAGAACAAGTATTTAACACACAAATTCCCTACTATTCCAAATTGCACTATATTCACAGAACATCAAATTGCAAATGCCAATTTACAGAGGTTTAAAGGCCAAATTGCCTACAGTCTGCAGAACTTATGCTATTGAAGACCCAGGCAGGATAAGCCTACTTGTACATTCAACAAAGTGGCTTAAGAATGACTGGATTGTGTGTGTGTGTGTGTGTGTGTGTGTGTGTGTGTGAGTGTGTGTGTGTGCATGCACGCATGTACATGCACCCGTGTAGAACAAAATAGGCAATCTTGTTCCATAGAATTCAATAAGCTTTTGGAATGCAAATTTCAACTGTCAAATCTTAATTAAAAAGTACCAGTCAGCACTATTTAAAAATTGGAAGAGAACTAAGTGGTGGGTTGTTGGAGAATGTGCAACTTGCCTTCTAAATAGAGTAGGTAGGCTGACAGGTATATAATTAACATCACATCAAGTGAAGGACAGGAAGCCCACTGTAGTTCCTTGAAGGGAGGAGCTTCAGCAATTTTCAAGGCAGGGAAAAGGTTCTTCAATCAGAGTTAATTTATAATTCCTTTTATTTCTGCAGAGAATCTACTTTTTTTGTGTTGAACTTCCCTGAACCTTAGAAAGCAGTGACATTTGCAGAGTTGAGGTTTTATTCTA
Organism: Prionailurus bengalensis; assembly: GCF_016509475.1. Taxonomy (NCBI): domain Eukaryota; kingdom Metazoa; phylum Chordata; class Mammalia; order Carnivora; family Felidae; genus Prionailurus; species Prionailurus bengalensis. The sequence goes on from NC_057346.1 coordinate 41,911,123, forward strand.
AGAGGTTAATATTAACATAAACGTTTAGGCACCTTGTGTAAATTAGAACACTTTCCTAGTCTTATTAGACTTCTGGTATCTTTGGGCACTCCTCAACTCAACTCAACTCAACTTTTTTTTTTTTTTTTTTTTTTTTGCTATATTGTTTCACTCATACATAAGAAGGTAAATTAGGCAGCTGTCATTTGGAAGAAAGAAACATTTCAGTGTTTAGTGTTCTCTCCTATGGAAATGTCTTGGAACAATTAAAATTCACAAGAACCAAAACACATTGATATTATTAACAGGAAAATGTAATGCTCCTAGGCTGAAACTGGTTTGGAGAAGACCATAGAAAATTGCCTTGTTCATGATTTCCCTTAGAATTGTTTCCTAGTGTGAAATTTTCCAATGAGAATATTCATGAGAAAAAGTTCTTCTGAATGAGATCAATAGTTAACCCACCATAGGAAGCAAGATTAAAATTATTTCTGTAAAAAAGTCTTGCAACATGGATAGGGACTCCTTGGAAAAAGATTGGAAGAACTGGTTTACTTAAGAAAGTGAGTGGATTGGAATTCTAGCTTTGGAATCTTGACAGGAGGTGAGAATTGGAATAAGTAGGAACTGTACATGCACAGAGGAAGAAAGGGGTTATAACACTAAACACACTGATTTCTATTGGACACACTGGAAATTCAGGGTTCCTACAGGGTAGAATAATCCACAAATATCTATTTGAGGATAGTGCTTTTACTTTCTGACTTTAGTGTCTCTTTTTCCCACACATACAGAGAATTTTGAGACCCAGCAACTTAGATATACAAAATTTCATTTTCCGGTTGCAAATTCACAGCGAAAGAAGGCACACCTTTTCTCACTTCTCTATGGCACATGCTGTTGATGTGGCACTTTCTGGTGATAGCACCTATTCAGTTATCCACCAACATGGAGTCACTCATGATAGTGCTAATCCTCGTTGAACTAGGGAACTGAACTAACAACTGGGTTGCTTTATCTTTCCATTCCTCTTGCATTTAAAAAAATTAAAGCTTAAAGTAAAGCAAATAATAAATGACTCCTGTTTATTTTAAGCTCTTACTGTGGACAATGAGAGAGGAAAAAAATCACAGTGTGCTACCTCCAGCTGTTAATTCTTACACACTTCATTAATTACTCAGAATTCAGAGAAGCAGGATATTTAATTAGTTTCTCAAATGCAAAAAAATAACATTCAGCCATCATGCAAATACACATCATAGTTGTAGCAGGAACATTTTTGACAGGAACCCTGTGGACAGTAAAATGTCAAGTAAAGCAAATCTTCGACAAAATAAAACCAATGTGTATAACTGCCAATGCAACCTAAAATTGAGGTAGCTATCTATAGCAAAGAGCCATGTTTAGTAAAATATCATTTGATTTTGGGGATCCATTTGGACTTGCTCAGGCAGAGTGTGAGAGTAGCTACTATAGCTCCACTTATATATGGATGTCCATCCATCTGTCTCTGGGATAACAATGGGTGCCTCATTTTTTCCTATACAGCAGAGATGCTCAATGAGCAGATCAGGTAGCTCATTTGGTCTACCTTTTCAAAAATTTCATGACCTCTGATTCTCAGGAAATTAATCATGCTCTGAGATGGCCAGTGCTGTGGTAGGAAAAGAATGTTCTCAAACTTTTGTATTGAGGAAATGTTTTGGGATAAATTTGACATATGTCACTTCTCCAGTTGTAAATAGTTCTCCATAGTTTCTTGAAGTGAGCAAGGAAATGCAGGGCAGTTCATCCAGTCATTCATTCATTAAGCCAATCATTGATTCATTCAATAAATATTTACTAAATGCTTATGTGTGTTAGGCACTATGCTTGGTTCTAGTCAAAATGATGCAAGATAAAAATTGATCCTTGTCCTTGGATAGCTTAGAATTTTTTTAAAGGAAGAATAAATTGAGACATGATATATAGATTTCCAGGCAACTACAATGTATTATGAAAAATGCTATGAATATGTGAGGGTGCAATGATACGGGATATTCTGAATACAAGGGAAGATACCTAACCCAGATTTGGGATGCAAAAGGTGTGTGTGTATGTGTATTATGAGGCTAGGTGTTGCTAAGGAGGGTTTTCAAAGATTAAGTCAGGGCCTTGGGGAAAAAGTAAGAAATAACCATTGCAGATGGAGGAGGAAGGAATGTGGTCCAGGCAGTGCAAATCCCATTTTTAATGACCTGAATGTAAAAGAAACTGTGATATGTTTATGCCAGTTTATACTCAGTAAAGTCAAATTTAGCTGATAACTAGATATATATTTAATAAAACTAAGACAAGTTAGCATTTAAAATGATAACAACAACAACAAAAATGCAATACCTATCAAAATAACACCAGTATTCTTCACAGACATAGAACAAATAATCATAAAATATGTATGGAACAAGAAAAGACCCTGAATAGGCAAAGCAATCCTGAAAAAGAAAACCAAAGCTAGAGGCATCAGAATCCCAGACTTCAAGCTGTATTACAAAGCTGTAATCATCAAGACAGTATGTACTGGCACAAAAACAGACACACAGAACAATGGAACAGAATAGAGAATGCAGAAATTGACCCAGAAACATATGGCCAACTAATCTTTAACAAAACAGGAAAGAATTTCCAATGGAATACAGACAGTCTCTTCAGCAAGTGGTGCTGAGAAAACTGGACAGCGACATGCAAAAGAATGAACCTGGACCACTTTCTTACACCATACACAAAAATAAACTCAAAATGGAGAAAAGACCTAAATGTAAGACAGGAAGCCATCAAAATCCTTGAGGAGAAAGCAGGCAAAAACCTCTTTTACCTTGGCAGCAGCAACTTCTTACTCAACATGTCTCCAGAGGCAAGGGAAACACAAGCAAAAATGAACTACTGGAACCTCATCAAGATAAAAAGCTTCTGTACAGCAAAAGAAACAATCAGCCAAACTAAAAGACAACCAATGGAATGAGAGAAGTTATTTGCAAATGACATATCAGAAAAAGGGTTAATATCCAAAATCTATAAAGAACTTATCAAAATCAACACCCAGAAAAAAAATAATGCAGTGAAGAAATGGGCAAAAGACATGAATAGACACTTCTCCAGAGAAGACATCCAGATGGCTAACAGGCACATGAAAACATACTCAACATCACTCATCATCAGGGAAATGCAAATCAATACAATGAGATACCATCTCACACCCATCAGAATGGCTAAAATCAACAACTCAGGAAACAGTAGATGCAGGTGAGCATGAGGAGAAAGAGGAACACTTTTGCACTGCTGGTGGGAATGCAAACTGGTGCAGCCACTCTGGAAAACAGTATGGAGGTTCCTCAAAAAATTAAAAACAGAATTACCCCATGACCCAGCAATTATACTACTAGGTATTTATCCAGTGGATACAGGAGTGCTGATTCGAAGGGGCACATGCACTCCAATATTTGTAGCAGTGCTATTGACAATAGCCAAAGTATGGAAAGAGCCAAAAGTCCATCAACTGATGAATGGATAAAGATGTGGTATATATATATATATACATATATATATATGTATATATATATATATACACACACACACACACATATATGTGGTATATATATGTATATACATATATACATATATATATATATATATATATATATATATATATATACTCAATGGAATATTACTCAGCAATCAAAAAGAATAAAACTTGCCATTTGCAACAACATGGATGTAACTAGAGTGTATTATGCTAAATGAAATAAGTCAGTCAGAGAAAGAGAGATGTCATATGATTTCACTCATATGTGGAATTTAAGATACAAAATAAGTGAACATATGGGAAGGGAAGCAAAATAATATAAAAACAGAGAGGGAGACAAACCATAAAAGACTCTTAAATACACAGAAAAAACTGAGGGCTACTGGTGGGGTGTTGGGTGGGGGGATGGGCTAAATGGACAATGGCACTAAGGAGAACACTTGCTGGAATGAGCATGTAAGTGATGTTATATGTAAGTGACGAATCACTAAATTCTATTCCTGAAATTATTATTACACTATATGTTAACTCACTTGGATTTAAATTAAAAAAAAAATTTACAGAAAGGGGAAGAAAAAAGAAAAAAAGAAAACTGAGACAAAGCAGACGGAAATGGAGTTTTAAGGCAAGAGGTGGGGTTACATCTTGATAATTGCAATTGTCTGGGAAGGTTTTGGGGCAAGATCCAAAAGTAGTGATGCCCTTTTCTCAGGATTAGAAAGTATGCTTTGGAATTTGAAGGTTTAAAAAAAAATCTTTTTACTGCTTTTCCTCCCTTTTCTCTTGCTGTCTGCACACCTCATTTCTAAACTCCAGTTCACTTTATCATTTGTCTTATTTATTGAGAGGAAGTTATAGAAGGCTTGTTGGTGGTGGTGATGTTAAACTGATTGAATTTCTTCACCTTACTGGTGATTGTTTAAACTCTCACAGTCCTTTTTTTTTAAGTTTATTTATTTATTTTGAGAGAGAGAGATTGAGAGACAGAGAAAGAGAGAGAGAGAGAGGGAGAGAGAGAGAGAGAGAGAGAGAGAGAGAGTCCCAAGCAGGCTCCATGCTGTCAGCACAGAGCCCGATGCAGGGCCTGAACTGTGAGATCATGACCTGAATGGAAATCAAGAGTCAAGATGCCTGACTGAGCCCCCTAGGTGCCCCTCAACTCTCACAGTCTTAAACCATGCCAATGTCCTATTACATCTTGAACTTTTCCTCCAAGCATTACACTTGTGAATGTATTTTTGTCTAATGGGGTCAAAACTGTTGTTCAGTATTTTTTCAGGCTGAAGATATGATATTATCTCTCCACAGACTGTGACTTTAGTTATACAGTTACACAGTTGCTTTTGTAACAACTTTTTGATAAATACATATCCAATGATGTCAAATTTATCATTTGTAATTTAATTATTGCTACAAGTGCCAGAAACTGAACAATATTCTTGGGAAAATGTTTTCTAACAAATGCTGTGAAACTTTTGATTATAATTGCTTTATCATTAAATTTTATTGTTTTGAAAGAAAAGAAGTAGTCTAAAAAATAAAATGATAATGAAAGAGCCCATGTTCTTCTAAAACATCTTGAAAAATGCCAACAGCTTTATGGGATATCTCCTGTGACCAGAGTCGGGCATATATAAATTATTTCACATATTTCAACTTCTAAAATTCCTCTTGACCTATTTCTTTGCCCATAATCCATCTTCCCTTTCTTTCCTTTAAAAACTTTCGCTTTCTTCTCTTGCCCACTTATCTAAATAACTTTAGCCTTTCTAGACCTCTGTGGATTCCTTGTACTTAGATCCGTGAGCAAGTACCACAAATAGAGACTTCTGAAATACTAGGAGAGAAAAAATAGAAATATGTACAGTAAGATATTCTGAACAGACTCATTCTTTTATGAGACTCTAATATTCTAGGGAAGTGGACTCACTTGGTCCTAGGATATTGAGTGCTGATTTGCATGTCTACCAAGAGTTGCTCGTATTTATTCCCAAAACTTTAATATTAATTGTATTGTAATTACATAATTCAGTTGGCAAGAGGATTTATTAATTAATTTATTTTCCCCTGGCATGTAAATAAGGAATGACAAGTGATCATCTAATTTACTAATAAGATGTTGTTTCATATCAGTGTTGAGAGTGAGCATCAGATTGTAGTCAGTTCATGCCTGACTACCAGATCAGGGAGCAGAGATTGTGAGAATAAACTTCCAGAGTGTTTCTTTTTTGAAATCCAGTATTTTTAATTTTATTATTTAGTTTGCATCTTGGTGACCTGCTAAGAGATAGCATTTGAAGATAGGAGTCATTTCTACTTTGGCATAATAATTATTATAGATCAAGTTTTTAATTTGGGTTAGGTGAGAAGGTTACTTGGTTCATGAAAAAAGTAGTACCTCTGAATGGGGGAAAATGTTAGAAAATGGATAAACTAGATGTTTAAGACAATTCCTTCCTACAGAGTCCTGAAGACACTTCAGTAGCAACACAGGCCTAGAGGGAAGACAAAAAAATGAAGAAAAAAGTACAAAATAGTTCATATTACTTTTATCTACAATTTTATGAAATTTAAAAAAGGCATTATAATTTTTCCTCAGTATTTCATTCATACTGGTTTCAAAATGCTAATTGACTTATGTGCCAACATTGGGCATATATGAACTCAACTCTTCTAAAGTAGGCATAGTTATTCTCACTTTGCTTACTTTAACGATGGGATGAACAGGATTCTGGAAGGTAAGATGCCATGCCTAAAGTCACCAGGTAGTCAGTAGAGAGCCCTGTGTTCACACTAAGACCTCTCAATGGCATACTCTTTTCTTCTACTATCACAAGTTTGTTTTCTATATCTGAGTGTCAAAAATAGGTAGTTTCTGTTGGTGATACCAAAGAATTATTGGTATTGAATTATTTCAATACAGTTCTAGCCTCAGGAAGATGAGGGCACATTACTTACCAAAATATTACTTTCTAGAGGAGTCTTTATACACTCTGACAATAATTGTTGATTTAGTCCTGAATTTTGGGATCAAGTTTGAAAAATAGAGAAGCTAAGATAATGTATTGTTTTTATAAGCAATTGGGAAAGTGAAATGTCTTTTATTTTTTATTTATTTTTTTTTAATTTTTTTTAACATTTATTTATTTTTGGGACAGAGAGAGACAGAGCATGAATGGGGGAGGGGTAGAGAGAGAGGGAGAGACAGAATTGGAAGCAGGCTCCAGGCTCTGAGCCATCAGCCCAGAGCCCGACGCGGGGCTCGAACTCACAAACCGCGAGATCGTGACCTGAGGCGAAGTCGGACGCTCAACCGACTGAGCCACCCAGGCACCCCTGAAACATCTCTTAAAAAGGAGTTTTCTTGGAGCTCCTGCGTGGCTTGAGTGTCCAACTCTTGATATCAGCTCAGATCATCATCCCTGCGTTGTGAGATCAAGCCTGGTGTTGGGCTCCATAATCAACGTGGAGCCTGCTTAAGATTCTCTCTGTTTTTCCCTCTGCCCTTCTCCCCTGTGTGCTCTCTTGTGCTCTCGCTCTCTCTCTCTCTCTCAAAAAAAAGAATTTTCTGGTTTAATAAGTTTTAAGCATTTTTTTCTTCCCTAGAAAAATTCAGGCAAGACAAAATACAGTTCTCATAGACTTGGAATGTGTGTGTGTGTGTGTGTGTGTGTGTGTGTGTGTGTGTTACAGAAACTATTTTCAAATTCATATCCTATCTGAAAAATAAAACTTTGCATTTAGTCCTTATTATTCAGTAATATTTTAATTGACTCATAAATACTAAAATAACTATTAGGTTGTTCTACCTTAAAGCACAACACAGACAAAAGTGTCTGTAAAGTTATCACATCACTAAAAATTCACAAGACAAACAATGAAATAAAAGTGTAGTTTTAGGATATTTGATTTTTCCTACACCAAACACTTAGACAATTAGAAAATTTTGGAAATTAATAAAACTTACTTTTAATAAAGCTTGTTTAATTGTGTAAATAAGAAACAATGAAAGACTCCCCCCCGCCCCCCACTACCCTTTATTTCTTGAGCTAAGTGACCTGGAAACAAGCTGGCCTGGAAAAAGAAAAAGAAAAAAAAAGAGGTTATCTCTGAGTAAATTCAAATGAATTACTCAAACACATAGATTCAGCTGCATGTAAAAGTCTTTGGGAGAATTAGAGACCCTTGGTCTCACATGTGCTAAATTGCCTTTCATGGGTAAAAAAATTAATGTATTTACAGAGTCAGTATGCTTTCATACTCAGTCATTAAGTAGCAATTAGTTTATGATAGGCCTATACTTATGAGAACCAAGAAAATCAGGTAATGATGTGAATAAATCTCTTAAATGAGTGTTCTCTACATTTTTGGCTTCTGGATCATTCATTGCTCTTGTACCAGAGTCCTCTGAAGTAGCCTCCTCATCACTGTGTCCTGTAGTGACAGGCTCCCAGCATCTTGTCATACAGATATTTATAAATGTGTGGCCATTCCAGCCACCTCTAGTTCCTGAAATTGAAAACCTGGAATTCAGTGACATTTCGTTCTTTTTCCACCTTCTTTGCTTTTCAAGAGTATCTTCTCTCATTTTCTCCCAAAGTAAGATTCAGTCCTAATTCACTCCTTTAAGGTTTCAACCATTCTACAGTATTGTTTGAAGGAATTGTGTGGATGTTTGAGTTTCTGTACCTCTCATTTTCGTGGGTCACTTTTAAGATCCCAAACAGAACTGTATATATGCAGAATTCCTCTATTTTTCTTAAAGATGCCTCCCCCTGAATTGATGTTTCAGGATCCCACAACACCTGGATCTGTTCATAATTACATAAATATATATTTTTTCACCATCTTCTCTGAGTTCTGCACACTGCTAGAGTTCACTAACTTCTCATGTTCAGTGTGATTAAAACCAGCTGTTCTTCCTTCAAACTAGCCCTTCTCCCCCTTGCCTGTTTTCTATGAAGGGCGATGCAGAGCTCTGAATGAAAAACTGAGAGTTGAGATAAAATACTCCCTCACCCCCATCGCATATTTACAGTTAATAAGCCCTATCAATCTTCATTTAGCTCAGACCTTGCCATTTATGTTGATGCCATCCCAATTCAGGTCCTTGTTACTGCTTCTCACCTTCTCCACTGCTAACAGCCTCATCCAACTCACCTCTGTATTTTAACCTTTGTTTTTGCAATAGGTCTCCTGGCTTCTGCTTGTGCCCTGCCTGAGAGACTATCTTCACAGTATTTGTCATAGTTATTTTCTTAAAACATAATGATTTGTTTAAAATATAATTATTTTCTGGGGCACTTGGGTGGCTCTGTGAGTTAAGCATCCAATAGTGGGCTCAGGTCATGACCTTGTGGTTCCAAGTTCCAGCGACGCATCGGGCTCTGTGCTGACAGCTCAGAGCCTGGAGCCTGCTTCAGATTCTGTGTCTCCCTCTCTCTCTGCCCCTTCCCAGCTTGTGCTCAGTCTCTCTTTCTCTCTCTCTCAAAAATAAGAAAAAAAGAAATATTAAAAAATTAAAAAAATAATTATTTTCTTAAAACAATATTTCTTTAAAATATATTTATTCATTTAAAACATAAATAAGATTATGTTATTCCTCTGCTGAAGCCTTCCAATAGCTCCCCATTCCCCTCAGAGCAAAAGGTAGGCTTAAAATGCCCTGTAAAACCCTATTCAATCTTACCAATTTGCCTCCAATATCTCATTTTCTCCTTCTCTTAAATCACTTTATCCCAGCTATGCTGGCTTCCTGTTTCTCCTTTGAATATTCTGGTACCCTTCTGCCTGAACCTCTCTCCCCAGATTGTTCCTCTGCCTGGAACATGTTTCCAGATATCCCTGTCACCTTGAGTGAGTACTCAACGTTTTCCTCAAATGTTCCCTTCTCTATGAAGGCTACTGTGACTTACTTAAAATAATTCCCTCCATTTCCTATCTCATACGTCATCTCTATCCTTGTTTATTTTTTTCCCAAACCACTTAACACCTCTTCACACACTATATAATTTACTCATTTATTGTTGTTTTGTTTATTGTCTGCCTCCTGCTGCTGGAATGTAAGCTCTATGAGGTCAGGAATTTTGTTCTGTTTCTTTCCTTTGATATTCTGATCACCTTGAAGTGATTCTGACAGACAGTGGAGGCTAGGTACCTGTTTGTTAAAGTATAATGATTACTTGGGGCCTGGGCTTTTGCAATAATTATTTAACTAGTTCCCTGCCTCATATCTGTTTCTTTTCTCAGCCAGACTCCATTCTGTGGTAAATAAATTGTTCTTCAGCTCAACTCTATTCATATAATTTTGCTTAAATCCTTCAGTAGGTTCAAACTTTTCATAAAAACCAGCTTCTTGGATTGCTACTCAACACCCTCACACATGGCTTTCAAACTTTCGTTCCAGAAAGACTCAACTACAATACTTCGATCTGGCCCTTCAGCCTCAAATACTCCTATTTCCTGGAATTTTGTTTTGCTCATTTTCATCCCTTCTTGCAGGTCCCTAATGTAACCCTGACCATGGAAATATTATTTATACTTTGAGGAGACCTAGTCTAAAAAACAAATACAAACCTTCACATCAGCTCAATTATCAGTGTTCTTTCCAGTATGAGGGTACCTATATTAGAAACAATTTTTTTAAGTAATCAGTTATTTAGTAAATTTCTTCATGTCCTGTTGGCTTTTATTTTTCCTGATAATGTTGCAACTCTTAGGACCTGAATGATGAACGGTCAGACAGATACTTGTTCCCATCAGCATGCTATCTGCTTTAGTCTAAGAGAAATGAACGGGGAATATTAAAACATCTATACATCAACGTTTATAAATGAAACATTTATTTTTAACTATATTGATATTTCTTCAAAAATTGTCAAACGTGTAGAAAAATCCAGTTATACTTAAACAAGCTGTGGGATGTCTGGTACATGTATTAATAGTCTAACAAGATGTTGCTCTAGTACTGTGGGGAAATATAAATTATTCTTAAATTTATTTAAAAGTTCACATTTAGTTTTCAGAGGTGATAGAATACTCAACTTCTTTCTGTCCTTATCAAAATGATCAAATATACGCTACCAGTAAGAGTTGTAAAAGCTATTTGCCAATATTCATGTTTTCCTTAAAGCAGGTATTTTAGAGAGTTGTACAAAATAATTCTAAAGAAATTATTACTTTATTAGCAATAATTAACAAGGAATTGAAGGAATTTTTAGTTTGCCTCAGTGTTTACATAAAACTAACAAATTTTGGAATATTTTCTTAGACTACTAACATATTTTCCCTGATATATGTAATAGTGAAGTTTTAGGTTAAATGAGCAAAGTGAACAGGAAAACAAAGCCAAAAACAAAAACAAAAAGCAAAACAAAACTCTAGTTACTGAAGTTAAAGTGCGTTTGATGGTGAACTGGTTTTCGAATAAGGTTTGCAGGGAATAGTTCAAATTGACTTTTGATTTGCTGTGTAAAAATACAGACTATGCTACTTAATAAGAACATAAACTTGAAAAATTAAAGGTTAACCTAATGTTCTAAATTTTAATGGTCAAATCAGACAAATTTCACAACTGATTCCATGAATTATGCAAAAATTCCTCAACAAAAGATATAAGTGGGGGGGGATAAAGAAATCAACAAGATCCACTTGATCTCATGGCTACACTTAAGCTGAACTTAGCGAATATTAATATCAGAAGAGTCTAACTCACAATCACTTGAAAGCAGGAAAAGTGGGCTGACATTTGTTAAGCTCCTTAGAAGAATATTTGAAATATCATTAAAAACTGGAATAATGCCAGGCAATTGAGGGAAAGCAGACAGGGTGCAAAACTTCAAACAGAAGAAAGTAATCAGAGTGATATGATATGTGTGATGTCAGTATTTAGTTTTTTCTTTAAGTCCCAGATATTGAAAGGAAATCTATAAACACCCAGAGAACAATGGACTGAATAATATGGCTAGATGGACTTATAAAAATAAGCAATGCCAAACATTATGTCTGTTTGCAGAGGGACAAAGCTAGTAGCATTGTGAAATACAATCTGTGTTTTATTGGGGCAGTAGTTGAAGCATTTAGTGGAGTGTCCCAGAAAAGTTAGTGTTCCAACCTGTTTTGTGTTGGCTTGGATGTGCACACTGTCACATCATTTGGCGTGCTGGCTGAGCCGGTACAAAGAAAGGTGGTGATAAATGGGAGTGCGTCCAGTTGTGAGGAAGTGGCTAGTAGGGGGGCTGCAGGAGCTTTGGCATGAGGTCAGGTTTTATTTTCCATCTTTATTAATCATCTCCAGGGGGGAATAAATTGCCTGCTAATGAAATTTGCAGATAGCACTAAATTTTGAGGTGTTGCCAAACATGGCTAACAAAGGAGAAATAAATATAAATGGACTTAAGCATGCTATTTATCATTTATTTGGATTTAATCAAAATTGTTCCCAGGATACATTTATAAGCGATTCCCACAAATTCAATTTTAGAGGGAGAAATCTCCATCACACAGCAAGACAAATGGGCTGATGGTAGGATCACCCTCTGTATTCTGCCAGCTTAAAGGAAAAAGGATATTTTTAGCAAAAATGCACTATTTAGAATGCCCTCTTTCCATGTCTACTGAATGCCAATTTCAAAAGTGGGAAAACTCCCAAGCTTTGAAAAATCAGTTTTAGGAATTGAGCTAAAGCCCTGGGATTAAAGATTGCATATATATTCCCTTCATCTTTTTCTAACTTGGCCACACCCAGAAAACCTTCCCTGGAATCCTCTTGAGAGAGAGATGTTTTTGTTTTTGTTTTCCTCCTCATGTCCGAAATCAACACAGGGCCTGGAGTGGAGGTGGGGGATTCACATTGCTTCTTACTGCTTTTCAATTAATCCTCTCTATGAACAAAGAAGCAAACAAATAGAAAGAGATGCGGTTAGAGATAGATAGATAAATACATACATACATAAAATACTAGTTCCTTTAAAGTTTATGCTATCAGAGATTTCAGTTACCCATGATCTCATATTCATTCCATCTTTCATGAAAATTTCAATACTTTACTTGATGTTTCCTCTATATTACTGTATCCATTTTAATCTCAATATGCATTAATCTAACACTCTGGATAATCAGTTCCTTGAAATCCAACTTCTGATGATCCCTTTGCTCATCCTATCCTAGCCATGCACTCCCTGGCCATCAAGAATAGCTGTACTGTTGCCCCCAAATCTTGATATTCTAGTTCCCCATTCTTTGATCTCTACCTTCTATCTTTATAGTTCTCCAATTCTAGAAAGTATTCCACTCACACTTGACTTCTGTTCACTTGGCCCCTTTCACTTTTTTGCTTTCTATTATTCATGTTCTCCTCTTCACTTTGTGTACCTTACACTTAGTCTATCACTATATTTACTCCCTAGCATAGTTCTCAACTTACTTGTTCCTCTCTCCTTTGGTTTTCTCTTTGTAAAATCTCAACCTGGTTCCATTCAATTATATTCATGAGCATAGAGAAGCTGAAGATGGATTCTTGCTGATTGATAACACTTTAGACTGATGACTGAAAAAATGAAGAGCACCTCGGGCACTATTTAGAAATACGATTGCATTTGACCAGCCAATTTATTATCTACTTTATGAGAAGGCTGTTTTACACCTTCTTCTGACATTTCAAACTTTTTTATTTTTTAATTTCTTAATCAACTCCACATCTAGGTGTTTTTGTTTTTTGTCTTTATTTGTTTACTTTCATGGAGAAGAATACAAGCAGTCCAGAAGATAATCTCTCTAACTTGTCACCACCAAATATGCTAACCTACTTGCAACTGTTTCCACAAATTCTGCTTTCCCCCCCTGTTAGAAGAGATGAACTGTTCCTGTTGAGTTCGAATCTTTCCCTTCTTCACTGGATCTAATCTTTGTCACCTACGGTAAGACTTTATTCCAATGATCCCCTTCTCTCCTGTTTTATCAATGGTCTATCTCCATGTGGTCACTGCCATCATTGCAAAAATTGCAATCAGTTGGTTGAGCGATCGACTTTGGCTCAGGTCATGACCTCACAGTTCCTGAGTTCAAGACCCACCTCAGGCTCTCTGCTTTTAGCACAGAGCCTGCTTCAGATCCCCTGTTCCCCCCTCTCTCTGCCCCTCCTCCAGTTGTGCTCTCTCAAAAATAAATAAAACATTTAAAAAGTTTAAGCAACACCCAACATTAAAACAAATCAAGACAAAATGTTTCCTTCAACTCCTCATCCCCTATAACTACTGCTTCATGCCTATGTTCTCCTTCATAACAATTTTCCTCTGAATATTCTCTTCCTTTTTCTTTTTTTTTAAGTTAATGACATTTAATTCACTCATGTTATGTAATCTGCTATTATTTTCCAGTTGAAACCCTCTTGGTGGTTTTCTTAATTTTTTTAAAAATTTATTTTTTACGGGGCACCTGGGTGGCTCAGTCGGTTGGGCGGCCAACTTCGGCTCAGGTCAAGATCTCGCGGTCCGTGAGTTCAAGCCCCGTGTCAGGCTCTGTGCTGACTGCTCAGAGCCTGGAGCCTGTTTCAGATTCTGTGTCTCCCTCTCTCTGACCCTCCCCCGTTCATGCTCTGTCTCTCTCTGTCTCAAAAATAAACGTTAAAAAAATTATTTTTTACTTTTAAAATTTACATACAAATTAGTTAGCATATAGTGCAACAGATTTCAGGACTAGATTGCTTAGTGCCCCTTACCCATTTAGCCCATCCCCCCCTCCCACAATCCCTCCAGTAATCCTTTGTTTCTTCCCATATTTAAGAGCCACTTATGTATTGTCCCTGTCCCTATTTTTATATTATTTTTGCTTCCCTTCCCTTGTGTTGATCTGTTCTGTGTCTTGAAGTCCTCATATGAGTGAAGTCATATGATTTTTGTCTTTCTCTGACTGACTAATTTCGCTTAGTGTAATACCCTCTACTTCCATCCAAGTAGTTGCAAATGACAAGATTTCATTTTTTTTGATTGCCGAGTAATACTCCATGGTGTGTGTGTGTGTGTGTGTGTGTATGTGTGTGTGTGTATGTGTGTGTGTGTATGGATATATATACACATATATATATATACATATATACACACACACATATATATATATATATATATATATATATATATATATATATCTCACATCTTCTTTATTCATCCATCACTGGACATTTGGGCTCTTCCCATACTTTGGCTATTGTTGATGCACCCACATTGGGGTGCATGTACCCCTTTGAAACAGCATACCTGTATCCCTTGGATAAATACCTAGTAGTGCAACTGCTGGGTCATAGGGTATTTCTGTTTTTAATTTTTTTGAAGAACCTCCATACAGTGTTCCAGAGTAGCGGCACCAGTTTGCATTCCCACCAGCAGTGCAAAAGGGATCCTCTTTCTCCACATTCTTACCTGCATAAATTTTTTATAAGTTCTTGATAAATTCTTTATGGATTTTGGATACTAACCCTTTATCTGATATGTCATTTGCAAATATCTTCTCCCATTCTGTCAGTTGCCTTTTAGTTTTGCTGATTGTTTCCTTCGCTGTGCAGAAGCTTTTTATTTTGATGAGGTCCCAATAGTTCATTTTTGATTTTGTTTCCCTTGCTTCTAGAGATGTCTTGAGTAAGAAGTTGCTATGGCAGAGGTCAAAGAGGTTTTTGGTTGCATTCTCCTCTAGGATTTTGATGGCTTCCTGTCTTGCATTTAGGTCTTTCATCCACTGTGAGTTTATTTTTGTGTATGGTATAAGAAAGTGGTCCAGGTTCATTTTTCTGCATGTTGCTGTCCAGTTTTGCTAGCACCATTTGCTGAAGAGACTGTCTTTATTCCATTGGATACTTTTTCCTGCTTTGTCAAAGATTAGTTGGCCATACATTTGTGGGTCCATTCTGGGTTCTCTATTCTGTCCCATTGATCTGAGTGTCTGTTTTTGTGTCAGTACCATACTGTCTTGATGATTACAGCTTTGTAATACAGCTTGAAGTCTGGGATTGTGATGCCTCTTGCTTTGGTTTTCTTGTTCAAGATTGCTTTGGCTATTCAGGGTCTTTTCTGCTTCTATACAAATTTTAGGATTGTTTGTTCTAGCTCTTTGAAGAATGATGGTCTTATTTTGATAGCTATTGCATTGAGTATGTAGATTGTTTTGGGTAGTATTGGCATTTTAACATTATTTGTTCTTCCTATCCAGGAACATGGAATAATTTTCCATTTTTTAGGTTTTCTTCAATTTCTTCTGTACACTTTCTATAGTTTTTAGTGTATAGATTTTTCACCTCTTTGGTTAGATTTATTCCTAGGTATTTTATGGTTTTTGATGCAATTGTAAATGAGATCTATACTTGATTTCTCTTTCTGTTCCTTCATTGTCAATGTATAGGAATTGAACTGACTTCTGTGCATTGATTTTATATCCTGAAACTTGTTGAATCATGGATCACTTCTCGCAGTTGTTTGGTGGTATCATTTGGATTTTCCATAGAGACTATCATGTCATCTGTGAAAAGTAAGAGTTTGTCCTCTGCCTGGCTGATTTGGATGCCTTTTATTTGTTTGTTTGTATGATTTCCGAGGCTAAGACTTCCAATACTATGTTCAATAACAGTGGTGAGAGTGGACACCCCTGCCTTGTTCCTGACCTTAGGGGGAAAACTGTCAGTTTTTCCCCATTGAGGATGATATTAGCATTGGGTCTTTTGTGTATGGCTTTTATGATCTCGAGGTCTGATCCTTCTAGCCCCACTTTCTTGAGGGTTTTTATAAAGAAAGGATGCTGTATTTTGTCAAATGTTTTCCCTGCACCTATTGAGACAATCATGTGGTTCTTGTCCTGTCTTTTATTGATGTGATGAATCACATTGATTGTTTTACAGGTACTGAACCAACCCTGCATCCCAGGTATAAATCCCACTTGGGCGTAGTGAATAATTTTTTTAATGTATTGTTGGATCCAGTTGGCTAATATCTTGTTGAGGATTTTTGCATCCGTGTTCATCAGGGAAATTGGCCTATCATTCTCCTTTTTAGTGGGGTCTTTGCCTGTTTTTGGAATCAAGGTAATGCTGGCTTTACAGAAAGAGTTTGGAAGTTTCCTTCCATTTCTATTTTTTTTAGAACAGCTTCAAGAGAATAGGTGTTAACTCTTCCTTAAATGTTTGGTAGATTCCCCTGGAAAGCCATCTGGCCCTGGACTCTTGTTTTTTGGGGGATTTTTTATTACAAATTTGATTTCTTTACTGGTTGTTGGTCTGGTCAAATTTTCTATTTCTTCTTGTTTCAGTTTTGGTAGTTTATATGTTTCTTTGAATTTTTCCACTTCTTCAAGATTGCCCATTTTATTGGTGTATAATTGCTCATATTAATCTCTTGTTATGGTTTTTATTTCTGTTGTGTTGGTTATGATCTCCCTCCTTCATTCTTGATTTTATTTATTTGGGTCCTTTCCTTTTACTTTTTGATCAAACTGGCTAGTGGTTTATCAATTTTGTTAATTCTTTCAAAGAGCTTGCTTCTGATCTCATTGATCTGTTGTACTGATTTTTTGGTTTTGATAGCATTGATTTCTGCTCTAATCTTTATTATTTCCTGTCTTCTGATGGTTTGGGGTTTTATTTGCTGTTCTTTTTCCAGGTCTTAAATGTGTCAGGTTAGGTTGTATATCTGAGACCTTTCTTCCTTCTTAGGAAGGCCTAGATTGCTACATACTTTCCTCTTTATGACCATCTTTTCTGCATCCTAGAGGTTTGGGGCTGTGATGTTATCATTTTCATTGGCTTCTATGTACTTTTTAATTTCCTCTTTAACTTCTTAGTTAGCCCATTCATTCTTTAGTAGGATGTTTTTTAGTCTCCAATTATTTGTTACATTTCCCAAATTTTTCCTGTGATTGTGTTTCATAGTGTTGTGGTCTGAAAATATGCATGATATGACCTTGATCTTTTTGTACTTGTTGAGGGCTGATTTGTGTCCAAGTATGTGACCTATTATGGAGAATGTTCTATGTGCATTAGAGAAGAATTGTATATTCTGTTGCTTTAGGATGAAATGTTCTCAATATATCTGAGAGGTCCGTCTGGTGCAGCATGTCACTCAAAGTCATTATTTCCTTGTCAATTTTCTGATTAGATGATCTGTCCATTGTTGTAAGTGGGGTGTTCAAGTCCCCTACTATAATACTGTTGTTATCAATGATTTTATTTATGTTTGTGATTAATTGACTTATGTATCTGGGTGTATCCACATTTGAAGCATAAATGTTTACAATTTTTAGGTCTTCTTGGTGGATAGAACCCTTAATTATGATATAATGCCCTTCTTCATCTCTTGTTATAGTCTTTATTTTAAAGTGTAGATTGTCTGATATAAGTATGGCTACTCTGGCTTAGCATAATAGATGGTTCTCCATCCCCTTACTTTCAATCTGAAGGTGTCTTTAGATCTAAAGTGGGTCTCTTGTAAACAGCATTTAGATAGATCTTGTTTTCTTATACATTCTGTTACCCTATGTCTTTTGATTGGAGCATTTAGTCCATTGACATTTAGAGTGAATACTGAAAGATATGAATTTATTGCCATTATTTTTCTTGTAAAGTTGGAGTGTCTGGTGGTATTCTCTGGTCCTTTCTAGTCTTTGTTGCTTTTTGTATGTATGTATGTATGTATGTATGTATGTATGTATTTACTTATCATTTTTTCTCCCCTCAGAGAGTGCCCTTTAAAATTTCTTGCAGGGCTGGTTTAGTGGTCACGAACTCCTTTAATTTTTGTTTGGGAAACTATTAATCTCTCCTTCCATTTTGAATGACAGCCTTGCTCAATATAGAATTCTTGACTGCATTTTTTGGGGGATTTAGCACATTGAATAGACCCTGCCACTCCTTTCTGGCCTGCCAAGTTTCTGTGGATAGGTCTGCTGTAAACCTGATCTGTCTTCCCTTGTAGGTTAAGGACCTGTTTCCCTTGCTGCTTTCATGATTCATTCCTTGCCTGAGTATTTTGGGAATTTGACTGTGATATGTGTTGGTGATGGTCGGTTTTTGTTGAATCTGATGGGAGTCCTCTGTGCCTCCTGGATTTTGATGTCTGTGTGTTTCCCTAGGTTAGGAATGTTTTCTGCTGTGATTTGCTCACATAAGCCTTCAACCACTTTTCTCTCTCTTCATCTTCTGGGAACCCCTATGATGCTGATGTTGTTTCTTTTTAATGAGTCACTGATTCCTCTAATTCTAAAATCATGCTCTTTTGCCTTAATCTCCTTCATTTTTTCTGCTTCATTATTCTCCATAAGTTTTTCCTCTGTATTACTGATTCGCTGCTCTGCCTCATCCATCCTTGCTGCTGCTGCAACCATTCGAGATTGCAGGTCAATTATAGCATTTTTTTTTTTAATTTTTTTTTTTTTCAACGTTTATTTATTTTTGGGACAGAGAGAGACAGAGCATGAACGGGGGAGGGGCAGAGAGAGAGGGAGACACAGAATCAGAAACAGGCTCCAGTCTCTGAGCCATCAGCCCAGAGCCCGACGCGGGGCTCGAACTCACGGACCGCGAGATCGTGACCTGGCTGAAGTCGGACGCTCAACCGACTGCGCCACCCAGGCGCCCCAATTATAGCATTTTTTAATTTCATCCTGACTTTTACTTCTTTTATCTCCGCAGAAAATGATTCTAATTTATTTGCAATTCCAGCTAGTATTCTTATCATCACGGTTCTAAATTTTTGTTCAGACGTCTTGCTTGTATCTGTGTTAGTTAAATCCCTGTGTGTCTTTTTTTCCTGGTCTTTCTTTTGGGGTGAATTCCTTTGTCTTGTCATTTTGAAGGAAGAAAAACAATAAGGTAAAAAAAATTAAAATAAAAAAATTAAAAACAACATACACTCCAAAAAATCAAATAAATGATGCCTGATCCTTGGTGTGTTTTAGTCTGGGTGTTGAAAGAGATTTGATAGATTATAGAAAAAAGAGGAAAAAGAAAACCTTTGAAAATTTGAACAAATGAATACAGTGATATAGAATGAAATGAAAAGATAGAAGTAAAATAGAATTTTAAAAATTTACAAAAAGTAAAAAAAAGAAAAAAATTAAAAATATTTTTAAAAAAATGAAAATAAAAATATTTTTTCTCTTTCTGTATTCAAAATAAAGAAAAGAAATGAAAAAGAAAAAAAGAAAATTGAATAGATAGGCCAGCGAAGAGACTGAAATACAATTGAAAATTACATCATTTTCTCCTAGAAGTCAAACTATGAAGCAGTTTATAGTCTGTTAACTAAGCAGGTGGAGAGAATTGTGGTGTTCCTGAAGAGTGAGGTTGGTCCTGTTGGGTGGAGCTTAGTGTAAAGGCTCCATTCTTCACTAGATAGCGCTGTGTAGCTTACTGGAGTGGATTGTTGTGCTGCTTGTAGGTGTGTATGTGTATATGCCATTGCAGTGAAAATGGTGTCACCCAGCTACCCAGTCTTTAGTATCAGAACTCTGTTCTCCCAGAACAGCAATCATGCACCTGTCCTTTTTCTCTGGCTTCTGTCCACTCCCTGCTTTTACACCATCCTTGACCAAGCCATCATGTTGCCAGGTGGCACCTCCCTCCTGAGTTTTATCTAGATGCAGCTGTGTTTTTCCGACCCCTCACTTATGAGGGACTGCAGCTTTGACCTGTTCTGTCCCTCTGCGGGAAGGTCTCGCTGAGTAATGGCTGGGTGCCAGCCACACCCAGGAACATTCATGGGACTGTGCTACTGCCGATGCCCTGAGACTGTGGCTGGGTGCCAGCCTGCCCCAGAAAAAGTTAACCTGATTGTGTAACAGCAACATTTCAGGGTTTATGGAAAATCACCACACACATCCTGCACCAGGCTTCACCTTTAACGACTTTGTTCCAGCACCAGCAAATTTGGTTGTTCTCTGGAGTCAACTGGGGCCTTTGCCTGTGGAGGTGGGGCACACAGCCTCTACCAAATGACCTCCCAGCAGGGAACCACATCTCCCTGTGTAGCCTGAAGTCCCCCCCAGACTTCACTCTATTCCAGGGGATTCACCCTTCTCACCCCAGCACCACCACGTATCAGAGCTGCAGAGTTTCATACTCTGAGCTCCCCCTGTTTATAGAGTCTTAATGGAATTTAAACCCTCTCCTTTCTCCTTTCTCCCTTTTTAGTTCATTCCCTGTGGCTGTTTCCACTTTTCCACTTTCTCTCCAGCTGCTTTTGGGGGGGATGCTTTTCCATACTCTCCCCCCATGTCCTTCTTCTCTTCAAGCAAAACAGCTTCCTGCCCTCAGCAGCTTCTCTCTCCCCCAGTTCACCTCTCTGTCTGCATACCTGCTGAGTTCTGGGGTTCAGGTTGTACAGATTGTTGTGTTAATCCTCACATCAGTTTTCTACGTGTATAGGATGGTTTAGTGTTGATCTGGCTGTATTTCATGGATGTGAGACACAAAAGAAACTTCCATGCTGTTCTGCCATCTTGGCTTCTCCCTTCTTTATATATATATAAGTGTGTGTGTTTATATATTTAAATATATAAAATATATAAATATATAATATATTACATATATTATATATATATAATATATATATTTATATATATATTTTTTTAACCAGGGAGGGCTGGAAATGAATGACCTGATGAGCTGCCTTGTGTTGGCTTTGTCTGGCAAGATATACATATGACAGAGAATTCAGAACTTCGTATTATGTGATTTTTTTTGTCAGAGTGCTACGAGAAGAGAATCTTAGAAAAATGTACATGTTCTATTTTTGTTTTGTTTTGTTTTTTATACTTATTTCTTAGAACTATTTCTTTGGAAAATATATAGAAGTTTTCTATAATAGGAAGAGCAGTTTTATACAGTCTTGCACAGGTGTAAAATCATCACCAAAATTTTACCTTGTGGTAGATAAGATGCACAGGTTATAAGATGATTAATTGTTGACTTAAAAAGTTGATTGGGAATAATCATTTTACCTTTATGAAATTAATTACAAAAATTGCTTTGATTAATTCATCATACTTTCCTTTTATAATTTTTATGATTCTCTCAACAAGGAATTGTGATTGAAAGATGAAGCTACATGACTGGTGTTATAAAGATTTAAATTATTGGCAAAGAAAGGGCATGCAGCACCACAATGAAATAAACATATTCAGAAATATTTCCTAGTCTATGTAACTTTATCTTTATATCTGAAGCCTAAAGCTTGCTAATTCCTGGCTTTCTGCTTTGGGAGACTGGTTGGCTGGGGGAATTTTTTTCTGGCCAGGAACAGTTTATACTTAAGCTTTTTTCAGAAGGCTCACAAGAAATTAAAAAAGAGGAGGAAGGTATAAACTTGCCAAAAATCAGAATGGGAACATGGAGAATGGGGAGGAAACAGTATGGTGGAGTTGACCACATGCTTTCTCTCATACTTGGAAATATAACTATAATATAAATAAATATAAATATAACTTCTTTTTTATATAACTTCTTTAAATATTTATAAATATAACTATAACTTTCTTTCTTTAACTTATTTTTCTTTTTAAAGGATTTTTTTTTCCTTTTCTGAATAGAACAAGCATTTTTCCTAAGGAAAATTATGAAATAAAGTTGTTCTTTACTCATATACTTTAACTTTCTCTACTTTTCCTCCCTTCTAGGCCTGTCTGTCTTGAGTGGCTTCTTACTCTCTTTGCCACTTCATTAATCAAAACTTGCTCTCAGGAAAGGAGTTGACAAATACATTCACACTAAGGGAAGAATAATAAATAGTATCCTAACCATTGTTACCCAATTCCAGACATTATCATCAATCTTGATAATTTTTATCACTTATGCTGGCTGTGTCATCAAAATCCTCTTCAATTGGATGCATCAGGCAAAATGTATCAATTGCTCATATTTAGTGCTAAGAAGAAAACCTATTTCCTAATCTTGCACCAAAATACAATTAATTCTAAAACTAGGTGACATCTTTTTTTGAGGTATTTTGAATTTTTATTTAGAAAGAAGACTTCATCCCTTATAGATGGTTATCATGTGATTATGAGGGAATGGAAATGTATTTACAAGATAAGGAGCTCACCACTATTCCTGAGCATTGAACGTTGGACACTTCTCCTGTTAATAAATGCATTAAAATATATAATACTGTCCCACATTCCTCACGTGTTTCTCTGGTTGGTTTATATATGTAAGTCTGGCTTTCTTCTCTAATTGGAAGTTTCTTGTTGATAGGGGGCAATTGTTGCTGATTTCTTTATCCTCTTTGGCCTCAAGTCCTAAGACTTTGATAAATGCATTTTATCTTTGACAGAAGCTCATATTTAACTGAATCCATAAAAGACAGGCTCAAGTCTGAATAGCTAGTCTACATTTTATTGTAGGTATTTTCAGAAGGAAAAGAGGCAGGAGATTTAGTTTATACTTTCTGCTTTCAAGTGATAGAAATCAAATTGAAATGATTTAATTAGGAAAAAATAATTGTTCCCATAAGTAGTTTAAAAAAAAACTGCATATGGCTTTCTGGATCCAGGCATGGCTATTCTATAGGTTCAATAAAGTTATTAGTTCTCTTTCTCTTTCTCTTCTTTGTTTCTTTTGCAGACTCTGTCCCTCTTGCTGCGTGGCGTGAAGGATGAATTCTGGGACACTGTATTGAGAAAGTCTAAAGGGATATGGGATTTTCTTAGTGTGAATTCAGACCTCTTAGATTACAACTGACTGGATGTCTCTGAAGTCTACTGCATTAGGAATGATTATTACTCTCACCCCATAGATGTAAAAGATAAAAGAGTGACATCATTATATGTGACTATTGGGATATAGAATTCTGTCTTTGAAATTATCCTGGATGTGGCTATAATTTATCAGGTGGAACTAGCTCATAATTTGAGAAACACAAGCATTAATGACCTGGATTTAGTAGGTCTGAATCAGGAAATACCATTATGCCAATACCATTTGGGGTTCTCAGAAATTGGTGAGACTATTCTTATTTATTTCAAAAATAGGGAGGAGTTGTAAAACATGAGTTCCTAGGAACATAATAGAAGACAGACATGGACACTGTTCTTGCACAGCTTAAATTGTGGAAGTTCCTTCAGGCAAGTAGGAAGACAATAGTAGGTGCTGTGATGAGAGAAATATAAGGTATTCTGAGTGTGCATAGGAGGGAGTGCTAATCTAACTCTCTCTCCACTGTGCCATTCAGGATGTGAGAATATATAGGACTGGAAAGATAGAAAACCAATGTGTGTGAGTCAGAAAGTCATTTTTCGAGAAATATTTTGGAAAGCATCCTTAATTACTTGTATATTAGATATCACTTCTGTTAAACAACTGAGTGTCAGAATCCTTGAAGCAATCACGCTGTTTTCTAAGGATATTTCCCTCCATGAATTGCCACTACCATATATGTAACTCATTGATATAATAAAAAGGAAATATTTCCTGCTGTAATTTTTAGTTCTCAGTGGGTTCTTCATTAAGAACTCAGTGATTCTGAATGCAAGGCAGGAAAGCAGCTCTTAAATCAGTGAAAGGCAAGCTGTACCAAAGTTAGCCCTGTATAAAATCCTTGAATAAGCTTGTCAGGTTAGGCTTTTGTTGTAAAAGAAGGGAAGTCAAATAGATATGGAAAGACAGCAACTTTGCAGGTGGATAGACCTGGTGACAAGCCCAAGTTACTCTGTGTAAGGGCTCTCAGTTTCTTCCCTGAAACTCAGTTTCCTTATCTGAAGAAAGATAATTAACATTCATCTTTCAGGATTTAGACAACAGGGGCCAAGCACCTGATACATGGTGAGTGAGTGCTCAATCAGTAGTGGTTTAGTTCTTGGTTGTTAATAAATAGGGATCATTTTTGAGGCATAGGACTAATTATCAGTATCTTCTATTTGTGTAGTATTTAGTAATTAACAAATGCATAAGTAAGCAATCATTTATTGAATTTCTAATATGGGTCAGGCCTTGTAGTTACTTTGTTTGCATTTATTTTCTTACATACTGTTTAAATATCCACTGGGCGATAAATACTTGCCTCTTGATTTTAAAATAAAGCATAAATGAAATTCCACTTGAGGAAGAATGGAAAATCCAAGTGGGGTTAAACAGATCTCTGTTTGAAATACAGCTCTAGAGCTCAATAGCCTCATGACCTCCTAAAGCACTTAACACAGAACTAGGAACAAATAAAGTCACCATAGTTTTTATTATTCTTATTCCAAATATTTTGTCAATTAATCTCATTGGGTTTCTATGGAATGGTTGAGTACTGCATAAAAGACATGAAGATATTTAACCAAAATGGGCTATATAATTGAGGCTTAATAATTATTCACTATCCTTTCTTTATTTCATATTCAAATGAGAACCTAGCTCAAGATTACTGGACAAAAGTCAAGTGGAATTTGGATAATCAATATAATCCAGAGATTTCAGTCCCTAAAGTTGATTGGTGAGGAAAGCTTTCAGAAATATTTAGCCTGAGTTTTGTAGGCAATTTATTAACCTTCTGCTTTACTTCTTATGTCTTAAAATAGCTTAGCATAAAACATCTGGCCTAATAAGCAAGGCTATGGAAAAAATCCAAACAGCTAATTTTATTTCACTAGAGCTCCTGATGGTGTCAATATCAGGGAAGGCAATGTGTAGAGTATGTTCTGTTGGGACTGTTTTTTAGTTGAAATGGCGACTGTGAAATTTTTGTTGGTATATTTCAACTCAAACATCATTCAAAATCATCAAAAAAGCCAGAATGTTCTGCAGTGAGCTGATAGCTAGCACTCCAACACAAATGTCCACATACACACACATATATATGGTGTTAGGTCTAATTGTTGGCAGTGTCTAGTTATTCTATGAGATAGCATTACAGAATTCATATGCAGAACCAAATGTTGTCCTGTGCACCACATATCTAAAAGCATTCATAAATTCTGCCATGAAACTCAGCTTGCTCTCCAAGAAAAAAAATAACCTAAATAATATCTATAACAATAGCTATAGTTTATTGGCTGATTTCTATGTTCCATCAGAATATAAAATTCTCATGAAACCATCATACATATAAGGAAATCAAGTTACACAAACTACACAGCAAATTGAGTAAACATGAATTCAAGCACAGACTGCCTGAAACTGAATCCCCTTGTCTTCTTCATTTATAGCAGGAGGAAAGCTTGACGTTTCCTTGGGGACTTTTACTGATTAGTGGTCAAGAGTTGACTAATTGTTTTCTCCTTTGATTCTTCTGTTCTGTACAGTTAGCTCATTGATGGTGGACTAATGACCCAAGTACAAATTCCTTAAGATTTTACATAATATTGTCCTAACCTCCTGTGTTTCCAAAAAACCTTCCAGTACTTCCCTGCATGCAATAGTTAAACAGGATTGTTTATTTTCTTAGAATCTAATATATATATATATATATATATATATATATATATATATATAATATATATGTACACTATATATAGTGTATATATGTATATGTATACATATATATGTATACACACACATACACATACACATATGCTGGTGATATTCCCTCTGTCTGAATTACATCATTCTATTGGTTAGATTTTCTAAACTTTTAACTCTTTCTCAAGTGTCAGGTTAAATCCCCCTTTTTCTAAGAAGCATTGCCTGAACCCTAGAATCAGATGTTATCTCATTCATTTTAACACCTATGTCTGTTAACATTGCTTTGTTTCATATATATTATGGGCATTTGTTCAGAAGTATGTATTTTGGAGTCCTGAAGATCCCCATTTGATATTTCATTAACCATCAGGCAAATCTTTTGCTTTTCCTGAGCCTCCGTATCTTCTTACACATACATAATTTTATCAACCATAACAAGGTGTTTGGAGAGATGAAACTCATTTTTGCCTATAGAATATAATAGCCATTTCTTTGGTTCTCAATCAGACGCTGTGCTGCCTCCATAGGTGATAATTGGAAATGTATATGGGTCTGTCTGAAAGCAGAAAGAAGCCAGGCGTATTCTTGGAACATTAGACCAGTATGACTGGAGCATCATCAAGGAAGATGGAGGGGGTGTAGCATGGAATGAAATTAGAGTACTGAGTAGGTCATGTATTTTCATCTAAATTCAGGAAATGATTAAAGGGCATAAAAATGTTGAGATAATATAATACGATTTTCTGATTTAAAATAGTCATTCTTTCTCTTACGTGGTTGGTTGATTAAAGGAAACCATTGTAATAATTCAGATAAAAGATGTGATACCTAGACCTGTATGATATCTGTGGAAATGAGGAAAAGTGTGTGGTTCTGGACATACAATATTTTGAAGGCAGGTAAAAATGATAGGGCAGTGGGTGAATAGGATGTGTGAAGTATAGGAAGATAAAAAATTAAGAATGACTCCTAAGAGGTTGTGATATAGGAAGAGATTGGAAGCACACAGGCACTAAAAGTTGTAATGAGAATGTAAAATGATAGGCTTTTGGTATTTTAAGTTGAAGTTGTAATTATAGCAAATTTGGATGTATAAATTATATGGTTTACTATCAGTTGAGTCTAAGAGGAGAGATCAAAGCTGTATAAGACGTGCAAGCTAGCATCTTTAAAACCCAGTGAGAGTATAGACAAAGAAAAATAAAATACTTCAGTTTGAGTCCTAGAGCCATTCAACATTCAGAAATGGAATAGGGAAAAAGAGTCAGTAAACGATATTTAGAAAGATCAGCCAGAGTTAAATGGAAGAAAACCAAAGAGAAGGAATGTCACAAAGACCTAGAGATGAAGGTGTTTCAAGATGGTTGGTGTTGTCAGCTCCACCAAAAGCTACTCAGTGGTCAAATAAGAGGAGTGCAGAGAGTGACTATTGCATCTATCAACATGGTATCCTTAACAAACAATATTTCCTAGAGAGTGATTGGGGTAGTGGCTTTGTTGCAATTGGCTAAAGGGTGCCTGGAAATTGGAGCTCTGAAATGATGACAGATGAAGGTAACATGAAGAACATTAGAAATACCTAACTTTCTTAAGTTATATTTTATAATATTATTTTTAAAGCATAGTTGATCTCCCCAAAAGCTCAGAAATCAAATACCGGTGATGTACTGAAAACTGAATCACAGCATAATCAAGGCGAGAATTGATACTGATGTTGTCCTTTGGGAGGTAATAATTGCCAGTAACACAGGAGTTTGAATTGAAAAGACAAGGACAAGGATTTGGGTCCCCGTATTGGTGAGATGGTATCAAAGCACACGCAAAAGTCTAACATGTTTGAGGAACTGCATTTCAGGGAAGGAGTTTTGTGATAAAATAGACCCTTCAGCACAGCAGTGCTTTTGGGTGAGAAATCAAAATCAAAGGCAATTCTTTCACATGCGTTTTATACCACACAAATGACCCAGATAATCATAAGTGTTAACATAAACACCAGAGGTACCCATTTGGTGACTGGAAGGAGCAAACATTAGAACCACCACAACATTGAGAATCCAGCCTGCAAGAGAATTCTTCAGTGGAAGGGGTGAGGGGACACTACAAAGATGAGTCCATAATTTTAAAAAGGGAGAGGGTGGCTGTATTAACTTCTAAGAGTACAATAACATATAGTTCATTTATCAAATAGAGATTGCCAAATAAGTATATTTTAAAAGATTAAATATTGTTCCTTCTCTAGAGAAATAAGGTACGACATACTCTGAAAATTCCTCAAACTATGGATGTTTTCTCTATGCTTGAAAAGCTTAAAAGATCTTTTTATTTTTTTAAGTTTAGTTATTTATTTTGAGAGAGAGAGAGAGAAAAAAAAAAAAAACAAGTGGTGAGGGGCAGAGAGAGAGAGAGAGATAATCCCAAGCAGGCTCTGCACTGCCAGCAGAGGGCCTGATGCAGGGCTTGAACTCATGAACTGTGAGATCAGGACCTGAGCTGAAATCAAGAATAGGTAGCTTAACTGACTGAACCACTCAGACACCCCAAAAGACCTTTTAAAATATATGACTGTCTTTGGAATAAATAAAGGGGAATTTTCAGGAACCAATACGGAAAAAGGTGAAACCAGAGTGGTAAAGCAGCACTAAAGCTCTTAGTGGTGGAACATTTTAAAATATCAAGGTTCTTTGGCCTCAACATTTTATTATGAAAGGTTTTGAACATATGGAAAAGGTAAACAGAAAATCCTCATCTGCCGACCTCTTTGGTTCTGCCATTAAAATTGATAATACTTGTTTTTCCACATACACATCCATCTATTTTTCTCCCTACCCATCATTCCATCTTATTTTTGATTCATGCTGAAGTAAATTGCAGACATCAGTACGCTTCATATTTCAGAATACATATCATTAACTAAATTTCAATAGTTTTACAGCTTCGTTTCTCCAATGTAAAATTTACAAACAATGGAATCCATAAATCTTAAATCTTTTTGGCAAATTCATACAACTGTGAAACCCCACCCCTATTAGTATATAGAATATTATGTCCCTGCTGTCTCAGAAAGTTCTCTCATGACTTTTCCCAATAAATCCTGCCACCCATGTTCTAAATCAACTTTCTTGATTTTTTTCTCACCATACAATACTTTATATAAACGCAGTCTCGTTGTATGTACTCTGTTGTGGAAAACTCCTTCTACTCACCGTAAGTATATTTGAGATCCATCTATATTATTTCATGTATCCATCATTCATTTCTTTTTACTCTAAGTAGTATTTAATTAAATATTATAAAGTGTATGCTTATTTCTTTTTAACCACAGTTTCATAGGCTAGGGCTATCAAACATTCAAGCACAAGTAGTCCTCATTTTACATAAACTGTTTCACAAAGTAGAAAAATAAAAAAGGGAACACTTCCTAAATGTTAACATAACTCGATGAGAACAGTTGGAGAAAGGGAAATCATAATCACTGTTGCTTATTAATTTTGATGGATAAGATACTTCTTAAAATATTAAGCCTGTAACAAAGAAACAAGCTAACAGTTCAACCATTTGAACACATATGCAGCAACCATCAATACCAATGTGAGAGCCACTTGACCTTGGGAAATAACATGTTAGGACAATTCTGCAACATTTGTGATGGAGAGGGGAAAAATACTGTGGCATCATCATGATTATTGCCAAAAAGTATGTCTGATAAAATTTAATTTCCAACCATGATAAAGCAAACAAAACTAAAAATCTTTTAGCAAGCCAGGGATAACTTGGCATAGTTGTCTACAGAAGTATCTACAACTACAAAATTAACATATATCATTCTTAGGTCTGTTATTGTACTTCTACTGTATTAATACGTGTCCACACACAGGACACAATATTGTTTTTATGTTCAATTTTTACATGAAAGTCAATATTTTACTATTTATAATTTGCTTATTTTCATTCAATATTATGGATTTATCCATGTTGGTATCTGTTGTATGGTTCATTTGTTTTAACTCGTGTGTAATATTCCATCCATCAGACATAGGATATTTATCAATTCTATTGGAGGACAGGTAAGGGATTTTTGTGATAGAGAAAAATGGACATCCTTGATTGTAGCTTCCTAACACATAATTTTCATCCAAGTAGAATTGCTAGGTGAAAAGTTTATGGGCATTTTCAACTCTTGTGCTGCCAATATGCTCTACCAGGTTACCAATTGATATTGCCATTAGCAGTAAATAAGCATCCCTTTCCCCCATATCCTCACTAGAATTTAATTTGTCGGTTTTATTTTTGAAAAAGCTAACTGGGAATCTTTAACGTTTACATTTGCGTTATCTTTATGATTGCTAATAAGATTTGTGTTGGGTTTTTTTTGATGAGTTGAGTTACTATCAGAATGCTTATTCACAAATATTGTGTATTTTTAAAAGCTGAGCTATTCATTTATTATTTATTTTAATGAAATCTTCCTGTATGTTGTATTAAAATATTTTGTTGGCTATGTGATATCTCATATCTGTAACTTAATATCTTATTTCACTTCTCTTGTCTTTTGACAGATAGAATATTTCATTTTCAAATGGCAAGTTATATTAATATTTTCTATTATAGTTTGTGCTTTTTTAAAAAGACACTTTTTCTTTCCTCGACTCATGAAAATACTTTATCTTATTTTCTAAAAATTCTAAGTTTTTTTCTTTATAAATACCTATGAAATGATATTAAAATAACTCTGTGACATAGAATTATTTTCTTGAATGATGAGTACTGAAGCATCATGAGACAGTGACTTGCTTTCAGTGTCATAGCTGCACAAAGGCAGCCTTGGAACCAAAGTCCAAAACTTCTGTTTCTAAGCCCAGGTAGAGCAAAGCTGGACTTCAAATTTGGGCAGTCTGGCTCCAGAACTCATTCTTGTAACTATTGCAATGTGCTGACTCTATTTTGTCTTAGATTTTGCTTACGTAGAATACTTTTCCTTAAATAAATAAATAAATAAATTTACACTAATAATTCATGTTTGTTACATAAAAATTAAAAAAACAATACAAATAAATAAACCTTCTACTATCCCAATACCTCAGGGATAGTTATGTTACATGGTTCATATATACAGTGTAAATTTTCTCTGACAATATATCATGAACATCACTAGTACCACTAAATAACTTTTTTTTCAAACTTTTAAATTAAGAATGAAGGCTGACTGGAAATTTAAAAGATAGATACTAGGGTCGCATGGGTGGCTCGGCTGGTTAAGTGGCCAACTCTTGATTTCGGCTTAGGTCATGATCTCACAGTTCCTGAAATGGAGCCCCGCATTGGGCTCTGCACTGACAGCATGGAGACTGCTTGGTATTCTCTCCCTCCCTCTCTCTCTGTCCCTCACCCCCTCAAAATAAATAACTAAATAACCATTTAATAAATAAATAAATTAATTAATTAAAAATGGATATCAGACATTTCATGGTAGTGGTGACAAACTAATAGGAAATATTTAGGGTGTATATTCTGGTATCTGATGACTGGAATTTCTGTATACTGACTTTCAGCTCTTCTGGCTTCATGAAAAATGTATCCATTGTGATTAGATTAGAAAGCCTGAAATTCCAGAGGTTGAAGCATTACAGCAATGACTGATATCATTATTAGAACAGATTTAGTACGATGGTTGGCATATGGAATGCTCTGATTATTGTTGAATATTATTATTATTTCTGTAAAATCAGCTGATATTATTACTGGATTAGATGGATTATTTTTTGTGTTATCAATCTTTATGTCTGGCATCTTTCTGAACATCACAATTCAGTATTAAACTCAAAGGGTACCAGTATCTTGCCCAAAAAATAAATGCTGCCCTTGAAATTAGGAAAATATGGGAAGAAAACAATAATTACTTGGCAAAAGCATCTAATACTAGAAGAATCTTCACTCTTCTCTTTGATTTTTCTGAGGTTTGCTTGAGATTCAATATTCACTCATGATGTGACCTGCTGTGCCTGTCAGGATTCAAAATGAACAATAAATGAGACTTGGTAAGTCTCATTAGAAGAAGGCACAGGTATCTTACCAGTGGCCTTCTCTCCACCACCACCCTTCCCAACAAAACCAAAGAGAGCCTGAGATGAATAAAGCTCTGAATTTTGATAATAATATTAAACTTGAAAGATTGTCAGACTTCCTTAAGTGCCATTAAGTAGGATGATATACTAAAATGGGTGATGGAACTGGCTATTCAAAGAAAAATTATTATGTGTTTAAAGACTCTCTTTACGGTGGTTGTAGCAGGTTTAAAAACAAACCAAGTCCGATGGAAGAAAATATTCAGAAAATTATCAAAGAAAAGCAATCGGCACCTCAGATGTCAGATTTCAGGATAAAGTACCCTGGAAATAGACAACAGCCATTTGAGGAGAAGAGCTTAAGAAAAAGGGAAGTACCCTAAATAATAATAGTATTTTTACCCAGAGGATTTGGTAAATAGATATGAAAACTGTTTTGATCATATCATTCTAGCAGCAGAATTCATCAGACATGTAACCATTTAATGTTAGGACATTTCAATGCTAAATACTAAAATGTAACTAAGTAACCTTTTATTTATTTATTTATTTTTAAATTCTTTATTTATTTTGAGAGTGGAGGAAGGCACAAAAAGAGAGGGAGAGAGAGAATCCCAAGCAGGCTTTGCACTGTCAACACAGAGCGTGACTCAGGGCTCAAACTCATAAACTGTGGATCATGACCTGAGCTGAAACCAAGAGTCTGCCGCTTAACTGACTGAGCCAACCAGGTGCCCTGTAACCCTGTTTTAAAAATAAACCCAACGGACTGCATAGCCTCAGAGGTATTTTTTATTCCTTCAATTTACGATTTGGACAATATTTCTTGTGGAGATTTCATTGGTTACAACATTTTCGTGATCGTGTGACTTTTGGCCAGCTTTTCTGCATCTTTGTTTCTTCATCCCAAATAAGGCAATATATCCAAAGAAACTTTGCAAACAGTAACATACATTATAAAATTAAGTTGTTATTGTGTCTAAGACTGATCTGGACTCTGTATAGAGAGGCTAAATAATACTTATACACATTGTATAAGTCCTAAGAGCTGTGTGAAAAATTTAGGGCCAGCATTCCTGAATGGAAGAAAGAAAAGATGTATAACTCCTTATTTATTACATTACTCTAGCACTTATTACATTGTATTCTAATTATTTTTGAATGTCAGTATCTCCTTGAGGGCAGAGTTTAGGTCTCTTCGGTCCCAAGAACTCTCCATTTAGTAAGCCCTCCCTACAGATGAGTTGTATTCCTGCTTGGTTTTTGGTGTAAACCCTCCTGGGGGGAGGGGATGATTGGAGCCCAGCACAGATGCCTATTATATGATCAGATACAACACACAAAAGTAAGAATTAAATATAGCTCATCCTCAAGAGTGATTTGCATCTATGACTATTGCCTACATGAATACTACTTAATAAAAGTTTTTAAAAATTGAGATGTAACTGACATATAACATTGTGGAAGTTTAAGGTGTTAAATATGTTAATTTGATACATTTAAGTATCACATTATGATTACTGCTTTAGCGTTAGTGGTTATAGGCAACATTACTGAACTACAGAAACTGGATCTTAAATGTTTTTACCGCAAGCCTTTTTAAATATCTCATGAAAGCTATGGAATCTGTCTCTAGGGCTAGGAGAGGAGGGTCATGGGACACAAAATCCTGTTTCTAACTTCAGAGGTGTTTCAGTGCTATTCAAAACCAGTGATGTTCTAAGAAACTTATGCACTTCAAATTAAGAGCTCCTACCTTAAACAACCTAACCCTCTGATTAAGAAAGAAAATTCAAGGATTTTCGTCCAGTCATTTTATCTAATTACATCCAAAATTTTTCTATATATTTTCTATATATTTTCTATATATTCTTTTCTATATTTTCTATATATTTTCTATATATTTTCTATATATTCCTTTCCTGTTTTATTTTTTTTCTGTAACACTTGATTTATTTAAGTTAAAAAATTTGATTTTTTCTTGTCATGTAAGTTATCAAAGCAATCTATTCACTAATATGTTTCAAGTTCTACTTTCTCTGCTCCAATATTTGGAAGGGATATTTCATCAAATCTTGGCAGGTATCCATACAAATCATGTACTGATTTGTACATGGAAATGGTAAAATAAATAATACAATTATTATGTGTGTATATTAGTTAGATATATGCATATATATAAAAATATGTATATGAACATATGCATATATTGCTTATTACCTGTCTTATCCGCTTTGAGGGCAAGATTTTTTGGTCCATTTCATTCTTTGTTGTGTCTGTAATTCTTAGAACATAGTACATGGTACATAGAAGGCAGTCCATATACATTTATAGAATAAATGACATCAATGACATTAATAAAAATAAAAGGAAATTATATCATTATATGCTTAAGATGGCCTCAAAATTTGTGCCTGCTACATTAATATCAGTACACACTCTTCATAGTTGCTCATGATAGGTCAAGTTCACTTCAGCCTAAGAACATTTATCTTTATTGAATACTACTATGTACTAGGTATTATTCCAGGTGTTTTATAAAATTATCTCATTAATCCTTATATCAATCTGCCAAGTAGGTATCAGAACATACATTTTATAAATGAAGACTCTGAAGCCAGAGGGTCTAAATAATCAAGGTCACATAATTGGTAAGTGACAGGACCAATATTTGAAACCAGGCTTCTATGTTGTTACCTGATACATTTAAATAAGCCTCAAGCTATTTAAAAGATCTGGCTTCTAATTCCTCACTAGTAGAGCTATACTTCTAGAAAAGAGCATAAGATAGGATATCTGCTCTGAGGGAGCGAAGGAGGATAAATGCTCCATGTAATTTATCTTCCTTTCACCAATGGAAGATTGCAGTCCTTTTTTTTAACCAAATAGCTTTCAGGGACAGCTATTGGGTTTATGAAACAATGAGTCCATGTTAAGGATGGCCTAAATAACCATATTTAGGAAAAAGATATATTTTAGGCAAATTAAATACTTAACATCATTATGTAAATATAAGAGAACATGTGGTAGATTGCATTACTGGTCTCAATTCTTTAACACTCCCTTTATCCACGCCCTTTGTCATGAAACTTGTAGTGCCTCCAACTAAAGGAGCAGAAAATATCTCCCCATCCCTTGAGTTTGATTTTCTCATGAGGCTTGTTTTGACCCACAGAATGAGGTAGAAATGACAATGTTCCAGCTTTGAGCTCAGACCTTAAAAGACTCGTGTGTTTCTGCTTTCACTCTTGATTTTCACCTTCATGAAAAGTCACACTGAAGATTTCTACCTCTTTATCAGGGGCCCAAATGATCAGATATGAAGTAACCCTGAGCCCAAACTTCTGAAAGAAACCAAATTCAGCTAGATCTATGGCTTGAAGTAAAGCCATTTAGGTGAACCCAGCTTAGCTCAACCAACATCCTCCCCCAAAATGTGTAGACATATTAACAATAATAAATAATTGTTGCTTACAGCTACTAAATTTCAGGATGATTTGTTATGCAACAGTGGCTAACTACTGCTGCAGTGTTAATTGGCATTTCTCTTTCAAGTCCTTCAATGTCACAAAATTGGAGAAACCATAGTGATATCCCTCTCCATCTTCCTCCGTCCCTCCTTCCTTCCCTCCTTCTCTGTCTCTCTCTCTCTCTCTCTCTCTCTCTCTCTCTCTCTCTCATACACACACACATATATTCAGACCAAGACGGAAATCCTTTAGACTTCTGCCATCCTCTTATTCTTACATCTGCCATGCAAGAGAAGTCCGATTTTAGGATAGATTTTAACTTTTCAATATACTTGTATAACAGTGAGCTGAACTACAATATATACATGATGAATCAAATATGTACAATTATAGTTACTGAACATAGCCATAGCTAGCTGTGGATAAAAGGGTTAGAAGCAAATTAAGTAATTTCTAAATATATAATTCAAAATCTCATTGACAAAAAATACTGAAGGAAAAATGATACGAGGCAGAACTAATCAACATCTCAGAAATGTCTGATTTCATTAAGAAGAACAGAACACAATACAAGTAACATGATGTAACTGGGAGAAGATCCTTATTGATTTCTCTTAGTGACTTTCAGAGGCCATAGAATAGTATAGTGAGAAACTCCATTAGACATTAAAATTAGAATTTGACAGTTGCAGATTCTGATAAAACTTTTCATATAAACACACATGCACACACATTCAGAGGACTGATGCATTTCCCCTTGAAGGTTTATTTAAGTAAACATTGATGTTTATTGTCAAGTAAGTTACCAAAGCAGTCGGTAACATGTTCCAAAGTCTGTTTTATCTGTTACATTATTTGGAAAGCCTATTTCATTGAAGTGTGGTAGGTAGCCATGGAAATCATGTTCAGAGGGGAGGGGAAGTACATTATCTTGGAGTAAGCAAGGTAAGTATATAGCGCTGGACAGGGATGCTAGTGCCTAGGTGAGAACCTAGGAGATAAGAGTTAGCCACTTGATCATGAGGAAGTTATTCCGCTCATGACCTGAGCCGAAGTCGGACGCTTAACCGACCAAGCCACCCAGGCTCCCCAGTAATATGTAATTTACAATTCTGTCTTGGTTATTTATCAGTTATGTGAACTTCGATAATCATTAGGTTCTATGGCTTTAGGTGAACATTTTATAATAGTAGCTATTGTTTGTTTACATGATTTATGTATATTATGTGGAATATAATCTTCACAATAATTTTATGAGGTAGGTAATATTAGCCCCATTTTAGAAATGAGATGCAGAGGGGTGTCTGGGTAGTTGAATTGGTTAAGTGTCTGACTTTTGATTTTGGCTCAGGTCATGATCTCGTGGTTAGTGAGTTTCAGCCCTGCATCAGGCTCTGGCCTGACAGTGAAGAACCTGCTTGAGATTCTCTCTCTCTCTCTCTCTCTCTCTCTCTCTCTCTCCTCTCTCTCTCTCTCTCTCTCTCAAAATAAGTATATAAACTTAAAAAAATGAGATACAGAGAAGTACGGAACTTTCCTGAAGTCACCAGCAAGGGGCTATGAGTCTGGACTTTGAAAGCAGGTCTGTAAAATCTAAACTCAGGGTGTATTCCATTCCACTGCAACTTAATGGAGAGTTCTAGAAAATGTGACTCACGAGGAGAGTACATGGTTTGCAGGAAGTACCAGGTCTGAAGTTGTCAAAACGGGCTTATAGAGAAATATTCTATGTAGAAAAAAAAAGATACTTGCAACTGATCTACCCTATGTGCAAATCACTGCAGCAGAATCAAGGTGAATAGGATGCAGGTCTACATGTCAGAGCCTTCTGGATATGGTAACAACAATGGAAGTAAGACGTTTTAGAATCTAAAGTGCAATGCATGCCATAAAGGGATTTTGAAGATGAAAATGAGGAAAAGATCATGTTTGATGGAGGGGGCATCAGGAAAGTCTTAAAAAGGAAGGCACTTTTCAGACAGGGCCTTGAAGAATAAAATGTACAGAAGCAAAGTTATTGCTACTGGTGGTTTTAAGAGAGGGTGTGGTGAGGAAATCTCATAGCAAAGGAATAGTTTAAGCAAAATGTAGGACAGGAGAAAAGACACCGTGTATGTTAGAAGTAGAAAGTCTTGTCATTTTATCAGTGCTTGGGAAATGCATCGTATGGTTTGTGGAATGAAGCTGGAATGTGGGTTGATATCATTGCCACTTAAGAATTAAATGGCATTTTTAGCAATTTAGATTATGCGTTGGTCTAGTGGTTCTCATACTTGGGTGAGCATTGGAATCATCTACAGGGCTTGCTGAGACAGATTGCTGGGCCCCACCCCTGAGTTTCTGATTGAGTAGAGCTAGAGTAGAATCTGAGAATTTGTATTTCTACCAAATTCCTCAGTGATACTGATGCTATTGGTCTAGGAACAACATTTGAAAACCACTACAGTAGCTAACAGTCATCCAGAAAAGGTTTTTGAGCAACGAAATGACTAGATCGGGGAGATGCTTTACAAAGGTCAATATTTTTATAGGATAGCCTTTAGCAAGAGAGGCTATTTTAGCTAATCAGTGGACATAAAGTCTGAGTTATGCACCATGCATAAGTTCTAGAGATCTGTGCATTGTCCCTTAATTAACAATACTATATTTTACAATTAAAACTTTCTTAAAAGGTTAGATCTCGTGTGTGGCATATTTTACACAATAAAATGTAAAAAGTAAAGAGAAGTTACTGTAGTTTAAGAGGCTGTTGCAATAGTTTAGGTGGTAGTTGATTGAGGTTGTAACAATATCAGTGAAGAAAAAAATAAAATACTCAGATTTTCCAATTTTATTCCCATCTACCTTTACTTCAACCATCACCTCTTTCCCCATGAAGATCTAAGAAGTGAAAAACTAATATAGTTCTAATAAAGTAAACTATAAAAAAGAAATATGAATCATTTTATGTAGGCCACTTTGAATAAATATGCATAGCCATAGTCACCGTTGGCTCCCATAAAACTAACGGCATTAAATTATATGAAAAAGAGAAGGTACATGAGAGACAACACTGTTGGTTAGCAGTTATGGAGCTCAAAAAGAGGAAAGTCACAGAGTCAAAGCTGGCAGGACCTCCCCTAAGGGCTGACGATGGATAGTTCCTGGCTTCCTGGCAGGCATGTCTCCAAACTGGAGATGGATGTATATTCTCTGTAGGATACACTTTTTCTCATGTTCGACAAATATAAGATTTTATCTCTCAATGTCAACTACATTTTTAAGT
This sequence comes from Prionailurus bengalensis, assembly GCF_016509475.1. Classification (NCBI taxonomy): domain Eukaryota; kingdom Metazoa; phylum Chordata; class Mammalia; order Carnivora; family Felidae; genus Prionailurus; species Prionailurus bengalensis. The sequence goes on from NC_057346.1 coordinate 41,949,875, forward strand.
GACTGTTTTTAAATGATGTTGAGACAAGGCCACAATCAAAAGACCAAAGAGAAAACCAGGCCAGTGACAGAGAAAGGAATGAGGTCTTTAGAGAGCAATCAAGTGACTAACCACTCACTGTGAACAAGTTCTATGTGATCGAAGGTAAGTAGTCATTGGAACTGGGGGCTTGAGATGTTAGGTTAGATTTTGGACTTTGAGGTAATGCAAGAAGCTTTGCATTACCTAATTTGTATACACAGGCAAATTCCTGCGGTTCATTGTTTGTGATTGGGTTAACAAAATTCAACCCAGAGAAAATTATTTTAGTGATATTAAGTAAAACAGCAAAGTAAAAAGGAAGATGGAAGGAAGTAGACTAGATGGGCAAATCAATGCCAGGAACATAACATATTAAATTCAGTTCTCATTTGTTTGTCTTTTTCAGAGGAAGTAGGGAAGAGTCTGTCCTGTGCTATCTAATAAAATCTTGCCATATTGCTGCTTTTGAATTTGTTTAGCATAGGAATTTGCTCAATACATTTAAAATTTAGAGAGAAGCACAGCTGTCTGTACTATGGTTTGAGAGTTACAATGTAACAAGGACATTCTCTAGAGAAGAAAATCAAGAAGCCCAGGAACCCACCCCAAACTGGATTTTGTGAGATCAGCAGAATGAAATGCATAGGAAGAGGTCAGGGACTGTATAAATCCTGGGATTAGATTTTAAAGTGAATACAGCAATTCCGCGCCCAGCCGTGAAAGAGACGGGGGAGTTGGTAGTTATGGTGATACTCTGAATCTTTTGCCAAATGTTGGGAGAATGAAAAAAATAACAGGGAAATGTAATCCTGTTGTGTCTATCCTGAGGGCTTGAGAGTATAAATCATTTGAAACTTACTCTGGTGAAATACAATATAAAGCCCTAATCACCTGAAATTCCTGTCACTAGGTTCAAGGGGAAACTTAGCTGTCAGTATCTCCGAAACCCCATTCTAATTGCTTAGATAGTTTCTTTTATAAGACCAGAAGCCAAGGGAAGGACCAAGATCTATCTGAGATTTAATTCTGAAAGAAAGAGCATTCATAGGTGGCCAAGAAATCTTGGTTAGTTCAGCAAAATATTTAACACATAATTTTGTACCAGATATTGTCCTAGATACTGGACATGTTCTGGCAAATTATTTTTAAGTGCAGAAGGAGATAGAATGTTAGCTATCCACATAATTGTCAGGTAATCACTGTTGTGAAAAGTGACATTCAAAAAAACATTTCAATGAAAAAGTTAGAGCAACATAATCTAGTTTTAGAAGCTAAGAAAACCTTCTGTGGAGAAAAACTCAACGTTTGTCTTTGAAGGATAGACAGTGATCAGCTAGATGAATGTATGTGTAAAGAGCATTCTGGGTGAGGCAACGCTTTAGACATACAGGGTCTAAAGCAGAAAGTAGCGTGATGTATCCAACGAACTGAAAGAAAGTAGCTGTGGTTACAAATACTGAATAAAGGAGAAGTGATGTAAGATAAGTGAGGCAGAGAATGATGCCATTTGTAAGGAGCTGAAGAGCAAATAAATGTGTGTGTGTCTATGTGTGTGTGTGTGTGTTTGGAGCATCTAGAGAATGGGAAGTAGAAACTTTATATATACACATATATACATGTATACTATATATATAGTTATATAATAACTTCCAGTTTTCATATATAAATGCATATATGTCAAATATTTGTTGTTATTATAACCAAGGTTATAATATAGTTAAATATTATAATTATTATATTATTAAATATATTATAATTAAATATTATTATAATATTGAATAATATAATTAAAGGTTATAATGATAACCTTGGTTGTTGGCCTTCTTGATTTCTGTACAGCTTATAATACGAAGAGTTTTGAAACTGGACGTGTCTTTGTGATATTCATTAGGGCTGTTCACAAATAGCCTTTGCATAACCTTTGAAGTTAGGTGAGGCCTCATGATTTGCTTTGGCCTATTCCATGTGAACAGGACTGTAGACGTCACTTGTGCAAATGCACAAAGAGCCACTGTGCAACCTACCATGTCCTCTTCCCCTGCTGCAGCAATCACGAAAGCTTGTGTAGTAATGGGTCCTCCATCATCCCGCACCCATGAGTAATTAAGATAAACAGAATCTTGGCTTGAGCTCCAGCAGTATTTTATGATTATTATATCAACAGGGTTTTTGATCATCAATTCCTGGTTAATTTTGACTATTTTTTTACTATCTTATAATGTCACCTGGACATTTGGAGAATTCTCACCAATGCATAATTGGCTTTCAAAAGAAAATCAATCAAATGGATGAAAAGTCCCAAGAATGGCAAAGTTAGTAAAAAGTAAAGCATGGCTTTCTCTTGTAGATGCCAGACATTAGCATCTCCTCCTAATTCGCAGACAGAAATTCTTGTGCCCAGCCTATGTGCTCTAGAGCAATGGTTTGCAAAACAGATGTGGTGAAGCATCGGTATGTTGCCATCATTTGCAAGCTAAATCATAAATAATTTCTTGTGACTAATAAAGTAGCGAAGTTTGTAAATCATTGACTGAAAATAATTAGAATGGATTCAACATCATTCCCTTTAACTTGCATTCTATCATACTTCTCTGAATTGGGAATTAAGAGTGCATGGGAATGTGGTATGTCTGAAGTCAAGTCAGTGAACCATCCACCAGGCCAAGTTCCCTGGAGAACAACTAGGATTCTAGTTAGATGTATAATCATAAACAGGTTGCTTATTCCCTCTGAGTCTGTTTCCTCATTTACTAAATAGTGAAAACCCTCACCAGTAGTAGATACAGCAGTAACTTTAATTAGGAAAGCTCTCTACGTATGACAATTATTATTGCTGAATAAGTAAATAACTATCACTAAGTACAATCAGGAGCTAGAAATCAAAGTGGTAATGTGCCTTCAAATTTGTCTAGTTGTGAATATAAGTTGTACACAAGTTAATAGATGTCTAATAAACTGACACAAACTGTTAGGTTGTAAATGAGAGTGTAGCAACTCCAGAATTCCCAGGGGAGGGAATTGTGGATCAAAGACCCAGGGAAAGTTTCACCAAGGAGAAAAGATTGGAAGTGGGCCTTGATTGCTAGGGAGGATTCAGATATGTGGCCAGGAGGGAGCATGACATTATGAAATGTCTGGGGGGGCACCTGGGTGCCTCAGTCGGTTGAGCGTCTGGCTCTTGATTTCAGCTCAGGTCATGATCCTAGGGTCATGGGATCAAGCCCCGCATCAGGCTCTGTGCTAAGCATGGAGTCTGCTTAAGATTCTCTCCTTCTGCCCCTTTCCCCTGTTCTCTCTCTCTCTCTCTCTCTCTCTCTCTCTCTCTCTCTCTCTAAAGAAAAAAATAAGGAAAAAGAAAAAAGAAAAAAAGAAATGTCTGGAACTGCATCCTCACTCTTGTCTACACTGGCCTCATTGATACCTGCCTTCACATATGTTACAGAAAGATGCTCCTAAATTGGTAATGCTATTATTGCAGTCTTAATGCAAAAATTAGAGACAGCAACTCTGGCTGCAAGGGATAGTATTTGTTGACTACCTACCAGAAGTAAGGCAGAAAAGGATGCAAATTATAAGGGACAAGGCAAAATAGAAATGACATTTATTGAGTGCCAAATCAGGGGCAAGCACTTGTAGACATTTTGCATATACATCATCTCATTACCAGAAAACCTTGAAAAGTAGATCTTATTTTCCTCAACATGGAAATGAAGAAACTGGGGTTCAGAAAGCTTAAGTAAATCTTTCAAGATTTTATAGCATAGAAGTGGTAGAGACAAAATATCTACCCAAAGCTATCTGGCTCCAAAGCCTGTGCACATTTACTAGGCCATTCTTCCTTCTTTCAGAGAGTTTTCAAGCTACTGGTGGTGGGAGTGAGAATGGAGGGGGTAGAAATTATACACAAACAATAAAATGCAAGAGAGCCTGTGACAATAGCACAGACTTTATATTTAAACTAGGATAGAAACCCCAGCTGAAATGGAGTTAAAGTCTAAGGAGATGCACTATCTGGGCAGGTCTAACAAGCTTTTTTATACCCCTGAACCTCAGTAATTGCCTTTAATCTCATACTAGGAGCAAGATGGCTACAAGTGTTATAGCCACAAGTGACAATGTGTAGAGGGAAAATAAGGGATTCTTTCTTCATGTGATTCAGTGTCAGTAGCGAAGAAACTTCCCACTCAGACTTCCCAACAGATATTCCTTCTTATTTTGTTGTCCATAAATGGGTCAAGTGCCCACTTCTGACTCATGTGTAAGTAGGAGGGATGGGTTACCTAGTAACACTGGCAACAATCATGGAGCACTTACTGGCTGCAGACAGTGTTCTGTGTGCTTCAAATGGGTTTAATTCTCCAAAATCTAACTACAATATGGCTATTATTATTACTCACCATTTTAAAGCTGAAGAAATGAAGAAAGGGAGAGGTTAAGTCATTTTCTCAGAGTCAGGAAACGAGCATGTGAATCAGCCAGGTCAAGTAATTGAATCTGTACTCAATCTCTATACCGTATTGCTTCATGTTCTTCTACCTTTAATCTAAACAGATCAATTCTAGAGCTGGAAGTAAGGTGGGTATCCCTGAGATGTTGGCTACAGGTACAGAAGATAAACAAAACTAAACAACAAAACAAAACGAGCCAACCCCCTAAGATATTATCAGAAGAAGGAAGGACATATTCTTTGAGAGATACCTGCAGATAAAAGAGATTCTTTTATTCCTAAGATAGTGAAGATACTACTGAGGAGAAGACTTGGAACTTCTTTTTGATGAAAAGGCAGGATTTCTTCTCTTTTATTAGATGAGTATGTGAAGATTAAAAAAAATAACTCAGTTCTATTGAACAACTAAACAATTGAAGAAGCACAGGTTAATAGTTTCATATACATTTTTTACTTCATTTTTATGGCAGCCATACAGTTATTTGTGCTTATCATTCCCATTTTACAAATGAGAAAACAGAGCTTGCAGATGTTAAGGCCCCCAAAATATACTACTGGAAAATAGTGGAACTAGGATTCAAACTCTAGTTCTGACTTTAAAATCTAGCTCTTACAAACACCATTAGATTTTGTATATGAAATCCATATGGGAACTTGAAAAAGGGAATCCCCATGATTCAATGCAAGCAGCAGTCCCACACCAATTCATGATTAAAAACTCAATTGACCGTCTAGGTGGACATCCATGTAAACTCCTGACCTACCCACAATTAATAAAAGTAAATTTGAAAATCTTTTTCATCTTATTGGGTGATCCAAATGAAATGATTCACCTGTCTATCTCTAGCTAAGCTTGTACAGACTAGTAGAAATCAGGACTTAAATAAAACTTGGGGTGTCTTTCCCTTCTCCATCCTTTAACTGCTGCCAAGGGTAAGAATTCAGTCTTGCTGGGGACACTGAACCCTTCTATAAATCCACTTTGGTTGTATTTACAAAGAATAGCATGGCTTTGGGGAAGGCTCAAAGCCTGTACCATGCTAGTCCACAGATTGCTCGTAGACAGATTTTCAGTAATTATGGCAGGTAAGGTCTTTGGCTCCATTACAGACATTTAACAGTGGGCAGATAAATATTTTTATAGCTTTGCTGTTACTTTCGATGTTGAAGCAAAAATCCACAAAAATCTTTGGGCACCATATGCTGAGTGCTGTCAAAGAGAAGAAAAATTGTCAGTTTCTTTGCAGTTCCAACTGTCAGTTACACAGGAGCCTATAAAGTGGGGTATGTGCCACTCGGAATCCAACTGCAGTGGACAGTCCTCTAATTTTCAATGGCAAATGAATACAAATGACAGTAATGACATGGCCATTAGTGCTGATCTCCAGATTAACAAATCCGTTTCACATCTGTTAGAGTTTTTTGAATAGTCAACTTGAATCCTTTTAATGGTTATTTAATTAAAGAGAATTAGAACTTTAGCAATATGGCAATTTAATTTTAAAAAAATGGGAGAGAAGTGTCATAGCTACATCTCTCATTCATTTTAATTTGAGAAAAATGTGTTATCTTATCAGAGAATATCAAAGAAGAGCTGAAAAACATTTTTCCCAAAAGAAAAGTGGGTTATAATAATATGAATCGCAAAGTTGCCTCATATACAGTTGTCACTTAGTCAATGTTATTAACTTGGTTTTATAATAGCTTGAGGAGGTAGATTCTCATGGAGTAATTCAATCAGTAAGAGCAAGTTCCTTAACCCCTGTTACAGCAAATCTCTTCTATTGATTTTTTTTAGGGCATGTGGCAAATGAGGAGAAATGTAAAGCAATTATAATGCTATATGGAATATCAGACCTTACAAGCAGTCAGAGCTGAGATCTCATGTTTGTGCACTCATTGTTACATAAGCTTTCTAGTCTATCCATTTCAAGAGTTATCACGGTATTTAAGAGATTACTTCTAAATGTCACCCACAATTTTCATTCCCATATCTTTTCATTTCTTGGAGAACAGTGTATGTTGTAGGTCTAGTTTCCCAGATGCACTGGCATAGATAACTCTAGGCCTCTGAATGGTGTACATCTGGGACATGCACTGGGTCATGGGCTCAAAACATTTGCTACCATCTTTGTTTAAAATATATTTCAAGGGGCGCCTGGGTGGCGCAGTCGGTTAAGCGTCCGACTTCAGCCAGGTCACGATCTCGCGGTCTGTGAGTTTGAGCCCCGCGTCAGGCTCTGGGCTGATGGCTCAGAGACTGGAGCCTGTTTCCGATTCTGTGTCTCCCTCTCTCTCTGCCCCTCCCCCATTCATGCTCTGTCTCTCTCTGTCCCAAAAATAAATAAACGTTGAAAAAAAATTTTTTTTAAAAAAATAAAATATATTTCAAGGTACATCAGAATTTTTTAATTCAAATACCCAAAACCCAATAATAAACTATGCCCATTATTCAAGATGTTAACCTGGATTTTTGGATGATAGTTATTTCTATGTCACTGACAAAAATCTGTTTACCTTTTCTACTCCTAACCATGTCTGTGCTTTAAAAAATCTGCTTAGTGAGTCACTGTTTTTAAAGAGAAGCAGGAGCATCACTCTTTGGAGCTGAGAGACAATGAAAGATGGAAAGAAATAAGGAACAAAATTGATCTGAGGTCTTCTGGGACTCTTCTTTCAAATCCTGAGTCTCTTGTTTTTTAAAAATAATCTACCAGTTTCATTTAAATTTATTTAAATGTTTGATATTAAACTTCTCCCCTAAGAAGAAACCATGCTCGGTTGTGTTTGAAGGAAAATACGGAGACTGGGATACCTGGAGAGGCTGGTGAGTAAAGGAGTATGGCAGATAAACTTAGGAAGGAGGCCACAGGCCAGGACTTTAAATTTCTTTTCATCCTAACACAAATTCATTGGGGGCCTTTAAGGAAGAGGATGACAGGATCTAATATTTAATAATCTAAAATTTTATTATATATTTTATATGAAAATATCCAAATACACATAAAAGTGGAGAGGATAGTGCACTGAACACTCATATACCCATCAGTCATATTTAATAAGTATTAAGAAGCTCCCATGCTTACAATTTTATCTACCCATCTCATTTTTGGGTGCTTATTTATTTATTTATTGCTGAAATAAATGCAAATCTCAGATCTTGTATTATATCACTTCTCCTTGCTGAGTATGTAACTCTAGAAGCTATTACTCCACTCAACAAAGTTAGTGTTTCTTTGGTATATGTACTATTTAGTTTTTATTAAACTTCCTTTTTTAAATATGATCTTTTACAGCTATCATATTGGACTGAGAATTCAAATCCATTACAAACATTGTATTTGATTATTATTTATTTTTTTTAAAAAAAAGTTTATTTATTTCGAGAGAAAGAAACAGAAAGAGAGGAAGGGGAGGGGCAGAGAGAGAGGAGAAAGACAAAATCCTAAGCAGGCTCTGCACCATTAGTGTGGACCCTGACACAGGGCTCAAACTGTAAGATCATGACCTGAACCAAAATCAGGAGTAAGACTCTTAACTGACGGAGCCACTCAGGAGCCCCATTATTTCTCTTTACTCTCCTTTAATTTGGAGCTGTGCCTTTCTCTATTGACACCTCCATATTTTACCATACCAATGATGTACTGAGTGTATATGGTCATTTTGCTGTAGAATGCTTCACAGGAGGAATTTGACTGCTACATTGTGCTTTCACTTGTTTCTCCTTTCTCTCTCACCCTTTTTTCTTTTCCTTTCTTTCTTTTTTTTTTTTAATTTTTTGTAAATTAGAAAATAGCTTAAAAGTCTTAATTGGATTTTTTCCAAATGAATGAGGCCATGTACTTGAGATTGCATCACAGCATGAGGCACAGTGTCAGGTTGCCCCACTATTAGTGAGGTTAAGATTGGTCTGTGTGTTCTGGTGGTGACAGCTTTATCCCTTCATTGTGAAATTCTCTATCAACATTTCATCTTACCATCCATTGATAACTTTTGCCTAAATGAATTATGTCATTAGGGTTTGCTAAATGATAGTTTTTCAAATTCTGTCAAGGCTTTCCATCTGGATGTCTTCTTCGGAGAAGTGTCCATTCATGTCTTTTGCCCATATCTTCACTGGATTATTTGTTTTTTGGGTGCTTAGTTTGATAAATTCTTTATGGATTTGGGATACTAACCCTTTATCTGATATGTCATTCACAAATATCTTCACCCATTCTGTCAGTTGCCTTTTAGTTTTGCTGATTGTTACTTTTGCTATGCAGAAGCTTTTTATCTTGATGAGGTCCCAGTAGTTCATTTTTGCTTTTGTTTCCCTTGCCTCTGGAGATGTCTTGAGTAAGAAGTTGCTATGGCTGAGGTCAAAGAGGTTTTTGCTTGCATTCTCCTCGAGGATTTTGATGGCTTCCTGTCTTGCATTTAGGTCTTTCATCCATTTTGAGTTTATTTTTGTGTATGGTGTAAGAAAGTGGTCCAGGTTCATTCTTCTGCGTGTCGCTGTCCAGTTTTCTCAGCACCACTTGCTGAAGAGACTGTGTTGATTCCATTGGATATTCTTTCCTGCTTTGTCAAAGATTAGTTGGCCATATGCTTGTGGGTCCATTTCTGGGTTTTCAATTCTGTTCCATTGATCTGAGTGTCTGTTCTTGTGCCAGTACCATACTGTCTTGATGATTACAGCTTTGTAGTATAGCTTGAAGTCTGGGATTGTGAGGCCTCCAGCTTCAGTTTTCTTTTTCAAGATTGTTTTGCTATTCAGGGTCTTTTCTGGTTCCATACAAATTTTAGGATTGTTTGTTCTAGCTCTCTGAAAAATGCTGGTGTTATTTTGATAGGGATTGCAGTGAAAATGTAGATTTCACTTTCTGTTGCTTCATTATTGGAATATAGAATTGCAACCCATTTTTGTGCATTGATTTTATATGCTGTGACTTTGCTGAATTCATGGATCAGTTCTAGCAGTTTTTTGGTAGAATCTTTTGGGTTTTCCATATGGAGTGTCATTTGCGAAAAGTGAAAGTTTGACTTCTTCCTGGCCTTTTGGATACCTTCTATGCCTTTATGTTGTCTGATTGCTGAGGCTAAGACTTCCAATACTATATTTAATAACAGTGGCAAGAGTGGACATCCTTGTCTTGTTGCTGACATTAGGAGGAAAGCTTTCAGTTTTTCCTCATTGAGGACGATGTTAGCATTGGGTTTTTCATATATGGCTTTTATGATCTTGAGGTCTGATCCTTCTATCCCTACTTTCTTGAGGGTTTTTACCTAGAAAGGCTGCTGTATTTTGTCAAATGCTTTCTCTGCATCTATTGAGAGGATCATATGGTTCTTGTCCTTTCTTTTATTGATGTGATGTATCACACTGATTGTATTGCGGATATAGAACCAGTCCCAGATCCCAGGTATAAATCCCACTTGGTTGTGGTGAATAATTTTTTTTTAATGTATTGTTGGATCTAGTTGGCTAGTATCTTGTTGAGGATTTTTTCTTCCACGTTCATCAGGGAAATTGGTCTATAGTTCCCCTTTTTAGTGGGGGTCTTTGTCTGGTTTTGGAATCAAGGTAATGCTGGCTTTACAGAAAGAGTTTGGAAGTTTTCCTTCCATGTCTATTTTTTGAACTGCTTCAAGAGAATAGGTGTTAATTCTTTCTTAAATATTTGCTAGAATTTCCATGGAAAGCCATCTGGCCCTGGACTCTGGTTTTTTGGGAGATTTTTCATTACAAATTTGATTTCTTTACTGGTTGTGAGTCTGTTCAAATTTTCTATTTCTTCCTCTTTCAGTTTTGATAGTTTATATGTTTCTATGAATTTGTCCATTTCTTCCAGATTGCCCATTTTTTGGTTGTATAAGTGCTCATAATATTCTCTTTTTATTGTTTTTATTTCTGCTGTGTTGGTTGTGATCTCTCCTCTTTTATTCTTGATTTTATTTATTTGAGTCCTTTTCTTCATCTTTTTGATCAAACTATTAATTTGATCAATTTTGTTAATTCTTTCAAAGAACCAGCTTCTGGTTTCTCTGATCTGTTCTACTTGTGTTTGTTTGTTTTTGTTTTTTTTTTCTCTGAAAGCATTGATTTCTTCTCCAGTCTTTATTATTTCCTGTATTCTGCTGGTTTGGGGTTTTATTTTCTGTTCTTTTTCCAGCACTTTTAGGTATAAGTTTAGATTGTGTATATGAAGACTTTCTTCCTTTTCAGGAAGGCCTGGATTGCTATATACTTCCCTCTTATAACCACCTTTGTTGCATTTTGGGTTGTGGTGTTATCATTTTCATTGCATTCCATGTAGTTTTTAATTTCCTTTTTAATTTTTTGGTTAGCCCATTCATTCTTTAGTAGGATATTCTTTAGTCTCCAAGTATTTGTTATCTTTCCAAACTTTTTCTTGTGGTTGATTTCAAGTTTCATAGCAGTGTGGTCTGAAAATATGTACAGTGTGATCTTGATATTTTTGTACTTGTGGAGGGCTGATTTGTGTCCCAGAATGTGATCTATTCTGGAGAATGTTCCATGTGCACTGGAGAAGAATGTACATTCCACTGCTTTAAGATGAAATGTTCTGAATATATCTGTTAAGTCCATCTGGTCCAGTGTGTCATTCAAAGACATTGTTTCCTTGTTGGTTTTCTGTTTAGGTGATCTGTCCATTGGGGTGCCTGGGTGGCTCAGTTGGTTGAGTGTCTGACTTCGGCTCAGGTCGTGATCTCATGGTTCGTGAATTCAAACCCTGCATCAGGCTCTGTGCTAATGGCTTAGATTGCCTTGCAATCTGTGTCTCCCTTTCTCTCTGTCCCTCCCTCATTTGCGCTCCGTGTCACTCTGTCACTCAGAAATGAATAAGCGCTAATAAAAAAATCTTGGATGATCTGTCCATTGTTGTAAGTGGTGTATTGAAGTCCCCTACTACTATGGTATTATTACGAATAAGTTTTTTTTTTATGTTTATGATTAATTGACTTATATACTTGGGGTCTTCCATGTTTGGAGCATAAATGTTTACAATTGTTAGATCTTCTTTGTGGATAGACCCCTTAATTATGATATAATGCCCTTCTTCATCTCTTGTTACAGCCTTTATTTTAAAATCTAGATTGTGTGTTATCAATATGGCTACTCCAGCTTCCTTTTGGTGACCATTAGCATGATAGATGGTACTCCATCCCCTTACTTTCAATATGAAGGTGTCTTTAGGTCTAAAGTGGGTCTCTTGTAAACAGAATAGAGATGGATCTTGTTTTCTTATCCATTCTGTTACCCTATGTCTTTTGATTGGAGTGTTTAGAGCATTCACATTTAGAGTGAGTACTGTGAGAAATGTATTTATTGTCATTATGTCGCCTGTAGTATTAGAGTTTCTTGTGGTGTTCTCTGGTCCTTCCTAGTCTTTGTTGCTTTTGGTCTTATGGGGTTTTTTGTTTGTTTATTTGATTTTTTTTCTTTTCTACCCTCAGAGAGTCCCCCTTAAAATTTCTTGCAAGGCTGGTTTAGTGGTCACAAACTCCTTAATTTTTGTTTGTCTGGGAATGTTTTAATTTCTCCTTCTATTTTGAATGACAGTCTTGCTCAACAAAGAATTTTTAGCTGCATATTTTTCTAATTTAGTACATTGGATATATCCTGCCACTCCTTTCTGGCCTTCCAAGTTTCTGTGGCTAGGTCTGCTGCAGACCTGATCTGTCTTCCCTTGTAGGTTAAGGACTTTTTCCACTGCTGCGTTCATGATTCTTTCCTTGCCTGAGTATTTTGTGAATTTGACTATGATATGCATTGGTGATGGTCAGTTTTTGTCAAATCTAATGGGAGTCCTCTGTGCTTCCTGGATTTTGATGTCTGTGTCTTTCCCCAGGTAAGAAAGTTTTCTGCTATGATTTGCTCACATAACCCTTCTACCCCCCTTTCTCTCTCTGCATCTTCTGGGACCCCTATCATTCTGATGTTACTCCTTTTTAATGAGTCACTGAGTTCTCTAAATTTTATTTCATGCTCATTTGCCTTAGTCTCCCTCTTTTTCTCTGCTTCATTATTCTCCATAAGTTTGTCCTCTGTATTGCTGATTTGCTGCTGTGCCTAATCCATATTTGCCACCATGGCATCCATTTGAGATTGCATCTCGATTATAGCATTTTTTTATTTCATTCTGACTGGCTTTTACTTCTTTCAACCCCACAGAAATGGATTGTAATCTATTTTCAACCCCAGCTAGTATTCTTATTATTGTGATTCTAAATTCTGGTTCAGACATCTTGCTTGTATCTGTGTTGATTAAGTCCCTGGCTGCCATTTCTCCCTCTTTTTTCTTTTGGGGTGAATTCCTTTGTTTCGTCATTTTGGAGGAAGAAATAGAATAAAAAAATGTAAAAAAATTGATTAAAAAAATAAAAACAACACAAAGAAATCAAATAAAGGATGCTAGATCCTAGGTATTTTTTGGTCTGGTTCTTGAAAGAAGCTAGATAGATTTGAGATAAAAGGGAAAGATAAGAAAGGGAAAAAAAGAAAAAAGAAACAAAAAGAAAAACATTTGAACATTTGAAAAAATGAATACAATAAAATGAAATGATGAAAATAAAATAGAATTTTAAAAAATTACACAAAAGTAAAAAGTATAGTAGAAAAGAATTAAAGAAAAATTTTAATAAAAATGGAAAAAATAGATATTTTCTCTTTCTGTATGCAAGAATAGGAACAGAAAAGAAAAAGAAAAAATATTGAAAAGGACCAGCAAACAGAATGAAGTACCATTGAAATTACATCTGGGTTCCTGTAGAAGTCAATCTATGAAGCACTTTATAGTCTGTAAACTAAGCAGGTGGAATGACTTGTGTTTGTCAAGAGCGCTGTTGGCCCAATTGGGTGGAGTTTAGTGTAACTGCTCCCTTCTCCACTAGATGGCGCTGCTTAGCTTACTGGGGTAAATTCCTGTGGTGCATGTAGGCATGTATGGGCATACATGGGAGGGGTGAAAATGGCGTCACCCAGCTACCCAGCTGGCGTCATCCAGCTACTAGTTCCTCTAGTATCGGGAACTCTGTTCCTCACGACTGGCAATCAAGTATCCCTCCTTTGTCTCCAGCTTCTGTCTGCTCCCTGCTTCTACACTGTCTGTGACTAAGCCATTAGGCTGTCAGGTGGCACCTCCCTCCTGAGTTTTATCTCAAACTGGACTTTGTTTCCCAACCCCTCACTTCTGAGGGACTGCGGCTTTGACTCACTCAGACCTTCTAGGGGAGGGTCTCAGTGAGCAATGGCAGGGTGCTCGCCCACTCCCAGGAACATTCGCAGGACTATGCTGCTGCTGATGCCCAGGAACTGCAGCTGGATGCCAGCCCGCCCCGGAAAAAGTTCACGCAATTGTGTAGCAGCAGCATTTCAGGGTTTATGGAATATCACAACACACATCTGGCACCAGGCTTTACCCTTAATGTCCTTGTTCCAGCACCAGAGAATGTGGTTGTCTCTGGGGTCCACTGGGACCTTTGCCTGTTGGGTGACTGCACAGCGTCTACCAAATGTCCTTCCAGCAGTAGAACCACTTCTCCTCATGTGCCCTAAGAACCCCCCAAACCCCACTCTGTTCCTGGGGATTCGTCCTTGTCATCAGAGCACCGCCAGGTATCGAGCTGTGGAGTTTCAGACTCTGCACTTCGCCTGTTTATAGAGTCTTAAGGGAACTTAAACCCTTTCCTTTCTCCTTTCTCCCTTTTTTGTTCAGTCCCTGCAGCTACTTCCACTTTTCCACTTTCTCTCTGGCTGCTTTTTTGGGGAGTGGGGTGCTTTTCCCATACTCTCCCCCTGTTTCCGTCTTCTCTCTACAAGCAAACACCGTTCCCTGCACTCCACAGCTTCTCTCTCCCCCAGTGCGCCTCTCCACACTGCGTACCTGCTGAGTTCTGTGGTTCAGATTGTACAGATTGTTGTGTCAATCCTCAAATCAGTTTTCTAGGTGTGCAAGATGGTTTAGTGTTGACCTGCCTGTATTTCAAGGGCAAGCATATATGGATTTTATATATGTGTGTGTGTGTGTGTGTGTATGTACACACACACACACACACACACACACACACATATATATATATATATATACATATATATATATATATATATATATATGGATTAAAAATAGATTATGGATAGGGGCACCTGGGTGGCTTGGGAGGTTGAGCAGCAGACTTTGGTTCAGGTCATGGTCTCACAGTTTGTGGGTTGGCCTTGTGTCGGGCTCTGTGCTGATAGCTCGGAGCCTGGAGCCTGATTTGGATTCTGTGTCTCCCTCTCTTTCTCCTCCTTCCCCACCTGTGCTCTATCTCTCTCTCTCTCAAAAGTAATGAAACATTAAAAAAATGTTTTTTACATTAAAAAATAGATTATGGATAATATATGGATTTTATATATTCAATATGCTTCAATCTATTGAAATAATTTTTTGGTTTTGATGCTCAAATTTTCTCAATTTTGTCCAATGAGAATAATTTTATCTAGAATCTATACCCTTGTCATTTAAAAAATGTTTTTTAAAGAGAGATAGAGTATGTAAGTAGGGGAGAGGGGCAGAAGGAAAGAGAGAATCTGAAGCAGGCTCCATGTTCAGTGCAGAGCTTGACGCAGGGCTTGATGTCATGACCCTGAGATTATGACCTGAGCCGAAATCAAGAGCCAGACACTCAACTGACTGAGCCACCCAGGAGTCCCTATACTCTTGTCTTTTTGACACAACTTGTTCTTCTTTGAAAACTTGTTTGCTTTCTGGAACAATAATATGCTTCTTCTCATCTTCTACATTTCCTGCCCCATCCTGGGTTAGTCAGTCCTCCCAACAAAATGAGTTCCTTTTAGTGAGGAATGACGGAGACCACTATCAGAGCAACAGATATATTTGTTCATTGCTATGAGTTCATTATTGTTTCTTGAATAGCTAGAAATAGGGGGAAAGTATTTTGAGAAAAAGAAAACAGAATTCATGCTGGTATATCTAAATGAAATACAAATAGTTTAATTTCATGTATTTTACTCATGTAACTCTTTCCTTTTAAGTAAGAAATACTGATTTCAAATGATATTAAATAATGGTTTAATTTTCTTTATCCTACAATGTTTAAAATAGTTGCAAAATAACAATACTAATATTATCACTTAAAGGACTACTGATGAAGCTTAAGATTTCTTCCCAGTTCTACTTGTTCTTTGACTGTATTCCATTTTGCCAGTATAGTCAAAATATTGTGTTCTGAAGTCACTCAAAAATATTTTTTATGTAGAATATTTCACCTTCTTGATAATAATTAGGCTCATTAATTTCTTTGTGCTTTCACTTTTAGGGATTGCTTTTATTTATGTTTATTTATTTTTGAGAGAAAGAGAGAGACAGAGTGTGAGTGGGGGATAGGCAGAGGGAGAGGGAGACACAGAATATGAAGCAGGCTCCAGGATCTGAGCATCAGCACAGAGCCCGATGTGGGGCTTGAACACACAAATCATGAGATTGTGACCTGAGGTGAAGTCGGACGCTTAACTGACTGAGCCATACAGGTGCCCCTAGGGGTTGCTTTTTTACCTCTCTGTTTAATTTTACCTTTGAAATTGTGCTATATTTAAATTATTCCAAATTCAAAACTATATAACAAGTTATGTTTAGAGAAATTTTGCTTTCACCGCTAATAATTCTGCTTCCTTTAGGTAACATTTTTGTTTGTTTATATTTTCACTGTTTCTTATAAATATAAGGAAACACACACAAACACATATTCATGCCATCCTCTTTCATTACATATATATGTGTGTGTGTGTATATATATATATATATATATTTCTGTACTTTGCTTTTCTAACAATACTACATCTTAAAGATTACTTTCTAGGTACAGAGATCTTTTTTTATTCCTTTTTATTGTTTCATGTTATTTCTTTAGTATGGAATCAGCGGCAGTGTTAGTTTCTAATTTGATAGGATAATGGGACAAGGGCAGAAGCAAGGAGACCAATTAGAAGGCTTTGGCAGTAGATTGCATGCAGATAGCTTGGACTGGGATGATGGAGTGGTTAAAATTAGGAAATATTTTGAAGATGCAACAATTTGGAGTTACTGATACTTTGGATATGGAATGAGAGAGGAAAGTGACAAATCTGCATTTTGTGCCTGCACAAGTTGGGGAATGGAGTGCCATGTACCAAAGAAGGAACAGGTATGGATATGGGGAATAGCAAATGTTCATTTCAGGATATATTATTTTGAGATTTTTTTTAGATATGCAAGTGGCAATAATGTATAGGTAATTAAATATGTGAATTTGAAAATCAAGGGAGAAGTCTGGTATGGAGCATTAATAATTTAATTCTATTATTCCATTTTGCATTTGGCATTGTGGTCAAAATTTGAAGTTTCTTTCCTGCCAGTTTTGGTTTAGATGTTTTCTCTGGCACTTACAATATGACCTTAAAATGTCACTAGACAACTTAAAACTAGTAGAACCATATACACATTTACTTGGCATAGTGTCTAACATTTTATATACTTTTAATTAATGTTGGATAGAATTATTTTTGTTAGTCACTCTTCAGGACAATCCCAAGATTTATATAATTAATTCAACATATATTATTTTACCTCTTTGTCTACCTTTTGTGCTACCTATGTTCATTATCTGCTGGGTTATGCAACATAAATATATATGTCACAGCCCTTGCCTTTGAGGACCTCATGCTATCACTATTCCCATATGATAATTGGAGAATTTGACTCAAATTCACTATTTAAATAATAAATTAGTGGAATATGATTTTCCCCCTTCAGAACTACTTTGAACAAATTTAGGCAAGCAAGCAAACTTTGAGCAAGCAACAATTGATGAAATCTGGGAGTAAATTTACGTAAAAACTACATCTGATTATATTTTCATTTTGTCCCCAAAATACAAGCAAACCAACAAGTATAGTCTTTCTATTTGGGATACTGAGATAGCATATTGATTTATTAGAACCTAACAAATGCATACAAAGTCCTTGACCTTCTGAACACATCTAAATCCAGTGGTAGCACATGTGATAAATCAGTTGTTAACTCAAATGGACAGAAGGATCAAACATAAATGGTGAGCAGGTGAAAGCTAAAAGGCATTGGGCCAAACAAACATTTACTTGGAATTTATTTAAATGCACCAGGGAATACTGGATAAAGTGGGGTTGATTTCTACAACCACACAAAAAAGAAAATGAAGTGAAGTGGTGAAAAGAGAGAGAATATTGCAAATAGAAGGGAAGGATTCTTTGTGTTTGACTTTTACATGTATGTATTATCTCAATAATACTGAGGCAATTATGTTGTGGTCCCCACTTTACAGATAAGAAATTAAGGGTTTACAGAGGATAAACAACTTGCCCAGAGTCACTCTGCTAAAAAGTGAAGGAGTCCAGATTCCCAATCTTGGTCCATGTAATGAGTAGCCAAACTCTTGTTCTACTTATCGCACTGCACTGGAAGTCCACAGAACACTCAGAACTGAGTGATTTCTTTTTTTTTTTTTAATATGAAATTTATTGTCAAATTGGTTTCCATACAACACCCAGTGCTCATCCCAACAGGTGCCCTCCTCAATACCCATGACCCACCCTCCCCTCCCTCCCACCCCCCATCAACCCTCAGTTTGTTCTCAGTTTTTAAGAGTCTCTTATGTTTTGGCTCCCTCCCTCTCTAACCTTTTTTTTTTTCCTTCCCCTCCCTCATGGTCTTCTGTTAAGTTTCTCAGGATCCACATAAGAGTGAAAACATATGGTATCTGTCTTTCTCTGTATGACTTATTTCACTTAGCATAACATTCTCCAGTTCCATACACATTGCTACAAAAGGCCATATTTCATTCTTTTTTTTTTCAACGTTTATTTATTTTTGGGACAGAGAGAGACAGAGCATGAATGGGGGAGGGGCAGAGAGAGGGAGACACAGAATCCGAAGCAGGCTCCAGGCTCCGAGCTGTCAGCACAGAGCCTGACGCGGGGCTCGAACTCACAGACCGCAAGATCGTGACCTGGCTGAAGTCGGACGCTTAACCGACTGCGCCACCCAGGCGCCCCATATTTCATTCTTTATAATTGCCAAGTAGTATTCCATTGTGTATATAAACCACAACTTCTTTATCCATTCATCAGTTGATGGAAATTTAGGCTCTTTCCATAATTTGGCTATTGTTGAAAGTGCTTCTATAAACATTGGGGTACAAGTGCCCCTATGCATCAGCACTCCTGTATCCCTTGGGTAAATTCCTAGCAGTGCTATCGCTGGGTCATAGGGTAGATCTATTTTTAATTTTTTGAGGAACCTCCACACTGTTTTCCAGAGCAGCTACACCAGGTGGCATTCCCACGAACAGTGCAAGAGGGTTCCAATTTCTCCACATCCTCGCCAGCATCTATAGTCTCCTGATTTGTTAATTTTAGCCACTCTGACTGGCATGAGGTGGTATCTCAGTGTGGTTTTGATTTGTATTTCCCTGATGAGGAGTGACATTGAGCATCTTTTCCTGTGCCTGTTGGCCATCTATATGTCTTATACACTAATAATGAAGCAACAGAAAGACAAATAAAGAAACTGATCCCATTCATAATTTCACCAAGAGTCATAAAATACCTAGGAATACACCTAACCAAAGATGTAAAGGATCTGTATGCTGAAAACTACAGAAAGCTTATGAAGGAAATTGAAAAGATACAAAGAAATGGAAAAACATTGTGTGCTCATGAATTGGAAGAATAAATATTGTTAAAATGTCAATACTACCCAAAGCAACCTACACATTCAATGCAATCCCAATCAAAATTGTGCCAGCATTCTTCTCGAAGCTAGAACAAGCAATCCTAAAAGTTGTATGGAACCACAAAAGACCCCGAATAGCCAAAGTAATTTTGAAGAGAAGAAGACCAAAGCGGGAGGCATAACAATCCCAGACTTAAGCCTCTACTACAAAGCTGTAATCATCAAGACATCATGGTATTGGCACAAAAACAGACGCATAGACCAATGGAATAGAATAGAAACCCCAGAACTAGACCCACAAACGTATGGCCAACTCATCTTTGACAAAGCAGGAAAGAATATCCAATGGAAAAAAGGCAGTCTTTTTAACAAATGGTGCTGGGAGAACGGGACAGCAACATGCAGAAGAATGAAACTAGACCACTTTCTTACACCATTCACAAAAATAAACTGAGTGATTTCTTATGTCTGGTGTCTTTCCTTTTACTTCAAAGAAGCTGTTCATTGCATTTGGTTTTAGGGGAAGAGCCCAACTTTGAGTGAACATCAGTGTATGTTGAAAATTTAATATATATTTCCCTGATTAATCTTCAAACCGACTCAATAAACTATAAAGGATTTTCTCTTAAAAAGAAGGAAATCATAGCTTAGACATTAAGTAATTTGTCAAAGTTCTCACGGGTCACACAGCAATTAATGAGTTGGAATTCTACCTCAGGTTTACTGAATTTAAACCTTGTACTTTTCCTCATCCAACAGACCTCTTGTGCCCGAGGCCAAGTGAATTTGAGCTAAGTCAGCTTTTTATGACTTACTTTCTGATTCCCTTTCTGATTCTTATTTATCTTTTATGATGATACTAAAGCATCATTTCTATGAAGTCTCTTAAGAGTGATCTGGACAAGTTATTTACTCCCCCAGTGTGCTCTGATGGCAAATTGTCTATGATAGCTATTCTCCTCTCTCCCTGAATTGTACTATAATAATTTGTCTTCCACACTAGACTGAGTTACTCAAGGTCAAAAGGTTGCTTGACATACCTTTGGAACTTGAATTCACTTAGTGGATTTCTCTCTAGAATCAAAACATCATCGTTATTTAGAAGATTGTTTTTTGCCATTTTGCAGTTTAAAAACAAAATAAAACAAAAACCTCTGTCGGGTATGAGTGAAGCAGGAGATAATAGGATGATGCATTTAGGGTAAAGAGATATAAAGCAACTTAAAATACATTTGCAATGATGGAATCCCATGCATGAAAAGGGAAAAAATTAAAAAGAGAGCCTCGTATTTTATATACTAGTGATGTATTTGGCTCAGGTGAATATTGATGATTTTGCTTCCAGGATTGACTGGAATGTAGAGATAACAGATGATTAGGTAACCCAAGGTGCCCGATATATATTTTTTAATTAAGAGCAAAGGGTTGGTTAAAGATAAGAAGAGAAGAAAGAAACCAGTATAAATGATTATTTTATAGTGTGTGGGGAATACAGGAATGGATCCTCAAAGCTTGCCCTGAGGATCTGATGATACAGATCAAAAGAGATAAGAGGTTTACGGGGTTGAAACATAGAGATGTGTGAGACTAACTTCAGAGACCTCAGCAGGGGAGATTAGAGAGAAGGGAGCACCAAGGATTCCAGAATAACTAATCTCTTCTGAGAAAATGTTGAGTTGGAAAGAATTAAGGGTTTAGTGAGGAGTTTCTATACTGCCAAAGGAAGCTCACAGGAAACTAGGGTGGATGCAACATAGTAACATTTTACTTGAGGGACAGCTTGATGTAGTAAATAGGATACAGATTTAGGATACACCTTGACCTGACTGAAATCTCTGTTCCATCAGAGATGGAAGTACTTTTTCACTTCTTTGAACCTTACTTTCTGGGTGGCAGGGGACAAGTAGGGGTAAGAGAGACCTACTCAGTGGTTCTTTTGGAAGTACGATGATACAATGCATGTGGAGAACATAACTTGAAATCTGGCACATTTCTCTTCCTTCCACACTCTGCATTCCCACTTCTTTGTGTATTACTAAAGCTCTCTCCTTCTCATGTTAGTATAAGTATAGTAATAGGAGCAGATATTGGAATCTATCGGGGTAATACAAGAAAGATGAGATAAAAAGAAAGGAAATGATGTAATAAAATATCCAAGGAAAAAAGACAGAGAGAGTTTGAAAAAAAAAATCCACATGAGATAATTTTTAGAATTATTTTACTCGTAAAGGAAGAAAACTGGGATTTAGGGTCTAGCAGTGGGACAATGGTCCACAAATGACTAAATCCTTTTCTTCTTTAGTCTTCTGGGTTTCTGTATCTGTGGAGTGAATACAATAGCAGCTGGACATGGTATAAACCTTAGGGGAAGGCGGAATGTATAAGCCCATTAAAGAAGTTTAAACCCACAACTTTTGAATTATCGGCCTTCATGAAATTAAAACTGAACAGGGTAGGTATGACTATTAGAACTCTGGTATATTGATTTTCCACCCCCAAAATTCAGATTGCCACACATTTGCAGGTGAGTTAATTTCCTAGGTATATAAATAATATATCTAAATCACTCTCCTGTTATTAATTGAGTAGGGAGCTAGACATAATACCTGAATACAACTAATTTAAATGCTTCCAAACAAAACAAATTATTCATTAAGACATCAGTGTTGTTATTAATCAAACATTGCCATAGAAATTCATTTTAAATGACATTTAAATCAATAATAAAAATAACATTAATAAACTCATAATTAATATTTATAAAAATTATAAAATGTTATTATTATTGTCATTATTAATCATAGTGCTAAAGTGATTTTTTATTAAGTAGCACATTTGATATTCTCAACAATCCTGAAAATTGGTAGTGTTACCTCACTATTCATATTTAATCAACAACAAAAAAATGATGTTCAGTATAGATTACTGGCTCTGAAAGAGGTCATAAGGTGAGAAAACAGAACCAGAACTTGAGCCACTTCTTCAGATGTCATATCTCTTGTCCTACTAGCCAAACTTAGCTTTGAGTATATACATTCAGCACAGACTGGTTGGGACCCTGTGTATCAAAGTGTGAAATGTCACTATGGGATTTGACCTTTGGATTTTTCTGTCATTAGAAACTGTATACCTAAGTCTTTTCCAGGTCCCTGTTCCTAATTAAGTCCCTGTATTAGTTTTCCAGAGCTGCCTTAACAATTGTTTTATTGTAGCCCCACTTATTTTTTTTTTGCCTTTGTTTTAGGTATTATATACAAAAAATCATTGCCAAGACCAAGGCAAAGGTGCTTACCCTTTATATTTTCTTCTAGGAATTTTAAGGTTTCAGGTGTTATGTTCAAGTCTTTAATCAATTTTGATTTGATTTTTGTGTATGGTATCAGATATGGGTCCAGTTTCATTGTTTTGCATGTAGCTATTCAGTTTTCCTAACATGATTTGTTGAAGAGAATATCATTTCTCCATTGTATATAATTGACTCCCTTATCATAAATTAATTGATCAAATATACATAGGTGTATGTCTGGTTTCTCTTTTCTGTTCTATTGATCTATGTTCTGTTTTTATGACAATACCATAATATTTTGATTACTATAGCTTTGTAATATAGTTTGAAATCAGGAAGTATGATGTCTTCAGCTTTGTTAAACTTTCTCAAGATAGGGGCATATGTACCCCAACTTACTGTGGTTGTCATTATGCAACATATACATATATAAAATTATTAGGTTGTACACTGAAAACTAATACAATGTTATATTTCAACAACATCTTTAAAAAATTGGAGGGGGGTGCCTGGGTGGCTCAGTTGGTTAAGCATCAGTTTCTTGATTTTGGCTCAGGTCATGATCTCACAGTTGGGAGATTAAGCCCTGTGTCTGGCTCTGTGCTGGGTATGGAGCCTGCTTGAACTTATCTTTTTCCTGCTGCCCTTCCTCTGCTCTTTCTCTCTCTTAAGATAGATAGATAGATAGATAGATAGATAAAATAAGGGGAAAAAAGAGAGGAGGGACTGAATTTGTTTATAGCAGTGGTATTAACAATAGCCAAATTATGGAAAGATCTCAAATGTCCATCAACTGATGAATGTATAAAGAAGATGTGATATATTGGGGTGCCTGGGTGGCTCAGTTGGTTAAGCGTCCACTTCAGCTCAGGTCATGACCTCGTGGTTTGTGAGTTCAAGCCCCATGTCAGTCTCTGTACTTACATCTTGGAGCCTGGAGCCTGCTTCAGATTCTGTGTCTCCCTCTCTCTGGCCCTCCCCAGCTTGTGCTCTGTCTCTTCTCTCAAAAATGAATAAATGTAAAAAGAAAAAAAGAAGATGCGGTATATATACACAATGGAATACTACTCAGCAATGAAAAAGAATGAAATCTTGCCATTTGTAATAATGTGCATGGAATTAAAAGATATTATACTAAGTGAAATAAGTCAGTCAGAGAAAGACAGATATCATATGTTTTCACTCATATGTGGAATTTGAGAAACTTAACAGAAGACCATGGGGGAAGGGAAGGAAAAAAAATAGTTACAAATAGAGAGTGAGGCCAACCATAAGAGACTCTTAAATATAGAGAACAAACAGGATTGATGGGGTGGGGGAAAGGGGGGGCAGGGAAAATGGTTGATGGACATTGAGGAGAGCACTTATTGGGATGAGCACTCAGTGTTGTAAGTGATGAATCATGGGAATCTACTCCCAAAGCCAAGAGCACACTGTGTATACTATATGTTAGCTAACTTGACAATAAATTATATAAAATAAATTTTTAAAAAAGATTGGTTGGAAGAATTAATTTTGTTAAAATGGCCATGCTACCTAAAGCAATCTATAGATTCAATGCAGTCCCTTAAAAATTCCAATAGCATGTTTCACAGAAAGAGAAAAAAAAATTTTAAGTGTTTCTCACTCTTCTACTTTCTATTATGTAAATATTGATCTACTGTATGGTGTCCCATAAATCTCTTAGGTAACTTTTTAATTTTTGTTTTCTTTCTGCTCTTCCTACTATATGATTTCCATGGCCCTGTGTTTGAGTTGGCTGATCCTTTCTTCCACATGATCTACTCTGATGTTGAACCCTCTATTAAATTTTTCAATTCAATTATTATATTCTTCAGTTTTGTGAGTTCTGTTTGGTACTTCTATTTTCTCTGTTGAAATTCTCACATGGTTTGTACATTTTTCTTCTGACTTTGATGAGCATATTTATAACTATTACTTTTAACTTTCTATTAGTTAAATCACTTAATGCAATTCATTAAAATTGTTCAGCTTTGCCCTAGCTCTTGGTGGTCTCTTAAATCATTGTGATTACCCAAGCAACCTTTTGGTTCTTAGTGGCTCCCAGTAGTCGAAGGTGACTCAAAACCTATCAGTGTCCCAAAAGGGAGGATGTCAGTTAGTACTTAGATGCAGATTGATTGGAAGCTGCTGGTCCCTCAGCAAACAGCTTTTAAAGTATGTGAGTATTTCAGGTGTGGAGCTTGGTGAGTTCTTTATGGATTTTGGATATTAGCCCTTTGTCTGATATGTCATTTGCAAATATCTTTTCCCATTCTGTTGGTTGCCTTTTAGTTTTGTTGATTGTTTCCTTTTGCAGTTCAGAAGTTTTTTACCGTCATGAGGTCCCAATAGTTCATTTTTGCTTTTAATTCCCTTGCCTTTGGAGATGTGTCAAGTAAGAAATTGCTGCGGCTGAGGTCAGAGAGGTTTTTTCCTGCTTTCTTGTCTAGGGTTTTGATGGTTTCCTGTCTCAGATTCAGGTCCTTCATCCATTTTGAGTTTATTTTTGTGAATGGTGTAAGAAAGTGGTCTAGTTTCATTCTTCTCCATGTTGCTGTCCCGTTCTCCCAGCACCATTTGTTAAAGAGACTGTTTTTTTTCCATTGGATATTCTTTCCTGCTTTGTCAAAGATTAGTTGGCCATACTTTTGTGGGTCCAATTCTGGAGTCTCTATTCTATTCCATTGGTCTATGTGTCTGTTTTTGTGCCAATACCATGATGTCTTGATGATTACAGCTTTGTAG
This sequence comes from Prionailurus bengalensis, assembly GCF_016509475.1. Lineage (NCBI taxonomy): Eukaryota > Metazoa > Chordata > Mammalia > Carnivora > Felidae > Prionailurus > Prionailurus bengalensis. The sequence continues at coordinate 41,975,130 of NC_057346.1, forward strand.
TAGAGGCTAAAGTCTGGGATTGTGATGCCTCCCGCTTTGGTCTTCTTCTTCTTCAAAATTACTTTGGCTATTCGGGGTCTTTTGTGGTTCCATACAAATTTTAGGATTGCTTGTTCTAGCTTCGAGAAGAATGCTGGCGCAATTTTGATTGGGATTGCATTGAATGTGTAGGTTGCTTTGGGTAGTATTGACATTTTAACAATATTTATTCTTCCAATCCATGAGCATGGAATGCTTTTCCATTTCTTTGTATCTTATTCAGTTTCCTTCATAAGCTTTCTATAGTTTTCAGCATGCAGATCCTTTACATCTTTGGTTAGATTTATTCCTAGGTATTTTATGCTTTTGGTGCAATTGTGAATGGGATCGGTTTCTTTATTTGTCTTTCTGTTGCTTCATTATTAGTATACAAGAATGCAACTGATTTCTGTACATTAATTTTGTGTCCTGCGACTTTGCAGAATTCATATATCAGTTCTAGCAGTCTTTTGGTGTAGTCTATCGGGTTTTCATGTATAGTATCATGTCATCTGCAAAAGCGAAAGCTTGACTTCATCTTTGCCAATTTTGATGCCTTTGATTTCCTTTTGTTGTCTGATTGCTGATGTTAGAACTTCCAACACTATATTAAACAACAGCGGTGAGAGTGACTTCCCTGTCATGTTCCTGATATCAGGGGGAAAGCTCTCAGTTTTCCCCATTGAGGGTGATATTAGCTGTGGGCTTTTCATAAATGGCTTCTATGATGTTTAAGTATGTTCCTTCTATCTCGACTTTCTTGGGGGTTTTTATTAAGAAAGGATTTGTCAATTGCTTTTTCTGCACCGATTGACAGGATCATATCGTTCTTATCTTTTCTTTTGTTAATGTGATGTATTAATGTGATTAATGTGATGTATTGGTGTGATGTATCAATTGATTGATTTGTGAATGTTGAGCCAACGCTGTAGCCCAGGAATGAATCCCAATTGATTATGGTGAATAATTCTTTTTTATGCCGTTGAATTCGATTTGCTAGTATCTTCTTGAAGATTTTTGCATTCATATTCATAAGGGATATTTGCCTGTAATTTTTTTTTTGCTGGCTCTCTGTATGGTTTGGGAATCAAAGTAATGCTGGCTTCATAGAAAACAAATAATCTAGTGAAGAAACGGGCAGAAGACATGAATAGACACTTCTCTAAAGAAGACATCCTGATGGCCAACAGGCACATGAAAAGATGCTCAACGTCACTCCTCATCAGGGAAATACAAATCAAAACCACACTCAGATACCATCTCATGCCAGTCAGAGTGGCTTAAATGAATAAATCAGGAGACTATAGAGGCTGGTGAGGATGTGGAGAAATTGAAACACTTGCACTGTTGGTGGGAATGCAAACTGGTGTAGCTGCTCTGGAAAACAGTATGGAGGTTCCTCAAAAAATTAAAAGTAGATCTACCCTATGACCCAGCAATAGACTGCTAGGAATTTACCCAAGGGATACAGGAGTGCTGATGCATAGGGGCACTTGTACCCCAATGTTTATAGCAGCACTTTCAACAATAGCCAAATTATGGAAAGAGCCTAAATTTCTATCAACTGATGAATGGATAAAGAAGTTGTGGTTTATATACACAATGGAATACTACTTGGCAATGATAAAGAATGAAATATGGCCTTTTGTAGCAATGTGGATGGAACTGGAGACTGTTATGCTAAGTGAAATAAGTCATACAGAGAAAGACAGATACCATATGTTTTCACTCTTATGTGGATCCTGAGAAACTTAACAGAAGACCATGGGAGAGGGGAAGGAAAAAAAAAAGGTTAGAGAGGGAGGGAACCAAAACATAAGAGACTCTTAAAAACTGAGAACAAACTGAGGGTTGATGGGGGGAGGGAATGAGGGGAGGGTGGGTGATGGGTATTGAGGAGGGCACCTGTTGGGATGAGCACTGGGTGTTGTATGGAAACCAATTTGACAATAAATTTCATATGAAAAAAAATAAAGGTACTTTGATGAAACATTAAAATAAAAAGTATGTGAGTAAACTTCTATAAGGGAAAGATTGGGAATAGGGCATTTCTACATACTAACTCTGCTCTGAGCCCATGGAGAATCCTTGTAAGCCCATTAAGAGTCATTTCTTTTTGTTTTCTATAGTCTAATTGGTTTCAAGGAACCAAGCCCTATTGGCTTTCAGAGCTAGGTTGTTTGAGAGCCCATCCCTCCAGTAAAAGCCTTAAAAGTTGGGGTGCTAGATGTTGAGCCCAAACCCTTAACTCTTCAGGGTGAAGCTGGGAGTAGTGAATTCTCTCCCAATGTATATCACAATGCCAGGCATGTGGTTTATGGAGAGATTGTGTCTCATCTTCTCCTACCAGCTTTGATCTGGGCTTTTTCCTCATTTGCCTGATGTATAGGAGTCACTCAGTCATTTTTTGGTTTTCTTTCAGAGGAAGTTATTCCATATATATGTGTAGATTCAGTGTGTCCATGGGGGGGGATGATTTCAGGAGTCTACTATATTGCCATCTTAGACTAGAACACCCACTCTTTGCTTCTTTTCCTCTGTATTTCAGTAAATCTCATCTATCTACCCCTTGCCATGTGATCTGTTAGCTCTTGGTTGTGTGATGGGAACTCTCTACATAGAGAAGTGGTCAGAGATATACTGAGCCAAAGGTGAACAGAAATTTGAAGCAGAGAAATTTGGGATCAATAGCACAGACACAAAAATCAATTTAGAGTCTGGTCACAAAGAATGAGTTGGAAGAGTTTTAAAGTTCATTGGGTTGTAAGGAAGAGAAACCCAACTAATCTAACTTAGCCAAATACTGGGAATTATGGGAAATGCTTCTTCTCTTATACAGTTATTGATTTATTCATTTAATAATTATTAAGGGGTTCCTACTATAGGCACTATCCTAGGTGGCAGAGAATACAAAAGGAAACAAGGCAGACTAAAATCCCTACCCTTATGGAGATTATTGTGAAAGAATGGAAGGGAGAAGAAAATAAACACAATATGTATATTAAATATTTGGTACATAAGGAGGTGAAATGTACTATAGGGAAAAGTAAAGTAAGGAAGGAAAATAGAAGATGAATGAATAAGGGTCACTAGTATTAATGTAGCCAGCCTTCCTGGTTTGCCTGGAACTGAGAGAATACTGAAATGTAAGATGTTGATACTAAAATAGGAATCTAATCTACTACTGAAATAGTATCTAAGGGAAGGAGACTCTAGGCAGAGAGTAAAAGAAATTTTAGGACCATGGGGCAGGTGAATGCCTGATGTGATTCAGAAATAGTAAGAGGGTTAGAGTGGCTGGACTTGAGGAAGTAGGAAAGAGAGTTGTAAGAAATGAGGTGGAAAAAAGTGACCAAGGACTAGGTCACAAAAGACCTTGTAGGTCAATGAAAGACACGGATTTGTACTATAAACATAATGGAGAACTACTGGGGGATTTTAAGGCAAATCTGGTTGTAACCTGACTTAAATTTTATTTTTATTTTATTATAATTTTATTTAATATTTATTTATTTTGAATGAGAGAGAGAGAGAGCGGGGGGGGGGGAGGGTGCAGAGAGAGAGGGAGACAGAATCTAAAGCAGGCTCTAGGCTCTGAGCTGTCAGCACAGAGCCTGACGTGGGGCTCGAACCCACGAGCCACAAGATCATGACCTGAACCAAAGTCAGACACTTAACTGACTGAGCCACCCACGCACCTCTGACCTGACTTAAATTTTAAAAGGATCATTCTTGAAGCTGCTGAGAATAAATTTCAGAAGCAAGGGTGTAAACAGAGAAAGTTAGGAAGATACTATAGCATTTTAGGCAAGAAATGATGTCAGTTCAGAGCAGAGGGAAGTGGAGAGGTGCAGTGTTATTTCTATTTTTATTTATTAACTAATAAATATTGTTGATAAAATGGCTGTGGACTGTAAGAGAACGAGAGGAATCAAAATAAACTGTTTTTTATAAAATTAGAATAGCGATATTGAGGAAAGAAGTTAGATAATGAGTCTGTAATTCAGGGCAGAAGAATATCTGTAAATAAAAATCTGTATAAATATATATCAACTCAAGCCATGAGATCTTGAGCTATTGAGAAGGTATGGGATATCCTACACAAAATAAATCTGCATCTTACACAGAGGATTACAGAAATATCATCTATGTTGAAAGGAAGAAAGAACATGTACACAGGTGTGAGATGTGGAGATGGGAGTTTGTGGAAGTTATTTTGTAATTGTTTCTGATTTTTCAGGTTGTGGGAAGAAAGATTATATGAGAGTGAGGATAGAGGATAGGATAGGAGAACAAAGACCGGTGGCTTGAGGAAATAGTATGAAATCATCATATTGAGGCTGCAAGAGTACATGATCCAGGGAAAGGCAGCAAGATTGTTGGGCAGTATGAAGGCCCACTTGAAATCAGAGGTCACTGTGTGAAAATAGATTCAGACAGCATGGTTATGAGTTTTTGATTAGCTTCTTTTAGCGGCATGGTATTAGACATAGAATAGCTGGGAAACTGGATTTAACAAGGGTTAAAGTTTCAACAAAATGGGTATGGCAAAGTTAGAGAAAGGGAAGCAGGTGAGAAAATAAGCAAGGGAATTGTTGTTTAATGATTGGCCTTGGAATGTAAGCAGGGCCAAAGGGAAATGAGAGGAAACTGAGAAAGAAGGTTAAAGTATAATGAGAAGATGGTAAGAAGAGTGGGTTACAGACTTTGATGTGGTGGACTGGTTACAAAGGTGGGGGAACAAAAGAAAATGTATACATGAAATACAAGGGCCTCCCATGTGCCTGGAGTCAAATACAAGAAAGCTTACTCTCCTGTGTTTTTGAGATGACATGGCTTCTCATCTCTGTTTCTCTTTACATGCCTGTTTCATTCTTTTCTTTGTCTCTGGAGGGTTTTCTCTTCTATGGTGTATCTATTGTTATATGGAACCCAGCACTACATGGAGTCCCAGCTCAAAAGTCCTAATGAGTCCGTGGGAGAGGGAGTATGTTTGGCCTGACTTGGCTTGAGCCCTCTTCCAATCGGTTGATAGCAGGGGTATGGAATCATACATTCCACTACCTTTCAGTAGGTGTAATGAGAACTGACTTTTGAGAAAGGGACACAAGCAAACTTTTTAATAAAAGGGTGTGGAAGCTAGGAAGAAATAATTATTAGAGGAAGTGGTTGACATTTTGTAAAAGTCAGTGGGACATCAAGTTAATGGTCATCATGGACTAGTTTCAGACTAGAGTGACTGCGAGGAAGGATACTGATTTTACTGTCATGTTGAACCTTCATACCTTGGTTGAAAATGAGTTGACAGTGCAATTGCTATGGATTTTCCAGCCACATTGGCACATCTGTCTTAGTCTTTGCTCTTCCATATCTTACTTACTTTTTAAGATTTTCCTCAAATTCCACTTTTAAGTTTCATTTCCCTGACTCTTCCTGTTCATATGATTTTGAGCCCTGTGTAATATGTCTGTACCACTTCTTTAAATCTTAATCATGGGAAACTTAATCATTGTAGTTTAGTCTTCCTTGTTTCTCATGTAGTCTTATTCCTAAGCAAATGGTGGCTTCCTTAAGAAAAGGAAATTTGTTTATCTTTGCATCCTCTACAATTCAATGAATGGTAATATATATTAAGCACCTTTTATATGTCCATACCCAACTACACATTTAGATTAAATTTAAATAGATGAGTGATCATTTACTTTAAAAACACACACACACCCAACTACAGATATAAGACACTATAATAACCACAACGGGATATATGAAAATGAAGAAGATATATATAGTATCCTCTAAGATGTTTCATATAATACAGGTTCTCATATAGCTTCAAATGAAAAGTAACTATTTATTAGAAATCATGGTGAATAAGGAAAGTCCTAAATCTGGCATTGGACATGTGATTAGAGAAGAGAGGCATTTCAAAATGAGTTAAGATGGTTGTGTAAAACTCTTATTGGAAAGATATCTAGGCATTAGTTAATGGAGGTTCTTGAATGCAACACAGAATATCTGGGATTTTCTTCTCTAAACACTTTGGAACCACCAATGGATTTTGAACAGTGGGGTACTGTGATCTGAATAGTGCATAGGATAAGCTCAAAACAATTGATAATTATCTAGTAGTTTTAAGATGAAATGTGCAATTATGTGAGTGAAATACTGAGGAAAACAGACTCAGTGATAAATAGCCCAGGGAATATAGGTGAGATTTTAGTTTATATCTTACCTCAGCAAGGTTTTTATATATTTCCTACATGGCATTGGCATCAATAAACAGAAAATAGAATTATAAAAAGTGGTATAATACAAAAGAGATCATGGTGAAAATCTCGGGTTTGAATTCTTGCATCAGCCTTTGTTAACTGTGAAATTGGCCAAGTTATTCCATTCTCATTACCATAACTTTCCCATCTGGATAAACTTCCCTGGATTAAAATCCCAGTTCTGTCACTTACTAGCTATAATATTGAGATATATCTTAACCTCTTGGTGCCTTAGTTTCCCCATCACTAAAATGATTAAAATAGCACATACTTCATGGATTTACCATAAGGATTAAACATGTAAACATGTAAAACAATGAGAATATTACATACGTGAGAAACACTCCATATTACTTAATATAATCTGTGCTCTTGAGATAAAGGTCTCCTTTCATAGGGCTGTTGAACTGAGTAAGGAAAGGCATAATGTAGTGACTGTGATATGGTAGGTGCTAAATAAACATAAGATCAACTTGAATTTGAATCTGGATGAAACACATTTTCTCATTCTCCTCCCTGGATAAACTGGATCTCAGGACATGGATTTGGGCTTAAAAGGTTCCAAAGATTTGGCCTAGGGTGAGGATTAACTGGGTGTTTGGTCTGGATAAAAAGTGCGAAGCTGAGACTGTGTCAAAGAGAGAAACTAAAAATAAAATGACACGGACATCACAGTGATCAGAGCGATAATAACTTGATTTCAGATAAAGGGATAGGCTTCAAAATTACTGGATCACAAAAAGGTTTTGAAGGATGAGAGAGAGAAATTGAGACAGACAGGGTGAGGAGGGGAGAGGGAAAGAGAGTGAGAGAGAGAGGGAAAAGAGATTCTTTATTTTACTGGCTTATAACTGCTTAGACTTTTAAGGCACTGAAATGGGAGGTAGATACCATCGACCAAATAGTTGGTCAATGCCTGTCCAATAGACTGTTCAGCTATTGGGAAAGGATAAGGGCTTTCTGGTTAACCTTTTTCCCAAAGAAGCAGATGGAGGTAGGGAGCTCCTGTGCCACTCCTAAGAAGGAAATTGTGTTGGAAGACACTTCCAGTCTACTTTCATTGAATTCCTCCTTCTACTAAGGAGGAATAATATTCCTGATGGATGAAATTGGACTTTTGGATCTTGCTCCTTCTGTCTTGGACCTATCTGCATTCAGACAGATTAAGTTCATTTTCACTATTCCTGCTTCCCATGGTTGGCCATCTATACCCCCCGTCTACCTTGCCCTAGACACAGACATCAGTGGGGAAGCTGCACTTTTACACTTGTGCTGCCTTTGAAGCAATTCAGTGAGGAAGGAACTCCAGTGTCCTCCAATGTTGCTTTATTAGGAGGCCCACATTTAGGTTATAAGACTGACATTTCGTTGTAACTCCTATTTAGTTCCAGTTTCTATTTATCCAAATTTCCTATCTCATAGCACCATATGTTGGGGTTTCGAGTGTTAATTAATCAAATCCTTCCACTACTATCACCACCTACTGATTTAATCAGTCTGATACGAGTCAAAGATGGGGGTGGAGAGTGGGACTGGAATTCTTCCTGATGCTCTTCTTCCCCTAGGCATGAACAAGTTATTTCCCTTTGAGGGGGGGAAAAGGAGGTGTGGGGAATGAAGGATTAAGATAAATTGTCATTCCTCAACAAAAGCTAATTTGAAATTATGGTGCGTGAATGCCACGTATAGCTATAACTTTAAGTTCCTTACACATCCCTATAGTTCTAAAATATTGATACTAAAATCCAAATTGCCTACTAAATGCAATGAATCTAATGTAATTTGAATGGGCTAGAGATAGCACAGGAATTAATTTTAAAATGTTCAAAAGATGCCGATTTATCTTTTTATGTACGAATCAATAGAGACACGTTATGTCCTCCTATTCCCTAAAAATAAGTCATGTTCATAGAGAGATGCCAGAGAGCAAATTGATCAAAGGCTAACAACAAAAAGAATTGATAAATATAAATGTACCTTGTTGGGCTGTCTGAGTGGGTGTCATGAGACTTGTATTAGATCCAATTTAATTAGCAGTTTGACTCTCCCTCAGAATGGTGTAAATAGTATGGGAAATTTGCAAATGAGGCCAATTTGAGAGATATAACACATCCTAAGAAAAATAGATACATTGATCAGAAAAAGAAGTAGAGAAATGACTGCAGAACAAAGAAATTAAATGGAAATATTCATTGGACTGCACAGAGTATAAGACTAATTATTTTAACAGATTGAGAGAGACTCTATAAAAGACAATTGTCTAAGTTTCTCTAGATGGCAAACATGGCCTTTAATTTGTGAACTTTTTACAAAATTCTGTCTAATTAAAGCTTTCTTATTCCAACAGTTTTTTTAAACAGCTTAACTGAGATATAATTCGTATTACATAACATTCACCCATTTAAAGTATACATAGTGGTTTTTAGTATATTCACAAAATAATGAGACCATTACCACAACGTACTTTTGCCTAATTTTCATCACTCTTAACAGAAGCCCTGTATCCACTCCCTGCAAACCATTAGTCTACTTTCTGTTTCTATGAATTTGCCTTTTCTGAACATTATGCATAAATGAAATCACCTAATAGGGTGTTTTGTGCCTAGTCTCTTTCATTTAGCATAATGTCTTCCTGGCTCATCACGTTATGTTATCAGTACTTTCATACCATTTTATTGCAGAATAGTGTGCCATTGTGTGGGTAGATATGCCATGTATTCTGTATCCATTTGTCAGCTGATGAACATTTGGTCCATTTCCATGTTTTTGCTATTATAAATGCACTGCTGTAGTATTCAGTTACAAGTTTTTATGTGGACACGTCCTTTGATTTCTCTTGGGTGTATGCTTAGCACTAGATTTGCTGGGTCGTATGGTAACTGCATGTTTATGTTTTGCCGAACTGCCAAATGGGTTTCCAAAGTAGTTGTTGCCCAACATTAACTTCCCAACAGCAGTGTATGAGGGGTCCATTGCCTCCACATCCTCGCTATACATTTTATTGTCTCTTTTTTATTATAACCATCCTAGTGGTTGTGAAAAGGTATCTCACTGCATTTTTTATTTACCTTTCCCCGATGACTAAAAATGTTGAAGGTGTTTTCATGAGTTTATACTTGTGCATACTTCTAGTGAACTGTGTATTCATAACTTTTGCTCATTTTTAAAAGAGGGTAATTTGTGTGCTTATTATTGACTTGTAAATGTTATTTGCATATCTTTTACTAAATCCCTTATCAGATATGCAACTTGAAAATATTTTCTCCCCTTTTGTGCGTTGTATATCACTTTCTTGATGGCATTGTTTCAGCACCAAAGTTTTACATTTTGAAGTCCAATTTTTTTTCTCTTATTACTTGTCCTTTTGGTGTCGTACATAGGAAGACATCGTCTAACACAAGGTTATAAAGATTTATGCCTATGTTTTTTTTTATTTTACTTATTTAATTCTTTCTCATTATTAGTTTCAGAAAAATAAGTTGTTTTTCTGGCATCCACCAAATGTCACCGGTGAGTCCCCTCCCTGCCTTGGGGGAATATATCATTATGAACTTACGGATTTTAATTTTGGGGCATGGGGGGTATGCCTATATTTTTTCATAGAGCTTTATCTCATACATTTATCATGTTGGATCCATTGCAAGTTAAATTTTGTCCATGGTATAGGTGGAAGTCCAATTTATTATATTCCATAATAATATCCCATTGTTCCAGTGCCATTTGTTGAAAAGAGCATTCTCTCCTTATTGAATTGTGTTGGTAGTTTTGTTAAAAATCAATTGACCATAGAGGAGCCTGGGTGGCTCAGTCAGTTGAGGGTCCAACTTCAGCTCAAGTCATGATCTCACAGTTCGTGAGTTTGAGCCCTGCGTCAGTGTCTGTGCTAACAGCTCAGAGCCTGGAGCCTGCTTTGGATTCTGTGTATCTTTCTCTCTCTACCTTCCCCTGCTCACTCTCTGTCATTCTTTCTCTCAAAAATAAATAAACATTGGGGCGCCTGGGTGGCTCAGTCGGTTAAGCGTCCGACTTCGGCTCAGGTCATGATCTCGTGGTCCGTGAGTTTGAGCTCCGTGTCAGGCTCTGTGCTGACAGCTCAGAGCCTGGAGCCAGTTTCGGATTCTGTGTCTCCCTCTCTCTCTGACCCTCACCATTCATGCTGTCTCTCCCTGTCTCAAAAATAAATAAACATTAAAAAAATTAAAAAATAAATAAATAAACATTAAAAACCCAATTGACCATAAATGTAACAGGCTATTTCTGGACTTGCATTTCTATCCCATTGACATATCTATCTTGGTACATCAGTGAGATAGAACATATCACTGGATAACAGTGATAACAAGGGTAATAAATAATAATGGGATAGAAAATACTTATGTCTGTCCTTATGCCACTACCACACTGAATCAATTATTATAGCTTTTTAGCATATTTCAAAATCAGGCAATGAAAATCTCCACAACTTTGTTCTTTTTTTTCAAGATGTCTTTGACTTTCTGGGTCCCTTGATTTCTTTCTTATTTGAGTGGACACAAAGTTACATTAGTTTCATGTGTACAACATAGTGATTTAACAAGTTTATACATTAGTCTATGCTTGCCTCAAGTGTAGCTGCCATCTGTTCCAATACATTGTTATTAGAGTATCATTGATTGTATTCCTTATGCCATGTCCTTTATTCCCTGATGTATTCATTCCATTAGTGGAAATTTGTATCGCCCTCTCTGCTTCAGCAATTTTCCCCATCCGCCCTCCCGTCATCCTCTCCTGAAACCATCAGTTTGTTCTCTGTACTTATAGGTCTGATTCTGCTTTTGGTTTATTCATTTGTTGTTATTGTTTTTAGATTCCACTTAGGAGTGAAATCCATGTGGGATTTGTCTTTCTCAGTCTGACATATTTCACTTAGCCTGGTACCTTCTAGGTCTTTTGCATTTTGATATGAGTTTAACAATCAGCTTGTCGGCTCCACTGGCAGCCCAGCGGGTACAACACCTTCTCCAGGATCCCACCAGGAGGCCGCTGGGTCTTTCTCGGAGTCAACCGTGCTCCCATACTGTGAAGAGATGGTGACAGTCAACAGTTAGTTTTCCATGCTTACTGCACCCCTCCTGGGGCCAGCCAGCAGGCTCATGTGGGGCCCAATGGGAAGGGTATGAATCCACCTGTGTACTACACACAGCCAGTGCCAGTTCCAAGTGCCCATGCAATTGCTGTGCAGACAGTCTACCACAGCTGGTCTCCTTTCTCCACCACCCAGTCCAGATTCTCTGTCCTTCCTCCAGCAAGATGATTTTGGCTCAGCTGCCCTATAAGACTGGTGCCCTCACCTAGCTCTCCTATGGCATCCTCCCTTTCTGTGTGGGTGCCCTACAGGAGGTGGACAACCTCTGTCCCAACTGCAAAGCTCTCCTGGGCACCTGTGAGTATTTGTAGGACTCTGCTAGACCTGCAGGGGGCCTCATACTGTAGGAAGTACTCTCTGACTCTCACCCAGTCCCACCCCTGCTGGGGGTTCCATCTTGGTGGTCTCATCTCTCCAGGGGCTTCACCTTTGTGTCTTCTTTTGGGGAAAAATATCACAAAGGTACACACCTCCAAAACCCCAGAGATTGCTGCTTGGAATGCTGCACAAGACATGCAAAGCCATTCACCTTGAGTTCTGGTTCAAGTGTTTCCCATCTACTGTGACCCCAAGTCACCCCATCTAACTGTGAACATTGCCCCATCTGAATATCTTCTGGTATTTGCCATTGGCTGGCTTCTTTTCTTGTCTCTGTGGCCCTTTCTGAGGGTGGGTCTTATAGGACCAAGGCACAGATTGCTTTATTTTTGAGATTGTTTTGGCCTGAATATGTCTGACCCAACCTTTAGTGCCTATCATCATGTTCATCTGTTCCCACTTCTGATAACAAAATGATTGCCTTATGAACTAAGAGCTTGGTTCTCAGTCTATAACTGTGGGTCTTTTCATTAGTACACAAATTCACTTTCATTTCTTCATTCCTTTTTTAAGTACAAGGAGCTATTCACACCCACCAGACCCAATCCATGAGGTCATAAATCCATGTTAGAAATGCGGGATTAGATCTAATCATGGATCTGCCTTCCCTCAGTTCTTTGTACCACATCCTCAGCTACTTTCCCTGAAAGGCTTTTGTCTTGTAGAGGAATCATTTGTTTCAGCCATTTTCTATGACCTCCCTTTGGTCTTAAATACCTTGGGATATAAGTGCGACAGGAAGGACTATAGAAGCATTTTTTTTAACCATATGACTGCTATAATTTTCTCATTTGCCAGTGCACTCTTATTTTGTTGTTGTAGTTTTTCTTAACAGAAAATATGTATAATTTTATCTACTGCCTCTACTTAGGTTTGGTGTGGTTCTTAAAAACTTCTATAATGGAACTCTTAAAATGGGACCCCATTTGGGTTCTCCGTGGTGTGTTTAGAAAGACAAAGAAAGCACTATTTGAGCATATCTGGGTGCCATAGTGGTGGAAAGTTTGGGACCTGACCCTTTCAAGGGAATCTAAATTCTGATTTTATTTGATCTCTCAGTTCTCAAGTTTGAGCCCCAAATGGGTTCTCTGCTGTCTGCAGGGAGCCTGCTTGGGATCCTCTGTCCCCCTTTCTCTCTGTCCCTCCCCTGCTTGGGCTCTTTCTCTCTCTCTCAAAAATAAACATTAAAAAAAAAAGACTATAGTATAAGTGTACACACATGTGTGTGTGTGCGCATGCATACGCATACACACACACACACACACACACACACACACACACACAATTGTTGTATAATATCAGAAGCCATGATTTCTGGAACCCAATCAGGAAGCCAGAGTTCTCAGCTACTATGTCATTTTTGAAATCAAGACAAAGCTGGGTGCAATTTTCAAGAGTCCTCATTTTCATGGGGAATGCACATGAATAATATTATGAAGAAATCAAGCCTAGACCTTGAACAAAAATCAGTATATTGGCTGAAAATTTTACCCATAACCATTGATTCAGCTGTGCTTTGATGTTTTGAAAGTTCTAGTAATTATTTTTTCAATGAATGTGGATACTACATAGTACTTTGGTGTTTTCTGCTTTTAATAAATAGAGTCTTTGGTTCACTCAGTGGAAAAAAAAATAAGTTTGTCAATTTCTTCAAACAATAATAATAAATAAATCCACCTAGGATTTTTTTAATTTAATTTTTTTATTTTTTAAATTTACATCCAAATTAGTTAGCATATAGTGCAACGATGATTTCAGGAGTAGATTCCTTAGTGCCTCTTATCCATTTAGCCCATCCCCCCTCCCACAACCCCTCCCATAACTCTCAGTTTGTTCTCCATATTTATGAGTCTCTTCTGTTTTGTCCTCCTCCCTGTTTTTATATTATTTTTATTTCCCTTTCCTTATGTTCATCTGTTTTGTCTCTTGAAGTCCTCATATGAATGAAGTCATATGATTTTTGTCTTTCTCTGACTGACTAGTTTCATTTAGCATAATACCCTCCAGGTCCATCCATGTAGTTGCAAATAGCAAGATTTCATTCTTTTTGATTGCTGACTAATACTCCATCATATATATATATATATATATATATATATATATATATATATACCACATCTTCTTTATCCATTTATCCATCTGTGGACATTTGGGCTTTTTCATACATCGGCTATTGTTGATAGTGCTGCTATAAACATGGGGGTGCATGTGTCCCTTCGAAACAGCACACTTGTATCCCTTGGATAAATGCCTAGTAGTGCAATTGCTGGGTCGCAGGGTAGTTCTATTTTTAGTTTTTTGAGGAATGTCCATACTGTTTTCCAGAGTGGCTTCACTAGCTTGCATTCCCACAGTGCAAAAGAGATCCTCTTTCTCCGCATCCTCGCCAACATCTGTTGTTGCCTGAGTTGTTAATATTAGCCATTCAGACAGGTGCGAGGTGGTATCTCATTGTGGTTTTGATTTGTATTTCCCTGATGATGAGTGACATTCAGCATATTTTTCATGTGTCGGTTGGCCATCTGGATGTCTTCTTTGGAGAAGTGTCTATTCATGTCTTGTGCCCATTTCTTCACTGGATTATTTGTTTTGCGGGTGTTGAGTTTGATACGTTCTTTATAGATTTTGGATACCAACCCTTTATCTGATATGTCATTTGCAAATATCTCCTCCCATTCTGTCAGTTGCCTTTTAGTTTTGCTGATTGTTTCCTTTGCTGTGCAGAAGCTTTTTATTTTGAGGAGGTCCCAGTAGTTCATTTTTGCTTTTGTTTCCCTTGCCTCTGGAGACGTGTTGAGTAAGAAGTTGCTGTGGCCAAGATCAAAGAGTTTTTTGCCTGCTTTCTCCTCTAGGATTTTGATGGCTTCCTGTCTTACATTGAGGTCTTTCATCCATTTTGAGTTTATTTTTGTGTATGGTGTAAGAAAGTGGTTCAGGTTCATTCTTCTGCATGTCACTGTCCAGTTCTCCCAGCACCATTTGTTGAAGAGACTGTCTTTATTCCATTAGATATTCTTTCCTGCTTTGTCAAAGATTAGTTGGCCATATGTTTGTGAGTCCATTCTGGGTTCTCTATTCTGTTCCATTGATCTGAGTGTCTGTTCTTGTGCCAGTACCATACTGTCTTGATGATTACAGCTTTGTAGTATAGCTTGAAGTCTGGGATTGCATTGTCTCCTAATTTGGTTTTCTTTTTCAAGATCTCTTTGGCTATTCGGGTTTTTTTCTTGTTCCATACAAATTTTAGGATTATTTGTTCTAGCTTTTTGAAGAATGCTGGTGTTACTTTGATAGGGATTGAATATGTAGATTGCTTTCGGTACTATTGACATTTTAACAATGGTTGTTCTTCCTATCCAGGAGCATGGACCCTTTTTCCATTTTTTTGTGTCTTCTTCAATTTCTTTCATAACCTTTCTGTAGTTTTCAGTGTATAGATTTTTCAGCTCTTTGGTTAGGTTTATTCCTAGGTGTTTTATGGTTTTTTGTGCAACTGTAAATGGGCTCAATTCCTTGATTTCTATTTTTGTCACTTCGTTGTTGGTGTATAGGAATGCAACCGATTTCTGTGCATTGATTTTATATCCTGCAACTTTGCTGAATTCATGAATCAATTCTAGCAGTTTTTTGGTGGAATCTTTTGGGTTTTCCATATAGAGTATCATGTCATCTGCGAAGAGTGAAAGTTTGACCTCCTCCTGGCTGATTTGGATACATTTTATTTCTTTTTGTTGTCTGATTGCAGAGGCTAACACTTCCAATACTGTGTTGAATAACAGTGGCAAGAGTGGACATCCCTGTCTTTTTCCTGACCTTAGGGGGAAAGCTCTCAGTTTTTCCCCATTGAGGATGATATTAGCTTTGGGCCGTTCATATATGGCTTTTATGATCTCAAGGTATGCTCCTTCTATCCCTACTTTCTTGAGGGTTTTTATCAAGAAAGAATGCTGTATTTTGTCAAATGCTTTCTCCGCATCTATTGAGAAGATCTTATGGTTCTTGTCTTTTCTTTTATTGATGTGATGAATCATGTTGATTGTTTTGCAGATATTGAACCAGCCCTGCATCCCAGGTATAAGTCCAGCTTGGTCGTGGTGAATAATTTTTTTAATGTATTGTTGGATCTGGTTGGCTAATATCTTGTTGAGGATTTTTGCATCCATGCTTATCAGGGAAATTGGTCTATAGTTCTCCTTTTTAGTGTGGTCTTTGTCTGGTTTTGGAATCAAGGTAATGATGGCTTCATAGAAAGAATTTGGAAGTTTTCCTTCCATTTCTATTTTTTGGAACAGTTTCAAGAGAATAGTTGTCAACTCTTCCTTAAATGTTTGGTAGAATTCCCCTGGAAAGCCATCTGGTCCTGGACTCTGGTTTTTAGGAGATTTTTGATTACTAATTCGATTTCCTTACTGGTTATGGGTGTGTTCAAATTCTCTTTTTCTTCCTGTTTCAGTTTGGGTAGTGTATATGTTTCTAGGAATTTATCCATTTTTTCTAGATTGCCAATTTTTTTGGCATATAATTTCTCATAATATTCTCTTATTATTGTTTTTATTTCTGCTGTGTTGGTTGTGATCTCTCCTCTTTCATTCTTGATTTTATTTATTTGGGTCCTTTCCTTTTTCTTTTTGATCCAACTGGCTAGTGGTTTATCAATTTTTTTAATTCTTTCAAAGAACCAGCTTCTGGTTTCATTGATCTGTTCTTTTGTTTTTTTGGTTTCGATAGCATTAATTTCTGCTCTAATCTTTATTATTTTCTGTCATCTGCTAGTTTTGAGTTTATTTGCTGTTTTTTTTCCAGCTCCTTAAGGCGTAAGGTTAGGTTGTGCATCTGAGTTTTCTTTCTTCCTTCTTTAGGAATGCCTGTACTGCTATATACTTTCCTTTTATGACCACCTTTGCTGCATCCCAGAGGTTTGGGGTTGTGGTGTTATCATCTTCATTGACTTCCATATACTTTTTAATTTCCTCTTTAACTGCTTGGTTAGTCCATTCACTCTTTAGTAGGATGTTCTTCTGGCTCCAAGTATTTGTTACCTTTCCAAATTTTTTTCTTGTGGTTGATTTTGAGTTTCATAGCATTGTGGTCTGAAAATAGGCACGGTATAATCTCCATCTTTTTGTATTTCTTGAGGGCTGATTTGTGTCCCAGTATTGATCTGTTTTGGAGAACGTTCCATGTGCCATGGAGAAGAATGTATACTCTGTTGCTTTAGGATGAAATGTTCTGAATATATCTGTTAAGACCATCTGGTCCAGTGTGTCATTCAAACCCATTGTTTCCTTGTTGATTTTTTGATTAAATGATCTGTCCATTGCTGTGAGTGGGGCGTTGAAGTCTCCTCCTATTATGGTATTACTATCGATGAGTTTTTTTTATGTTTGTGATTAATTGATTTATATATTTGGGTGTTTTCACATTTGGCGCCTAAATGTTTACAATTGTTAGGTCTTCTTGGTGGATAGACCCCCTGATTATAATATAATGCCCTTCTGCATCTCTTGATACAGTCTTTATTTTAAAATCTAGATAGTGTGATATAAGTATGGCTACTCCAGCTTTCTTTTGTTGACCATTAGCATGATAGATGGTTCTCCATCCCCTTATTTTCAATCTGAATGTGTCTTTAGGTCTAGAGTGGGTCTCTTGTAAACAGCATAGATGAATCTTGTTTTCTTACCCATTCTGTTACCCTCTGTCTTTTGATTGGAGGTTTGAGTCCATTGACATTTAGAGTGAGTACTGAAAGATGTGAATTTATTGCCATTATGATGCTTGTAGAGTTGGAGTTTCTGGTGGTGTTCTCTGGTCCTTTCTAATCTTTGTTGCTTTGGATATATATATATATATTTTTTTTTTTTTCCCTCTTTTCTCCCCTCAGAGAGTCCCCCTTAAAATTTCTTGCAGGGATGGTTTAGTGGTCACAAACTCCTTTAATATTTGTTTGTCTGGGAAACTTTTTATCTCTCCTTCTATTTTGAACGACAGCCTTGCTGGATAAAGAATTCTTGGCTGCATATTTTTCTGATTCAGCACACTGAATATCCTGCCCCTCCTTTTGGGCCTGCCAAGTTTCTGTGGATAGCTCTGCTGCAAACATGATCTGTTTTCCCTTGTAGGTTAGGGACTTTTTTTTCCCTTGCTGCTTTCATGATTTTCTCCTTGCCTGAGTATTTTGTGAAGTTGACTAGTATATGCCTTGTTTATGGTCGGTTTTTGTTGAATCCAATGGGGTGCTTTGTGCTTCCTGGAGTTTGATGTCTGTGTCTTTCCCCAGGTTAAGAAAGTTTTCTGCTATGATTTGCTCACATAACCCTTCTACCCCTATGTCTTTCTTTTCCTCTTCTGGGACCCCTATGATTCTGATATTATTCCTTTTTAATGAGTCACTGACTTCTCTAATTCTTAAATCGTGATCTTTTGCCTCAATCTCCCTCTTTTTTTCTGCTTCATTATTCTCTATAAGTTTGTCCTCTATATCGCTGATTCTCGGTTCTGCCTCATCCATCCCTGCCACCGCTGCATCTATCCGTGATTGCAGCTCAGTTATAGCATTTTTAATTTCATTCTGGCTATTTTTCACTTCTTTTATCTCTGCAGAAAAGGGTTTTAATCTATTTTTGACTCCAGCTAATATTCTTATTATCGTGATTCTAAATTTTTGTTCAGACATCTTGCTTCTTTCTGTGTTGGTTAAGTCCCTGGCTGTCGTTTCTTCATGCTCTTTCTTTTGGGGTGAATTCCATTGTTTCACCTTTTGGACGGAGAAAAGGAATTAATGAGGTAGAAAAATTTAAATTATAAGAAATTAAAATTCAAAAAATATTAAAATTAAAGATTAAACACACACACACACAAATCAAATAGATGATGCTAGATCCTAGGTGTGTTTGGTCTGGGTGTTGAAAGTGGTTTGACAGATTAGAGAAAAAAAAAGGGAGGGGGGAGAAAGTCGTTTGAAAAAATGATAACACTAAAATAGATAAAATGAGATGATGGGGGTAAAATAGAATTTGAAAAAATATACACAAAAGTAAAGAGTATAGTAGAAAAAATTAAAGAAAAATATATATTTTAAAAATTATTTTTTTAACATTTATTTATTTTTGCGACAGAGAGAGACAGAGCATGAACGGGGGAGGGTCAGAGAGAGGGGGACATATGATTTTTTTCTTTTTCTGTATTTAAGAAAAAAGAAAAGAAATGAAAAAGAAAAAAGATTAAAAAAATCATTTGAAAATTTGAAAAAGTGAATACACTGTAGTAGACTAAAATAAAATGATGGAAGTAAAATAGAATTTGAAAAAAAATTACATAAAAGCCAAAAATATAGTAAAAAATTAAATAAAAATATTTTAATAGAAATTGAAAGTAAAAATGAAGTTTTTCTCTTTCTTCATTCAAGAAAAAGAAAAGAAATGAAAAGAGAAAAAAGAAAAAGAAAGAAAAAAAGGAAATTGTTTGAAAATTTGAAAAGGTGAATATACTAAATTAGACTAAAATAAGATGATGGAAGTAAAATAGAATTTGAAAGCATTTACACAAAAGTAAAAAATATAGTAATAAAAATTAAAGAAAAATATTTTTAATAAAAATTGAAAATAAAAATCAATTTTTTCTCTTTCTGTATTCAAGAAAAAGAAGTGTAAAAGATAAAAAGAAAAAAAAGAAAGAAAATTGAATAGATGAACCTGCTAACAGATTGAAACAGGACTGAAATTACTTCGTTTTCCCCTAGAACTCAGTCTATGTAGCACTTTATAACCCATAAACTAAGCCAGTGGTGAGACTTATGTTTTTGAATAGCAATGTTGGCTCAGTTGGGCGGGGCTCAGTGTAATAGCTCCGCTCTCCACTAGATGGTGCAGCTAGCCTACTGGGGTGGATTGTTGCGGCTCATATGAACATGCGTGGGAGCGGTGACAATGGCTCCACCCAGCTACCCATTCTGTTCTCCCGGATCAGCAATTGTGCACCTGTCCTCAGTCTTCAGCTTTCATCCACTACCCACTTTTTCACTCTCCATGACCAGGCCTCAGGCAGTACCTCTCTCCTGAGTTTTGTCTCAGATGCAGCTGTTTTCCCTGGGCCCTTACTTCTGAAGGACTGTGGCTTTGACCTGTTCCGCCCCTCTGTGGGAGGGTCTCACCAAGCAATGGCAGAATCCCAGCTGCACCCAAGAACGCTTGCGGGACCCTGCTGCTGCCAGAGTCCCAAGACTGCGGCCAGGTTCCAGTCTGCCCCAGAAAAAGTTCGTGAGACAGTGTAGCAGCAGCATTTCAGGGATTATGGAAAATCACAACACACATCTGGCACCAGGCTTTACCCTTAATGACCTTGTTCCAGCACCAGCAAATGTGGCCATTTTCTGGGGTCTGCTGGGACCAGGTGGTTTCAACAGTCTCTACCAAATGTACTTCCATCAGTGGAACCGCTTTTTGCCATGTGGCCCGAGTACCTCCTGGACCCCACTCTGTTCCTGGGGATTTGCCCTTCCCACCAGAGCACCTCCAGGTATTGAGCTGTAGAGTTGCAGCCTTGAACTCCTGTTTACAGTCTTAATGGAATTTAAACCTTCTCTTTTCTCCTTCCTCCCTTTTTAGTTTACTCCCTGTGGCTGTTTCCAATTTTCCACTTTCTCTCCAGCTGCTTTTGGGGAGAGGTGCTTTTCCCATATTCTCCCCTACCCCAGTCTCTGTCCTCTCTCTGCCTGCAAAGGTGGCTCCCTGCCCACCGCCAGCTTCTCTCTCCCCAAGTTCACCTCTCTGCACCACGTACCTGCTGAATTCTGTGGTTCAGGTTGTTCAGATTGTTGTGTTAATCCTCCAATCAGTTTTCTAGGTGTGTAGGATGGTTTAGTGTTGGCTGGCTGTATTTCATGGACGTGAGACACACACAAAACTTCCATGCTGTTCCGCCATCTTGGCTCCTCCCAGCTGGGATTTTGATAGGGATTGTGTTGAATCTGTAGATATATATGGAAATTATTACTGTCTTAACAATATTAAGTCCCTCAATTTATCAACATACATGTTTTTTATTTATATCTTTTTAAATTATTTTAAATAATATTTTAAAGTTTCAGTATACCAGTATTGTGTATGTTTTTTTAAATATATCCCTAAATGTGTTATTTTTGGATGCTTTTAAAAAGGAGATTTTCTATTCTGTTTTTGGAGTGCTCCTTGATATTTGTATATTGATCTTATATCCTGCAATATTTCTGAATTTTTTTATTATTTCAGAGTCTTTCTGTGAGTTTCTTAGGATTTTCTAAATATGTAGTCATGTCATTTACAAATACAGGTTTTTTTGCCATTTCAATGTGGATACCATTTATTTATTTATTTATTTATTTAGCCTAATTGGCCTGTGTTCTGGGTTGAATAGTTTCCTCCTCAAAATTCATGTCAACCAGCACCTCAGAATGTGATCTTATTTGGAAATAAGATCTTTGCAAATATGGTTGAATAAGATGAGGTCATACTGAGTTGGAATAGATCCTTAAAGCCACTGGCTGGTATTCTTATGAAAAGGCCATGTGAAGACACACAATCACAGAGACAGTGAAAAGGACCATGTGAAGATGGATGAAGACATTGGTGGGATGCAGCTATAAGCCAATGAAGATAAAGATTGCTGGCAACTGCCAAAAGCTGGGAAGAGGCAAAGAAGGATCCTTACAGTCTTCAAAGAGAGCATGATCTTGCCAACTTCTTGACTTGTAGCCTCTGTAACTGTGAGAGAATATACTTCTATTATTTTAAGCCACCCAGTTTCTGATACTTTGTTGTGGCAACCTTGGGAAATTAATGTGTAATAGAAAAACGTGGCTTTGGAGCCAGATGAACCTGAGGTGGATTCCAGCAGTCTGGCACTAATTAGTTCTGAGTCACTGAGCAAATAATTTCAAGTGTTTTTGTGCCCTTTTCAATCTATGAAATGGGATTAATGGAAACCATACATTGTGAAGTTTGAAATGGGTAATTTTTATAACAAACATTAATAGATTTTTAAAACCTTTTTATCATTATTGTTGCTATTAAGTGAAACTACATACTAGTGGAGGTTCTGTCTAAAAAAGAATCCTGAAAGAAGTCAGTAGGTTCTCTTGTTGAGAAAGATACCATAGACAGTTAACACATCAGGTTGAGTATTTCCTTTACGTGCTTTTGGCTGCTTTTGGATTCTCCTCCCTGATTTTGAATAGTTTCTTGCTCTTCTGCCTAGAAAATATAAATTAGACTATTCCACAGGGGCAAATACTATGCTTAATACACTTCCATCCCATCATGGATCCCATCATCTGCTTAACCAGTCACCTTCCCCCACCTTATCATAGAGATGACATCTTTTTATCACTGACAGAGAGTCATTTCTACAATATCAGTTGCAACTGGAGTATGACTCTGACCATTCCAGAATGCAACATAGCCAACATCATGAACGGGACAGGCTCTGCTGCTAATGGCTGCTTGTTTGCTTCTGTCAAGTTTATATTTCTTAGGGTGAGAAGCTAGGTGAGATGAAATAGAGCAGGCTTTTAGAAAGCTCTTGACATATGGGTTCTCTAGCTGTGTATAGCTTAGGAGGATCAATAGAAACCTGTCACAAACACACTCACACAATCCTGCTCAAGGTAATGAGCATTGACTAATACAATTTTATTTGTACCTTTGCAAAATGCTTCTGGTCAGAGGTCAGCATTTGTGGGCAAATGCTTGCCTCTGGTATTTATTTTTCTAGTAGGGGCTGTTGGATGGCTCACTAGAGGGAGATTATGAAACATTTAAAATATATATACTGTGATTTCCTCCTCCCAATGCCCACCTCACACATATACAGACTCAAACATGTTTGTAGGAAAATTCTTAATCTTCAAAGAACAGGCACAGAACATGGATTCTGAAATCAGACAGATTTGGGTGTTTCACTCACTAGCTGTGTGACCACTCAAAATTCCAATTTTCTGATTTCTAAAATGGAAATTAATAATATGAGTCTCAATAGCTTTTGTTGATTTTGTTTACAAGTTTATCTCCTCCTTTAGACTAAACTCTTTGAGGAGAAGTTCTCTGTTTTATTTCTACATCTTCAACATCTAGCATAGTACTAAGTGTATGTTACACATTCCAAGTATGTGTTAAACATTCCACACTTGCTGAATGAAGGATGGATGATGCTTAAATTAGGTTTACTTCTTGGGGCACCTAGGTGGCTCAGTTGGTTAAGCAGTTGACTCTTGATTTTGGCTCAAGTCACAATCTCACAGTTTGTGGGATGGAACCCCACATCAGTCTGCTTGGGAAGCCTGCTTGGAATTCTCTCTCTCTCCCTCTCTGTGCCCCCCCACACACACACATACTCTCTCTCTCTCTCTCTCTCTCTCTCTCTCTCTCTCAAAACTTTAAAAAATTAGGCTTAGCTTCTTATATAGTGTTCAATTTTTATCAAGTTACAACACTTCTCTCCAACTCTGTTTCCATTATTTGAGAACTATATTAAATAGTGTACAAATAATATCTTAGGTCTCTTCCACTGCTAATATTCACGATGACACTGATTGTTCCTATTGGGGGAAGAGGAGATGGTGCTTCCATATGATAGTTTCCTTATTTGGATTTAATTTCACAGACACTGGACTTTTCCACCAATGCTTGCCCATTTGTATCCAAAGGCATGTGCTTAGCAAGTAAAATGCAGTCCAGTAGAGCATGTACTGTTTAGAAGCTTAGATCTTTATTTGAAATACCTTTCTGGAGACCAAGAGAGTCAAGAATGAGGAATACATCATCACTCACCACTTTGTCATGATGTACGTAGGCATTATCTCAATAGTTTTTACCTTACTTGAAGAATAATCACATTTCCTTGTATTTGGGGGGAAAAATCAGAGTGAGCCAAAGTGATATTGGCTTTAGGCAAAACATATGCTTTGTATTTATCAAAGTTTTCAGCAATAGCTGCATAGTCTCTACTGATGATCCATTTTTAAGCTAGTCCTGATTGTAACATTTCTCCCTTTAATCCAAAGTATCTTAAGCAAAGTATCATAAGCAGTACCTCCTTCTTCCCATCTTGAGCTGGAGGAGTCAGAAAATAGAAGTTCTGATATTTTTCTTTTCCCATTTTGGAAGTGGGTCAATTCCAAGTTTATTTAAGAGAAAGCAAAATGAGGAAACATACATATCTTTCATACAGACTAACGAAGATGCAATCTTGCACTCTAATTGAGGATTCAGAGAGAAGGCTCTGTGGTGTCATGAGGTGTCATACATACAAGAAACAAGTGGCAGCTGGTTGCTGTGGAGGCAGCTAATGTGCAAATTCACTAATTAGAGAAATGCAAATTTTAAAGACATATTCTGTTATACCCTGGAGCCATGTTGAAGCAGTCAGCATAGAAGGGGTCCTAAAAGGGCTCACCTTTGGGGGATCTCGGAGCCAAGATGCACTTGGCTTACACTTATCGGTACATATTGAAATAGCAGCTACTTCTCTAGATGCAGAGAGGTTAAACACAGGAGCAGTTTAAATTGTGAGAGCAAAGAGACGAATCTGATGGACCTTTAACCTGGCCGGCACACTTGTGAAGCCATTTGCCCTCGTGGAATCTCCTCTATTCCTGTACTCTGTTCTGCCTTTAACTCCGTCTCAGTTCAAGGCACACAACGTACTGGTGGTACGGGAAGGGAATGGGTTAAACCTTGAAAAAACAAGGGATTGAACTACTGCTAGAGACACAAACACATTTAAATAAACACTTATTAAATAAAAAAAAGTTTTTTGTTTTTGTTTTGTCTTAACCTAATGACCTGTAGATTTTTTTCCCTAACTAAATTAGCTAATTTTCAATTAAGTCAAATTAATTGACTGTTTTTAACATATGCCTGCCTAAATATCTGTCCTCTAGTGCTGAAGTCCTAGCTTCAATTCACTGATTATCAGAGTATAGGTCAGTTGTTCCTCATTTCAAGTTTAAAGATTCCATGGATATTCTTAAGTTGACATAAGGAAACCTATGAACCTTCCAGAATTTCAGGCAATAGTGTTTGTTAAAATGCATGTACATTTTTCTAAAGAGGTTTATGGCTTCCAGTATGTTTTTCATAAGGCCTGAACCTCAGCCTCCAAATTAAGGAAGACTGTTTTTGTGGTCTCATTACAAATACAGTTCAGGCAGTCCTGAATAAGTATGTCAGACCATTTCTCCTCTACTCTCTCATTTACGTTCACTGATGTGGGGAATGGGGGAGGTCACATGACTTACAATGTATCATAAGCATAGATGTGAGAAATCTCAAGTCCCTGCTACCATTATTGGATCCCAAAGGAATATTCTCTTTGCTGCAGGAGACCGGCTGTGGGATGGCCTTACTTATCTAAGCAGAAAGGCTAGAGAGTTGATGCAAGGCCTGAGGTTGCCGAAAAAAGTGCCTCCTCCCGTAGGCGATTTTCTGTTTCCTGTTTCTTTTTCTGTTTCCACAACACTCAATTCTGGAACTGAGAGCATGTGTTGTGGTGGTTTTTGTGTTTGTTTTAGACAAAAGTGGACTGACCCTGAATCCATAACTTTAAAGCAGTTTCCTTGTTCTGGCCCTACTGTCTCCTGGCTCTGTGACCTCGGTTGACTAGCTCATCCTGCTGTGCCTCAGGTTCTTTACCTGCAAAATGAAGGTTATAATCCATGCCTCATTTTCCTGCAGGGTTGTTGGGAAGATCAAATGAGATGAATGTGAAAACTCTTAGGGAAGAGTAAATTTTCTGAAAACATTCGTGTATTATATTTATTTGTTTATTTCATAAATGTTTATTTTTTGAGAGAGAGAGAGAGAGAGAGGCTGTAAGTGGAGGAGAGTGCAGAGAGAGCAGGGGCCAGAGGATCCAAAGTGGGCTCCACACTGACAGCAGTGAGCTAAATGGGGGGCTCAAACTCAAAGTCAGACACTCAACCGACTGAGCCACCCAGGTGCCCCCCTATGTGGATTATATTTATTTTAAAACAGGTCTATTGTCATTTTTTTTACATGGGTAGAGAAAACTACTTTGGAAGATTGATTTTTATTAGTGAAATGGCTCTTTATTTGAAAACTTGGTTTTTCATGTATCTCTGCTCAAATAGAAAAGCTCATTCAGTGATAAAAGAGTAAGTGTGATGGTTCCATGTTAATGTTTTGGTGTCTGGGAAAATCGAGGCTCTCGGCTTGGTCATAATTTTGTGTATGTTTAGTTTTTTTATATTATAGTTATTTATATAGTTATATAGTTTTATTATATATATAGTTATATATAGTTTATATTATAGTTATATATACTTACTAAAAATGTGTTACTTTTAAAATATACCCCAAAATAAATAAACGTTGAAAAAAAAAAATTAAAAAAAAAAAAAAAAAAGGGGCGCCTGGGTGGCGCAGTCGGTTAAGCGTCCGACTTCAGCCAGGTCACGATCTCGCGGTCTGTGAGTTCGAGCCCCGCGTCAGGCTCTGGGCTGATGGCTCAGAGCCTGGAGCCTGTTTCTGATTCTGTGTCTCCCTCTCTCTGCCCCTCCCCCATTCATGCTCTGTCTTTCTCTGTCCCCAAAATAAATAAACGTTGAAAAAAAAAAAATTTAAAATATATACTTAATATAGGTTAACTCTATAGCTTTGGCCTATTAAAAAACATTTTTTGAAAATTATCTATATTAAGAATTGGGAGGGGTACCTAGGTGACCCCATGGTTTAAGCGACCGACTCTCGATTTCGTCTCAGGTCATGATCTCACTGGTGTGAGATGGAACCCTCATCTGACTCCATGCTGAGTGTGGAGACTGCTTGGGATTCTCACTCTCCCTCTTTCTCTGCCCCTCCTCTGTTCACTCTTTCTCTCTCTCTCTCCAAATAAATAAATAAACTTAAAAAAAATGTGAAAGCATCGCCTGTCCAGTTTTATTCTGTCTCCCAAGGTACCACACGACACTCTGAGAGGGGCTGCGCTCTTACAGGAGAAAATTTCCCACAGTCATGAACGTGAAGGGTGCACGGCAGCTCCCTCAGTGTAGGTTCGCTGTCCCAGCCTCCAACAGGCTAGTCAGAAAAGTGAATTTACTGGTTTGTGCCTACTCAGCATCTTTCTTTGGGCCTATTCTAAGGATTTAAGAAACCAAAAAGAGTTTCTTTTTTAACAGCATACTTGCATCTGTGTCGTATAATCATAAAAATCTTGGAAGAAATGTATCCCATTTATTAGGTTAAAAGGAAGTAATAATTCAATGACTCCCTTCTTTGTAATGCTGTCTCAACCATTTCCTCTATGAAGTAGAGACATCTAAACCTCATTAATTCAGAGGCTACTAATATATACTTTGCAATTACTGGCCTGAGTTATTCTGAAGCTTACCTTTGCATTATATATGAAAGATAGATATTAGGAAATAATAGAAAATATATATATGTATGTATATACGTATGTATGTATATATATGTATACACATATATATGTATGTATATATGTGTTTGTGCATATATATGTATATGTATATGTGCATATATATATATGTGTGTGTGTGTGTGTGTGTGTGTCTGTCTGTCTCTTGTTCCTGGCTACAGCTTCTAAAACCCTTGTAATTTCCTAAGTGATAAGAACACTAAGAGCATCTTTTGTTTTAATATTTGAGTCTTGGTTCCTGATGAAGAATTAACTAAATCCCTCAGAATTTCCTGGGTGACTGGAGTGTCTTTTATTCTAATGAAGTAAGTCTTCATGGGTTCCTTGATAGCTTTAGGATTGGGGCTGGTGACCAGAAAGACTAAGCCATATTTAGAAGCTTGCAACTTTTAGCCTCATCTCCCATCCTCTGGGAAGGTGTGAGGGATTAGAGATTGGGTTAATGGTCAGTCAGGCCCACATGATGAAGCCTCCGTGAAAATTCCAAAAGTAAAGGGTTCAGAGAGCTTCCTTGTTGGTGAACACATCTATATGCCAGGCAGGTGACAGGTGACAAACCCTAACTCCACAGGGACAGAAGTTGATGAGCTCAGGACACTTCTAGACCCCCCCTATGTATGTATCTCACTTCTGGCTCCTCATGTATATGCTCTATCAAATAAACTTGTAAATGTTAGTAAGTATTTCCAAGGAGGGGATTGTGGGAAACTCCAGTTTGTAGCTAAGTCCAATAGAAGTCGTGGGTAACACACTACACTTGCAACTGGCATCTGAACTGGGGTTGGGGGGCAGTCTGTTGGGACTGAACCCTCAAACTCTGTTGAATTGTGGGATATCCAGCTGGTGTCCTAAAGAATTGTTTGGTGTGGGGAAAAAAACCCACACACATCTGGTGTCAGAGTACTTTTTATGTGTAAGTTAAGGAGAAACACAGGAGTCTTTCCCAGACAGAAAACTTTGGCGTTTTATGTGGTGCAACAATAAAGCAAATCTTCATACAATTTTATAATACGTTTTGAAAACAAAATCATAAAAACTGCTTATTTCCAGATAAGTATTATTAGCACCAAGTAAATGTGTCTTAGTTATTAAAATAGTCCAAGTTGGACTTAAATTTATTAATTATTAGCAGTGCTAAGAAAATTCTATTTCTGAAAGAAAAATTATATGATTCAAATCTTAAGACTGAGTTCCTTCCCAAACAAACGAATTAGCGAAATTTGAACTAAGGGATTTAACAAAGGAGATTAACATAAACAAAACAATTTAATAAATTTCATCAAAATTTCATATCAATTGCTAATACCAAGCAGGATTAAGCCTTAAATAATGACATGATCATTATCTCTTAAACCACTGATGTTGGTATAAAATAGAGCAACTGTTGATATAGTCTCCCACGCTGTTTTTCTAAGCCAGTATTTCATACTTTCTTTAACATGCTTTTAAGTTTATTTATTTTTGACAGAGAGACATAGAAAGAGCACGAGCAAGAGCTGGCAAGGGCCAGAGAGTGAGGGAGACACAGAATCTGAAGCAGTCTCCAGGCACTGCGCGGTCAGCACAGCGCCCAACGCAGGGCTTGAACTCACAAACGGTGAGACCTTGACCTGAGCTGAAACTAAGAGCTGGACGCTTAACCAAATGCGTCATTCTGGTGCACCAACATGCCCTTCACAGCAGTCTAATGACATAGGTAAAGGATGGAAAGAAATAGAGACTCAAAGGGCAAATGACTTGCCCAAGTCATCTCGCCTCAGAATTGATAAGGATGAAGCTGGAAGTAAATCGTACTTCCCACATTAGTAAGTTCAACAGAGTGTTAAGGACAGTATAAAAGCTGAAGTCCTTGAAGTCAAACAGATTTGTATCTAATTCTGGTCTACTCCTTAACAGCGAGGTAATCTTAGAAGAAACATTACTTCTCTCTGCACTTTTGCTTTTTCCATCTGTAAAAAAGTTATTAATAAGAAACTGATGAAGGTAGTATAGATTAATAAAATAACATAGGAATGTTTCTGGCATACAGGACCCTGTTGATAGATGTTTTTAAGGAGCAGTGTGTGGTACTGGGAAAAGCATGGGTATCCTTTGGATTTGGAGAGATCTGACTTCCAGTTCTGAATGCTGATTTCTATGTTTGTGACCTTGGGCAAGTTTCTTCATCTCTCTGTAATCTCTCTGTAAGATGTGTATTTACTTGGACAAAATAACATATACAAAGTGATACATGATGCCTGACACTTGGCAGATAGGACATGAATAGATGTTTCTATGATGCCTGCGTGTCCTCACCCTCAGTTTATGATTATAAAATCCCAGTACTAAGGGATTGGTACACAGCAGTGATGTGACACTTCCACATTTCAGTGTAATTTACAGAAACATTTAATTATCCATAATTGAAAACACACAGCAAGTTTTTTGCTATTGATAAAGCTTAACCCTCCAGATGTCCAGGGATGTCTGGAAACTGATTTCTTGTACTTCCCTCATAACTGTGTTCCTAGATCTTCTGATTTTCACCTGCCTTGGTCTTAGAACTTGAATTTAGTTCAAATGGGATCCTGGCCTGAGATGTGCATGGTGATTTCAACCAGATTCAAAGTTCACAGTCTCCGGAATTTAATTTCATTTCCCCAAGTTGGTTGTAAGTTTTGTAGAGTCATGGGATCGTAGAATAGCCAGTGATATTTTGACGGCAAGAAACCTGTCACCACATTGCTAAGAAGATGGCCCCTTGTTGGAGATACCTGTAAAGAATCTATTATAGTGACATAAACACATGAGACTTCTTAGACAGTCCATTATGATGACATCACATCAGTCCCCTCTCTGAAATACTTAAAGGTAGGTCACTTCTTTCCACTTAATCTTCACCTCAATCCTTCACTTTTACATTCCTTTAACATTTTTCAGGTTGGGTTTTGAGTTTCTCTCTTAATGAAAGACGCAGTGGCAATAAATACAGCCCATCTTAGGCATAGTATAGAATATCACTTCAAAATCATGCTTCAGAAACCTATAGTAAGTCTACATTAACCCTCAAAAAGCATGTAATATTCTCATAAAGAATTTCATACTTACATCTCCTGACCTGTTAGTAGTTCCATTATTGGCTTAGTCATTCCATTCTATTCCAACAAATCAGTGTATCATCTTATGGTTTGTTCGAGTCACTTTTGGCATGACAGAAGGGCAAAATCCTTCTTACAGTGTCTGTGTATGTCAGTATACATTTAGTGAGCACCTACCAGGTAACTGTCTCTGAGCTGAATCCTGGGGATTCAAAAGTGGATAACATTTCCCTGCCCTCCAGGATCCCTGGGTCTAATGAGAAGACACATAGGTAAATTGATCAACTGGATAAACACTCATGCGTGCTGTGATGGAAGTATGTGCAGACAGAACTGGAGCTGGTAGTGGGGAAATGCAGCAGATCTGTCCCCCAGAGGAGCTGAAATATATCTCCCTTTCTTTAAACAAAAATAAGGATTCTAGAGTCAGTCTAATGGATAATATATCTTAAATGCTATATAAATATTTATTATTATTATCATTATGATTATTACTTCTTTGACCCACATTCCTTCTTTTTTTTTGAGAGAGAGATAGATAGAGAGAGAGAGAGAGGGAGAGAGTATAGCAGGGGAGGGGGCAGAGGAAAAGGGAGAAAGAGCACCTTAATCAGGCTCCATGCCCAGCAAGGAGCCTTTTGCAGAGTTCGACTTCCCAACTGTGAGATCATGACTTCAGGTGAAATCAAGAGTTGGACACTTAGCCAACTGAGCCACCCAGGTGCCCCTCCTTCAATTTTTTGAAATGCATTTTACACCTTTCTTTTGAACACTTTTAGTTAAATAGGTAAATGGCTTTTAAGTTTTCTACACTCTAGTAAATTAAGTTTATCCACTCTAATAAATACGTGAAATCCAGCATATGCATCTGTGTTTTTGTGTAGATACCTATGTATATTCCCGTGATACATTTATGTGTGAGGCACTCTAATATTTTCTGTTCCATTTTAATCTGTTCTGCTGTTAATAACCACCAAAATAATGCTTGTCATAACCCACTGAATTTAATCTAATGATCCAAGAATGGGCTGAGGTCTGTAGTTTGGACACAATTCATGAAGGGAATAGTACAGCCAGTGTGCACAGTGTGGCAAGTGTCACAATGAGGATATGTAAATATGCCAAGGAAGACTAGAGGAGGGGTCTTGATGAGCACACCAAGGGCAAGAAGTAGGTTATTGTCATTTTTTGCTCTATATCATTTAGCATTGATTTGGATCTTAGTAAGTGCTTGTTAAGTTAGTGAAGCTGGGTGAAGTTAGCATTACTTACTTTCCAAAAAAATGTTTAAAAAAATTTTTTATACGTTTATTTATTTATTTTGGAGGCCATCATGTATGTCAGTATATACAGGGGGGAGGAAGGGAGAGAGAGAGAGAGAGAGAGAGAGAGAGAGAGAGAGAGAGAGAATATGAATCCCAAGCATGCTCCATGATGTCAAGGCAGAACACAACACAGGGCTCTATCTCACGAGCTGTGAGATCATGACCTGAGTTGAAATCAACAGTTGGACACTTAACCAACCAAGCCTCCCAGGAGCCCCTCCAATAACCCTGTAACATGGCCATTGCTTCTTTCGCTATGACAAAAAAGACAAACACAAGATGCATTTGCCACCACACTTGCCTGTTCGTGACAATGTAATGACACCTCTTTTCTTTGAATCTCAGCTTCTTTCCCACAATGATTTCTGGTGCACAGTGGGCTCACATATTGAGATGATATAAATTTGTTGTAAATTTAATTCCACTTTCCCACCAAATGGGACTGTTAAATTGTGAACATATTTCTACTTTCCTGCTTCATAAAATATGAGCACTCTAATCCCAGATGGCACGTCCTCCAGAAACATATGGACAAGACAATTTATAAGGAGTGCTCTTTCAGGAGCCGGTTCCACTTAGCTGAGGAGGTTGGGTGATTGTGCCGAGACCTTTCAAGCTACTCATTGAGTTGGAGGATGAGCAGGTCTTAGTCAAGTGATTGAAAGGGATTGAAAGAAGTTGGACACCTACCCTTCCTAAATGGGTATGGATTTTCACAATTAGGGAAGGACTGGGGTAGATTGAGGTAGGAAACTCCTACCTGTACAAGGGCACAAAGATTTTGCTGTGAATATATAATATAGGTCTGTGATTTTTTGCTTGGTTAGTTGGGCTTTGGTTTTGGGGTTTTGTTTTGGTTTGGTTTGGTTTGGTTCTCTACAACTAAAATAGGCTATACTGGTCGTTCTGGTCCATGCTCAGGTAGGGCACTTGCAAGGAAGGAAAAGGACCAGATACTCACTCCTTACCTACTCCACACCTCTCAGTGTTTGCGTGTATTTTTGCATCTTAGGGGTGCTATATTCAGGATCAGGAGTTGTAGTAGAAAATACTTGAAAGGTTAATGGGAGTCAAATGAGGAGAAACTCTATTTTCTGTGCTAGGCATTCAGACTTTTACAGGCACTGCGAGTGATAGGATTAGGTGTGGGCTTTTGTTTCCCAGCGTGTAGTTTACAAAGTTCAGTCCTCCCCTGCTGCTGTCACCAGAGGTAAGAAAGTCTCAGAGCAGGAGATACTGTTACTATCTTTAGAAGTACAGTATCTCAATGCCTGGGAAAAACAAGGAATGAATTACCCATAAATATTTCTGGCTATTCATAAGCAATCCATAATTAATGGAGTTGGAGCCAATTCAATTTTTAGCTTTCTCTTCACACACCAAGGTAACTCCTGTGAATAAAGTCCCAATGATGGAGCTAGGACGTCTATCTTGTGGTGCCTGACTCTGATGCCTACAGTCTTTACACTAAGCTGTGCTGCCTTTCGTGGTGAGCATTCTTCACAGTGCCCAATACATATCAAAGAATCAATAAGTGATGCATGCATGAGCAAACATTGGATTATTTCAATGAATACTTCAGTGAACTATACCCATGCATCCCTCCACCATCACCCACTTGCCACTGTGTCTGCCACCATGCCTGCCCTTCCAGTGCTTTCCACTGGGCCTCCTTTCCTTTTGGGCCACCAACAGCTGGAGCTGGAGCTGGAGCAGATATTTATAATCCTTTATGTTGCTAGGACACGGCCTCTTAGACTGACGGTCAGGACAGGGTCCCAGACATTTAGCTACATGCCAGATCAAATAGTCTGCTGAGGTGTTTTTCCAGGTCCCCTAAATCCGATAACTAGTATTTGTAGACAATCTAAATCATGTTTGTGTGGTTTAACAAGATGGGATGAGAAAAAAATGTTTAAAATACACAGTGAAAGTTTCAGTGGCTTACAAATACATCACAGCTTCTATTTACTTTCTGATTTAAACAGAAGTTGGAGTCCACATAGTCACCGAGTCAATAGGCTAGGGAGAGTACCCCGTAGTTACTATACTTTCAGCACTGGGCTTTGTGCATCATCTACATTATTTTATTTAATCCTTGTAATAATCCTAAAATGTGGGCATTATTAATTCTGTGTTTCTTATGGTAAAACAGAAATACAGAGAAGTTAGATTACTAACCAATACATAGATCCAAAATCCTGTTCAGACACAGCCTTTTATTTAAAACCCAGCTGCTGAAAAAGCCATGCTTATTCTTCTGTAAATTCCTACCATCTGCTGAGAAACTGGAGCATCACCTAGCCCAAACACTGTCTTATTACCAGCAAATAAATGTCAGGGTAAAGACCATGAAAATCATCTGTTACCTTAGCCTTCAAGAAGTGCACTCACTCCCACCTGACAGCACTTTGCAGTGATGCCGGGAAACAAATAGATTAGTGGGGCTGGAGTCTTAGGGGGTGCCTAACCTTATGTTTCTGAGCATTTAACTTATTAAAATTCACAAAGAAAGACCTTATGGTGCCATCATTTTATCCAACTAACATCATCAGTATGGCTCAAGGGCTATGGCTTTGTACAGTCACCCTCCGAGTGGTGAACATATGGTTTTACTCGTCTCTAAAGCCTCAGGGCATCTGACGGCACCTTTCATGGATAATGGGTAAAGGCTGCCATACCAGTAGGTAACTTCTGTTCCATCAGTTTTGCCTTCGTGCCAAGAATGCTGAACAAATTTCAGGAGGTTTTGAACTGACCTAGGTCTGTTCTGTCAACAGCACCACCCTCACAATCAGCAGGGGAAAATGTTTCCTGTTTAACTGCACTTTGGAGTTCTTCTATGTTTGCATGAGCATCTTAAAGCAGGAGCCTATGGAACACAGCTAAGCCACAGTTGTAGATACCACATTTTTTTAAGCTGTTGCTTTGATTACGTTAGTTTGTTCTTTTTGATACCTGTCTTACTGCTTCTGGATGAGAAACTATGTTTTGTTATAATAGTATATTTTGAGAGTATATCCAAATAAATTCAGATAATTGAAAATATTTTTGCCCAACATTTCCCAGGTTCCCTAAGAATCTAAGCTATAAACAGCACCACTATTTACTGGTGTCAATATCTTCCTAGTAATTAAGTGCAATTGTATCTAATCTGCATTCTCTTGTCAATCATCTGGGAGGCTCCACATCTCCCTTCTGCTTTCCCCCAAGAACCCTCATAAGAGCAAGACATAGTGCAGTGGAATTGCCAAAGGCCTGGAAATCGACCAAGCTCGATAGTGAATTTTCACTTACTTTGAGGAGTAAGCACCTGGGCAGTTTTCGTGCCTTCAGCAGTTACTATAGTACGATGAATCCAAAGAACTTGGGAACCAGACTGGGCCGAGTCCAGATTCAAACTCCAGTAGTTCTTTACAAGTTATTTACTTTTCTGATCATCAGTATTCTTACCTCCTCCCGTCTTTTTAGCTATGTCTCAGGCATTTAATAAATGTTACCACAAATCACACACTCACTCAGGTCCTCAGTTTAAGACTCATGATTTACTTCCTTATCCCAGTTTTGCAAACCTGTGTTCAAAATTTCCTCTGAACATCCCCTTTCCTCATTAGCTCCATAGCCAAAAACTAGTCAAAGCACGGTCTTGTTTCACTTGGGCCCCAGCCTCCTGCTTGGTCTGTCTGCTTTCACTTGTTTACTATCTACAGGCTACGTTCCACACAGTTTATCTCCGTTATCACACTCCACCACCAGAGTGAACTTCAAAATTAAAATTAGATCATATAATTCCTTAGCAGAAAACCCTCTGTTGGCTCACATTAAAAATCTCTTTTTTTTTAAAGATTTTTTTTAATGTTCATTTATTTTTGAGAGACACAACGTGAGTGGGGGAGGAGCAGAGACAGAGGGAGACATAGAATCCAAAGCAGACTCCATCCAGGCTCTGAGCTGTCAGCACAGAGCTCGATGCGGAGCTCGAACTCACGAACCGTGAGATCATGACCTGAGCCGAAGTCAGACACTTAACCGACTGAGCCACCCAGGCGCCCCAAAACTCTCTTTTTAACAATGGCCTGAAAGATTCTAACATTATCTGGCCTAACCTGTTTTTCTTTCCTCATCTCTTTCTAGTTTTTGCTTTGACTGCTCTGTTCCAAAGAGCCTAGAATTTTTGATGCCTCCTAAACACACCAAATTCACTCCCGATCTCGAACCTTTGCTCTTGGCTGTTCCTTCCCCCAAATGGTTGTTTTTGTGTATTATTTCCCTTCCCTTACTGAACTGAGGGCTCAGAGAGCCCTCCTTTGAACATCACATTTAAAATGGAACTTTTCCCCATCCTGGGTCTCTGTCCTGGAACTCTGGTGGTGATTCTGTTATTTGACCACCACTATCTGCTACTTCTCTTTTGTATGTTTATATATTTATGAGACTAAGGATTTTTATTTACTCTGTTTCATGTTGAATCTTCAGTATTCAGAGAAGTATCTGCAAAGAACAGGCAAACATTATATATTTATTAAATTAATAAATTAATGACTTAACTCCATATTTTCTAGAAATGATGTTGATAATTCCTTCCTTAAAGGATTGCTCTAAGTATTAGAGTGAAAATAGAAGGCAACTAATCATGTTTGGAATAAGTGATTATTGCTAACACTAAAATTTGAACTAACTGAATGATTACAGATGGACCTTAGGGGTAAGTAGTACTTTTTGAGATTACACAGAACGCAATGAATATAGATAATATAATGGAGAGATGGGGGTTTTGAATATACAAATCCTAGTGCAGACACAGCACCCCATGTGAAATTATTAGAGGAAATGCCTTTATTTCATTATATTTTAGATTTATATGCCCATTAAGATTTTTGGACATATACTAAAGATGTAACATTCTTAGAACTATTTATAGCTTCTTATTATTTATTATTTTTGATATGTAAAGAAATTCTATGATCACCAGGCTGAGATTTGGGTGTGATTCACAGTGGCTGTGGCTAAGCTGTCTATGGATGTATGGTTTTAGTTCTGTCATTATCTGATTTTGACCTTTTCAGTATTATTTACAGTGGTAGAGACACCTTCAGATTAATTTTAACTTAAATTTTGGTCTATAATTATCATTTAAGGTACCTTTCACTTATTACACAGTGATGCCATTCTGAAAGTAATATTGTAACTACTGACAGCAAACATTTCCAAAGTCAGATTCTTTATTTCCTTTTCCAGTTCATTTCCCGGATACCTCCATGTCCTTATTTGTGGAGTGTTATTGGGAAGGGTTTTATGGCTTGCCTTACGTCATCCATCCCCTCTGAATTTCTGGGACTTAACCAGGCCAACAACAGTCCTGTTCATTGACAAACACACACTAGAAATTGTTCCAAGACAGAGAATAATAACTGGAATATTCTAGAAGGTTTTGGCTATTTTTTGGTCATGTTGCCAGTGTTGCTTTTGAAGTTCAGTCCAGCAGAGACCACTGGAGACTTTTCCACAGATAACTTGAAGCCTTTCCTGGTACTGGTATGTTCACACTTACTTGCTCAGTCACATCGGTGCCATGGCTTGCCCCCTGAAAAATCGAGGAGCTTTTCATGTCTGTACCACTCTTTTTTTAAGTATATTTATTTTATTTTTATTAATTATTTTTTAAGTAATTTATTTATTTTGAAAGAGACAGCAAGTGGGGTAGGGGCAGAAAGAAAGGGAGGGAAAGAATCCCAAGTGGGCTTCGCACTATCCGCACAGAGCCTAAAGCGGGGCTTGAACCCCCAAACCACGAGATCATGACCTGAGCCAAAAAGCCAGACACTCAACCGACTGAGCCACCCAGGCATCCCTCTGTACCACTCTTTTAATACATTCTCCGTTGACCTTTGCAGAAGAGGACTTTGGACCAACAGCTCCTTTCCAGCAGACCTCCCTGGCTGCAGTATGGGAGATGAGGCACTAAGGGTTCCAGTGTCTCTCTCTTGTGGTGAGAGCTAAGGACCCTCAGGGGGAGGGGGGGATAGCCTTCTTGAAGGCACAGGATTCCACTCCAACATTTCCTTTGGATTGTGTGTCTAATCACCTTATGTGTATGTAAGAGAGAGAGACACACAGAATCTGGAGCAGGTTCGAGACATGGGGCTCGAACTCACGAGTGAGCTGTGAGATCATGATCTGAGCCGAAGTTGGATGCTCAACCAACTGAGGCACCCAGTGACCCTATCAAGAGATTCTTCAAACACCAACATCTGTACCAAGCTACTCTTGATTTTAAAGAGATAGAGACAGAGACAGAGACAGAGAGAGTAACGGCTCTTAGTTACATCCCATTATTGTTTGATCAGTTTACAAAACAGACAAACCACCACCATGAACAAAATTTACTGTATGAATTTACTGTGGCATTTTGTTTATCCTGAAAAGTTATTCTTGAATTACAACTGTATCTTAAAATCGTTGGTATTTTAGGATTTAGAAAATACCACATATGCACAGAACAGGTACTGTGTGTAAGGTGAAGCTATTAATACTTAGTATTTTGGTGCCAAACCTGAGAGATGAACAGGCAGAGTACAGAGGCTTTTAGGGTAGTGAAAATACCATGTATGATGTTACAGTGTTGGATACATGTCATTATTATTTGTCCAAACCTATAGGAATTTGTGAATGTACATTGCCAAGAGTAATACCTAAGGTAAACTATGGACTTTGGGAAATTATGATATGTTAATATATCTTCATTCTTGGTAGAAATAAAAAGTACTGGGACACCTGGGTGGCTCAGTTGGTTGAGCGTCCAACTCTTGAATTCGGCTTAGGTCATGGTCTTGTGGTTCATAAGATTGAGCCCCACGTGGAGCTCTGTGCTGACAGTGTGGAACCTGCTTGGGATCCTATCTCTCCCTCTCTCTCTGCCCCTCCTCCACTTGCTCTCTATCTCTCTCTCAAAATAAATAAATAAACGTTAACAAAATTAAAAAAAATTAAAAGCACAATTCTAGCAAGTGATGTTGATAATGGGGGAGGCAGTGCATGTGTGGACAGGGGCATATGGAAGATTCTCTGAACCTCTATCTCAGTTTTGTTGTAAACCTAAAACTGCTCCAACAAAATAAAGGAGAAAAGAAAGGAAAAAAAAAGATGGGTGACTTTGACTTCTGGAGTAACTCAAAGGTAAGGAGGCAATAGCCTTGTGCCCTGTGATCTTTATCATGAAATAAGATTGTGCCCAACATATATCCTGGAATTCATCCAGTACAGACAGATCAGACCTCTTCTCTTTAGGAAGTCTCATGTCTTGCCCTTGATTCTGATTTATTCTTGTGGAGCATGTGGGTTGAAGAAGTGAAACTATTGAGCCATTATGCTAGAGGCTGCCAATAACTAGGAAAGACAGGTCCCAGTATTGGGATTATACTTACTCCAAATACATTGCTGGAAGAATAGGGTAAACTGTTTTTTGTTTTTGTTTTTGTTTTTTTTCTTCGAAATTCCAATTGCATAGGATCTTATTCTATTAATAAAAGTAAATCAATAAATATATAATTTCATGTGATTCTTCTTTTACAGTTGTGTTTGGGGAAAACAGCAACTATATTTCAGGAACACTTTTTATAAGCAATCAATAACAGATATAATGAGATTTTTTTTTAATCGAGAGAAGCTTTAAGCAAGGTTTTATTTTCACTTAGGAATAACCTCCTTCTAGTTACAAAAAATCTAAGTAGCCACCCACTTTCTGAGAAATGGGGGAATAGATCTACCTTTTGTGATAATGAGCTTTTTAATTCCCATTAGAAGTCCTGGACTACTTGCCATAAGAAGCTCTGGAAAAAAGAGGGGAGCCTTCTGTCTCCCCCAGATTTGAAGTTAGGAAAATCTGTGAGTGGAGATTAGGAAACCATATGGACAGCTGTTTTCTGTTAAATTAGAAATTTATACTTTCATTTTTAAAGATCATATAAAATTATGATAGTAATAGTAATTACCTCTAAGGATTTCATTGAGGATTAAATAAGACACTACATGTAAAGTACTTAGAAAAGCACCCAAAAGTCCTTCCATTTGCCGAGATATCCCAAACCCACAGCCTTTTCATTTTCAAGGAATATAAATGGATTCAGTCATTGGCATGCGGGCTTCATTCAGTGAATATTAATATTGTTATTATTTTTACTAGCCATCAAACTTCTACAATGTGTAGTGAATATGATAGGCAAAATCCTCTTCATATTTTTTCTATAGTGGCATTGATGAGTCATTTGCCTTTATTAATTTCTATTATTTCATTTGAAAATTATTTAAAAAATCCATTTCTAGTCTGCACTGTTTAGTCCATTTGTTTTCCTACTGAAATTTGAAGGAAATGATTGGAGACATATTTGAATATGAAATTGCCTAATGGGAAAATTCTCATCCTGTAAAGAAACTTTAACAAAATCATCTCTCTTCCAACTCCCCAGCTAGGAATGAGAAGCACCCAGGCAAACTTCCAGCTAAGCTTAGGTTGTTATCTGTCCGAAACCAACTGTTACCAGCATCCCATTTCTTACTACCTACGGTGCATATATTTTCTTTTTCTATAAGCAATGACAAAATCTCTTGGTCATTGCCACTTGGATGTCTGTTTTAGATTGGAAGATATCAGATCACTGAATAACTTGACTATCTGCAACTTATAGGAGTAATCCTTATTAAGCATAAACACTGCATGTGGACTCCCACCCCTCTGATACAAAGATCAAGGAGATGAGCAAAGTGATACATTACATTTTAACCGAAAGGACATAAATCAGCTCTATTACCACAGTTTATGTCCTAACAGTGAACTTTATGGCATTTTCCTCTTGTGGCTTTTCTTGACAATTTAATTTGGGGTTTCACCTAAGTCTCTACAAAGCTCTCCAAATGCCTGTATGTTTGCCGGCTCCTGAGTGTCACTGACAAAGTGTTTAGAGGAAGCAAAACCAACCGCCTTCTCACTTGATATGAAGAACCCACTTGTGATGCTGTGGCTGGAAAGTCTCTTCCCCACACAGCTGTGCTAACAGATTGCTGATCAGTCAGTGACCTTTCTCACCAGAGCAGTTCAAAGCCTCCTTCCCAACTTTGCTTTTAATTTAATTATCATTTGAAGGAGGAAAATCCTTTTATGCATCACTGAGAAAGAAACTATATCTTGGGACTGCAATGACAATGATCTTGCCTATTATAAGGCCTGGGAACTGTCTGATAAAAGCAAAACTTTGTTCCAGATCAGAGAGGCATTTAGTTTTCAAAAAATTTTTGGATTGGTCTTCAAATAATGCAGAACTTAGGTAGATTGAAAATAGGAAAAGCAAATGTTCTTTATGAATCACAGACCCTATTTGGGGCCACAACATTTTTTGAGCTTGATGGTTGCTTGATTTTATTTGATTTTATAAAAAGAAAATTCATTTTCATTCCGGTGTGAACCTTTTTATATTGCTTTCCCATGTGAACCTGGGCAGAAAATATATCACAGTCTTATTTATTCTAACACTGAAACAGCATGTGTGAAAAAAATTAATAAATTAGGCAAGGCCAAGTGGCTTCTGATCAAGAGATCGATAATGCAGATATTTTCAAACTAGAAATTCCCTTTACTAACTTCAAAAAGAAGTCCCAAATTCATAAGGTTTCCCTCTGATCTCACTTACCATGGTCACTGGTGTGCAATGGATGACTGACACTTAAATGAGCCACTGGTCCATTTCCATTATGAGTTCCTCTCTGACCCTGACATTATTTTCAACCTGTGTCTTGAAAACTTGTACCTAC
Organism: Prionailurus bengalensis; assembly: GCF_016509475.1. NCBI lineage: Eukaryota > Metazoa > Chordata > Mammalia > Carnivora > Felidae > Prionailurus > Prionailurus bengalensis. The sequence goes on from NC_057346.1 coordinate 42,016,558, forward strand.
CCTGCCCTCAGCTTCCCAGTCTGCCTTTACTGTCTTCCATCTCTGACCTCCTCAATTCACTTTAAATCAATATTGTTGATTTTGATGAAATATATCTGCTTAGTATATGCTTCCTGTGCACCAAGCACAATGGTAGCCACTAAGGATACATGAATAAGACACATCCTCTTCCCTTGATATGTTTTGTCTCATGGTAAAGATATGCAAAAAAAATCATTTCAGTAAACTGAGATATTAGTAGATGGTCTTTTACAGGTTGATTTAGGGACTAAGGTTCCTTTCATGTTGCTGCTGTGCCATCTAGAAGGTAGACTCCACCTCTAAATTCTTGGCCTCCCCCTGGTGGATGGAGAATGAAAGAGGGTGAAGAATTGTGTGCCCTTTCGATGGGCTAGATCTCTTTGTAGCTACATTGATTTCATCCACGTTGCCTGATCAGGTCTTGCTCACGTGGCCATATCTGTCTGTAAGCTAGCTAGATATGTCAGTTCCCTATTGCCTGTGTAACAGATTACCAAAAATGTAGTGTCTTAGCAGAATGCAAATTTATTCTCTTACAGTTTTGGAAGTCAGAGTCTGAAATCAGTTTCACTGGGCAGAATCAAGACTCTGAGGGAAGAAAATGTCCTAAGCTTTTTTTTTTTTAGTTTCTGATAGTCACTTGTGTTCCTGGGCTTGTGGCCCCTTTCTTATATCACTCTGACATCTTGCTTCCATGGCCGTATCTTCTACTACTGATTTTTAGTCCCCTGCCTCTCTTTTATAAGGGCCCTTGTGAGTATATTAGGGCCAAGTGAGTCTTCCAAAATAATCTCTCCAGGTTGAGATGCTTGCCTTAATCACCTCTGCAAAGTGCCCTTTACCTTGTTAAGTAAGATATTCACAGGTTCTGGGAATTAGGATGTGGACATCTTTCTGGGTCACTATTCAGCCTACCACAAAAGGGAAATACTCTAGCTCTGTGCCCTGGGGGAGAAGGAAATTGGTTTTGTGAACAGTTTTCCAGTTTCTACAATAATAATAAAAATAAAGCCTATTGTATAGTGTGGACTTACTCTGTATGACACGTTTCCCATATGGTATATCATTATGTAAATGTATACAATTGGCATATTTATATGCTTGATAAACAGTTCATATGAAGTATATTAATTCATTCAACAATTCGTGAATAAAGTGCTATTTCTTTCTAATTTACTGAGGCAGAAAATGAGGACTAGAGGATGTAAATACTTGCCCAAAGTCTCAAGGTTAGTGGTAGAGCTGGACTGAAACCCAAATGTGCCTCACTCTAGAACTTAACCCTCTTTATCCCTATCAGGCACGCTTAACAGAGAATTAAAGACAGGACACTGGTGGAGCACAAGAAAGGAGCCAATAGCTTCAGAGAGGACTTAGATGTGAGGACGGGTACTGATTCTCAGCTTCAGACCTTTAATTCCCTGGCACGACAACCTCTCCTTGTCTCTTGATTTGTGTCTTCTTCCGACTGTTTCAGAAACCTACTAGCTGATGTAACCACTTCCTTGCCATCTCCACCAGTCTTGGAATCTGTGAGTCAAACAGTGCCTTAAGTCTTGTTCTGGCCCTGAAATGACATCAACACTGGGAAACAAAAATTTATGGCAAGATTCGGGTCAGGAAGAACTCCAAAGACAAAAATGCAGAGCAGGGATCAGGGCTAGCTCAGATAATCATCATGTCCCTGAGCAAAGGGCCTGGGGTGACTGTCACTTCAACAGACCTTTCTGAGGCAGCTCAGCTTGGCACTGAGAGAAGGGTCTTATGGCTTTGGGGTCAGTCGCCCTCCACGCTCTCCACCTCATGCCGCACATATCAAAAGTGCATTCCAGCATCTCTTTAGCAAAGAGATTTTGATTTATATCTACCCTCACATAAATCATGGCTTCTGTATGGACTCTCTCATTTGGCAGAAATTAAGTTAATATGCCAGCACATGGCTGACCCGAATGACCTTTTCCCGAAAAACATCAAAGTGAGCCATTGTGGTTTTGCACTAACAAGCACTGAGAAGTGGTAATCATTTTTTCTCTTACTGTTTCACAGTGACATCTGTTGACCTTTCCCTGACTTTCTCATAATGTCTATGTTATAGACAGAAGAAGATAAAGTGATACAACTTAGCAAAATGTGATTATTGGTGTCTCATGTTTTTAATGAGATATCAAAAAGTTAGTGTTGCAAGAGCCTCCCCATCTTCACTCAACAAAGATGACCTGCAAGTTTAAAGAGCAGCAAATATATTTAAAATTTCCACTCAATTGAATTTATAGTCAGAAACCTTAGTTATCTGAATAGGAAAGCTTGAAGTTATCAGCTCTTCTGAATGAAGTCTTTCCGAGGATACCACTGAAAAGCATCCGTGGACATTGTAACACAGTGGGATGTGAGGTGGACAGAGCCCTCTAACTTCAGGCTAAATTTTTAGTCTTGAATATACATTCAACATATACTCATTAAAGACCTACCCTTTACCAGACACCATGCTAGATGATCCAGAAAATCTGGTTTTCATGTACTAGCTTTGTTAAGAATTAACAGTGTGGCTTTGAGGAAAACATAACTCTCTAAGCCACAGCATTCTGATCTCTAAAATGGCTATAATAGTAGTTGTCCAACCAGTCTCAGAGTTGTCATGAATTTAAAATAAGGTAATATGTTTGACATCCCTTTGTGAATGATAACATGACTCCACAAGCATATAGTATTCATTTTAATATGATGAGCTTTATTTTCAATTCAAACATACTGAGTGCATTTATTATTCAAAATTAATGAAAAGGAACTTACTTTCTTAGCGAAGATTCTATGAAAATAATCTGTCCCCTGTCCCCCAGTACTGATTGACACAAAATTTTCTGCATTAACTTTTTTATAACTTTTTTTTAATGTTTATTTATTTTTGAGAGAGAGAGAGAGACAGAGCATGAGCAGAGAAGGGGCAGAGAGAGAGGGAGACACAGAATCCAAAGCAGGCTCCAGGCTCTGAGCTGTCAGCACAGAACCTGACATGGGGCTCGAGCTCCTGAAACACGAGATCATGACCTGAGCCGAAGTCGGACGCTCAACCGCCTGAGCCACCCAGGCGCCCCTGCATTAACTTTTTGAGAAGTCATTATAATGTATGTATCTTTCTGGGCTAAGCGGCTCATTATGTACAATACTAGTGTTGCCACACAGGAATGCAATACTCACGAATATATAATGTGTAGCTACTCACCTCTGACATGTTTAAGTATATGCATGTTGAGTTTCTTGGCAAAATTACAGACAGTACAAATTATTTCAATGAAAAATAAACATACTTTTCATGAAATTAATTACACGTTACATTTACATTTAGACATTGCATGGTTGTAAACACAGCTATTAAAACTACATTAAGGAAACTCAGTCTTCCCAAATCTCTCTCTCTACTATGTTTAAAACTTTGTATTAAAGATTTGATGAACTCTTATTTATTCATGAGATAGTGCTCTTTATAAAAGCAGTGCCATTTAAAAATAAAAATAAAAAAAATAAATAAAAGCAGTGCCATTTTAATGTACATTCATTTGACACTGATTAAAGGAATGGTGTACATTTTCTCTGGGAAGAATATTGGAAAAAAATTAAAGATTATAAAAATATATAAAAAATCTCTAAGTGTGCAATATACCCATGTCCACAAGATCATAAGATTGGAAAGGACCATGGATTTAATGTAGGCTGAACTCCCCTTAAGTGAATGACTCCCTACTTCTGAAATACTTGCAAAGTGCTGATCAATCCATCCTTAGGAGGAAGTCACTACCACAAAGCAGCACATCCTATTGTGGGTAACTCCCTCTATTAAGAGTTTTTTTTTAATTAAAAATTAGATACATTTATGTAGCTGACACAATGATAGGCTCAAGGATAAACAGAAATTGAAAGTGTGTAGTTCTTCCAGGAGTTTAGAAGCTAGATCAAAAATGTGGGGAAAAAATGTTGAATTTCTCAAGGAAATACTTTAATTTTGTCAAGTCACAACAAACGTGAAAGTGATCAAACAAAGGTTAAATTGTTTACTGATTTATAATTTATTAGATGCCTTCTTCCAAGGTATATTAGAAATCACTTAAAACATCGTTCTAATTATCAAATTAGAGGATGCATACAAGTTAATAGGAATAGAATGCAGTGGGTGCCTGTGTGGCTCAGTGGTTTAAGCTTCCCACTTCGACTCAGGTCATGATCTCACAGTTTGTGGGTTCCAGCCCTGCACTGGGCTCTGTGCTGACAGCTTGGAGCCTGGAGCCTACTTCAAATTCATTCTCTCTCTCTCTCCTCTCTCTCTCTCTCTCTCTCTCTCTCTCTCTCTCTTCTCCTTACCCTGTTCAGGCTCTGTCTCTGTCTCTCAAAAATAGACATTAAAAAAAAAGGAATAGAAAACAGTTTTCCTGAAATAAAAATTAAAAACAAATTTTCAGAACATTGTTTTATATAGGAAATATTAAATAGCATTTAGTTGGTATTGAAAAAGAAAATACATCTTCCTTAAGTGATCCACTGTTCTGCAGTGATTAGATCAGTTTTTTTTAATGTTTATTTTTGAGAGAGAGACACACACACAGAGTGTGAATAAGGGAGAGGCAGAGAGAGAGAGGGAGACACAGAATCTGAAGCAGGCTCTAGGCTCTGAGTTGTCAGCACAGAGCTGGACTTGGGGCTCAAACTCCCCATGGTGAGATCATGACCTGAGCTGAAGTCCAAATCCAGGTGCCCCTCGATCAGTTTTACCAATAGATAAAGTATGCATAGAGTTCAAAACAGTGCATTGCACTTCACCTGTCAGAGTATGGAAAAATTATTTTTTATGGTAAATACCCGCCTTACTCACCCGCTTTTGAACAACTTCATACACTTAAAGTGGTTGGAAGAGAACAATATTTTAATTTAAATTATTGTTTCCCTAGTTAAGAAATCTTAGGAAGACTATGTTCTTGTGTCTTAATTTTATGAGATAAGACAGTATTACAACTAGATATCCAATAATAGAAATGTGTGCATGAAATAGACAATTGTGCCTGACTATTGCTTTCTAATTGCTGAGTTAAACAGACTTTTTTTTTTTTTAGCAATTTTTGATTTAGTGATTACTTTAAATGATTGGAGAAAAAATAAAGAAATATAACATGTCTAAGAGGAGTAAGTATAATTCATAATACTCTAAGAACAGGTGTCAGTTAACGGAGATTCCATTCTGAATAATGTAGGTCAGTAAAAATAGCCTCAGTGTGTGCACTTACTTTATTTGGTATATTTTTTAGATTTTTTGCTTAATTATTATCTAATTCATTGTGACTCTTTTTTTTTTTTTTGAGATAGAGAAAGAGTGTGTGTGTGCGTGTGTGTGTGCACAGGGGAGAGGCAGAGGGAGAGAAGGAGAGAATCTTAAGTTGGCTCCATGACTAATAGAGTCTGATGTGGCACTCGATCTCACAACCGTGACCTGAGCCAAAATCAAGAGTAGGACGTTTAACCGATGTGCCACCCAGACACTCCATGACTCTTTTTTTAAAGCACCTTTATTGAGATATAATTCACACGTCATTCAACGCACCTATTTAAAGTGTACAACTCAATGGTTTTTAGTACGGACACAGAGTTGTGCGACTTCTGTCACATTCTGTTTTTAAAACATTTCATCTCTTCAAAAACAAACCCAGTACTCATTAGCAGTCACCATCCCTCTTCCCTCTGAGCTCAAGACAAGCAATAATCTACTTTCTGTATACAGATTTGCTTATCCTGGACATGATTTGTAAATGTCATTGTATAATATATGATCTTTTGTAACTGGCTGCTTCCACTCATCATAATGTTTTCATGATATATGTAGTTGTAGAAGGTACTAGTACTTCATCCCTTTTTCTTGCTGAATAATGTTCTATTCCATGATTGTCCCATATTTTATCCATTCATCCGTTGATGGACATTTGGACTGTTCCAACTTTGGCCTATTAAGAATAATGCTGGTATAGATATTCATGTACACATTTCTGTGTGGACATATATTTACATTTATGTTGGGTACATACCTAGGAGTGGAATTGGATCATATGGTCACTCTATGTTTAACATTTTGAGAAATGGTCAAATAGCTTTTCAAGGGGGCTGTACCATTTTGTATTTTGCCAACCATGTGTAAGAATTTCAGTTTCTCCTCATCTTTGCCAACATGTTATTGTCTGTCTTTTTTTTTTAGTGATCCTAGAAGGTATGAAATATGCTTTTACCGAATACTAATCATGCTGATTTTTTTTTCTTTGTAAGAATTTTTCCTTTTTCTAGACACAGGTCCCTTATCCACTATGTGACGTGAAAATATTTTTTTCCTGCTCTGTTGGTTGACTTTTAAGTTTCTTGATAGTATCATTTTCAGAACAAGTTTTTAATTTTTATGAAGTCCTATTTATCCATTTTTCTTTTCTTGTGCCATTTCTACTTTTGATAACAGTTTTATGCAGACTTTGCCTAATTTGAGGTTATGAATATTTACATCTATGTTTTTTATAAGAGTTTTATTTATTTTATCTCTTATATTTAGGTCAATGGTCCTTTTTAAAGTTACATTTTGTAGGGGCACCTGGGTGGCTCAGGCGGTTAAGTGTCCAACTTCGGCTTAGGTCATGATCTCACAGTTCATGGATTCAGGCCCCGTGTTGGGCTCTGTGCTGACAGCTCAGAGCCTGGAGCCTGCTTCGGATTCTGTGTCTCCTTCTCTCTCTTCCCCTCCCCCACTTGCCCTGTCTCTGTCTCAAAAATAAATAAACCTTAAAAAATTAAAAAATAATAATAAAGTTACATTTTTATATGGGTATTACATGTCAATATCCAGTTTTCCCAGCAAAATTTCTTGAAAAGACTATTATTTTCCCATTAAATTTTTCAGTGCCCTTGTGGAAAATCAATCGACCATAAATATGAGTTTATTTTTGTATTTTAAATTCAATCCTTTAGTCTATAGACATATTTTTATGTAGTACTACATGGTTTGGGTTAATGTAGGTTGCAGTAAGTTTTAAAAATTAGAGGGGAACCTGAGTGGCCCAGTCCATTGAGCATCCAACTTTGGCTGAGGTCATGATCTCAGGACTCTTGAGTTTGAGCCCTGTGTTGAGCTCTGTGCTGACAGCTCAGGGTCTGGACCTTACTTCAGATGCTGTGTTTCCGTCTCTCTGCCCCTCCCCGCTTACATTCTGTTTTTCTGTGTCTCAAAAAGAAATCAACATAAACAAAATTAAAAATTGGAATTCTGAGTCCTATTTTGTTTTCAATTTTGAGATTATTTTGGCTTTTCTGAAGTTTTCTAAAGTTTGCTACAATTTCTGTATTAAATTATTAATTTTCACCAAAATAAAAGCCAGCTAGGATTTTGATAGGAATAGTGTTAAAACTGTATACCAACTTAGGGAATATTGCCATCTTAAAATTTTTAAGTGTTCTGATCCATGAACATAATAATGTGATTACATTTATTTAGGTCTCCTTTAATTTATTTTAATAATATTTTTAAATTTTCAGTGTAAAAGTCTTACATTTCTTTTGTTAAACTTATTCCTAAGTATTCTGGTTTTTTGAGCCATTGAGTCAATAAAATTCTTAATTTTAGTGTCAGATTCCTCATTGTGAGTGTATGGATATATAACTAGTTTTTCTGAAATGACTTTGCATTCTGAAAAGTGCCTGAACTTGTTAGTAATAAAAGTTTCTTTTTTTTAACCCAATGGATTTCTTAAAACTTGCAACAGCCAAGCTCATTTCATTTGCAAATATAGATAATTTTACTTCATCTTTTCTAGTCTTGATACCTTAATTTTTTTTCTTGCCTTCTCAGGCTAGAACTTCCAGTTTGATAAATCTATCTTGTTCTTGTTCCAGATATAAGGGTAAAAGTGTTACCTTTTTTAAAAAACACCTTTTTGTTTCATTAATTTTTCTATTTTTTTGTTTTCTATTTTATTTCATTCTAATGTATATTATTTTTTTTACCTAGTTATTTATCTGAGATTTATTATTATAGAATTTGTAGCCATACATTTCTTTCTAAAGACCTCTGACAACAGTATTATTTAATATTAGTATTATTCATCTCAAAGCATTTTCTAATATATTTGTGAGTTCTTCTTGAATCTATTGGTTATTTAGAAATTTAGGGTTTTATTTCCATGTATTTTTTAATTTCTAAAATTTCCTTCTGTAAATGGTTTCTAATTTCATCCCATTGTAGTGAGCAAACAAAGTTTGTATGAGTTCAATAACTTTTAATTTATAGAGGCTTGTTGTATGGGCTAGTATGGAATTTGGTCTACCCTGGACAGTGTTACAAATGTGCTGGTGAAAAATAAGTATTCTTCCTTTGATGGATGGAAGATTCTATGGGTTTCTTTTAGGTCTCATTGGCTTATAGTGTTTGTCAAAACTTCTATTTTTGTATTTCCCTTCTATTTAGAAGCTCCATCTATTATTGGGAGTGGAGGACATGAAAGTCTCCAACTCGTATGGTTGATTTGTCCATTTTTTCCTTTAATTCTATCAGCTTTTTATTTCATGTACTTTGGAGTTCTGTTGTTAAGTGTGTATGTATTGATAACTATTATATTTTCTGATTGATTCTTTTTTCATAATAAAATGTCCTACTTTATGTGTAGGAACATTTTGTTTCATTTGAATTTTGATGTCTATTTTGTCACACATTAGTACAGGTATGCCAAGTCTCTTATGATGCTGCTTGTGTGGTATATCTTTAAACATCCTTTACTTTTTTTTTCTCAAGTTTATTTATTTATTGTGAGAATGGTGGGGGGTGCCAGAGAGAGAGGGAAAGAGAGAAACCCAAGCAGGCTCCATGCTGTCTGTGCAGAGCCTCACATGGGGCTTGATCTCACAACCATGAGATCATGACCTGAGCTGAAACCAAGAGTTGGTGGCTTAACTGACTGAGCCACCAAGGTGCCCCAAACATCCTTTACTTTGAACCTATCTGTACCTTTAAATCCAAAATGTGTCTCTTGTAAAAATCATATTGTTGGAGCCTATTTTTTAACCCAATCTTATAATCACTCTTTGATTGTTTAGTCCATTCACATTTGATATTATCATTAATATTGCTGCATTGACACCTGACATTTTATGCTTTGATTTCTCTATATTTTTCATTTTTTTCTTCCTTTATTGACCTCTTCTGCTTCCTTTTGCATTAAATGAATATTTTCTTATGTGACATTTTACTTTCTAAATGATTTCCAAAGCTTTCTGGTGTTTTTGTAGTGGTTGCTCTACAGCATACAGTATACATTTTTGCTTATAAGAATCAATTTCAAATTTATCCCAAATTAATTTCAGTGAGATATAAAGACACTATTTTTACATAGTTCTATTCACTCTTCCCACTTTTGATGCTCTTATTGGTATACATATGCCATCTATATGTGTTTAAAGTCTGACAATACATAGTTAAAATTATTACTTTTTATAATTTTGTGTCTTTTTAGGAAAAAGAGAGAAAAATGGAAAGCAAGCATACATTTATGGACCCAGTATGACTGGCCTCTCTAACTACTGGTAGACCTTTCTCCTTATGGGTGGAGGCTCTATGGGGAAAATGAGTTCCAGACTTCTGGGCTGTACTCTGACAAGAATAGAGCTTCTGCAACAGGGAGCTGGTAGCAAGGGTGAGGAGAGTGAGAAACACTGGCATTCTGTTTCCTCTAGCAAGAAACTGTAGCACAAGACTAGGAGCAGGGGGACAAGTGAGCCCATTTTTGGCACACTTGACCAGAGTGAAATTTCTGTCACACTAGGTTATAGTGTGTGAAATTAATGGAGAGTAGCCAAAATGCTACAGACTTGCTATTCTTAGAAAAATTTTATAGATATTGTCCAATATACATTTGTCCATTTTCTGTATGCCCTTAGGACAATTTCTAGAGACTTAAAGGTGGTTGTCTTTTGGGTTTTTGTTGTTGTTCTCACTAATCAAGTAATCCTGGTTGTGTTGTTGGGAAGAAGGTCTCTGTTCTAGAAGTCTTGCCTGAGAGTTCTTTCTTTTTATTGACCTGATGTGATTTGTTTACAATTATTGTACTTAAACCCTGCCTCTTTTCTTTGGCAGATCCACAACTTTGGGTCTTTACAGTTTCCCACTGTTCCCAGGGCAATACCCCTGCTGTATGAGCAGGGTGCTGGGTGTGGATATAGCCCTTCATGTCTGTTTATTGAATGTGTCTTTTGTACACAGCCATCCGTGTTATCTCCCTTTTCTATGACTTTCCTTTCCTTGATATATAAACCTCCTTTACACATAAGCTCCTTCAACTATGCTTCATATAACATGTGTTTCTTTTTTTAATGTTTATTTATTTTGAGAGAATGGGAGAGAGCAAGAGCAGGGGGGAGGGTCAGAGAGAAAAGGGGACAGAGGATCTGAAAGCAGGCTCTGCTCTGTCTGCAGAGCCCAACACAGGGCTTGAACTAATGAACCGTGAGATCATGACCTAGCAAAGTCAGAGACTTAACCAACTGAGCCACCCAGGCACCCCTCCCCTGTTTTTTTTTTAGTTCACCATAACAAATATTCTGCTATGAATGAATTGCTATTTGTTGTTGTCTCTTCAGGTGTGGTGCCAAAATCTCATATCACACTCAAGGTGTGGTCTGAAAACCAAGGCAGAAAGTGATCCTAACACCTCATTTTATGTGAAAAAACATACTTGCGATCTCTTCTTGTGACTTCCTCTTTACACAGTTGACACATAAGGCTATATTGTTGGCTAAAAGAACACATTTCTCTTTTGTTTGCAATAGTTTTCCCATTATTTTCCTCTAACTTTTACTTATCCAGTATTATCAGGAAATAACCTTGATTACACATATACTGCATCAGAGCTTATGGTAGTGGTAGTAGCAATTTGAGATCAGAGTGGTAACCTCCCTTATCTGGTCAAGCTAAATATAAGTATGTTCTTCCTTGCCAAACTACTGCTAGCTTTTACTCCCTGGCTTAGTTGCTTTGTTGACAGATGGCCAGTCAGACCATTACAAGGACAACAACTTTTCTTAACTTTGACGTTTTGTTTGTTTGTTTGTTTTGTATTATCTCCCATTCCTACAGCTCTCTCGACCTTGTACTTCTACAGAATTGTCCTGTATTACATTAACAGAATAGTGCCCTCTATAGGATTCTAACCAGGCTTGTGCTTCTCCTGTGTCCCATGCCAAAAACTTGTGACTCCTCCTTTCCTCTTACACTTCAATATGTCGTTTTCCACTAGTAGCTAAGATTAAAATGATCTGATTTGATTAATTCATACTAGTGTGTGAATGAATAACAAATTCATCTCCTTCCAAATGGTGTTCATTTGTTTATTTCTAACAAGTAAATCGTACATTAATAGTATTCAGAGGCTACTGGGACAATTTGTTTTATCATGGTGGCTTCAAGATGTTTTTAAACTGTATCATATAGACGATAGATTATTTCACCTATACATAATCACAGTACTAACAATGACAATACTGCTGATGATAATTACTATTTCTCTGACACTTTACATTTCACATTTGTCATTATGATTTCACTTGATCTTTAAAAATGTCTTGTGTGGTAGATATCATTATCATCTCTTCCCTCTTACAAGTATATTTATTTGAAAAGGAATATGTGTCAAAATAAAATGGCGGCGTTGCTCCTATTTTAATGCAGTCACAGGTAAAGAATGCTGAATGACTTGGCTGAAATGATCTGTGCTGCACCTCTATTTCCTATACTGAAGAATTATCTTCTCATTGAAGATTTTGAAAGGCTGCTCTTAAAATGTTGTTTGCTGTTCTGCAAGGAAAAGAGAATTGATTAATAAGTTATCATTAGCAGCCAAATGATGCACGGCTGCCAGTGAGGTTTTTTTTTTGTTTGTTTGTTTGTTTTTAGCTTGGGGAAGGATCATGAAGTAATGTCTACTTGCTCCATGATAAGGAATAAAATTAGATGGTGGATAAAGCTTCAGACTCAAACGCACCCTCCTCCAATAGCTTCTGGAAACACCACTGCATTTTTAATGGCCCAGTTTCTAATTTCTTCTTCACCTGTGCAAAGGCAGTGTTGGAGTGAGAAGTGAGGAAAGAGGAATGTGAAATGTTGAAAAAAAATATTCCTTTGGACAGAGTTATAAAATAGTACACATTACTTAAAGGTTAAAAAAAGATAGAATTTGCAATGTAATATGTTTTCTTTCATGAAAAATGCCCATTTATAATGTTTCATTAGCAGTAATTTATTTATTCATCGCTGTTTTAAGCTAGAGGTACAGATATTTACATAAGATTTGGTCACTATCCTCAGCTGATTGAGGGTCAAGTGGTAGAAACATGTAACCAAATGATTCTATTGAGTGCTAACTAGAGGTCTGGGTTAAAACTATTCAGTCCATTATTTTATGTTACTCACAAAAGTAATATACACATAGAGATATGGCAAGTATACTTCAGGGGCAAAAAGGAATCCGTGTATATTCCACACTATCTATACTCTATAAAGAACAGCATAAGCTGTTTGTTAGCCTTCATACACTTGGAATAAATATAAAATTGGAAACTGTGTGTGTGTGTGTGTGTGTGTGTGTGTGTGTGTGTGTGTTTCACTCTCAAATGCTTTGATATTTTGGGATGTTAAGAATGTGTGGATGTGGACATGAGGTGTTTCACCTAAGACAACTTGGAAATAAAGATAAGAATGTTGCTTTCTGAGATTTAGACAGTTAATTCAACTTATTATTGATAAGGTCAAATAGATACATTTGCTTATTGAAGGTGCACAATGGATCCAATATCCATAAGATTTTATCTTAATCTGATTGAAGTTATTGACTTGTCAGATGGTTAAAACAAGACCTGTTAATTAGATGGGAGATTGATCAATAATGACAGCATAGATGAAAGAGGGTCCGAGAGTCAGATGTTGCCAGAGTCCATCAAAACGTTATTTCATGACCAAAAAAATGGCCAAGTAGGACCTCATATGTTTTAGAAAGATTAGCATTCATATCCTGTATTCAGTCTGGAGAGTATGAATCATGTTTTAAAGCATTCTGTGACTTCATAAAGTGTTCTACTTTTGTAATTAGAGGTTCTTAAATTAAGCATGATTATAACTTTTTTTATCACTTCATTTCTCAATTGCTGGGGAATAATTTTATTCACTTTATTTTTCAAAATAGTGTCCAAGATCCTTTGTTCCTCTCCTCTACCTGTTCCCTACTTCCCTGCCCCCTTCTGTACTACCTAAGGAGATACAGTGATCTAGGACTAGAAAACAATGAATTTAGTGAACTCCTGAACTGATGAAAAGAAGAATAGTAGTCACAATTTTGTCTGGATTTATAAAATACCAAGCTCTCTGCTAAGCATTTTATATAAATTAGCTCATTTAATTTTTATCACAACCTTGATATAGGATATTATTTCCATTCTATGGTGAGGTTAGCCAACCTACCCAAGATCATAGTTAATGAAATACCAACATTGTATTTAAATCTAGATGTGCCCAACTCCAAAGCTCAAGATTTTAACCCAATGCAATATGGACTTGGAATCTGCTTGTGATTTAATTTTATTAAACTAGTCACAATAAACAATGATGATGACATATGTGCCGAATGCTCTCTTTATTAGAACTGTGTCAAACCTGACTCAAACTACAGTAATGGAGCCAGGAAACAATACAGTGCTTATTTTCTCACCAGTGAGACTTTGGGGCATGGGTTCACCTTTTTAAATTAACTGCTCAAGTGCAAATGGAAATGTTCCTTGTGGTAAGAAAGATTACAAGTTATGTTTTCTGAGTACACGTAAGAGACCTTATATCTAAGTATGTCCTTGGGTAGAATTTCACTGTAAGCAAAAAAAAAAAAAAAAAAGTTTTTATGCCTCCCCCTTGATTTTAAATATCTTTAAATAGGAACTGGAAAAAAAATTTTTACTTTATTTGGCCATTTAGATTCAGTTTTCTATATCTATAAATTACATATACCTAATCATCATTTTATTGGTTTTTTTTTTTACATACCCTATCCTTATTGGGTTTTTTTTTGTCTGTTTATTTTTATTTTTATTTTTTTCAACGTTTATTTATTTTTGGGACAGAGAGATAGAGCATGAATGGGGGAGGGGCAGAGAGAGAGGGAGACACAGAATTGGAAACAGGCTCCAGGCTCTGAGCCATCAGCCCAGAGCCTGACGCGGGGCTCAAACTCACGGACCGCGAGATCGTGACCTGGCTGAAGTCGGACGCTTAACCGACTGTGCCACCCAAGCGCCCCTGTCTGTTTATTTTTATAAAAGAAAGGCTTTTAACATTTCTATCATGATTGTGGATTTGCATATTGCTCATAATTGTCAATGTTTTATGTGAATTGAATTTATGTGACTGTGTGCATACATAAGATTATATTTCTGTTGAATTAACTTCTTATTGTTATATAATGTAAATATAAATATCATATTATATAATTTGTTTCTAGTAGTTTTTCTTGCATATTTCTGTTTTGTCTGGGAACAGTATATCTTTACCATTTTTGTTTCAGATACTTCTCTGTTTAAGATGTATCTTTTTTAAATATAATATGGTTTTTTATTTATTTGTTTTGGGGTTTTTGTTTCTGTTTATTTGTTAATCCAGCCTAACAATATTAGTTTTTAACTTGAAGTGCTTAGTCCATTTGTATTAAAATTTTTTTTTAACGTTTATTTATTTTTGAGACAGAGAGAGACAGAGCATGAACGGGGGAAGGTCAGACAGAGAGGGAGACACAGAATCTGAAACAGGCTCCAGGCTCTGAGCAGTCAGCACAGAGTCCGATGTGGGGCTCGAACTCACATACCGCGAGATCGTGACCTGAGCCGAAGTCGGATGCTTAACCGACTGAGCCACCCAGGCGCCCCTAGTCCATTTGTATTTAATACAATTATTGATGTAGTTGGGTTTACAGTTACCATTTCATTATTTGTATAGAATTGACCAATATGTTTCATAATTGATTTTCTCTCTTTCTTGGCTTCCTTGGATTAATCAAATATTTGTATTTTGCTTTTTTTCATATACCAATTTGTTACATATGCATTTTTATGACTTTTTAATAGTCACATTCGAGATTACACATCTATCCTTGATTTATTAGAATTCAAACACAAATTATTACTTTACAACTTCCTCAATAATGCAGGAATTTTAGGACAATTTCACTATGTCATTGGTGTTAATGCTGTCATGCATTTTTAATTTTTATATATTTTAATACCACAAGGCATGATGATTGTTATTTTCTGCAAATTTTAGTTTATTTTATAAATGGATTTATTGGGGTGTAATTGTTGTATAAAAACTGTACATATTTCATGTGTACCATTTGATTAGTTTGGACATATAGTCAAATGTGATACCATCGCCACAATCAAAGTAACAGACATACATATCTAACACCCTGAAAGCTTCCTTGTTTCTTTTTTTTCCATTTTTATTTGAGTAGTCATTTATATTTCCCCACATATTCATTATTTTCTTTGCCCTTCATGACTTTGCCGTTTTCCTTGTGATCATTTTCTTTCTACCTAAAACTGTTTTCTTTCATGTGTCTTATCATAGAGGCTTATTAGTCACCAATTCACTTGTTTAGTTTGTCAGAAAACATCTTAATTCCACTTTTGCAGTATATTTTTTACTCTAAATTTATTCTAAATTCGTAGTTTTTTTTCTTTTAAAAATTGAAGCTATTATTATATATCTTATGACTTCTATCATATATAGGGAGTAGCCAGCTGATCAGCATTTGTGTTCTTTTGAAGGTAAAGTGCATTTTTTTCTCTACATTTTTAAAAAATATTTATTTATTTGAGGGGAGGGAGCAGAGACAGAGGGAGACAGAGTCTGATGCGGGGCTCAAACTCATGAACCAAGAGACCATGACCTGAGCCTATTGCGGATGCTTAACTGACTGAGCCATCCAGGTGCCCCTTCTCTACAGTTTTTAAATATTTTAATTGAATTATACATATGTAAAGAAAAGTGCATATGACTCCTTTTAAACAACTTTCTCTTTGCCTTTTGTTCATAGCAGTTTAATTACGATGTGCTGTCAAATGTTCAGAAATAACAAAAGCAAAAACAGTGAATCACGAAGTATTAATTAGTAAGGGTTATTGTTCACACACCCAAAATTTTGCAAACCAGGAGCACTCAAACCAAAATATGGAACAAGGCTCAGGGGTTCCATTGTTATAAAGCGGCTATTTCAGTGAGAAAGCAGTGACTGTTTATTCTTCACAGTGATAGGTTATAATATTAGCATTTTCTTAAACGATAGGGAATTGGTTAGTGGTTACCTCATATCAATTTGGGGAAATTGTTTAAGTTTTGCTTATAAATTCCAGGGACATAAGCAAGAAATGACCCACGACAAATTAGTCTTGCAAATTAAGCTAAATTAAGCTTTGTTTGTATGATTGAACCGGTTTTGCCTGCTCAGAGAATTTTCAAGGCTGGTCTCTGTATTTTATTTAAACAATACCCTTCTTGGGCATCCTCTCAGCAGGCTGAGTATGAACAGCCAGAGCTCATTATTTTTGGCTACCACTGTCAGGAAACGACTGGGGAAGCCTTGGTGCTGCCACCAACTGCTCCATCCCAGGAATCCCAAGGGTGCCGTACAAATGAAGAGTGCAGCTCCTGTCTGGCTTTGCCAATATTGTTGCCAAACAAACTCGGATAAACTCATTGCAAGAGTAGCCAATAACTCAAGAGATGAAGGTTAGGAAAAGAGAAAGGGGGAAATTTATTTTGGGTGCTGGCAGCCAGGGGAAGTGGCAGGCTCAGGCCTTAACAATTGACCTCTCTTCTACAAGATGGATTCCTAGAAAAGTGTAGAGAGATGTTGAGGGCAAAAGGGGGTTTCTGGGTATGTGCAAGCGAGTAGGCAGAGAGTGTGGAGTAATAGATGGGGGTTGATAAGCGTTCAGCCCACGATATGTTCAAGGAAGAGGATGTGTGGGATGTGGTCTTCCAGGCATTCCATTGCAGGGTTTTTCTGGCCTGGCGGTTGGATGTCCCAGTCATTGTCAATGCCTCAAGGAAGTGCAATAATAGATAACTGTTGGGGTCTATAGTTGAGTAAGAGGGCCCACTGATACAGCCATTGATGTAGTCAGACCCAAGAATCACACATTCTCTGTTTCCACTAGTTAAGTTGTCAGGCCAATGGGCCATGTACTCACTGTCTTCATCAGTTGTGTGGTTATAGTTGATTTCATCCAGTTTTCTGATCCTCATGGATACCAATTGGCATGTGAGTGGCTGCTAACAGTGACGAAAAATACTCAACAGTATACAATGCACTAGAGAGGTTAATATGATGATTATAAGAACAATAGTCAAAGATTGAAAAATTCCCCAGAGCACAGATTCCCAGAAGCCAAAAATTTAACCAAATAACCAAATAACTCAAATGGGTCATAATTTTTTGAAGTTATTTACATAGGCACAACATGACATACTAGCAATCACATATCCTTGTGATTACTGAGCACAGGATGAAAACGAGAATGCTTTATTTCAGAAGGCAGTCGTGCAGGTGAACTTCCATGTAAATTAGGCCTCTTTATGATATGAGTAATCAGGTAATTTAGTGAGAAGCATTTCTACAGAAAGAAAGAAAGAAAGAAAAAACAAAGGTTATTAGTTCCAGCAAATTATAAATTCAGTTTCTGAGTTGGAAGAGCAGCCAGTTGAGAAAATTTCTAGATGTCGGGTTCAAAGCACCTTCAGATGGAGTGAGGGCATGCAGTGGCAATCAATCTGACAGATCTTTCTGGTTTCCAATGTGAATGTCTCTGGTGATCTTTCTGGGTGGCCACATAGCAACAGGCATGAAGATTGCCCACACATGAGCAGTTGTGGAGATTTCTCTGAAGTTAATTTCAAGTTGTGCAGCTCACCTGAGTTTTAACTTCACTTGAATATTAGCATCTCCTGACCTCGTTATGGCAAAAGTTTTCTAGTCCCATAACTTTTCTTTTTGTTCATAGGAAAAGCATTTGTCTGTCACTAGCTACTCCGTTTCACATGGGAGTGGTTATGCTAAAACTTTGTGCTCTCTATCTATATTTATATATCTATACCTATAGATAAATAAATCTACAAAGAGAGAATAAATATATACGTATATATAAATATACATAAGTATACATACATATATAAAATCTTTAAATAGAACCCATGAGCCAATATAATGTTATCTTAGTTGAATTTGAAAGCATTTATTAAGCTGTGATATATGTAGAAATCTACTGTGTAGTACATGCATATAGATGCAGTAGATGTAATCTCTCAATTCAAATTACTTATAACTATCAAAAATTTAGATATATATCAGTAAATTCAGTATAATATAGTTGCTGTAAGGTATACCTACATATATTGGAAGTAAAGGCGTGCAAACCTAGGCACAGGGTACCATCAAGAATTTTAGGAAATAAATCCTTCACATAATGATACTATTCTGAATTTTGACATTCCAAAAGGGAGACAGTGTAAGCAGGGATACAGAAGTATAAAATGGCGTGTGCAGACACCTGGGTAAGTTTCCTATGACTGAAGACTCTAAGTAGAGTAAGACATAACCAGAAACATAGAGAAATATAAAGGTCATGGAATCTTTACACAGCATGTTTAACAGCTTGGATGTTTTTGTGCATTATGGGAGTTTGACATATTTTTTAATGAAATATTTTCTGCCTAGAGACACTTAAAAAGAAATTACTATAAAGGGATAGATTAGCAGAGAAACTGATACACATGTGTAGGATCATAAGGTCATTCAGTGGCAGAATTCAAATTAGATGATTTATTTTGGAAAGAGTAGAATAATCTGACATGGAGAAGAAAGACTAGAAATTGTTCCAATAGCAAGTAGAGTCAAAAAGGACAGAAAACCTAGAATCAGGTGGCCTGGGTTTGGGTAATAATTTTTTTTTTATCTGTTAAGCTATGTGTGGGAAATAAATAGATGTGTGAGAGATAATGAGCAGCTTATAATAGTGATGATATTATTACTGTTATTGTCTATTTGGTCTATGGAAGAGATGGAATGATCTAAGAGAGGAAGTATCGTGGCTTTGAATTTAGATAAACATAGGTCTGAATTTCAACTTCACCACATGTGAGCTATATGAGTTTGAAAACATGTATTCAACTTTTTTGATCTTCTTTATCGCCATTTATTCATTCATTCATTCATCCATTTTTTAGTGCATATATCTGCACCTGTGAAAATTTACTGATTGACTTCCATGTGCAGTAACATGTGCAGTAACATTGTTAGGAGATTGTTATTAGTCAGGGTTCTTTAGAGAAAAAGACTGGAGAAGAGTTTCTAAGGAATTGGCTCACACACTTGTGGGAACTGGCAATGTTAAAATTTGCAGAGCAGGCTAGCAGTTTGGAAATTCTGGTAAGACTTGATGTTGCAACCTTGAATCTGGAAGCAGTTTGGAGACAGAATTTCTTTCTTTTTATGGAACCTCAGTCCTTTCTTTTAAGACTTTGAACTTATTGGATAACCCCATCGATATCATGGAAGATCATCTGTTTTACGAATTCCATTGATTTAAATGTCAATCGCATCTACAAAAGACCTTCACAACAACATCAGGATCGGTATTTGACCAAACAACTGGGGACCATAGCTTGCCAAGGTGACACATCAGATGAACCATCAGAGATAGTTGTAAGACAGATGCAGCAACTGCCCTCATGGAATTCACACCCTAGAGAAAATAATTATATCCACCTAAATAATCTGCTGTGTGATGAAATGAACTACTCCGTATAAACAAGTAACCCAGTAATTGACACAGAGAAAAACTGCAACTGTGGGGAGAAAAAATAATTATCTCTCTACCCTTCTGGTCTTGGCTGAGGACCCACCCCCACCCTAATAACAAGACTACAAGGAAAAAAAATCAACAGAAATTTAATAACATGTATACATGGGAGAGACACAGGGAAACTGAGTAACACTCCAAAATGGCCCAAAGCACCACCTTTAATATCATCTCCAGCTAAAGACAAAAGAAGATGGGAGGGTGTGGGCTGACAGCCAGTTATGGGGGGGGTCACCAGGAAAAGCAGGAAATGCCCACCAGGAAAAGGGCATTTATACAGACCTTCCACTTCTCCATTGATAAGAGTTTCTAGAGAGTCATCTTTCTCTTTCTAGTACTGAGAGGGGGATACCATTTCAAATGGAGCTTTCCCTTATAAATGTAAATGTTTCTTAGAGGAGAGTAATTTCTCAGTTTTCAGAGCTTCTCCTGCTTCTGCTGTTTCTTGTAAATAACCAGCTCACAATAAACAGTACACCAAAGAGGTTTATTTTGGGGTGGCCTATTGTGCTCCCCTTCACAGCAAACATCAGTTTTCATCCTCTCCTCTTACTGTCCAACTTGTGCATACAGTTAACTTAGGATCCTTATTGGCACCACTATTTAGAGGAGTTTCTAATAATGATAATAATAAGAATGATCATAGTAATAGCTACTACTGTGTGACAATCACTGTTCTAAGTGCTTTATATAGATGAACACAGTTAATGCTTACAACTACCCTCTAAAAAAATAGTCTCCATTTCACAGGTTTAGAAACTGAGGCTCAGTGGAGTTTCGCCACTAACCTAAGTTCATGTAGCGAGGAAGGGGAAGAGCTGGGATTTGGACCTAAAAAGTGCAGCTTCTCTTGTTTATGGTAAAGGATTCAAAGAGAGAAGTGGCCTGGATGGTGTTTGGTTTGTTTGTTTGTTTGTTTTCAATGGCTTTCTATCCCTCGAACTTTAACATCTCTTTAAGAAAGGGTTTTTACTGGGGTGCCTGGGTTGCGCAGTCGGTTAAGCGTCCGACTTCAGCCAGGTCACGATCTCGCGGTCCGTGAGTTCGAGCCCCGCGTCAGGCTCTGGGCTGATGGCTCAGAGCCTGGAGCCTGTTTCAGATTCTGTGTCTCCCTCTCTCTCTGCCCCTCTCCCGTTCATGCTCTGTCTCTCTCTGTCCCAAAAATAAATAAACGTTGAAAAAAAAATTAAAAAAAGAAAGGGTTTTTACTATCTTTAGTACCTTATTTTTTTCTCCTATGCACTTATTATTTCTATGTGAAAAAAAATTTCAGCTTAATTCCCCATTATCAGTCTGCATTATTTCATTTGATTTCTTACCTATTTCTATTTCTTACATCAATCATGTAAGCCTCATAAAGGCAGGAAACTTAATTCACCTTATTCATCATTTTACACCCAGTACCTAGTAGTATCGCGTCTGGAACAGTAGGTACTCATTAAATATTTGGAAATTAATAAGTGAAAACAAAACAATTATTAAGAGAAATAGAAATTTTGTGCAATATATGAAGAAGGAATCTATCACTGAAAATTTCAGTTCTACTTTCCAAATCTACATGAAGTGATCACAAATTTTAGGGCAACAAAATGGAATTGTGCCACTTAGCAACTTTCCTGTTCAGTGCAGTTCTTACAAGTGTAATTAAGGATCAATGAACCAAGGGTTTAAAAGGCAGCCAACTTAATTGCCACAATTGTGTGATTTAGATGAATAATAAATGTGCTAATGATAGTATAATATTAAATATTCAATGTGGTTATGAAGAGTCAATTAAGAGATAATTGTAAATCAGTAAGCCACAAGTAATGAGAAGAATCCTCCCCTTTAGAAAGGTTGTTGACAGGAGAAGAGAATCCCAATTTTCTTGCTTTTCAGCATTTAATTCAATCATATGAAAAAGTATAGAAAATAGTTACTTTAATTAGAAGGCATAGTAGATGTCTCCATTCTCAAAATTGGCATTGCCTTGGAGTTGCACAGCAACTTTTACAATTCCAAGAGATTACAGCCTTGCCTCTTTGGTTTAGGGAACTGGTCTCAAGAGTAATCCGTCCTGCATGCTTCCTTTTCAGCAAGACCATTACAAGTATGAGTTGTTTAGTTGTCTTTCTCTGCATCTTTGTGCATTAGCCCTCACACATTTCTGGGTATCTGGTAGAGGATTTGCATTGTTCACAAACTTGATGCAGAGTTGAGAAATACCACCCTAATTATGGAATGAATGTAGGTAAAATGGCTAAAGATTCTACAGTAAAAAAACTACAGCATTCCAGCAGAGAGTTTTGCCTTAATACCATCCTCTTCTTTTCTTGTCCCTTCTTTAAATTTTAACATCATTTTAGTCAAGGAACAGAGGAGTTTGATCTAGGAAACTTTAAGACGGTTGAATGTACCAAGGTGAAGCATCACTCTATTAGAATAATTTCGGTGAATAAAATTCAGAATATGCCAATTTGAATTTCATTGGCAGTCTGGCACCGGACTGAACACTAGTATAAGTCAAAATTTTCTTTTAAAATTTTTCTGTTTAAAAGATCTGAACTTGTTTTCCTTCAAATGTACATGAAAAAACAAAAACAAAACCCAAAGCTCCTTAACACAAACTTGTTAGTTGGATACTGAGCTAAGCAACTTCACTTAGGTCACCAGGTCTCCTATAGAATTTCGGGTAATGAAAACACAGGGGCTTGCAACAAATAATGTGAAACTGGTGCGAGATGTGAATTTGCAAAACCTTCTCTTTCATTGGGCATGACAGTGTGCATTCCCTCCTGGTACACTTTCTGCCTCACCCACTGGAAACTGTCAAAAGGCTGTTAGAGAACAAGTTTCACATCTCCAGCGAGATTGCTAGGTTTCAGTTCCTTAAAGTCTCAAACTAACAAGGGCTTATTAAACCAAGTGTTTGTCAAATTTCAATGTAGAAGAACTTTGATATTTGTCTGTTATTAAAATCTCCTTGAAATCTGTGGGATGGTTATGAAAGGAATAAGAGCCAGAGAGGTGGGTGATGTAAGCCAGAGTTCTAGGCAACAAAATTAACCCCATGGATTCTTGATTCTTTCAATGCATTTTGAATGAAAAGGTATAAATAAAATATTTATTTTTTATTTTTTATTTTGGGGGGGAGGAGGGGAGAGAGAGAGAAAGAGAGAGAGAGAGAGAGAGAGAGAGAGAGAGAATCCCAAGCAGGCTCTGCACTGTCAGCACAGAGCCTCACATGGGGCTTGAACTCACAAACTTTGAGATCATGACCTGAGCTGAAATCAAGAGTTGGATGCTTCACTGACTGAACCAGCCAGGGGCCCTGGATGGAAAGCGATAAATAAACACAAGTTTTTAACCTGAAAGATAGCTGCTCACAGTCACACCCATAGTTTAGATCAGCTAACTGGGCAAGGAATTCACAAGGAAGCTATTACTTTTTTATGTCCAAATGTAAAGCCCTGAATGGGTAGTGTCATGGACTGCTCACCTGTACCTAGTGACCGCTATCAAAGATTATTTGGGTATCTGGCTATGTTCAATAGGAAGTAAAAAAAAGTAATCCAAGTCTTAGGCCAAAATATAGGCTGAGATACAGAATTATGCTTTTAAGGTTTGCTTCCTGCTATATAGAAATTTTAAGGGAATATCAAGTTTAAGATATAGTAAGTGACTCTTATTTGAGCAAGATTGCACCCAAAATCGAAAAAGCAGAAATAAATGCAAAAATGCAAAAGTCATCAAATTTTAAAAAAAAGTATCAGGAGAAAAAACACGCTTACAAGGCCCCATTCTTTGGTGAATTCACTACTGTCCAGATTCTGCTCCCACCTTGCAATCGCTGAAACTTGCTTTCCCAAATATGCGCAGTAGCTCTATCTCATCGTTACTGATATGTTATATAAACTCCCAGAATCTAGTATATAAAGCACAAATGGAATTGCACTCATATATAATATATTCCTCCAGTCTTGTGGTTAAGGATCTGAAGTTCCCTCTTCCTTATGTATTTGCCATCAAATTTAGATATTGTCTCAAACTCAGACTCAAGCACAGTGTCTGTAAGCAGTGCTTTTTCCCTGATTCTGTTGCCCTTAGTTGCCATAGGTGATTGACTCTGCTTGGTAATCACTCTGTTTGATACATTCAGGGAACTCACAGTACTCACCTTGTAGTAATCTGTCTTGCTGCAATTTGGGAGTGGTACACTAAGTGCGCTGAGTGCACTAAGTGTCTCTGAAATAAGACACCCTGGGTTTGAAAATCACCTCCATCACCTACTAGCTATGTTATTTAGGGAAAATTAGTGTCTAAGCCTTACTTTTCTCATCTTTAAATTTGGAGTCCTAATGGTATCCACCTTCAAGAATTTTGTGTGTACCAAGTGATAGATTTTTTTTTAATGTAAAAAGCATTTAGCATATGGCTGGACCATAGTAAGCATTCAATATTAATTGTTTGCATATTTTTGTACAAATAAATTCTGCATTACTAGTTTTACTCTCATAGGACAATCTTATTTAATTTTTTCCTAAGTTTTGGAAAATATCCCACAAAAGAACGCAAGTACTGATGACAGTACTTGTTTGTGATCCTGAAAATAATTAATGATTTATTTGTATTTCAGTGAAATCAGATATTGCCTGGTGTTGAATACCTCTTCTGCACCTCCTCAGATTCTCTCAGTCATATCTGCCTTCCATACCCTGGGCCACTTACTCCCTCTCAGCCTCTGCCAAGGCCTGCAGGTGCCAAGCCCATGAGGTGTGTCTCCTAAGGACCATCAGCAATATGGCTGGAGTTCCTGGCTCTCCCCAGAACTTCTAAACATCTCAAGGCCACACGACACATAATAGAGGATCTGACTTACTGAGCCATTGCCAAAAGGTTATATAACCGGAAATGAGTGTGAGGAGATGTGGGATCTAATCTGGTCAACTCCCTGTAGGGCAGACTTCGAATAAGGGGAAACAAGAGTCAGACACAACAGGCAGATTAATTCCCTGTCTCTTCCTTCTTCCTTCTGCTACACTGTGCTGAAGAGTGGTTCCTCTGTGACTTGGATATGAAATCCTGAGTGGTTGAGTGGGCGTGCTTAGATTTTTCTGTGGCTTGTCAAGAAGGAATGGCCATCAGAGTAAGTCAATCACTGCATTGATTCTTCTTTTTTAAAGATTTTTTATTGCTTTTAAGCTTATTTATTTTGAGAGAGAGAGATGTGGGGAGGGCAGAGAGAGAGGAAGAGAGAGAGAAAATCTCAAGCAGGTTCCATGTTGTCAGCACAGAGCCCCATGCAAGGCTTGAACTCACGAACCCTGAGATCGTGACCTGAGATGAAACCAAGAGTCGGATGCTTAACCAACTGAGCCACCCAGGCGCCCCTACCTTGCGTTTCTTCTAAAGCCTTAGCTCCCTTTTCCTTCTGTGCTTTGAAATTATACATCCCAAATCAAGTATTGATATTTTATCCTTGCCTGATCCTTTGTTTCTAAGGACCCCAAGCTAAAACATGCCTTCTTCTTTGTGAGTCATTGTAGTGACAGTCTTCACAACAATCCTAATTCATTCATTCATTCATTCATTGCAAAACCATTACTTATGTTACTTAAGTCACAGTGACATGCACAGTAAGAGATATGAAGGTGAGTAAATATGTTCCCTTGGTTTATGGAGATTATAATCCACTAGCGGTCATTCTATTAGTATTCTGTTAAAACTCTAAAGTAGTAAATGCCTTGAAAAGAGATATAGATAAAGGTCAGAGTGTGAAGGGAGCAGTTTTAACTGAGAGATCGTAGAAATCAAATACTCTGCTGGTGACATTTGTTCTGGGGCTTTTAGTTCAGGTAAATGTGTTACTTTTGGTGGAATCAATGTGCAGATAGGTAAGTTAATAGCATGAACTCTTCTGCCTCACTGACCTGGTTCACTAGGTCAGAAAGTTTGAGAACTCAAGTGCTGCTGTTGCTTATAATGATATCAAAACAATTATATTTAGCTTAAATATTTAAGGAAATGTTTTTTGATATTCTCTTACATAAGCCTATAATTGTTATACAAATATGAATAAACAAACAAAAAATAAATAACACTCACAATTCCACCAGTGTCAACATTTCAGACTTTTTTTTATGCCTGCATTTTTTTGTAGTTATTTTTTTTTTTAATTTGGATCATACTGGCTGTAAACTTTTGTCATCTTAGTATTATTTCATAGATGTTTTTTCATATGAGTAATGCTGTAGCAACTTTTTTTAATGTTTATTTTTGAGAGAGAGAGAAAGAGAGAGAGAGCAGAGGAAAGACAGAGAGAGAGGGAGACAGAATCTGAAGCAGACTCCAGGTTCTGAGCTGTCAGCACAGAGCATGATGCAGGGCTTGAACTTTCAAAGCCCGAGATGATGACCTGAGCTAAAGTCACATGCTCAACCAACAGAACCACCCAGGCACCCCAGCTATAGCAACTATTTTAATGATTGCGTAGTTTATGTGTTTAAACGTTTCATTGCAGTCCTGTACCATTGTTTATTTATCCAAAGCTTTCTCAGGGTCATGTATATTTTTGTCTCAATTTTTTTTCAGATTGTATGTTATATTACACTAAGCATTCCAAGTTGGTGAACTCTTTCTTCACAATCTTAATTCTTTCCTTAAGGTAAAGTCTTAAAAGTACAATTGCTATGTTTAAAGAGGACAAGCATTGTCATGACTTTTCTCACTTGCTATGCAGTGGCAGACAAAACATTATCTTCATATGTAAGTTTACCAGCACTATTAAATACTACCACTTTTTAGCATAGAAAATGGATTTTATAATTTAAAATATATATGTAATTTTGGAGCACGTGGATGTTTCAGTAGGTTGAGTGTCCAACTCTTGATTTCGGCTCAGGTCATGATCCCAGAGTTGTGGGATTGAGCCCTAATTGGGCTCTATCCTGAGTGTAGAGCCTGCTTGAGACTCTCCCTCCCTCTCTCTCTCTCTCTCTCTTTCTCTCCTTCCTCCACTCTCACGTGCACATGCACTCTCTCTCAAAATAAATCAGTAGAAAAATTAATAAAATAAAATAAAATAAGATATATATGTAATTTTGATTGGGAGAAATTCATATCTCATCTGTAAATCTGAGATACCAATAACTATTACATAAATTGTGTCAAGATTAAAAAAAATATTAAAAGTGAAGAGGTGATCATTAATCTGATATTTTTAAAAAGAAGATGGTAAAAATAGAAAATATTAGATGGGGCAAAAGAGACCCAATTATAGGTAAAAGACAAGGCTTGAAATTTATGAAAGAATAGCTTTACAACTCTAAGATATTTTATTTCAAAACTTAGAAGAAATGATTTCCAAGTAAAATAGAAATTATAAAAGTTGACAAACGAGTAGAAAAATATACAATAGAAAAATTTCCCTAGAATACATTACAAAGTGTTTAAAATACATTGTTTAAAAAGCAATAGTGGGGTGGCTGGGTGACTCAGTCAGTTGAACATCCAACTCTTTGATTTCGGCTCAGGTTGTGATCCCAGGGTCATGGGATCAAAGTCCCACATCAAGCTCCATGCTGAGCGTGGAGCCTGCTTGGGATTTTCTCTCCCTCTCTCTGTCTCCATCCCTCCCTCTGCCTCTCTCCCCCACTCATACACACACACACTCTTTCTCTCTAAAAAAAAAAAATGAAAAAAGGCATTTACTAAAAGGCTTTAATTTCTTTTAAATGGCAGATGACATTCATATTTGAAAAAACTTTCTCAAGCCATAGAAACAAGTGGAAAATTTCCAAGATCACTTTAGAAAGTCAGAATATTATTTATAATAAAATATGATGAAGATCACATAAAGAGAAATACATGAAACATCTTGCATTGTACATTAATGAAAAGTTTAAATATAATATTAGAAAATGCAATCCATCTGCCCATATCTCAAGGATACTATACTATGACTTTGTGATTTTATTGCAGAAAATGTGATTCAATATCAGGAAATCTATCTTCATTATTCATTAAAACAATTAAGGGAGAAAATAATTTGGTCATATAAATCAATGCTGGAAAGGAATTTGATAAAATTCAGCAGTTATTTCTAATAACACTATAAGCAAAATATTAATGGAAAAATTACTATAATATTATAATTATAATTTATCAAATTCCATAGCATATATTATCACAGTGTGAAACACTAAATCCATTTCAACAAAATATAACACTATAAATAAATGCCTACTGATAGCATACTATTTAATATTGTCCTGTGAATGTAATGAATCAAACATGGAAAAGCTACTACAAATATTGGAAGAGGTATATGATGTCTATTTTTGTCAATGATAGGGTTGTATGTCTACAAAACAAAGAGATTCCTACTAGCATACTGCTAGCACCATTTTTAAAAAATCTGTAAGGGGTTAGATATGAATTGTACAGTTGTATAAAAGTTGACATGAGTAAACAAAATTAAAACTTTTAGAAATAAGAATCATAAAGGAATTTTATGAATAGAAACTATAAATTCTTATTGAAAAATAAACATATGGACTAAGGTAAACATAGAAAGACTTTGTATGATAAATACATCAATTTTATATAAATAGGATAAAACTGGGGTGCCTGGGTGGTTCAGTAGGTTGAGCATTCAATTCTTGATTTTGGCTTAGGTCATCATCTCACAGTTTTGTGGGTTGGAGCCCCACATCAGGCTCCACTCACAGACCTCACAGAGACTACTTGGGATTCTCCCTCTCTTCCTCTCTCTCTGCCCATCATCCTTTGCTCATGTTCTCTCTCTATCAAAATAAATATATAAACTTTAAATAAATAGGATAAAATTTACTGAAGCTACAATTGAAATATAAGCTTTTGTAATGAAAGAGTAATTTGTTGAAAAATAGTCAATAACATTTTGAAGAACAGAAGTGTTGCTCTAATCAAGTCTGTAGAAACAGGGGAGGGAATTCAGGAATAGATCAGAGTATAGATTGCCCATTACAATTTTAATTTTTGTTTCCCTGTGAGTTTGTGTCTTTTCTTTCATGATTGTTAAGATTTTGATTTGCTCTTCTGTGAATTGCTCTTCAAAATTGCATTTTCATGATCTTCTTGTTGATTTTTAAGAATTTATTATAATTTTAACTGCTTCTGTATAGACTTTATTGCAATTTTTTTTTCAAATTTATGATAAGTATAACAAAATAATACTTCATACTAGCCATACTGAAAACAATTAAAAAGAGTTTCAGTACCTACTACTGGCAAGATGTGGGCAAAAGAATACTCATACTTCTTGGGTAAAGATAAATTGCTTTAATTTATTAGAAAATAAGCTGGGAACCTCTAATATAATTATAAATAAATACAGTTGACCCTTGAACAACATAGGCTTGAACTGCACTGGTTCTCTTTCATGCAGTTTTTTAAAAAATAAATACAGTACAGTATTATAAATGTATCTTCCTTATGACTTTCTTACTAACATTTTCTTTTCTCTAGCTTAGTTTATTGTAAGAATACAGTATATAGTTACTTAACATACAAAATATGTGCTAATTTACTCTGCTATCAGTAAGGTTTCTGGTCAACAGCAGGCTATTAGCTAAGTTTTATGTAAAATGAGTAATGAAGGAATTTTACAGTCAAATGGTTCTTGAATATTTAACATAAGTTGTGGCAATCAAATATAAATTGTGAATTGATGTAAGAAAATTGACTTATGAAAGATAGAACTTAAACCATCCAATAACTATGAAAATGTTTTAACACTGTCTTAGAAGTGATTCCCTATCTTTATTAAAAATTTTGAGTCAATGCAAATTTCAGGCAATTTCAACCACAACATCAAGAAACACACTTTCCTTGTTATTTTATCCATTTCAGAGCATACAGTAATGGAAAGGTTACTACCATACTAACATCACCGTGACACCAAAAGCTGACAAAAATTGCCTGCAAAAAAAAAAAAAAGGATATTGACAATCTCTATATGTAGATATCACAATCCTAAATAAACTCCTATGTAATATTTACAGGTTTATTCAATCTAAGTAGGGTTTATTCCACAAAAGTAAAGATGGTTCAAAATGAGGAGAGATATCTTTATAATTCATCACATTAATAATTAAAGGAGAAAAATGACAATTCTCTCATGCCTAAAGGACATTTGGTCATATTTAAAATTCAGTCTGAATTAAAAGATCTTTGTTAATTAGAAATAAAAGAATGCCATGGTAACATGAAAAAGAATACCTACCCAAATGTAAGACTTTATTTAGAGAAGAAACATTACAGATGCTCTCATTAAAGTTGGAAGCTAGTGACAGATTTCCAGCTGTTATTGCGTAAACTCCTTACAGGATGGCACCAAGTCTTTCCAATGTCATTTGGTCTTTTTTTTTTTTAATTTTTTTGTTTACGTTTATTTATTTTTGAGACAGAGAGAGACAGAGCATGAACGGGGGAGGGGCAGAGAGAGAGGGAGACACAGAATCGGAAGCAGGCTCCAGGATCCAAGCCATCAGCCCAGAGCCCGACGTGGGGCTCGAACTCACGGACCGCGAGATCGTGACCCGGGCTGAAGTCAGACGCTCAACCGACTGAGCCACCCAGGCGCCCCCAGGTCATTTGGTCTTAGCAGATGGTATAGATACCTTTTATTATTTCTGCCAGCTCATCTAGCTTGTAATAATTCCTCTGAGAATTGTTCTCCTTCCTTTCCACATCTATAGGACACAGAGGTGGGTCCTGTGATAGACACATATATGATAACCTTCAATGAGTCGTACTCTTTTATCATCTCTTGAGTGATGGTGGAACCAATGCCTTGCTTCTAACTAACAGAATATGGCAAGCATGATGGGATGTCACTCCCTTGATTAAGTTATATTATATGGCAAAGGCAATGAAATGCCACTACCTTGAGTATATTTTATAATATAAGACTCCATCTGAGCTAGAGAGATAGAGTCTCCTGCTGGCTTTGAAGAAGCAAAACATCCACATTGTGAACTCACAGAAACTGTTAGATAATACATGTG
Source organism: Prionailurus bengalensis (assembly GCF_016509475.1). Taxonomy (NCBI): domain Eukaryota; kingdom Metazoa; phylum Chordata; class Mammalia; order Carnivora; family Felidae; genus Prionailurus; species Prionailurus bengalensis. The sequence goes on from NC_057346.1 coordinate 42,047,559, forward strand.
TATTATTTTAGGTCTCTACATCTGCAGTAATTTGTTAGGCAGCATGGAAAATGAATGCAGTCCCCAACAGTTATGGTTATATTATATAGTAAAATACTGAGAATAAAAATGATCAGGGTCCTTTCCCAGAGAATTTGGAATTGGGCTAAGATTTTTTTTAGTCTCAGTCTGGGGCTTGTGTCTTGAGTAGAGGACATTTAACAAACAGGAGCTGTAAAGAAGTAATCTCTTAAAGTGTGGGCTGAGTAGGGGAAAAGCTAGTCTACAGAAAGACAATAAGGTAGTAGAGACAGAGAAATAAGAAGTAGAAAAAGAATCCCCTCTGGTTTTTATGTAACATTCCATTTCATGATTTTGGTTCTTTTATTATGGGCTAGCTGCATTTTCATCCTTGCCTCGGGTGCTGTGATATATCCTTATATCCTTATAATAAGTACCCCCTCTTTTAAATAAAGTCCTCTCAAGTTAGTATCTGCTATATGAAATCAGAGTCCAAACTATTCAAGTAATGCCCAAGGAAAGGAAATTTAAACACTCTTGGTAACCACTGGTACTATTTGCCAATACTATCTCCTGATTTTTTTTTTTTAGCTCTATAAGTTGAATTTATGTCCAGTTTACTTTGTAAAATTAGCCTTTTCTTTTTCAGGCTAAATATTCAAATTCACAGTTTCAATTAATGAGCTAAAACCTTTAGGCATCCAGAAGGAGAGAAATACATATTATGTTTTTAAAACAAGCGACTTACCACAGTATAATTTCCACTTGGAATGGAGTTCAAACAAAATTTGAGAATGGAGAGACGAGAGTAAATATTATGTGAAAATAATGTTGTCTGCCTCCTATAATCTTACTTTTAAATTTAACTAGAATGAATTGGCAAACAGTAGCACCACATGGATTAGTTGCTTAGTGTACTCTTAAAATCAGTGAATAATAAGATAGGAAATGATATTCAGATTATGGGATGATATTAGAGAGGTCAACGTCAGACAGGAAAAAAAAAGACATTGATTTCACACATGATTGTAAATTGGAGGATAATATAAACAGCCATCATGAATCCAAAACAGCACTAAACTGCTGCTAACAATTTGAGGATGTGAAATGAAAGCACACAACACAAGGGAATGAATATTGATTGAACTAGGAGAATTGTATATGGAAGAGTTTTGAAATAAGATGTCGCTAGCAGATGAGCCTGACAACATAAGGCTGAGAAAATCTAAGAGGGACACTATCACTACTTTCCGAAACGATTGTTCCGTAGCGACCGCAGGTACTAGGTTGGCGATTTCAGTAACATTCTGGTAAAAGTATAGAATCTGGCTCTTGGGGATGAGGTGGGCAGGGCTCATTGATAGCCTTTCCTGATTTCCGGGGTGGAAATAATCCCACCAAAGCCAACTTCAGGTTAACAATGTGAGGTCAGTAAACATGAAGCTGGGATGAAGTGTACTCCATGAGTATGAACCTGCTCCAACACAGATCACTGCTCTCGGGAAGGCATCTGGTTTTCAAGGTTAGGTCCAGTATGGGGCTTCTGACAAAACTAGTCAGACTTCTGTGTTAGAAACCTTACGATTCTCTATTCACAGAAGAGGGAAGGTGATGTTTCAGGCTGCTCTTGACAATACTGATGCCCAGTGTATCTGCATGGCAGAAACGGTGTGATAATTGTGTGCCACTGTGTATCAGATTGCAGTGAATAAAAGTATGAAAAAATATAAAATAATTTCTAAAGTTAATAATACTCACCCCAAACCCATGATTAATACAGAGTTTGTCAATACTTGACATGTATACGGAGTCATGTTCTGTATGTCTGGAGTGCGGTGTGTGAATCGGCTTTAATCAGCTCTTCTACTAAGGTTGAACAACAGGAAACACTGGAGAATCACTGGATTTCTAAGTGAAACTCTCTGCTGTTACCAAGCATCTCTCTTTTCCAGGTGTTGTGCTAGACTCTTGGAGTCTGGAGATAAATTAAGAAGCATGGCACATTGCAGAGCTTAATCTCTGCCTTTATGATTACCTTAAATTTATTCTGAGTGTCACCATTTGGAGCCATGTGACCTCAGGCGATATATATATGCTTTTTGAGACCCTGTTTCCTAATATGTAAAATATTACTTATCCCTTCAGGCAAATGAGATAAATATGGAAACTGCTTAGCGCAGTGTTCCTCACATTGAAGGAAGCTACTGTTAATTTGCTTCTACACAAGGAACTCTCAAACTATTTAAGGATGTAATCAAATAAATCAACTATTAAAATTCAGACTGTAGATACAAATGGGCTATGCATGGAGCACAGAGAAAGTCCACCTGACTCATCAAGTTAGGTCAAGTGAGGTTTCAGTAACAAGAGTTTGTTTGAGCTAAATAAGTCAGGGGAATAAAATTGGGGGAAGACAAAAGGTAATGAAATGAAATGTAAGAGAATGTGTTCAGGAAATGGTAAGTGGTTTGTTTTGCCTAGAGCATTGCAGTTCATTTATTAGTGTTTGGGGAGCTGAAATCAAGAAATACATACTTTTGGGGCACCTTGATGGATCAGTCGATTAAGCGTCTGACTTTGGCTCAGGTCATGATCTCACGGTTCATGAGTTCAAGCCCTGTGTCAGGTTCTGTGCTGACAGTGTGGAGCCTGCTTGGGATTCTCTCTCTCCCCTTCTCTCTCTGCCCCTCCCCTGCTTGTGCACATACATACACACTCACTCTGTCTCTCAAAAAAAATAAAAATTATATATAGGGGCACCTGGGTGGCTCAGTCAGTTAAGCGCCCAACTTCAGCTCTGGTCATGATATCACAATTCATAGGTTCAAGCCCTGCATACGGCTCTGTGCTGACCACTCAGAGCCTGGAGCCTGCTTCGGATTCTGTGTCTTCCTCTCTCTTTGCTCCTCTCCTGCTCATGATCTGTCTCTAAAAATAAATAAATGTTAAAGAAATTAATATATATATACACACACACACATACTTTTCAGAACTTAATAGTTTATAATAACAAAGCATTTGCTTTCATCTTCAAAATAAAAGGAAAATATTAAAGGACTTTAAGCAGGAAAATTTCATATAAAGATTTGTGCAAGCTCCCTCTGGTTTCAAAGGTCGTCAAGGCACAGTGAAGCCAGTTCAGATGTTACCTTAACAGAGAAGGAAAGTAGTTGTTAGACCTGCACTAGGTAGGGTGGTGGCATTTAGGGTATAGTGAAGGGATAGGTCATGCAACAGTATGCTAAAACCAACTCCCACAGGCTCATTAAAGCACATTGTTAAATTTGTGAGAATTTTGCAAACTAGCCGTTAAACATGACTATTAATAAAAACTAAATTGTGTAAGTTATATAAACTTGTAATATACTACATTGAAAACAAAGGTAATACTGAAAATTCATAATTTCCTTATTATTTTATAACAGTAACTAGTTCCTATGCTCTTGTGACTGTTTACATCTATTTTATCTGTATGGTGAAAATACTATGCAATTGTGTGCCACTGTCGATCGCAGCATTCAGTGGTATAACATTGGTAGCTTGGGATTAGCGTGGTGAGATATTTACACCACAGAAATCTGAAACCACTGTGAATTAGGCTTGATGCATTGTTCTGTAATTTTCTAGACTTGAGAAAGTGGTGACAAAACTGAACAATCCAGGCGAATCATAAAAGTGTGTCTGTGCCATCACACTGAAAATACTACACAGATCAGAGGAAATATCCTGCCAGTATTCAAAAATTATTATCTAGTTCAGCAAAGACATCATTCACATCATTTACTAATGATCTAACTACTATATATGCCTTACTTGCTTCACTTTTCTCTTAATCATTAATACAAATGAGAATATGAACCAACATTCCTGTAGGGACCACAGTTGTTTACCTATTTTCCTCTTTTGCAACCAAAGATCTACTCGGCATACAAAACTTCAGCAAAAATCTGCTAAAGCATCTGAGAGACTTGACTGGCTATGTGGAATTTTAATAGAGTATTATATATTTTGATTATTTGTAAAATGTGTGTGACACATACTCCATACTAGTAAAATTGATAAACTTACATACGCACATATAAACATACTTTTTTTTTTCTTCATTGATCTTGTTAACCGTTTAAACCTGTATATAGGTATAGGAAAATGATTGCTGACAGAATTATATGACCGACTAGAGGAGGTGAAGAAAAGAGAGTGTGGTAACCCCACACTTTACGATCAGGGTACAAGAGAACATGGTGGTGTTCCTCATTGAGATCACAAACACGTTGTGAGGACCAGGTATCATGAGGTAATTATAGAGGGAAACATTCAATTTGAAATGTTCCGTGTTAAATTTTTGACTATAAAGCTCCACTGATTTTAAGGTGTGCAAGTCTGACTATACTATGGCTTAATGCTTATTAATTCCCAAGTCAGAGTTCCTGGTTTGCTGCACAGAGTCCGAAGCTCCCCTCGGGGAACCATGGCTGTAAAGGAAGAGTTACTTGAGGGCACTGGGTGTATGACCCTTTAGTCTTTGTGTCCGAGAAATAGTACCTGGCCACCTCCTCCCTATTCTGTGTTGCAGGTTCTGACACTCAGGAGAAACAGGAATAGTATTTTGTAATAAGCATGAGAGAGCTTCTTAGACACAGATCTTTGTGGTCTTTAGAGGCAAATTGAACTAGAGACACCAAGAACTTCATATTCTCAAAATAGTCCTTTTTTCTACATTCCATTGATTCATTTAGAATAAACAGATTTATTTCTAATAAACAGGACCTTATTCATGCAAAGCTAGATTAATATTAAGCTTAAAAAGTGGAGAAACAGGGGTGCTGGATGGCTCAGTAGGTTAAGCATCCAACTCTTGGTTTTGGCTCAGATCATGATCTCCGGGTTTGTGTCCTCGAGTCCCGCATCTGGCTCTATGCTGATGATGCAGAGCCTGCTTGGGATTCGGCCTCCCTCTCTCTCTGCCCTTTCCCTGCTTATTCTCTCTCTCTCAAAAATAAATGAATAAACACTTTTAAAAAAAGCGGAGAAACAATTACAAAAAACATGAACTATTAGTTTCTTTGATAGAAAACACATTACTCCGTCCTATCCCTGGATGTGTTTTGCTAGATCACATTGCTCTTATCCTTTTACTATTACATAGATGTATTGCCATATTCTTTTTACAGCTTTCTTTTTCTTTCTGCACGTGTTTTGTCAACTATTTTATTCACCTTGTTTACAGTACACATCTTGATAAGAACCTTTTCAGTTCATTTATTAGGGGGGACTATGAGATGGTTTTCTGGATGGTTTGTCTAAAGACCTATGTTTAGATTGGTGGAAGCCCCTAGATTTGTTAGATATCTTAGATGTCTTACATTTGATAATTGTATTTGTTTTCATTTTGACTGGAGAATACAAACTTTCAATGTTGCTTTGTTTTTATTCCCAGTTAGGGGTGTGTGTGTGTTGTGTGTGTGTGTGTGGGGGGGGGGTACATGTTGCTTAGGTGACTTAGTTTGGCTTAATTAGATGGATAGCCTATAAAATCATAACATTTCTGTGTCAGAGGCAGACTATACTAAGAGTAGAGAATTTCTTCCTTATGGAAGATTCTGGGAAAACAGGTGCATGGCATGTAAAACAATACCCTCAGAGAATAAGATTCTAATGTACTCACTGGTTCAGATTCAAAGATTTATTTATTTAGATCAAAGTACTTTGGCTTCTTAGAAGGCACTTCTGTTGCCAGCTGCTTATAATTGTTAGTCACAAAGATTGTAGGGAAAATCTATTCCTTGAATGCAGCACAGTTCTTTTCCAGATAAAAAATTTCCTAGAACTCTGTATCCACGTCACTTCCACTTTACATTAAATGTTTAGTCTGTGTCACTTTAGCCGTTTGGCTAAACTACACAAGAGTTGGCACAGAAAATCACATTAATTGTCCATTTAATCTAATAGCCCTTGTTGGCAGAGGCCCATTTCTGCTGTTTCAGGGGCAGACAAAACATAAACCATAATGCACCTAGCCAATTGGAGATTACAAGATTAAATTTGCTGAGAAAGAAGAGTGGACTGAGAACTTTGATCAGCTATTAAAAGAGAGTGATTCATTTTACTGGCATTTAAATGCATGTATGCACGTATTATAGCAACATTGAGTATCTGCATGCAACTTAAAAGTAGCTTGACCGTATGATTTTCTCAAGGAATTAAACCCATAAAAATAAACCCTTATGTCCATTTATAATATATTTAAACAAATTATAATAGGCACACAAGACTAGTAGCATTTATATTAGGATCCTACTCTACCCATGCCTTAATGTTAGTCAGGAACTTGGTAATTTAAAATGTGGTTTATGGTCTAGAAGCCTCAGCATTACCTGGAAGTTAATTACAAATTCAAAACCCCAGGCCCTACCTTAAATCTACGGAATCAGAATTGATATTTCAATGAAATCCCTGAGTGATTTGTATGCCTGTCCAGTAATGTTTGAAAAACACAGGTTCAGAGGATATAACTGAAAATAATATTTAAGATGTATAATTGTCCATACTCTTCCTAGCTAGAATCCTTTTTTTACAGATAGTAAAGCCCATTATTTCTATGATCACTAGGCCTCTCTTTACATAATCAATAAAAATATTCACCCTCAATTCTTCTCAAAGGTACTGGGAGAGTTAGATGAACATGCTCCCATCGCTTTAGGCTTCTTTAATCTAGAACATTTCTTCCATCTTTCCTTGAATCTCATCATCTTGATAATTTGGAAGATTGCAGACCAACTATTTTGTAGAATGCCTTTCAGTCTGTGTTTGTTTGATATGTTCTCAGAATTCAATATAGGTTATTTATCTTTAGCAGAAATAGTTTAAAAAGCGGTGCTATTCTTATTGCATTATCTCAGGTGATGTATGATTTCATATCATCCCATTACTGGTGATGTTGACTTTGGTCAGTTAATTAAAATGGTATCTGCTGGGATTCTCCACTGTAAAATTATTCTTTTTTCCCCCTTTTGTAATTAGTAAGTATTTTGGGTAGAGATACTTTGAGACTATGAAAAATATCCTGTTCCTCATCAACTTTCAATTTATTTATTTATATAAGTAGTGCTCATTTTATTCTATAAATAATATTATATTACTATCATTATTTATTTTAAAGCCCCATTTTTCAAATTTCCCTAGTGGGAACCCTGGAGAAGGTGATTTCTGGATTCTTTTAGCATGCCCTATCACTCTTTGAGCCCTTGCTTACTTATTGGCATAATAAGATATTCCAGGCTTATCTTGTATTTATTTTCCCCCAGGCCCAGAGTCAGCTAATTCCCCAAGGAGTCGTGGTTTCTGTGAGGGGAGAATGATATTTGAAGCCAAGATCTGGACTCTACCTTTCCTCATTACTACTGGGATAGTGCTGCTCCTAGGCCAACCATGAGGATGAAGTTAGGGAATATAGGGAATACACTATAGGGAATATACATATATACATATGTATATACTTATGTATATTCCTTATAGTCCCTATATATAAAAATAAAACCCTTGTCTGGCCATAACTTCCACTCACTGTCCCCCATGTGGACATACTCATCTTTCCTCTGAGGCTTTGACATCTCATACAGACCATTTCTCTATCTACCGCTGCCTTGTAAATGTTCTTTTCATCCCATATAGGCCTCCCCTTCCCGTGCTAGGCCACTGTCCACCATAAATGCCTCTCACTCTGTTCAGGCGCTAATTGCCCACTCTGAATCACTGCTGGTGCCATACCAATTCAAGGATGCCTTTCTTTCTCTAACTGGGCTGTGATACATCAAGCTAGACTTCTTTAGTTCCTCAAACTTTCTTTTTTTTTACCATTTTATTTAATATTTTTTAAAAATTACATCCAAGTTAGTTAGCATATAGTGCAATAATGATTTCAGGAGTAGATTCCTTAATGCCCCTTACCCATTTAGCCCATCCCCCTCCTGTAACCCTCAGTTTGTCCTCCATATTTATGAGTCTCTTCTCTTTTGTCCCCCTCCCTGTTTTTATATTATTTTTGTTTCCCTTCCCATATGATCATTTGTTTTGTCTCTTAAAGTCCTCATATGAGGGAAGTTATATGATTTTTAGACAAAAATCTGTGACTAATTTCACTTAGCATAACCCTCCAGTTCCATCCATGTAGTTGCAAATGGCAAGATTTCATTCTTTTTGATTACCAAGTAATACTCCTTTGTATATATATACCACATCTTCTTTATCCATTCATCCATTGATGGACATGTGGTCTCTTTACATTCTTTGGCTATTGTCGATAGTGCTGCTATAAACATTGGGGTGCATGTGTCTGTTCAAAGCAGCATACCTGTATCTCTTGGATAAATGCCTAGTAGTGCAATTGCTGGGTCGTAGGTAGTTCTATTTTTAGTTTTTTGAGGAACCTCCATACTGTTTTCCAGAGTGGCTGCACCAGCTTATATTGCCACCAACAATGCAAAAGAGATCCTCTTTCTTCACATTCTGGCCAACATCTGTTATTAATGTTAGCCATTCTGACAGGTGTAAGGTGGTATCTCATTGTGGTTTTGATTTGTATTTCCCTGCTGATGAGTGATGTTGAGCGTTTTTTTCATGTGTCGGTTGGCCATCTGGATGTCTTCTTTGGAGAAGTGTCTATTCATGTGTTGTGCCCATTTCTTCACTGGATTATTTGTCGTTTGGGTGTTGAGTTTGATACATTCTTTATAGATTTTGGATACTAACTCTATCTGATATGTCATTTGCAAATATCTTCTCCCATTCTGTCGGTTGCCTTTTAGTTATACTGATTGTTTCCTTTGCTGAGCAGAAGCTTTTTATTTTGATGAGGTACCAATAGTTCATTTTTGCTTTTGTATCCCTTGCTTCCAGAGACATATTGAGTAAGAAGTTTCTGTGGCTGAGGTCAAGAGGTTTTTGCTTGCTTTCTCCTCTAGGATTTTGATGGCTTCCTGTCTTACATTTAGGTCTTTCATCCATTTTGAGTTTATTTTTGTGTATGATGTGAGAAAGTGGTCCAAGTTCATTTTTCTACATGTCACTGTCTGGTTTTCCAAGCACCATTTGTTGAAGAGACTGTCTTTATTCCATTGGATATTCTTTCCTGCTTTGTCAAAGATTAGTTGGCCATATGTTTGTGGGTCCATTTCTGGGTTCCCTATTCTATTCCTTGATCTGAGTGTCTGTTCTTGTGCCAGTACCATACTGTCTTGATGATTACAGCTTTGTCATACAGCTTAAAGTCCAGGATTGGGATGCCTTCTGTTTTGGTCTTCTTTTTCAAGATTGCTTTGGCTGTTCGGGGTCTTTTCTGGTTCCATACACATTTTAGGATTGTTTGTTCTAGTTCTGTGAAGAATGCTGGTGTTATTTTTATAGGGATTGCATTTAATATGTAGATTGCTTTGGGGAGTATTGACATTTTAACAATATTTGTTCTTCCTATCCAGGAGCATGGAATATTTTCCCTTTTTTGTGTCTTCTTCAATTTCTTTCATAAGCTTTCTGTAGTTTTCAATGTATAGGTTTTTTTTACCTCTTTGGTTAGATTTATTCCTAGGTATTTTATGGTTTTTCGTGCTATTGTAAATAGGATTGTTTCCTTGATTTCAATTTCTGTTGCTTCATTGTTGGTGTATAGGAATGCATCTGATTTCTGTGCATTGATTTTATATCCTGAGACTTTGCTGACTTCATGGATCAGTTCCAGCAGTTTATTGGTGGAATCTTTTGTGTTTTCCATATAAATTATCATGTCATCTGCAAAGAGTGAAAGTTTGACCTCCTCCCGGCTGATCTGGAGGCCTTTTATTTCTTTGTTTTATCTGATTGCTGAGGCTAAGACTTCCAATACTATGTTGAGTAACAGTGGCTAGAGTGGCCATCCCTGTCTTCTTCCTGACCTTAAGGGGAAAGCTCTCAGTTTTTCCCCATTGAGGAAGACATTAGCATTGGGTTTTTCATATATGACTTTTATGATATCAAGGTCTGATCCTTCTATCCCTACTTTCTTGAGGGTTTTTTTCAAGAAAGCCTGTTGCATTTTGTCAAATGTTTTCTCTGCATCTAATGAGAGGACCACGTGGCTCTTGTCCTTTCTTTTATTAATGTGAAGTATCACATTGATTGTTTTGCAGATATTGAACCAACCATGCATCCCAGGTATAAATCCTACTTAGTCGTGGTGAACAATTTTTTTAATGTATTGGTGGATCCAGTTGGCTAATATCTTGTTGAGGATTTTTGCATCCATGTTCATCAGGGAAATTGGTCTATAGTTCTCCTTTGTAGTGGTGTCTTTGTCTGGTTTTAGAATCAAGGTAACGCTGGCTTCATAGAAAGAGTTTGGAAGTTTCCATTCCAATTCTTTTTTTTCAAACAGCTTCAAAAGAATAGGTGTTAAATTTTCCTTAAATGTTTGGTGGAATTCCTCTGGAAAGCCATTTGGCCTTGGACTCTTATTTTTTTAAGATTTTTGATTACTAATTCAATTTCTTTACAGGTTATGGGTCTGTTCAAATTTTCTATTTTTCCTGTTTCAGTTTTGGTAGTTCATATGTTTTTAGGAATTTGTCCATTTATTCCAGATTGCCCATTTTATTGGCATGTAATTGCTCATAATTTCTGCTGTGTTGGTTGTGATTTCTCCTCCTTCATTCTTAATTTTATGTGTTTGAGTCCTTTCCTTTTTCTTTTTGATCAAACTGGATAGTAGTTTATCAATTTTGTTAATTCTTTCAAAGAACCAGCTTCTGGTTTCATTAATCTGTTCTACTTTTTTTTTTTTCGGATTTGATACCATTGATTTCTGCTCTAATATTTATTATTTCCTGTCTTCTGCTGGTTTTGGGTTTTATTTGCTGTTCTTTTTCCAGCTTTCTAAGGTGTATGGTTAGGTTGTGTATCTGAGATCTTTCTTCCTTCCTTAGGAAGGCCTGGATTGCTATATACTTTCCTCTTTTGACTGCCTTTGCTGCATCTCAAAAGTTTTGGGCTGTGGTATTATCATTTTCATTGGCTTCCATGTTCTTTTTAATTTCCTCTTTAACTTCTTCGTTAGCCCATTCATTCTTTAGTAGGATGGTCTTTAGTGTCCAAGTATTTGTTATTTTTCCAAATTTTTTCTTGTGATTGATTTCAAGTTTCATAGTATTGTGGTCTGAAAATAGGCATGGTATAATCTCCATCTTTTTGTATTTCATGAGGAATTATTTGTGTCCCAGTATGTGATCTATTTTGGAGAACGTTCCATGTGCCCTGGAGAAGAATGTATATTCCACTGCTTTATGGTGAAATGTTCTGAATATATCTGTTAAGTCCATCTGGTCCAGTGTGTCATTCAAAGCTATTGTTTCCTTGTAGATTTTCTGAGTAGATGATATGTCCATTGTTGTAAGTGGGGTGTTGATGTCCCGTACTATTATGGTATTATTATCCATGATTTTCTTTATGTTTGTGATTAATTGATTCGTATATTCAGGTGCTTTCACATTTGGTGCCTAAATGTTTACAATTGATAGGTCTTCTTGGTGGATAGACCCCTTAATTATGATATAATGCTCTTCTTCATCTCTTGTTACTGTCTTTATTTTAAAGTCTAGATTGTCTGATATAAGTATGGCTACTCCAGCTTTCTTTTGTTGACCATTAGCATGATAGATGGTTCTCCATCCCCTTACTTTCAATCTGAAGGTGTCTTTAGGTCTAAAGTGGGTCTCTTGTAAATAGCATATAGATGGATCTTGTTTTCTTATCCATTTGTTACCTTATATCTTTTGATTGGAGCATTGAGCCCACTGACTTTTAGAGTGAATACTGAAAGATATGCATATATTGGCATTGTGTTTCCTGTAGAGTTGGAGTGTCTGGTGGTGTTCTATGATCTTTTCTAATCTTTGTTGCTTTTGTTTGTTTGTTTTTCTTTGTCATTTCTCCCTTCAGACAGTCTCCCTTAAAATTTCTTGCAGGGCTAGTTTAGTGGTCATGAACTCCTTTAATTTTTGTTTTTCTGGGAAACTTTTTATGTCTTTCTATTTTATTTTTTTTTTATAATTTTTTTCAACATTTATATATTTTTGGGACAGAGAGAGACAGAGCATGAACGGAGGAGAGGCAGAGAGAGAGGGAGACACAGAATCGGAAACAGGCTCCAGGCTCTGAGCCATCAGCCCAGAGCCTGACGCGGGGCTTGAACTCCCGGACCGCGAGATCGTGACCTGGCTGAAGTCGGACGCTTAACCGACTGCGCCACCCAGGCGCCCCTGTCTTTCTATTTTAAATGACAGCTTTGCTAGATGAAGAATTCTTGGCTGCATAGTTTTTTTGATTCAGCACATTGAAGATATCCTGCCACTCCTTTCTGACTTGCCAAGTTTCTGTGGATAGGTCTGCTGTAAACCTGATCTGTTTTCCTTTGCAGGTTAAGGATTTTTTTCCCTTGCTGCTTTCATGATTCTTTCCTTGTCAGAGTATTTTGTGAATTTGACTATGGTATGCATTGGTGATAGTTGGTTTTTGTTGAATCTAATGGGAGTCCTCTGTCCTTCCTGGATTTTGATGTCTGTGTCTTTCCCCAGGTTAGGAAAGTTTTCTACAATGATTTGCTCACATAACCCTTCTACCCCTTTTTCTCTCTCTTCATTTTCTGGGACCCCTATGATTCTCATGTTCCTTTTTAATGAGTCACTGAATTCTCTAATTCTTAAATGGTGCTCTTTTGCCTTAGTCTCCCCTTTTTTCCCTGCTTCATTATTCTCCATAATTGCGTCCTCTATAATACTGATTCACTGTTCTGCCTCATCCACCCTTGCCACTTTGGCATCCATTCGAGATTGCAGCTCAGTCATAGCATTTTTAATTTCATCCTGATTAGTTTTTATGTCTTTTATCTCCACAGAAAGGAATTCTAATCTACTTTGACCCCAGTTGGTATTATTATTATTGTGATTCTAATTCTAGTTCAGATATCTTGCTTGTTTCTGTGTTGATTGAGTCCCTGGCTGTCATTTCTTCCTGCTCTTTCTTTTGGGGTGAAGTCCTTCATTTCATCATTTTGAAGGAAGAAAAAGAATTAATAAGGTAAAAAAAATTAAAATAAAAAAACTAAAAAACAACACAAACATACAAAAATATCAAATAAATGATGCTAGATCCTAGGTGTATTTTGGTCTGAGTGTTGAAAGGACCTGATAGATTTGAGAAAAAAGGGTGGGGGGGAGGAGGAAAATGTTTGAAAATTTGAAAAAAATTAATACAATGAAAAGAATAAAATGAAATGATGGAAGTAAAATAGAAGTTGAAAAATTTACAAAAAAGTAAAAAATATAGTAGAAAAAAATAAAGAAAAATATTTTTAATAAAAATTGAAAATAAAAATAAATTTTTTCTCTTTCTGTATTCAAGAAAAAGAAAAGAAACAAAAAAGAGGAAAAAAAAAGAAAATTGACTAGATGGACTAGTGAACAGACTGAAATACAATTGAAATTACATCATTTCCCTCTCAAAGTCAAACTATGAAGTATTTTATAGTCTGTAAACTAAGCAGGTGGAGAGATTTGTGGTGTTCCTGAAGAACGTGGTTGTCCCAGTTGGGCAAAACTTAGCGTAACGGCTCCATTCTCCACTAGATGGCACTGCTTAGCTTACTGGGGTGGATTGTTGTGGTTCTTGTAGTTGTGTATGTGCATGCACCAGAGGGGTGAAAATGGCATCACCCAGCTGCACAGACTCTAGTATAGGAACTCTGTGCTCCCCTCAACCAGAAATGGCACACCTATCCTTTGTCTCTGGCTTACATCCACCCTCTGCTTTTACACTCTCTGTGACCAAGCAGTCCAGCCGGCACCTTCCTCCTGAGTTTTATCTCAGATGTGGCTGTGTTTCCTACCCCTCACTTCTGAGGGGCTGCGGCTTTGACCCACTTAGATCCTCTGGGGGAGTATCTCACTGAGAAATGGCCAGAGCTGGTCCCCCAGGAACGTTCGCGGCACTGTGCCACTGCCAATGCCCAGAAACTGTGGCTGGATGCCAGCCTGTCCCAGGTAAAGTTCACATGATTGTGTGGCAGCAGCAGTTCAGGGATAATGGAAAATCACAACACACATCTGGCACCAGACTTCACCCTTATTGACCTTGTTCCAGCACCAGTTAATGTGGCTGTTCTCTGAGATCTGCTGACACTGAGTGGCCACACAGCCTCTACCAAATATCCTTCTAGCCATGGAACCACTTCTCCCGTTGTGGCCTGAAGACATCCTGGACCCCACTCTGCTCCTGGGGATTCACACTTCCTACCAGAGCATCACCAGATATTGAGACTCTCTGTACTCTCCCTGTTTATAGAGTCTTAATGGAATTGAAACCCTCTCCTTTCTCCTTTTTCCCTTTTTAGTTCAGTCCCTGCAGCTATTTCCACTTTTCCACATTCTCTCCAGCTGCTTTTGGGGGAGGGATTGATTTTCCTGAACTCTTCCCCTCCCCCTGCCTCCATCCTTCTTCACAAGCAAAAACAGCTCCCTGCCCTCTGCAGCTTCTGTCATCCCCATTTTACCTCTCTGTGCTGCGTACCTGCTGAGTTCTGTGGTTCAGGTTGTGCAGATTGTTGTGTTAATCCTCAAATGAGTTTTCTAGGTGTGCAGGATGCTTAAGTGTTGATCTGCCTGTGTTTCATGGATGTGAGATGCAAAAAAACACTGCCATGCTGTTCTGCCATCTTGGCTCCTCCTCTTCCTTGCCATTTTTCAACCTTTCTGTGTGGACACCTGTCTTACTATGATCCAAGTAATACAACCTGGACCAAATATTTTACTGAGGGAAGAGAAGGAAGAAAGTGAGATGTCTATTTGATGAGGCTACACTTCCCAGGTATTAAGTCAAACACAAATCTATGAGTTACTTTGAAAATATTTGTGGAGGGCTCGAGGGAAGATGGCGGCGTAGGAGGACACTGGGCTCACCGTGGGTCCTGCTGATCACTTAGATTCGACCTACACCTGCCTAAATAACCCAGAAAACCGCCAGAGGATTAGCAGAACAGAGTCGCCAGAACCAAGTGCAGACGAGAGGACCACAGAAGAGGGTAGGAAGGGCGGCGAACGGTGCGCGCTCCACGGACTGGCGGGAGGGAGCCGGGGCAGAGGGGCGGCTCGCCGGCCAAGCAGAGCCCCTGAGTCTGGCTGGCAAAAGCGGAGGGGCCTGATGGACTGTGTTCCCACAACAAGCGCAACTTAGCGTCTGGGAGGTCATAAGTTAACAGCTCTGCTCAGAAAGCGGGAAGGCTGGAAGACAAAGGGAGGGAGAGCTGCTGAGCTCCCAGACAACAGAGCTCAGTTTGGTGAGGAACAAAGGCGCTCGCCAGCGCCATCTCCCCCGGCCATCCCCCAGCCAAAATCCCAAAGAGAACTGGTTCCTGCCAGGGAACTTGCTTGCTCCGCGCAAACACCCAACTCTGTGCTTCTGCGGAGCCAAACCTCCAGCAGCGGATCTGACTCCCTCCCGCTGCCATAGGGCCCCTCCTGAAGTGGATCACCTAAGGAGAAGAGAGCTAAGGCTGCCCCCACTGCCGCCGTGCACCTTGCCTACCCACCCCAGCTAATACGCCAGATCCCCAGCATCACAAGCCTGGCAGGGTGCAAGTAGCCCAGACGGGCCACGCCACCCCACAGTGAATCCCGCCCCTAGGAGAGGGGAAGAGAAGGTACACACCAGTCTGACTGTGGCCCCAGCGGTGTGCTGGGGGCAGACATCAGGTCTGACTGCGGCCCCGCCCACCAACTCCAGTTATACACCACAGCACAGGGGAAGTGCCCTGCAGGTCCTCACCACACCAGGGACTATCCAAAATGACCAAGCGGAAGAATTCTCCTCAGAAGAATCTCCAGGAAATAACAACAGCTAATGAGCTGACCAAAAAGGATTTAAATAATATAACAGAAAATGAATTTAGAATAATAGTCATAAAATTAATCGCTGGGCTTGAAAACAGTATACAGGACAGCAGAGAATCTCTTGCTACAGAGATCAAGGGACTAAGGAACAATCACGAGGAGCTGAAAAACGCTTTAAATGAAATGCAAAACAAAATGGAAACCACCACGGCTCGCAGGAAGAGCCAGAGGAGAGAATAGGTGAACTAGAAGATAAAGTTAGAAAGTTAGGTGAGAGCCAGAGGAGAGAATAGGTGAACTAGAAGATAAAGTTAGAAAAAGAGGAAGCTGAGAAAAAGAGAGACAAAAATATCCAGGAGTATGAGGGGAAAATCAGAGAACTAAGTGATACACTAAAAAGAAATAATATACGCATAATTGGTATCCCAGAGGAGGAAGAGAGAGGGAAAGGTGCTGAAGGGGTACTTGAAGAAATAATAGCTGAGAACTTCCCTGAACTGGGGAAGGAAAAAAGCATTGAAATCCAAGAGGCACAGAGAACTCCCTTCAGACGTAACTTGAATCGATCTTCTGCACGACATATCATAGTGAAACTGGCAAAATACAAGGATAAAGAGAAAATTCTGAAAGCAGCAAGGGGTAAACGTGCCCTCACATATAAAGGGAGACCTATAAGACTCGTGACTGATCTCTCTTTTGAAACTTGGCAGGCCAGAAAGAATTGGCACGAGATTTTCAGGGTGCTAGACAGAAAAAATATGCAGCCGAGAATCCTTTATCCAGCAAGTCTGTCATTTAGAATAGAAGGAGAGATTAAGGTCTTCCCAAACAAACAAAAACAGAAGGAATTTGTCACCGCTAAACCAGCCCTACAAGAGATCCTAAGGGGGACCCTGTGAGACAAAGTACCAGAGACATCACTACAAGCATAAAACATACAGACATCACAATGACTCTAAACCCGTATCTTTCTATAATAACACTGAATGTAAATGGATTAAATGCGCCAACCAAAAGACATAGGGTATCAGAATGGATAAAAAAACAAGACCCATCTATTTGCTGTCTACAAGAGACTCATTTTAGACCTGAGGACACGTTTAGATTGAGAGTGAGGGGATGGAGAACTATTTATCATGCGACTGGAAGCAAAAAGAAAGCTGGAGTAGCCATACTTATATCAGACAAACTAGACTTTAAATTAAAGGCTGTAACAAGAGATGAAGAAGGACATTATATAATAGTTATAGGGTCTATCCATCAGGAAGAGCTAACAATTATAAATGTCTATGTGCCGAACACCGGAGCCCCCAAATATATAAAACAATTACTCACAAACATAAGCAACCTTATTGATAAGAATGTGGTAATTGCAGGGGACTTTAACACCCCACTTACAGAAATGGATAGATCATCTAGACACATGGTCAATAAAGAAACAAGGGCCCTGAAGGAGACATTGGATCAGATGGACTTGACAGATATATTTAGAACTCTGCATCCCAAAGCAACAGAATATACTTTCTTCTCGAGTGCACATGGAACATTCTCCAAAATAGATCATATACTGGGTCACAAAACAGCCCTTCATAAGTTTACAAGAATTGAAATTATACCATGCATACTTTCAGACCACAATGCTATGAAGCTTGAAATCAACCACAGAAAAAAGTCTGGAAAACCTCCAAAAGCATGGAGGTTAAAGAACACCCTCCTAACGAATGAGTGGGTCAACCAGGCAATTAGAGAAGAAATTAAAAAATATATGGAAACAAATGAAAATGAAAATACAACAATCCAAACGCTTTGGGACACAGTGAAGGCAGTCCTGAGAGGAAAATACATTGCAATCCAGGCTATCTCAAGAAACAAGAAAAATCCCAAATACAAAATCTAATAGCACACCTAAAGGAAATAGAAGCAGAACAGCAAAGGCAGCCTAAACCCAGCAGAAGAAGAGAAATAATAAAGATCAGAGCATAAATAAATAATATAGAATCTAAAAAAACTGTAGAGCAGATCAACGAAACCAAGAGTTGGTTTTTTGAAAAAATAAACAAAATTGACAAACCTCTAGCCAGGCTTCTCAAAAAGAAAAGGGAGATGACCCAAATAGATAAAATCATGAATGAAAATGGAATTATTACAACCAATCCCTCAGAAATACAAACAATTATCAGGGAATACTATGAAAAATTATATGCCAACAAATTGGACAACCTGGAAGAAATGGACAAATTCCTGAACACCCACACTCTTCCAAAACTCAATCAGGAGGAAATAGAAAGCTTGAACAGACCCATAACCAGCGAAGAAATTGAATCGGTTATCAAAAATCTCCCAACAAATAAGAGTCCAGGACCAGATGGCTTCCCAGGGGAGTTCTACCAGACGTTTAAAGCAGAGGTAATACCTATCCTTCTCAAGCTATTCCAAGAAATAGAAAGGGAAGGAAAACTGCCAGACTCATTCTATGAAGCCAGTATTACTTTGATTCCTAAACCAGACAGAGACCCAGTAAAAAAAGAGAACTACAGGCCAATATCCCTGATGAATACGGATGCAAAAATTCTCAATAAGATACTAGCAAATCGAATTCAACAGCATATTAAAAGAATTCTTCACCATGATCAAGTGGGATTCATTCCTGGGATGCAGGGCTGGTTCAACGTTCGCAAATCAATCAATGTGATACATCACATTAACAAAAAAAAAGAGAAGAACCATATGATCCTGTCAATGGATGCAGAAAAGGCCTTTGACAAAATTCAGCACCCTTTCTTAATAAAAACCCTTGAGAAAGTCGGGATAGAAGGAACATACTTAAAGATCATAAAAGCCATTTATGAAAAGCCCACAGCTAACATCATCCTCAACGGGGAAAAACTGAGAGCTTTTTCCCTGAGATCAGGAACACGACAGGGATGCCCACTCTCACCGCTGTTGTTTAACATAGTGCTGGAAGTTCTAGCATCAGCAGACAAAAGGAAATCAAAGGCATCAAAATTGGCAAAGATGAAGTCAAGCTTTCACTTTTTGCAGATGACATGATACTATACATGGAAAATCCGATAGACTCCACCAAAAGTCTGCTAGAACTGATACATGAATTCAGCAAAGTTGCAGGATACAAAATCAATGTACAGAAATCAGTTGCATTCTTATACACTAACAATGAAGCAACAGAAAGACAAATAAAGAAACTGATCCCATTCACAATTGCACCAAGAAGCATAAAATACCTAGGAATAAATCTAACCAAAGATGTAAAGGATCTGTATGCTGAAAACTATAGAAAGCTTATGAAGGAAATTGAAGAAGATTTAAAGAAATGGAAAGACATTCCCTGCTCATGGATTGGAAAAATAAATATTGTCAAAATGTCAATACTACCCAAAGCTATCTACACATTCAATGCAATCCCAATCAAAATTGCACCCGCATTCTTCTCGAAACTAGAACAAGCAATCCTAAAATTCATATGGAACCACAAAAGGCCCCGAATAGCCAAAGGAATTTTGAAGAAGAAGACCAAAGCAGGAGGCATCACAATCCCAGACTTGAGCCTCTACTACAAAGCTGTCATCATCAAGACAGCATGGTATTGGCACCAAAACAGACACATAGACCAATGGAATAGAATAGAAACCCCAGCACTAGACCCACAAACGTATGGCCAACTCATCTTTGACAAAGCAGGAAAGAACATCCAATGGAAAAAAGACAGCCTCTTTAACAAATGGTGCTGGGAGAACTGGACAGCAACATGCAGAAGGTTGAAACTAGACCACTTTCTTACACCATTCACAAAAGTAAACTCAAAATGGATAAAGGACTTAAATGTGAGACAGG
Source organism: Prionailurus bengalensis (assembly GCF_016509475.1). Lineage (NCBI taxonomy): Eukaryota > Metazoa > Chordata > Mammalia > Carnivora > Felidae > Prionailurus > Prionailurus bengalensis. Next base: position 42,067,319 of record NC_057346.1, read on the forward strand.
AAACCATCAAAACCTTAGAGGAGAAAACAGGAAAAGACCTCTCTGACCTCAGCCGTAGCAATTTCTTACTCAACACATCCCCAAAGGCAAGGGAATTAAAAGCAAAAGTGAATTACTGGGACCTTATGAAGATAAAAAGCTTCTGCACAGCAAAGGAAACAACCAACAAAACTAAAAGGCAACCAACAGAATGGGAAAAGATATTTGCAAATGACATATCGGACAAAGGGCTAGTATCTAAAATCTATAAAGAGCTCACCAAACTCCACACCCGAAAGACAAATAATCCAGTGAAGAAATGGGCAGAAAACATGAATAGACACTTCTCTAAAGAAGACATCCAGATGGCCAACAGGCACATGAAAAGATGTTCAGCGTTGCTCCTTATCAGGGAAATACAAATCAAAACCACACTCAGGTATCACCTCACGCCAGTCAGAGTGGCCAAAATGAACAAATCAGGAGACTATAGATGCTGGCGAGGATGTGGAGAAACGGGAACCCTCTTGCACTGTTGGTGGGAATGCAAATTGGTGCAGCCGCTCTGGAAAGCAGTGTGGAGGTTCCTCAGATAATTAAAAATAGACCTACCCTATGACCCAGCAATAGCACTGCTAGGAATTTATCCAAGGGATACAGGAGTACTGATGCATAGGGCCACTTGTACCCCAATGTTCATAGCAGCACTCTCAACAATAGCCAAATTATGGAAAGAGCCTAAATGTCCATCAACTGATGAATGGATAAAGAAATTGTGGTTTATATACACAATGGAATACTACGTGGCAATGAGAAAAAATGAAATATGGCCTTTTGTAGCAACATGGATGGAACTGGAGAGTGTGATGCTAAGTGAAATAAGCCATACAGAGAAAGACAGATACCATATGTGTTCACTCTTATGTGGATCCTGAGAAACTTAACAGGAACCCATGGGGGAGGGGAAGGAAAAAAAAAAAGAGGTTAGAGTGGGAGAGAGCCAAAGCATAAGAGACTGTTAAAAACTGAGAACAAACTGAGGGTTGATGGGGGGTGGGAGGGAGGGGAGGGTGGGTGATGGGTATTGAGGAGGGCACCTTTTGGGATGAGCACTGGGTGTTGTATGGAAACCAATTTGTCAATAAATTTCATATATAAAAAAAATAAAGAAAAAAAATGAAAATGAAACAAAAAAAACAAAAAAAGAAAATATTTGTGATGTGATTAAAGTTCATAAGTTACTTCTGGTTAGGGAGATTATTCTAGATGGTCTCTGTGGACCTGATTCAATCAGCCAAAAGCCTTCTGAACAGAGGTAAGGCTTTCCTGAGAGGAAATTTTGCCTATGGACAGCAGCTTCACACCATGCTCCAGAATGCTAGCCTGCTGTTCTGAGTGGTCTGTCCTGTGTTTCTGAACTTTCTAAATAGTCCCGTGATCACATACACCCATTCCTTGCAATAAATCTCTTAGTATCTATCTCTTACTGGCTCCTCTTCTCTGGCATAACCCTGTTTGATACAGGAAGGAAAGAGGAGAGGAAACATGTAATTATTATTATTTATAGTGAAAATTTACTGAGAAATGTTTAACTCTACTTTTCTGTTTCCACAAGGGAGAAAAATAGAACAGAAAAATATATGGCATGAGGGCTGAAGTTAATCACATGGAAGAATTTCCTTATAGTGAATATTAAAAATGAGAGCATGATATGATTATCTGAGTTACTTATCATCCACTATCTACTCAGAAAGGATTCATAGGACTTTCTTCCTATGTCAGTATATTCACCTACAACCTAGCTCCAAAATTTTCTTTCATAAAGAGTAAAGTAACCTCCACTTTGAGCTCCAAAATGGTAAGTCAGAACACATTCTAAAAGCAAGAGGAAAATAATTTGAGGTAAAAGGTTACAGTAGTATATATTTATATATGCAACTGTAGTCAATGTAATGTTCCACTGTGTAACTCTCAGAGCACTAGGCTCATACTGTCTTCTATGTGTGGAATGCTTGTTCCTTTCTCCTTAGAAAACCATCTTGGTCCCCACCTTTATGTCTCAATGTAATACTTCTTTTTTTCCAGAAGGTTTTTCTAAGCATCTCTCTCTCTCCCCCTCTCTCTCTGTCTCCTTCCATCTCCCTCTCTTTCCCTCTCTTCTCCTGTTATGACATATCTCAACTTACATTTATTTTATACTTATCACAATTTCTCCCTCTCTCTCTCTCTTTTATAGAGAGAACACACAAGGAGCAGGGGAGAGGAACAGAGGGAGACAGAGGGGGAGAATTTCAAGCAGGTCTCGTGCTCAGTGCAGACCCTGACGTGGGACTTGATCCCATGGTGCCTGAAATCAAGAGTTGGATGCTCAACTCTTATTGAACACCCCACAATTCTTTCTTTTTAAAAAAAAACTCTTTACTTACTTGTTTTTATTCTTTCTTTCAACCAGGTTTTAAAGTCCATTACAAGAGGGTTCATGTCTTTCCTAATCACTTTCATGGCTCCAGCACTTAAGAGAGAGAATAGGTGCCCGATAAGTACTTGCCAAATAAATGAATGCCACTGTGTCATCGCTGCTTACCTGCCTGTGATGCCAACATCAAATTTTTGAAAAAAACAGTTTGATATAAGATCAGAGATTCGATATCTGCTAATTAGATGCTGTACAGTTTTAAGTCACTAAGTAGATAAATCCAAATAAAATTCAAGTCCAGTTTTACCATTTCAGTATTATTCAGTATGAGAGCAGTTGCTGCATTTTGTCATATCTGATGATTACTGTGGTATTCATCCATGTATCAAGAAGCATTTAGCAATGGTGAGGCTTACTACTAACTGGACCACAAACAGCCTCATGAACGGGGAAATCTGAGATTAGCTTCTCTCATAAGCTCAGTTGTAGAAGAGCCAGAGAACCACTACAAATATGAAATGAGTCAGACAAGAGTTGGGGACAAGTTCTACCTGTCTTGGGTATATCATAAGCAAATAAAAAATTAGTATGTGTGTAACAGAGATAATGGCAGGCCACATATCAATCCATCCTGATTTACTACCAAACAAAACTTAAGAAAAAAACCCACAAAACTGAAGTATAGTTGGCACACATTACATTAGTTTCAAGTGTACCACTTTGCAATTCTGCAACTCTATATATTATGCTGTGCTCACCTCAAGTGTAGTAAGGGTCTGTCACCGTCACCACACAACACCATTACATTGATTATATTCCCTATGCTATGTCTCTCATCCTGGTGACTTTTTCATTCCATAACCAGCATAACCAGAGCCCTGTATCTCCCTCTCCCCTTTGCCTATTTTGCCCATCCCCACACCATTTTCACTTCTGGCAAGCACTAGTTTGTGCTCTGTGTTTATGAGTCTGTGCTTTTTTGTTTTGTTTTGTTTTGTTTAAAACAAGCCTTTTTTCTAATATGGAACTGAGGGACACTCTCCACTAGACTACATCAGTGAAAGATATATCTCTGCATGCTATGAAACCTATTAAAAAATCCCACATATTGTAAAATTTATATATATAAAATTATACATATATATGTGTTTCACATGCTATTAGAAGTGAAGAATATCATGGGTTATATATAACTAAAATTATATATAATATAAAATATATACTCTATTTACATATATAAATTTATGCATACATAAAATTATATATGTGTATATACAATATACACATATATGTGTATACAAATAATATATAAAAGTGTACCTGCATATAATCCTGTTAGAAGTTAGGAATATTGTGGGTTCATCCTACTTCACTCAAGATAGACAATATAGACTAAGTTGTTAGAATCATTTTCTATCAACTACAGAAATTCCTCAATAACATTTTTTTTATTTTATGCCATAATAAAGAGTAACCAAGAGTATTTTTTCTCTGATTTCTAATCAGTAAACATATTTATTGATTATTACTATTTTTAGTTTGACAAACTGTTTAGTTGTATACTTCGTAGGTGACTGTCATTATAAATATCATTTGTCAGTCAGTGGCTATGAAAGTAAAATAGCCTTACTCATTAAGTTATTTTTTTAGGAAAAACCTTAATTTTTTTAGGAAAGGACATAACCATTGTATTAACCATGTTAATTGTCTTGGCATTATATCGCTTCCCTAATGTGGCCAAAAAAATACTTACGGATGTCCTTAGATGGTTAGATAAGGTTTGTAAATACCTGAATAATGTACTCTGGAGACAATCAATTGGATATGTGAATGCTACATTTACTTTCTATGCAGATGTTCTGACTTTTTGGTGGACAAGTTTTTTGTTTTTGTTCTTATTTTTTAAATAATGTGATAAATTACTAATGATGCAGTAACAAAGTGCTGTGCTACTCCAAGAGTAAGGATTATGTTGAGATCATTTTTATATTAAAAAAAGTCAGTAAGTAGGTACAGTCTCATATTGATTTTCATTTTAAGAGGAAAACTGTTTAACGTAACTTTCGTGACTCTGATTCCAAACATGTGTTTGAAAATGGCAACAAATGATCAGCCTAATGTCTGGATATTTTTGTTACTAAATATTTTTAAATACCTTGATAATTGATTAAATTTTTCAGTTTGCATTTAACATTTAGTGTTGTAAGCACATATGTTATGAGCACATACTTTATAGAACTGGGAAAGGGGTGCTTTTACAATAACTTAGCCTCCTGGTTTTTATTAATTATTATATTAATAAGTGGATGTTTTACAACATATGGGATTCCAAAAATGGTTTTGTTGCCATTGCAATCTTTTTCATTTCTATATTCAACTTACATACATAAACTATAGAAATGTTGAGAGTTTATTTGAACCTATTTTAGGAAAGTAGACAAGCAGTTTTGATTTTTATGGGGGATTTAAGTGGCACATATAAAAAATATTTTTATTGTCTGAATACTATCTTTTTATAGTTGGATGTATGTTTTTGTTTTTCTCTTATGATATCAAAACTCTAACACTCCAACTCTTACTATCTTACGTGTAAATCATCACTAAAAATGAGAATCATAGACATTACATGGCTTGAACTCTCAAAAGATTCAGCTGTGTTTAACCATTTTGGATACTAAGCATTTTTTTTAAGTTTGATTATATTTAGTCATAACATAAAAATATTGAAACATACGAATGAAGAATTGAGCACAGGAGACATTGAAATATTTAGGATTTAAAGGAGCAATCAGCCTAGGATACATTTATAACTTGCATTACACAGTCTCTTGCAAATATAAGCAAATAGGTGTAACATGTCTGGCTCAGGATTTACACATTATGAAAGACACTGAAATTAAAGAAATCACATGGATGTCTGTATAAAACTGGGTGGAAGGAACTTTAAAAGAGTATCTCCCCAAAGCCCTGTATTATTATGACAAGGTAGAAGTCTTTTACCCTCAGTGCCATTTAGTCTCTTCATTTTGGGTGACCTGTGAATTAATGATAAACGTGCCTTGAATGTTGACATGATGACAAGGGAATCATTTGTTTTGTAAGTGGCACTGCAAATCTGCCGAAGCATGCACAATTTAAACTAGCCAGCCAGCCGTTCTGTCCTGCTGATTCAGTGGTATCAAGGACACAGCATCTAACCCTCACATTTTGCTTGGCTGCAACCCTCTATCTGAATAGGATCCATGGAGCATGGATCTTGATCTTAGGAAAGAAATCTTTCTTAGACCTTGCATTGGTTCCTTTTAGTGATGTTTCCCCCTGCCCTCTAATGAGAGGAAGTGGTTAACAGCCTCTGCAGTTTTAAAAATACAAGCTTGTAATTTGACTCTAGGTAAACTGTGTGACTCTGGAACAAAGACCATTTGAACATGCATCTTTGTCACGGTGGGATTTAAAGATCATAATAAAATTTGATAAAGGCATAGCTTTTAAGTGAGTAACAGTAATTCCCATACTTCTTTAATACTCAGTTAGGAGGTTCTATCTGACCTCTAAAGGCCTTGGCTGAACTGTGGTGAGCTGAATTGTCAAAGACAGTCTGAGTCCTATCTCTCATGGATGGCTACATGTTGGTAATGTGCACTATAGGGATGCTATTCATATTGTTACCAAAAGTTTTCTGTCGTTCAATTTCCTGTTAGATAAAAACACAATTCTGATTTAATAAGACAATGGTATGATACATATGGTCAAAGAGACATGGGGAAGGTTTTTAGGGTCTATGTCAGATTGTATGAATATATTGGCCTTTTTGTCATGCGAGAGAACCAGTTGGTTAATTTCTGTGCATCATATGTGAATTTTCACATTATTTTGAGAAAATTTAATTATGTAACATTAAGTCAAAGGAAACTTCTTTTTGGCTTCATACTGGCAAGTAGTCCTTTAGTGTGATGCTCACATTTCAATCAATTGTTTTGAAATGGCAGAGAATGACCCACAACAATGACAGCGAGGACAAATGCAGTATCATGTTTTAAAGGCTCTTTATTTTCTAATTGATGGATGCATTCAAGTTAAAAAACAAAACCAAAAGGTTTATAACACTACTACTATTACTGCTATTAGTAACAATGATAATGATGATGACGATGAAGATTAATGACAATAACAATATTAAAAAAAAGATTCTCTTTTCTCATTGCCTTTCACAATATCCTTCCCTCTTAGGGACTGTCCTGATCCTAGTGCCCCAAATCCTGCACCTAGAAATATTTCATTACCAGGAAAACCAGGAAGATTGTGTAAGATCTAACCTACACAAAAATACCTTTCTATGTTAGATATTCTATGTTAGATAAATATCTAGAACTCTAATAGTACTTCAAAAGTCTTCCTAGCTTTATATCACTATGATTGTATTAGTTGAATTTTCTGTCATTAGAACCATGTAATTACAACAACAGAGCCAAGTACTATTATGATATTTCCTTTTTCATATTACTATTTGGTCTTCTTGGAAGTAACAATTTGCTTTTATTTCCACTTGCGTAATATGCTATCACATAACCTTATTTTTTTTTTCAAATGCTATATCATTTTATTAAATTTCTATTTTTAATGGGGAACCTCTTTTCCATAACTGTTTTCCTTTTTCCTGGGTGGATCTACTTTTGTGGTTTAATTTTTAAACATATATATAATATATATGTATATATATTATATATGTGTGTATGTGTGTGTGTGTGCAAACTTCGTGAAGAAATATCCTACCCTCATAATGAGTGAATATTTTGACTTGGACTAGTATTCAAGGTTGAAGGTTGAAGGCAAGGTTGAAGATTATTTGCCTTCAGAATTTTGAAGACGATTATCTTCTGGAACCCAAAGTTTCTATTGAGAAATCTCAAGTCATTATGGCATTCCCCCAACCCCCCCACCCTGCTGTCTTTAGAAGACTTTTAAGTTCTTCCCTTTATTACTGACATTTAGAAATTTCATGACGATTGGCCTTGATATAAGATTTTTCATTGATTGTATGAGGAACTTTATAGACTCATGTCCTTTACTTCCAGAAATTTTCTTGGGTAATTCATTTGATTTATTTTTTCCATCTGTGCTTTCTAGGATTTTTTAAGTCAGAAATTATTCTTAGGTTTGATCCTTTAAGTAATTTGATTTCATATTTCCTAACTTTATATCTTTTTGTTCTACTTTCTAAAAAATTTTCTCAATGGGTCTCCTGGGTGGCTCAGTCGGTTAAGCATCCAACTTCAGCTCAGGTCATGATCTCGTGGTTTGTGAGTTTGTGAGTTGTCTGTGTTGACAACTCAGAGCCTGGAGCCTGCTGCGGAATCTGTGTCTCCCTCTCTCTCTCTGCCCCTCTCTTGCTTATGCTTTGTCTCTCTCTGTCTCAAAAATAAATAAAACATAAAAAAAAATTTTAATTTTTCTCAAATTTATCTTTACAACTTTTAGTTGAACTGTTTTTGTGTAATATTTTAGTTTTCAAGAGTTATTTCTGGTTTTCTGATTTTCTCATAGCATCTAAAATTTTTTTGTGTGTGTTAAGTCATCTTTGTGGAGAGAGTAAGTATTTAAAGTGTTTGTTTGATTGCAGAGTTATCTGTCTTTCCTGAAGACAAATACCATTTTTCTGCACCTATTGTCTGCCTTTCATTTTGAGGTCTTTCCTCAAGTGTTAGGTGATCTTTAATTGCCCCTTCTTATATACAAAGGGAATCATTACAATGGCAGTTTCTTTTGTGTTCTGGTAAACCAGAAGATAGGTGGCTAGATCTAGTAACTGGGTAGGCAGCTGGATCTTTTGCTAGAGTACTCTTCCAAAATATGAATGTGTACATATTACTTTTCTGAGAATCTTCAGTTTATTTAGAGATCATGTCTCCATTAGCCCTTCCAAGGAAAGATGTGGCAGTCAATGTTGCTGCCCAGGCTCCCAGTGGGAGGCATATGTCTGACCACTCAGGGAGCAAATGTTGATTTTACTTCCTTGTTTTAAGTTCTCTGCCTCACTTGCCCCTTTCCCCATATCATGACTTTGAATTTCCTCATATTTGCTTCTGGATAAATTTCTCCTGGAAAATGCTTAAAAATTCTGCCTGTGAACTTAAATATCTATCTGCTGATAATCTTGACATTGGGTGCAAAAAAGGGTGGAGTCAGATATTCAGTATAGTGATTTTCAAATGATTCCTCTGTTTTCATTCCCACTCTTTATCTTTTGCTGTGTCTTGTAACTTTCTGGAAATCTTCCCATGAACTTCTGCTATATCTTCTTTCTCTTTGTAAAAATCAGTGACTGCTCTTTAATCTGCTTTTCAATTTTCTTCTTTCTCTCTTCCTTTCTTTCTTTCTTTCTTTCTTTCTTTCTTTCTTCTCTCCTTTTTCTTCTTCTTCATTTCTTCTTCTTCTTCTTCTTCTTCTTCTACTTCTTCTTTCTCTCTCTCTCTCTCTTTTTTTTGGCAATTAGTCACCACATTATGTCCCATCTCTGTTAATTTATACTATTTTTATTCCTTTACTATCATTTTGTAATGGATTCTGGAGGAGACCAACATAATCAAATGACCAATTGATCATCTTTGATAAAGGTGAATATCCCATTGATTAAAAAAATGACCTCAATAGTGACATCAGTAACAGAAGTAGCATTGGTTGTTTTAGTGGAGATAATTGCAGTCATTCCATCCATAACCACTAGTAGTATCTACCAGCACTGAAAAGTTGCTCCCAGTGCCAGGATGCTACACAATTTATAGTGTCTTATAGTGTATAGACTCCTTTAGGGACATTTGCTATTCCTTCACTTAATACTTACAATAGCTTTGTGTAAAGAGATGGGCATACATTATTAATCATTACACACACATCTCATTCTACCTATGTGAATTCTAAGAACCAGCAAAGTTAACTAATTTACTCAACTTTGCTCAACTAGGAGGTGCTATAAAAAAGTCTACTCAGTCATCCTATCTTTCCAGTGTTCAGCACCCATGGTGGTCATTTGCAGAGGGAGTTTGAAGCATTAGGTGTGATTTTGATCTTTGACATTTCCCAGATCCCTTTCACTCCTGTCATTCTTGCAGTAGTAACAGGACATGAATCTTCCTTTCAAGAATTAATTGTTTAGAAAAGTATAGTAGCTCAGACATTTTGTTATTATAGTAAACTCTAAAATAGAGGGGGATCTTGATTATTAAAAGGTTTTTCCATGAATTGGGTATCTCTAAAAGTCCTCAGACACACAAGATTAAAATCAAACACAATAGCCCTTCTGTCCCTGGATTTCAATTTTTCCAGGCATCTAGTTTCAGAACTACAAGATATTCTTTAATTTGACATTTATCACTTATCCTTCTCCCTGCATCCCCAAATTTCCAAGTTGCATGGATTGGATCACTCCTCCTTTTTGTTCCCACTAAGTCGACTACAGCTTAGGTGCTCATAAACTTCCAGTCACTTCCTTCTGTTTCACAGTAAGCCATTCATCTCTCAGTTCAAGCCAGTGCCTCCTTTCAGACTTCCAGCTTGCTGATTCTGGTGCGGCATTTTATAGCAACCTTTTCTTTCATCCTTTTCATCATATTCTTTGAACAATTTTTAAACATCTTTCTGCATATTCCCATCCTTCAACGTTTGCCCCAGTTTGCCTAACCACCCTTCTTCATTCCTTTCCCCCCAAATAACTTCCAATATCACTTTTGTTAAATTTGTATCATTACACAGGAGCCATCTCAAAGACTTCCTCCTCTGCAAAGTTCCTTCTCACTAGATTTCACCAATATGCTATCTTTCTTATCTGAAATCACTTTGCAGTGAGTTTTTCCTTATCCTACTTAAAAATATAATATATTCCCCACTGTACAACAGAGTACCTTTGACAATAACTCAGAATAAATTAAAATTATGTCTCTTAGGTGCAGAGGAGGTATTTTTATTATGCTGTATAAATGAAAAATTTGCTTTTAAAGTAGTGGAATCATAATGATGTCAGGAATAGTCTTTTTTCTCATACATATGATGCTCCAAGCTTCTTATTGCATTAGTTTGACTCAATATGAAAGGAAGATTTTAAAGAAAATAAAATGACATGGAGAGGTAACATTAGGATCGATAAGAAAGGCCTGAAGAAAAAGAAAGTATGAGCTTTCAGATGAAATACAAAAGTGATAAGGGAAAATGGTTAAATGGAATTTGTTAACTCCTTTCTGGATTGTAAAAAGACCTCAAAGTCAGGGACCTTATACTCTGATTTTCATCCTTTCCAAAACTTTGTTGTGGAAATGCTGGCAGAAATAAACCTGGTTTACCTTGTTAATCTAGGAAGAATTCTTCATTTTCTTGTCTGCTTGGATCATAATGATTTTAACTGATGTATTAAGATGTTGGTTTTCCTGCTTCTGTTATCCTTCAGAATAGAAGTGTCATCCTTACTTTGGATCTTCATGAAGTCAACCAAAGGCTATCTTGAAAGAGTCCAGACTATGGAATGAAAACTATAAATTGTTTCCAGTATAGTCATTGCAAACATGAGTGTCATTGCAATCATGAGCAATAAATGTTTATACTGAGTTTAGAGCATAAGTATGCAATTTCTCCTCAATATAAAACAAATTGGCCAATGAGTTTTAGAGAATATTCTCTGTTCATGTCTGGTCCTTATTCTTGTTTTCAGTTTCTGCTAAGTCTCTTGCACATTCTTAAACTGTATTGACCTTATGCGGTTCTATGCCTCAATACTACTCTTATATCAAAACCTTGATTCTCCTCTATTCACTTTCTCAGACTTTTGTTAGTTGTATGGTAGAAGGAAATTTGCTTTTCTCTAATAGGCTTTGCAACGTGTCTTCTATAAATTATTTTCCAGAAATTGTTTTCTAAACTCATACATGAGAATCTATAGCTTATTGTCCTTCTCTATTACCCGACTTCTTTATATTTTTTTGATATTCTGCTCCAGCTGTGACAAAAAGGAGGGCAGAAGAAAAATAGAACTATTATATGATCCAGTAATCCCTCTTCTAGCTATATACCCAAAGGGTATGAAATACCTCAAAGAGATATCTCTGCTCCCATGTTCATTGTAGTGCTATTCACAATGACCAATATATGGAAACAACCCAAATGTCTATTAATGAATAGATGGATAAAGAAATTATGACAGAATGGAATAGAATATTATTCTGTCCTAAAAATAGAAGGAGATTCTTTCATTTGCAAATGACATGAATGGGCCTGGAAGACATTATGCTATGTGAAATAAGCCAGATGCAGGAAGAAAAGCACTGCTATATTTCACTTATATGCGGAATCTATGTTGAATACATAGAAACAGAGAAGAGAACAGTGCTTATTAGAGTCGGAGGTGGGAGAAATGAGATGTTGGTCAAAGGGTACAAAGTTGTAGTCAGATAGGATGAACATGTCTACACATCTAATGTACAGCATGATGACTATTGTTAATAATACTGTATTGAATATTGGAAATTTGCATAAAAAATAAGTCTCAAGAAAAAAAGGTAAATATGTGAGGAGGGGATATAATAATTAGTCAGACTATAGTAACCATTTCACTATATATACATGTATCAAGTCATCATATTGTACACTTTAAATATGTACAATTTTTATTTAAAGGAAAGGAGGACCAGAGCACCTGGGGGCTCAGTTAGTTAAGTGCCCAACTCTTGATTTCAGCTCAGGTCATAATCTCACAGTTTTGTGAGTTCAAGTCCCATATCAGGCTCTGTGCCGACAGCATAGAGCTTGCTTGGGATTCTCTTTCTCCCTCTCTCTCTGCCCCTGCCCTGCTCAGGCTCTCTCTGTATCTCTGAAAATAAATAAATAAACTTTTAAAAAAGTTTCTTAAAAGAAACGAGGACTGTATTTTACTATTCTCCCATTGGATAAGTGATACAGTTTCTGACTAGGGTCTGGACTTAATATGACTTTCCCATTGGAAGATGACATGATATTTTGGTGTGACACCCTTAAACAATGTCCTTTGATAAATAGCTCAAGAGCTTACTTAAACCATCTCATTCCCTGGAATATTATTCAACCATAAAAAATAATGAAATCTTGCCATTTTCAATGACATGGATGGAGCTAGAAAGTATTATGCTAAGTGCAATAAGTGGGTCAGAGAAAGACAAATACCATATGATTTCATTCATTTGTGGCAATTGAAACAAAACAAAGGAGTAAAGTGGAAAAAAAAAAAGAGAGGGGCAAACCAAGGAACAGATTCTTAACAATAAAGAACAAACTGAAAATTACCAGAGGGGCAGAGGGTGGGAGTAAGAGTGAAATAGGTGATGGGGATTAAGGAGTGCACTTATAATGATGATCACTGGGTGATGTATGAAATTATTGAATCGCTATATTGTGCACTTGAAACTAATAGAACACTACATGTTAACTATACTGGAATTAAAATTAAAAAAATTAAAAATTAAACCATTTCATACCCATTTCCACTCAACCTAGGCAATTAACATTCAGTAAATTAACTTTAAAAATATAATAAATTCAATTTCAAATATTACAAATATTACAATAAATCCACAATGTAAAAAATGGCTTTTCTTAAAAAAATTGTTGGAATAAAAACCCCAACATTATTTATGCTTAGTTCAGCATTTGCCCTACAATAACATATTCTTCATCTTTTTATTAGAAAGAGATTTACCTTTAAATCCCCCATCAGTAATAGATCTTTATTTCAAATCTAAGTTTCTTTATAGCACCTCCCTGCTCCAAAAAAACCTGAAGAACATCTTACCAAGTATTGAAAACAGACCATCTGATTTTCTTTCCTTCCTGTTCTTCTTCCATGAAAAGAATACATTTGGTCTGACTTAATGTCTCAGAGATGTGTCTCACCCCCAAATTATTGGCTGTTATCCAGGCAAGTTTCTTGCAACCCTGAATGATTTCAGAATTTAAATGTTCTCTTTCTCTGGAGGGAAATTTCATGGTCAACAATCAAATAGTTCTTAATTTTCTCTGGGAAGACAGGCTTCTCTCCAAGTCTGTTTCAGTCCTTACCTCCATCCTCTACCACAAGCATACATGTCCACACAACTCCTGGGACATATCATTCTTTCCCCAGAGTGTTGACAAGAGAGTTGGATTACCTAGCACAGTGAAGAGTATATAGATCAAGTACTAATGTAATGCATAGCACAAAAACCAGCCAATGCTGATTTATTTTTGCCTCAACTTGGATATGCTAGTTTCCGTGAGTCAAGTTTTCAATAGTAAAACTTTCATGAAGTATGCTGAAAAAGCCATCTCATTTCTGTACATTTTATGCTTCTAAAAAGTAGAAAATGCTTACGGACTGAGGTGCTAATTATCATGAATTTTGTAGAATCAAGAGATTAGAGCACATTTGAGGAAGCCATCTAGTTTTGTCTCCAGTTCTATCAGAGAACAGCATGTCTTTCTTGTTTACATTGATGTCATGTATGTAGCAGTGGCATGATCTTCCCATATGTGTGGGAAAGTGCTAGAAGACTGTCATCCAGACACCTTTCTTCAGACATCGGAGCAAGTGGGAAAGGCTGTGGAGTGAGTTTCAAACCCAACCCTAATAGACATGCAGCCTTGGGAAAAGTAAACAGCTATAAATGTTTAACTTACTACCTATGAGGTTAGAATAAAAATACAGAGTTCACAAAACTGTATTAATAAAGGTGTATGTACTCTAGCATAGTGCCATTTAATAATTATTATCATCTCTTTTCCTTCATTGTCTTCTCATTTGTTCTATTTCTCTACCCTCCTGACTTATTTTAAATTGAGACTAACTACAGAGAAGGTTCTGGTTTCCACCACAGGATTAAGTTAAATGTATGTACTCCACTTAAGGACAAATGAGTTCCTGGAAGAGAGATGTGTCTCTTTGCATTGGGTTATGCCATCTGGTCCTCAGCAGACAAGCGATGCAAAGATAGAGAGGAACATTGGGCTACTTATAGCTAGAAAATGATGCATACAATTCATATGCTTTTATGGGCTTCTCCTCCTGTTCCTCTGTGCAATTGTACCCAACAAGGCAGGGAATACATTGGTCTTGATTCTTACCTCTAAATTATAAAGTTCAAGGAAGAGTCTGCTCTTCTGCAGATCTGTATACTGTATTCCCTCTTGAGTGAGATCTTTTATGTTTAACTTCAGGAGAGATTAAATTCTCCTATGGCTGATTCTTATGTGTCTTTTATATCTGTTTGCCACTCTGAGGGTGAAAGTTAAAAGTTTCAAATATGGGGAGTTATTGTTTAATGGGTACAGAATTTCAGTTTTGCAAGATGAAGAAAAGTTCTGAAGATGTATGGATGGATGATGGTGACGGGCACACAATAATGTGAATGTATTTAATGTCACTAAACTGCACACTTAAAAATGGTTAAAATAAGCAAAGCATAAGCTAAATAAATAAATAAATAAATAACTCACTCTCTGGGACACCTGGGTGGCTCAGCCAGTTAAGTGTCTGACTCTTGATCTCCACTAAGATCATGCTCTCATGGTTCATGAGATCAAGCCCCACATTGAGCTCTGCGCCAGCAGCACAGAGCCTGCCTGGGATTTTCTCTCTCTCCCTCTGTCCCTCCCCTGCTCACACTCCCTCTGTCTCTCTCAAAATAAATAAATAAACTTAAAAAAAATTAACTTTCTAAGTACAGAACTTAAGGTCTCCTGAGGGAATAATAGTCTTCACTAAGGATACTCCAGTGGGGACTGAATTCTTATGTGTTCCAATATCATGGGTGGGAAGGATTCATTAGTAGATTTTCTTCACTTTTTTATTGAAAAAAAAATAAGACAAAACATTATTTTTCTCTTCAACCCATGAATCTGCTGCTAACCACAAAAGTGCCTGAGTCTCTCACTTTTTTCCTGAATCAGAAATCAAAAAGCATAACAAATCCTTTATAAAAAAAATCTGTTACGTGGTATTTTCAGAAAGTTTATGTTTGGAGTACAGAACATGACCTAAGTTTGAGAAAAATAACTACTTTTGCTAACAATACCATAATTCAGAATGAACAAAACTGTTTACATTAGTGTTTCTAAGTGATATAGACCACAAAAATGGACAGGAATTTTTTATTGACTTTTTAAAAATACATACTTTATATATAATTTTTGTAGTGAAGTACTAGAATTGTCCTAAGAAAAACAGTAAAAATAATAAAAAGTATTTTTTAGTTAAAAAATAAATTTTATAAGTGTTAATAACTAAATTGACCTACAAATCCCCTATTTAGTAAGAATGGGAAATGTGGCACAAGAGAGAGGAAGGGAGATATTTTCCACTCATTTGAGAAAGGAAATAAAAATAATATGGATACTTGACATTGAAGACTAAAGAGCTATAATAATTACATATAAGAAGTCGAAAGTCAGATGTAATGAGAAATTAACATGTTGAAAAATTAATATGTTGTTGAGAGATTAATATGTCGTTATAGTTGCAAATTACATTAATATTGGAAAAACACATCAGAAATTCACATTAAATTTTTTTTTGAATGTTTATTTATTTTTGAGAGAGAGAGAGAGAGAGACAGAGAGACAGAGCATGAGCAGGGGGAGGGGCAGAGAGAGAGGGAGACAGAATCCAAAGCAGGCTCCAGGCTCTGAGCTGTCAGCACAGAGCCTGATGCGGGGCTCAAACTCACAAACCATGAGATCATGACCTGAGCTGAAGTTGGATGCTCAACCAACTAAGCCACCCAGGTGCCCCAGAAATTCACATTTTAAAAATCCATTATAAGAATATATATTCTTTGGGGTGCCTGGGTGACTCCATTGGTCATAAACATCCAATTCTTGATCTTGGCTCAGGTCGTGATCTCATGGTTCATGAGTTTGAGCCCCACATCAGGCTCTCAGCTGTCAGCAAAGGGCCCACATTGGATCCTCTGTCTCCCTCTCTCTTGGCCCCTCCCCCACTCTTGCATGCTCCCTCTCTCTCTCAAAAATAAATATTTTTAAAATCCATTATAAGAATATATACTCTTAACATGCACTATATATGTTATAGAGATGGTCTACTGCAGAAGTACAGTTCTTCTATAAGGGTTAGGATATCCAGAGAGACTTAAAATGAAATAGAAATACAGTAAAACCTTGGTTTGTGAGCATAATTCATTCCAGAAATTTGCTTGTAATCCAAAGCACTTGGATGTCAAAGGGAATTTCCCTATAAGAAATAATGGAAGCTCAGATGATTTGATCCACAACCCAAAAATGTTCATATAAAAGTGATTACAATATTGCAATATAATACAAACTAATAAAGAAAATACAAAATATAAAGAAAAATAAGCAAATTAACCTACACTTACGTTTGAAAACCTTCATGGCTGGCGTGAGGGAGACAAGAGAGAGGAGGGTTATTATGTAGGACAACTTTCACTCACACTAATGGATGTTGACTACAGTACAGTATTAATAAACTCTTGTTATTTACTGTATTTAATGTAATTGGCAATAAGGCAGCAAATTGTCTATATCTGCAGGCAGCCTGACCTAGAATGAAGCAAAGCATTCCTAAGCGTATTGTATGGAAAAGCAAAGGTGCTTTGAAGTAACAAAAAATACACTAGTGCCAGATGTGGGCACCTTCCAGCATTCTGAAAAATCACTGATTTCTGCCAAACACAGTGTCCTGAGAATGAGCATCAAAGCATGGGAGACAAACATTCACAATCCCACAGCGAGAGAGAGAGAGAGAGAGAGAGAGAGAGAGAGAGAAAACCCCTGGCTCAGTTGTGATATTGTGATGTTCTGCATCATGTACTACTCGTATTGCAAGACATCACTCACTTACCAAGTAAAAATTTGTTAGAAATGTTTGCTCATCTTACAGAACACTCACAGAACAAGTTTATCACATTCCAAGGTTTTACCCTATAATAATAATAGAATGTTAGAAGACTGGAGAAAATTATAAAGATATGGCATATAATGTAGTCTCAATTTACATCATGATGCAACAGGCTTAGAGAGGTTCTTATGACTTCCCCAAATTCTTATGCTTTGTAGGTAGCAGAGTCAGGGCTAGTCACAAACCAATTCTCATTGCATTGCACACTATGGTCTTCCTAACAAAGAGTATAGCTTCTAGAGGAAAGAATGGTAGAATCTTCTTCCTGTCTGACTTAAAAAGAAAGTAAAAACAACTCTCTTGGATATCTTAATATCCAAAACCCAAGCATTTTGATTAAATATGAGACCATTAATAAAATAATCATATGTATTAATCCACAAATAGCCTTTCATAACCTGAAATGTTTTCTGCCATCTCATTAATGCTCATTTAATTGTACAGAAATGAGATAAATGGCAAAGGAAATACCTCCAAAAACTTGAACATACAAATAAAGTGAACTGCTGTGTAGAATAAAATATGTTAAATGAGAATAATTAATAGCTTCTTTGAAATCAAGGAGCATAAATTGGATTCCACTGTGACAAGACTTCTTTTCACATATGGTTTGACTCTACATTCGAATGTTCGGATTCCTTCACCCTTTCCCAGTTTAACTCTCAAACAACACTAGCCTCTCTTTGAATCCAGGATGTTTATCTGGTTTGCACACCCAGTACTAAGGTGGTCACTGCTAATGGTCTCGCTCCGTTTGCTTCAGATTCTCTGGGTTTATTTCTTTACTTGTTTTCAGGGACTTTGCGTTTGTGTGCGCCCTGCCCTGAATCAGGGAAGCTCCCTTCATCTCATGGTTTAGCTTTAAGCTCAACTGTTTCCTTCTCAGAAGAGTCACCACTTCTCCACAGCTTTTGCATTCCTCGTCTGCTCTACTGCAGCACATTTTGCCTTTATGTATCCCTTTTAATTATCTGAAAATTGTGTTTGTAATATAAATTCCTTATCAGCCCAGGCAAAACATGAAGGCCTTTCAGTTCCTTTTTACTTGATCTCTTGTTTTCCACCTTCTCCAGAACATTCACTCTCCTAACCAAAGCACTGCGGACTGTGACTTGCTGACTTGGATGTTGGACTCACGAGTGCTGCCTGTTGGCCCTTGTGAAGGCTCTACTCCACTAAGGTTTTCTTTTGTGAGTTGCTGTAAAGACAATTCTCCCAAATTCCATAGATATTGAATTAATTTTTAAACAAATTTAAATGAATGTGTTTATATTTAAGTGCCAGAGAATTACAAAAAATAAGCCATGTCCTTCAGCCATGACCTTTGGAAAGTCATTGTGGAGCTTCTCATCTGGCGAGAGCAAACAAGAAATCCAAAATTAGCTCCTATTCAGTTTGCATTCCTTCTTACTTACTGAGCATTCCTAGCCACTTTACTCTCCTGTGTCATTATGTTTCATGAATCTACAAAACCTGTATAACAGCAACACCAGGGATGCATTTTGAGTGGCCTGGGAAACTATTTTTGGAATCTTGTTTTAAAAGACACAAAATATAATAGTGTTACTCCATGTGGAGTGGTGAATTACTCATAGTACATGCAAGGGAAACTGGTGGCATGAACTTGGTGGAATATTCTTTAGCTATTTGCGAATCAGAGTTGCTGTTAATATATTGACTATGGTTTGTCTCCAACCCAACCCCATGCCTAATTACACCGTATAGAAAGTTAAGTAGGCATTGAACTAAGGAGTGTGGAATCACAGGCAGCATAACCCCATTGTGATTTTGCTCTGCACCATATAGCTGTTTTTTTCCCCTGATATTGTGGAGAAGTTCATAATTACACAGTTTCTGCCACTGAGAGATCCAGTATGTAATTACACAGTTCGAATACAATAGTGCTGGTTACTGTTCAAATACATGTAGCTACATGGGATTAAAATGTACTTAATACTAATTACAGAAAAATGTTATGGGACCTATTTCTGCTTTTATTCTGAATATGAAACGCACAGGTATAATCGAACCCATTTGTACGTGAAGGCAGTGTCTCTCCCTTGATACAACATTGCAAACCATCTGGTAACTATAATGCTTTTGATATTTTAACACCTACTTTATGCATATTATACAAGAAATGAATGAAATTCACAGTGGGGTACGTTTGGGGTAAATAGTGTGTATTTTTTAATTTTGTAGTAAGTTTGGAGTTCTTTGAACTGATTTTTTTTTTCTTTTCCAAGAACCATCAAGTAATCTTATCAATGAACACCAGATGGCGTTGCATTGAATAGCATTGCATTTTAAATTGTCCATGAAAGAAACACTTTGGAGATGGAGTGCATGTAAGAAATAATTTTGTCTAGCCTCTCATTTTGCAAATGAAAGTACTCAGACTCAGAGAGCTTATATCATTTTGGCAAGACCACATTAGAGATAAATGTATAACCCTGCATTCAAACCCCAGAAGGTTTTAAACACTCTACCCTGGCTTCCCATGTGATTCTCATTTCATTGCATAAAAGAAAGGGTAGCACAGGACAGTGGTCAAATTTTAAATCCTGTCTGTGCCACTTACTAGCTCTGCGATACTGAGAAAGTAATTTAACCATTGCACATTTAGTCTCCTTTGTGGAAAAAAAGGAAAAAAAAAAGACCATACGCACATCTACCTTATAGTTTTCTTTTAAGTTGATTAAATAAACGCTTTATGTAAAACGGTACAAAATTGGCTACATAGCAGATGCTCTAGACATACTGGTTTCCCTTGTGAATTTAGGGACTGCACGTGTTTCTTCATTTTTATAATCCTAAAACATTTATTGCATCCTTAATTTTACTTTATTCTGTATCTAAGATGAGCGGCCTTTTGTTCTCTAGGAGCTTATACTCCAAGGCAGAGATGGGAATGGAGATCTGTAGATAAACAGCAAAATGCAAGTATTCCAAGTAAGAGGAAGGATGCTGGGCCCATGTTGTAGTGGACAGATACAGCACGACAGGCAACAGCACATTGCGGGTCTAATGGATTGTCAAGTGGGCTACTTAAAAGAAACTTCTCAGGACTCAACTTTTAGGCTCAAAGCTGTGTGGCTCTTATTCCTCCAGAGCCTCACTTGGCCCATGCTTCTCATCACTTTGTCTTGTATTTCCACATGCTTCAGATTCTCCATTAGAACTTCTCCTTTGGATTTCGGAATGTTACTCATTCTGAGTCTAATCTTTGCCAATAACTAGGTTTGTGTTTTTAGCCAGGATCCTTTCCTACTGTGACCCCAATTTATTTACATGTAAGATGAAGGGCTGAATTTCTTTGAAATTCTACAGTCCTATGATTTGTCTCCTTCTAATCTTACCTGACAAAGCCTCTTCCCTGTACACATACATCCTTACCAGTGTGGCATAATTGTGCCTCCTGATGGGTGTCGTAGCTCCCTAGAATACATGTATCAATTTTCTTGTCTTCTAGACTGTTTAGCCCTCGCCAACATTTACATTACTTTTTCATGTGAAAAAGTCACATGAGACATTAGCATACGTAATGCAAGCAGAGGCTTAATAAATACTTTCACAGTTGCCTTGTCTTTTGGAACATTGTCTCTTACAACCATGAGATCACCAGGCAGAGCTCACACTAGTCTTATGGAGAAATACCAGAAGACACAGATAATAGCCAGAATGCAAACAGACATATGGCTCATCAAGGACATCCCATCCAGCCCCAACCCTTAAGCATCCAAACTGAGGCTTCAGACATGGCGGTGTTGCCCACTGCGTCCAGCCAAATCTCTGACAGGTATCATGAGCAAACACAACAGCTGATGTTTTTAAGCTATTAAGTTTTGGGGTGATTTGTTACACATCAGTAGATAACTGCAACACTGATTAACCTTAAAGATTAGCTTTAGCTTAGCCTCGAAGCTTCAATTACTCTTCTAGAAGCAGCACATAGTAATGGTACTAATGTCGCAGAATTAGTATTATTAAATGAGATGATACATGAATAAGGATTAAAACAGTGATGGGCACAGAAGATCTCAGTATATGGTAGTGGTCATTATTAAAGGAAAATAGTGATGATTTGACAGACTTGGCGGAAATAAGTTTAATTTGAGTAAAATGAAGGGTTGGATAAGAAGGAAGTCGGGGCGCCTGGGTGGCTCAGTCGGTTAAGCGTCCGACTTCAGCTCGGGTCACGATCTCGTGGTCCGTGAGTTCGAGCCCCGCGTCGGGCTCTGGGCTGATGGCTCAGAGCCTGGAGCCTGTTTCCGATTCTGTGTCTCCCACTCTCTCTCTGCCCCTCCCCCGTTCATGCTCTGCTCTCTCTGTCCCAAAAAAAATAAATAAACGTTAAAAAAAAATTAAAAAAAAAAAGAAGGAAGTTAATGAAATAATAACTGTAGTGAACCTGCACAGCTGGAAACTGGGAATTTCTGGAGAGTGTCAGTGATCGAAATATGTACCAGTTCAAGCTGCTGTATAATGCACTCTGGTATTGTATTTTGTTGTTGTTGTTGTTTGTTTTTGTTTTTTTAGCTGTAGCTTAAATATTAATGGAAATGACTCTTGGGGCGCCTGGGTGGCTCAGTCGTTTAAGTGTCCGACTTCGGCTCAGGTCACAATCTCACAGTTCATGAGTCTGAGCCCTGCATCGGGCTTTCTGTTGTCAGTTCAGAGCCCACTTCAGATTGTCTGTCCCTCTCTTTCTCTCTCTGACCCTCTGCTGCTCACATTTTCTCTCAAAAAGAAATAAACCTAAAAAAAAGAAAAAGAAAAAGAAAGATTCTGAGTCCTCTAGCTGTCCTGGACTTCTGGGAAATTTCTGGTTAGTTTACACTTGTTTTCCTAGGTCTATCAGGGGAAATGGTGCCAAGAGATTTCTGGTGACCCAGGGACCCACAGTTTGCTTCTTTGCTTCCTTAGGAGGGGTGCTTGATATTATTTCTCAGCCTGACTTTTCCTTCCTCCCCTTTTTTACTCTCCCTGCCCTTCTGATTGTTCCACCCCAACCCCATTTCCATCAGTACAAGAACTTTAGCCTGCCTCCATCTGAAAACTTTGGTTGGGTGAAGGAAAGAGGATGGGAAATTGCAGATCACATTTTGTGCAAATTTGTAGGTTATCTTATCACAGTGTTTTGCTGTGCTACAATTTTTTTTGCTTTCATTATCATAATATTATGCTTACTCTTTTACACATTTTGCATATTAAAATACATATGCAATAAAATGTGTGCATTACTATTACACACATTTTATGTAGCAAAAATTGCATCTCAAATGAAGTTAAATCATGAGCATGATTGATAGCAGCATGATTGATAAGAGTGGAACTGGGACAGATCATTATCTATCACTGATGAATTTGTCCCCATATGTGCAATGGGGATAATTGTACATATATTCTATGGTCAACATGAGGATTATTGGAAATAATGCAAATAGCCTATGACAGTGCTTGGTATAGAACTATTATGGCTTTACCTAATTCCTATCCTGGACAATATCCCTCATCAGAACTCCAGGACCCCATTAATGTTACTGTATCTACATGAGATACTCCCATAATCAAAGACCATGAAAATGGTCAAATCAAAGACCATGAAAAGACTCCATACAAATCCTCATGACCACTTAGCCTTCTGCAGTGCTTATCTAAATTACCTCAATATATGTGTTAAAATGAATATTTGCATGTTTATTTTCTGAGTTGGATGTTAAATTACTGACCTGGATATTGCTTCTGCTACAAACACCATGCTCTAGAGTTCACCGTTTCTCCTGTGCATTGTCACTGCTCTATAGATCATTTCTGAGTTACTTTTTATTCCTACAGTAAATTAGATTGAAAGACTGATAGCACTGTTCAGCACCCCCATGAGACAGTTGTAACTTGGTCAGGTCATGCAGCCAATCAGTAATGGAGGGAAGCAGAGGCAAGAGACCTCAGGGCAGAGTATTATTAGACCAATGAAAGCTATTATCTGGTCCTCAGGGGAAGCAGGACATCAAACAGGTATTGAGGTGAGTAGCATGATGCAGTTGCCTAAATCAAATCACTGAGCATCTCTTGAGACACCAAGCATCATGGACAATGGCATTATGTAATACTTAAATTGATGCTGCTTTGCTGAAGCCTACAGAGATTCTTTCCTTCTTTCCCTCTTTCCTCTATTTCTTGGATCAGAGAAAAGAGTCAGGACTAAAATATTTTTTAAGTATCTTTTTTTAATGTTTATTTATTTATCTTGACAGAGAGAGAGAGAGAGAAAGAGAGCAAACAGGGGAAGGGCAGAGAGACAGGGAAAGAGAGAATCCCAAGCAGACTCCACGCTGTTAACACAGAGCCTGACATGGGGCTCAATTTCACCAACCGTGAAATCGTGACCTGAGTTGAAATCAAGAGTCAGATGCTTAACCAACTAAACCACCCAGGCTCCCAGGACTAAAGTCTTGACAGGCTTGTCTAGAGATTTTCCTGTATAATCAGATTTCTAAAAACTAATATGTTTACTGCACAATATTTAAAATCCGTTTGTAATAATTCTTTTGGCAAATATTTTTTCTCTACCTGAGCACATTTCTTGATTGAAAATTCATTACCCTCTATGTAACCCATTCATTTCTTTTGATTTTTCTAGCTCAGAAGATAGCTTGCTATCGTTAAATTCTATCCACTTGCTCCTATATTACTATCTTGTGTGTCATTAATGGATCATCAGATGGAATCATGACTTTTCTGTCTTCGCCATTCTCCATGTATTCTAATCTCTAGGGGAAACATCTATAGTTCTAATCATTTATTCCCCACGTATTAGGGTTTTGAATTCCCTCATTAGTGTGATTTTGGGAAATGAAAAGAACACACAGCATTTGGAATAAGATCTGCCTCCATTTTCAGCTATAATAATAGATTTGTGATTTGGGACAAGTTACTTAAATTTCATACCTCTCTTTCCTCTTCTGAAAAATGACATAAGGTATTTTATAGATTGATGCTTCTGACAATTATGCAACTGGTTTGTTTCCTTGTTCAAATCTAGGCAACCATATCACATGGTTGATTGATTAGGAACTTATACCATCTAAATACCCTAGATTTTCTTTCTATTTTTTTGTGCTTAGCTCTGAACTCCTCACCTCATGCTTATATAATTGGTGTTCAGACCTAAATGCAGGTCTTTTCATTTTTCTCAAGTTCCAAACCAGTAGATTCAGCCCATTCTTCCAGAAATACAGAGATTCAACAATTCTTTAGATTATTTCTGGCCAGATAGCCATGTGGTATTGGCTCATATTTTATTAGGGATTATGTGGTAGGTTAGCTTGATTGCTTGAGCAAGGTCCTGGAAACTAAGTGTAATCCTTGGGTGGGTACCTGCTGGAGTTATAGATTTGGCACTATCCCTGGCCAGCCTTCCTGCAATTTGCAACAATGGTGCCAGCATAAAATTTTGTGCCTGGGTTCATGACTGCATCTCATAAATAATTTAAGGTACATTTCATGTTTATGTGAGAAAAACTCACAAATATTTATGTAACATCAAGAAACATTTTTGAGTTTGATGAGTATAGTCCTTGCTATTAAAATGGAAATATCACTGTTGATCTTTTAATTTTTCCATTTATTTTTTGTGGTGTGATCCATGCAACTCGCTAAATTTATAAATCAACAGTTTATTGCCACCCCTACTCTAATATCCACTGTATGAGAGTTACCAGCCCAGCTAGGGAGAGTGAGATATGTTCATGACTTTGCTATGCTAACTCATTCATATGACTCTTCTTGAATTTATTAAGAAATCTGAAGTGGCCAACAAACTCCACAGGTAGTTTCTAACTAAGCTTCTTCTGGTTATTCATCTGATCATTTTAGGTACTTTGAGGATAAGACTTTCTGGTTTTGGCTTCCTGCATCCCCTGTCAGGATAACAATGAATACATTCTCGACCCAGTTCAATAAAATAAGCTTGTGACAGTGCATTTTTGACATATTATCTGGTCTCACAATCTTCTAAAACCACATAAGCTGTTTCCCTATGATGTCCTGCTGCAGGTCTGATCATATTTATAGTTTCCATTTGCCGTCACCACTGTCTTTAAGAAATGTTTTATATGTTATTTGGTCTTTAAAACATTGTTTTCTTTCTATAAGCCTCAACAATTCATTTAATTCCAATATCTGGGAAACTAGCCATCCTATAAATTTTTCTTAGATCAAATTTATGGCATCCAAAAAGCGAGTTGAGTGTTGAATTCTGAACTGACTTTCAATAACTTCAGTCACTTCATGTTATCAGTCTGCAAGTTAACTGTCTGTCCTCCTCAGTTCCCTCTTTCCAGTCTCTGCCCTTGAACTTCCTTGCCTCTAGTTTTTCTAGGTGTTTATGAGTAAGAGTATGTTAGTTGATATCAAACTCATTTGCACAAGAATAATGCTTTCCAAAGTCCCAGGGTTTAGAGAGAGAAGCATATGCTATACAAAGAACAGGAATACTAAGTAACATTAATTCTATCAGAGCATAGAATGCTAGGTCTTGCTATTGCTACAAAACAAACAAACAAACAAACAAACAAAAAACAACTATAGGCAATTGCCTTTTAAATCTTGTCGTATGAAAATCTGTGGCAGGAACTGATTAGAGGAGTCATTTCTTCAAGGAGGCCTTCCCTGATAATCTATGAGCTGACATGCTAGGCATGTTTCTGTCATATTTTCTATGATGATATTTAATACTTTGAAAGATAACATCTCTAGAAAACAACCCAAAACTACTGCATTTCTGTTGCTTTAAGCAACTCTTTTGTGGATATGAAGTCATAATTAGATTGCCAAAATCTTTATTTGTATGCAAACTAGGTTGACTAGCCTTTACAGGGAAATCTAATATTTTGTAAAAAAATGCTTAAATAGTATTTTATAAGAAAGGTTTTTTTTTTCTAGATACAGTCTGTTTTTCAATACTTACCATGTATAATTAAACTTCCTAGAATGTTAAATATTTGCAATGTAATTCTTTATTGTGGTATATATCTATAGCCCTCTGCACACTTAAAGTGTTATTCACATGTAGTAACTCATTTGATTAGCATAACAATTATCCAAAGTCATTATTATCACCTTCAATTTATAGATAAACAAAGATTGGTCAAGAGTGGTCAAGTAACTTGCCTAAGGCCATTCAGCTAACAAATCAACTGAGCTGAGATTCCAAACTAAGTGTTTTTTATTTTCTTTTGTTTTGGCTCTCAATTCAATATTATTTTAACTCCATTGGCTGTCTATTGAGTAAAAAATTTTTATTCTAGGCCCTAGAGGCCTCAAGGGGAGAACAGACCAAAGCGGGGGGGGGGGGGGGGGGGGGGGGGGAAGACGTGTACATAAGTAAGACAAAGACCAAAATACCTGAAACAAAACAAAATAAGGAAACAAACAAAAGTTTGAAAAAAGAAATGCAAAGCAAAATATAAAAAATACAGTGTACTTTCTCCACTTATAAAGTTATTTAATTTTGTGTTGTCATTCTTATATCTCCTGGAGACTTTCTAAGTTTACAAATTATATCTGCCTATCTTACAGTTGATTCCTAGTGGCTAGTGCTGTGTTTACCATATAGTATAGATCAGTAAATCTTATAGCATGAAGGTTGAATGTCTTCTATGAAAGCATATGGGAACCTCCTCTTCTCAATTTAGAGATGAGGAAAACTTCACAGGTGATAAAATCTGAAGCAGCATTGAGAAAATAACACAGGCTCTATGTTAAGCCCTAGCTACCAGTATTGCCATCACCCCTGTCCCTTAGGTGAACACAGGCAATTCACTTACTCTTAATGAATCTCAGGTTTTTCACCTATGAGGGCCAAACCTAACTCAGAGCATTGCTAATTTAATGGGGGTGATTATTTGAAAGTTACAAATATGTTTTTCAACTTTTAAATAAACAATCTTTGTTCTCCTCAGACCTAGATATCCATCTAATTGGGGAGAGTTTCAAATTTTTAAATAAGAAATACAATGACAACAAACAACAAATATACTCAATTTGGACTTGTATTTAAAATTATAACTCAAGAAAATAATCCTCCAAGTTTTACAGGCAATGGCAAAGGATTGAGAAAGGATTTTCTAAATTCTTTTTTATCTCTGCATATTTTCAATACCAGAAGCCACATATCAAGGGTTCAGATTTTAGTCTTAGCCAGAAATTTGAAATCAAGAAAGATGAATTATATAGGAAAGAATCATCCTTTTTGCCCAAAAGGATTAATAAAAGAAGGATGGAGAGGAAAAAGAAAGAGACCTAGAGGATTAGATACATTTCTGTTTTTCTTTATACTGGCTTAGGCTCAGGGAAGATGGAGATGTTATGGGCAAATAAAGACACTACCATTTGCTGAAGGATTTGGGCCACTGCCCATGAGATTAGGAGTCCAGAAACATCATTTTTCTGGCAATTCCGACACCAACTTTGGATGCAGCCATCCAAATGTGGCCATTTGTGGGGTGACTGAGCAGCTCTGTCAGTTATGCAGCCAACTTCAGCTCAGGTCATGATATCGCAGTTCATGGGTTTGAGCCCTGGGTCGGGCTCTGTTCAGACAGCTCAGAGCCTGGAGCCTGCTTTAGATTCTGTGTCTCCCTCTCTCTCTTCCCCTCCCACACTCATGCTCTCTCTCTATTTCTCAAAAATGAATAAGCATAAAATAAATGAATAAATAAATAAATGTGGCCATTTGAGCTTTTCTCAGTTCCCAATGGTGTAAAAACTGAGATGAGAGCCAAAAGATTCCATGGATCCTGCCATGGTGGGAAGAGGCACCCTTCCCCAGAGACCAGTGGGCCCACAGTTTGGATTGAGAATATCGAAAATGTTCAAGGATCTACAGCCAGCAGGAACTAGGATGAGGCCTTAAGATCGAGTATCTTATGAAACCACATGAGGAAGACAAGGTTATATCAACCCCAGACTTCAGCATGGAGGTCAACAAGGCTCCTTCCCATTAGCCAGAAGAGACAGAATACAATAAAAGAATATCAGAATAAAAACTGAGGAACTTGTCCCTATCAATCAAAACAGAAGCCATGGGATTTCATAAGTCATATCTCTTCCCTTAAGAAGTTGGATGGCATCTTGGGAATAGTGTCAGGGGCTCAGAGAAATTCTGATAATTCTTAACGATGTGGAGCTATTTTTACCTAGTGGCACTATTTAAACTACTCAGCAAACTTAGTTTACAAATGGGACTAAATAAAATGATTAATTTTCCATTTAGTAATAAGTGGTATTTTAAAGATTAATTGTGGATAGAATAAAGGAGTTGTTTGTTGGTTTGTTTCTATGTATATCCCAGTTGCCGTCCAACTGAGCTTTTTGAGACTCAACTGTATCAGTAAGGTATGTATACATTTTTAAGTTCTGAGTCTTCAACCTTGGCAGTTAGACAGTGAAATTAGCCCCTCTGCATTTGGTACTTTATAGTCATAAGATTGTTAGGATTTTCTAGTGCTCCCTTTCCTTTGCTATTTGAAAAAAGATATATATAATAAAATTGCTTAGGGTTCGGATGGTAAAAATATTGCAACCAAAAATGTGTAACCTAGGGCTACTAGTTGTAGAGTCAACATGTAAAGAGGTAGTCAGCACTCCTATTCACGAAACAGGAAAACCTTGACAGGGGGCTCCTGAGTGGCTCAGTTGTTTAAGCATCTGACTCTTGATGTTATGATCTCACAGTTCCTGAGATTGGGACCCAAGCCCCCCATTGGGCTCTATGCTGACCTCTTACAATCTCTCTCTCTCACACTCTCTTTCAAAGTAAGTAAGTAAACATAAAAAAAAAAAAAAAAACCTGGACAAACTGAAAAGCAATCACTTTTCTCATACTCAGCAGTGAACTGATGTTATAGGGAAGACTGCATCTCCCAAAATGTGGAGAGAGAAGTACATGCGAAGAGACATAGCTGACATCTACTTATTTGGAGCAAAAGCAGCTAGACACCATAAACTGGTAGAAACAATTAAGTGGTCAAGTGCTGAATGTGGTGCTGACCAGCATGGCAATGTAATGCTTGGGACCCTCAGTCATAAGAGAATTGCCACTTTTTCTTTTTCTTTTGAATGCAGAAACTATTTATTCACTCGAACTCTATCTCATCGATGTTCTAGAGACAAGTATATCAAAATGTTGTTTATAATCAAAGAAAATTACCCCCAAAATACATCGTGGTGCACGTGATTTTTTAGGTGCTCCAGATGTCTGTCTTTTTTTTTAATATATGAAATTTATTGTCAAATTGGTTTCCATACAACACCCAGTGCTTATCCCAAAAGATGCCCTCTTCAATGCCCACCACCTACCCTCCCCTCCGTCCCACCCCCAATCAACCCTCAGTTTGTTATCAGTTTTTAAGAGTCTCTTATTATTTGGCTCTCTCCCACTCTAACCTCGTTTTTCTTTTTTCCTTCCCCTCCCCCATGGGTTTCTGTTAAGTTTCTCAGGATCCACATAAGAGTGAAACCATATGGTATCTGTCTTTCTCTGTATGGCTTATTTCACTTAGCATCACACTCTCCAGTTCCATTCACGTTGCTACAAAGGGCCATATTTCATTCTTTCTCATTGCCATGTAGTACTCCATTGTGTATATAAACCACAATTTCTTTTTTTTTTTAATTTTTTTTCAACGTTTTTTATTTATTTTTGGGACAGAGAGAGACAGAGCATGAACGGGGGAGGGGCAGAGAGAGAGGGAGACACAGAATCGGAAACAGGCTCCAGGCTCTGAGCCATCAGCCCAGAGCCTGACGCGGGGCTCGAACTCCCGGACCACATGATCATGACCTGGCTGAAGTCGGACGCTTAACCAACTGCGCCATCCAGGCTCCCCTAAACCACAATTTCTTTATCCATTCATCAGTTGATGGACATTTAGGCTCTTTCCATAATTTGGCTATTGTTGAGAGTGCTGCTATCAACATTGGGGTACAAGTGCCCCTATGCATCAGTACTCCTGTATCCCTTGGATAAATTCCTAGCAGTGCTACTGCTGGGTCATAGGGTAGGTCTATTTTTAATTTTTTGAGGAAACTCCACACTGTTTTCCAGAGTGGCTGTACCAGTTTGCATTCCCACCAACAGTGCAAGAGGGTTCCCGTTTCTGCACATCCTCTCCAGCATCTATAGTCTCCTGATTTGTTCATTGTGGCCACTCTGACTGGTGTGAGGTGATATCTGAGTGTGGTTTTGACTTGTATTTCCCTGATGAGGAGTGACGTTGAGCGTCTTTTCATATGCCTGTTGGCCATCTAGATGTCTTCTTTAGAGAAGAGTCTATTCATGTTTTCTGCCCATTTCTTCACTGGGTTATTTGTCTTTTGGGTGTGGAGTTTGGTGAGCTCTTTATAGATTTTAGATACTAGCCCTTTGTCCGATATGTCATTTGCAAATATCTTTTCCCATTCTGTTGGTTGCCTTTTAGTTTTGTTGGTTGTTTCCTTTGCTGTGCAGAAGCTTTTTATCTTCATGAGGTCCCAGTAGTTCATTTTTGCTTTTAATTCCCTTGCCTTTGGGGATGTGTCAAGTAAGAAATTGCTGCAGCTGAGGTCAGAGAGGTCTTTTCCTGCTTTCTCCTCTAGGGTTTTGATGGTTTCCTGTCTCACATTCGGGCCCTTTATCCATTTTGAGTTTATTTTTGTGAATGGTGTAAGAAAGTGGTCTAGTTTCATTCTTCTACATGTTGCTGTCCAGTTCTCCCAGCACCATTTGTTAAAGAGACTGTCTTTTTTCCATTGGATATTCTTTCCTGCTTTGTCAAAGATGA
The DNA here is from genome assembly GCF_016509475.1 of Prionailurus bengalensis. Classification (NCBI taxonomy): domain Eukaryota; kingdom Metazoa; phylum Chordata; class Mammalia; order Carnivora; family Felidae; genus Prionailurus; species Prionailurus bengalensis. The sequence goes on from NC_057346.1 coordinate 42,098,466, forward strand.
GTTGGCCATACGTTTGTGGGTCTAGTTCTGGGGTTTCTATTCTATTCCATTGGTCTATGTGTCTTTTTTTGTGCCAATACCATGCTGTCTTGATGATGACAGCTTCGTAGTAGAGGCTAAAGTCTGGGATTGTGATGCCTCCTGCTTTGGTCTTCTTCTGCAAAATTCCTTTGGCTATTCGGGGCCTTTTGTGGTTCCATATGAATTTTAGAATTTCTTGTTCTAGCTTTGAGAAGAATGCTGGTGCAATTTTGACTGGGATTGCATTGAATGTGTAGATAGCTTTGGGTAGTATTGACATTTTGACAATATTTATTCTTCCAACCCATGAGCATGGAATGTTTTTCCATTTCTTTATATCTTCTTCAATTTCCTTCATAAGCTTTCTATAGTTTTCAGCATACAGATCTTGTATATCTTTGGTTAGATTTATTCCCAGGTATTTTATGCTTCTTGGTGTAATTGTGAATGGGATCAGTTTCTTTATTTGTCTGTCTGTTGCTTCAAGAATTCCCACTTTTTCACATGCTGCACTCCAGTCAGCCCACCACTCTTCCCCTGAGAAAATCTGAGGAATTCCTCCCCACCCTGGCAAAAGAAGAAAAAAGTGCCACCATGAAACCCTCCCAGACTCTTCTTTCTAATGAAGACTTAGTCTTTGGGGGCAGGAATTTATAAAGTATAACTACCTTGCGGCTGGCCAAAGAAAGGGGATGCCTCTATGCAGGGGAAATGGCTTCAATAAAATGGATAATCAATGCTGCAACCAGAAAAGGGCATGGGAAAACAGAAAACAACAACAAAGCAACAGTAATAACCATGACGTTGAAAGAGGGACCAAAACACTTGTGAAGGTCATACCACTGAGACACTGGCCCACTGAAACACTGGGACTTAATCAGAAGATTATAGAATTTCCCTGTCATCTACACTGTACCATGACACCAAGAAGACTCAATAATAATAATAATAATAATAATAGATGACAATGAAAGAGCTACAAGGTACAGATCACCTGTGAGTAGTAGTGCAAAAGTGTGCCCAAAACCAAAAGAGGAAAAAAAAACCAAGAGGGATATGGAGCCTACAGTAGTTATAGATACAAAAACATTCAACATAGCCAAATTGCTGGTCAGATTAACACTAAAGGCCCCAAAACCTATTTTTTAATGTTTACTTATTTATTTTAGTGATGGGGAGAGAGGCAGAGAGAGAGAATCCCAAGCAGGTTCCATGCTGTCAGTGCAGAGTGCCACATGGGGTTCTGTCTCACAAACTGGGAGATCATGACCTGAGCTGTAATCACGAGTCAAACTTAACTAACTGAGCTACTCAGGCACACCAAGGCCTCAGAATCTATTGTGTGACAATACAACATTCCTAACTTTAAACAAAAAAGTCACAAAGCATGCCAGGTGGTAAGAAAAGACACAGTCTAATGAGCAAACCAATGATCACAATCAGACTTAGATATGAAACAAATATTGGAATTATGAAAAAGTGAATTTAAAATAATTATGATCAATATATTAAATGATCTAATAGGAAAAAAAATATGGAAGACCAGATGGTTACTCTCAGCAAAGATATGGAATAAATAAGAATCAAAAGAACATGCTAGAAATAATAATAATAATAATAATAATAAAACAGTAATAGGATTGAATATATTCAGCAGCCTTATCAATATATTCAAAGAATCTGAGGAAAAAAAAAAACAGTGACCTTGAAGACAGGTCAATAGAAATCTACCAAATTGAAACTCAGAAAGAAATAACAAAAGCAACAACAAGAAACAAATCTGAGCATCCAAAAATCATGAGATAATATCATAAGGAATAATACACATAATCGGAATATGAAAAGAGAAGAAAGAAAGAACACAGCAGAAGATCCAGGAAACTCAGAGAAGACCAAACAGGATAAATCCCTCTCCACTCTCTAGCCTCAAAAGAACAAATAAACAAACAAACATCTAGGGAAATAATATCCAAACTGAAGAAAATAAAGACAAATAACCATCTTGAAAGCAGTTGGGCTGGGGGTGGGGTACACACCTCACCTGTAGAGGAACGACAGTAAGAATTACTCTTGATAGAAACTATGTAAGTAAAAAGAGAATGAAATAAAATATTTAGTGTGTTGAAAAGAAAAACTACTAACCTAAAATTCTACATCCAATGAAATTATCCTTCAAAAATAAAGAAGTACTTTCTCACACAAACAAAAACTGAGGGAATTCATTGCCAGCAGACTTGCCCCAAAAGAAATGTTAAAAAGATCTTCAGTAATTAAAATAATACAGGTCAGAAACTTAGATATACCTAAAAAGAAAGACATCAGAGAATAAATGAAAATAAGGCAATTATTTTTGTTTTTCTGGGTTGTGTAAAAGGCAACTGTTTGATTAAAGCATAATAAAAAAACATAATGGGTGATTCTATCATGTGGATTAGTAAAATGAATGACAATAATGTCACAAGGGACAGGAAGGAAGAATTGTGAATTGTCTGTTACAAGGTACCTGTACTACATGTGAAGCAGTATAGCGTTACCTGAAGGAGGTTTTAGATTATTTGAAAAGATACACTGTAAGCCACAGGGCAATTACAAACAAGTTATGCAAATAAGTAAAAAATGAGGCGCCAAGGCCAGAAATTAAATGGAAACGAAGATGCTCAGTTAAAACTACAGAAGCTAGAAAAAGAAGGGGGTGGGCAAAGAAAAAAATGTAATCAATAGAAAAAATTTACAAAGATAATGGATTTTATTCCAAATGTATTAATAGTTACTCAAAATGTTAATGGTCTAAATACTGTTGAAATACATCAGATAGGATAAACGTACAGACTGGTGCCTGCCAAGGCTTGAGAATGAGAAGTGTTGAATAGATAAAACACAGATAACTTTTAGGGCAATGAAATTAGTCTGTGATACTGCAGTGGTGGAGGCATGACCCTCCTTTTGTCAAAGCCCACAATTCTGACACCACCAAGAGTGAACCTTAACATTCATAAATTTTAAAAATAAATGAGGAGATCTAGGGATTCAAGATGGAACACAGACTTTGAGGAAAGAATCCATCCTTATTAAAAATTCATGACATAAGCTCACTGAAGCAAGAAGGGTAAAATGTACTGACCTAAGTAACTTTGAAAATTAGTGAAAATTGTAAAACTAAAGGCAGAAGAAACTATACAGCTGCACTTTACTCAAACTGGTAACATTATTTCCCATGGCGATACATGTTAAAAATCTTGAAACCACTATATATGGATACTTGGATTGAACAAAAAAGTTAATGTATGGTCTGTGGTAGGAGCCAAGCTTCTCCTTGTAAGAGTGGGGAGTTACAAATAAGCAAGGAGGAACACTAGAATGAATCATGCGGTACTGGATTGGAGTTAGAGACATCAATATTTACACATAATTAGCATACTACAGATTCATATAGTGGAATATCAAAATTATAGTACATGTATATGAAGTGAACACATCCAGTGGCCAGATCTTGGTTTCTAGTACCATTCTCCAACAAAAGCAACCTGAGCTCTTTGGAGAAATGGCTGATTCTAGGTCTGGGGCATGGAATATACAAGATGAGCCTGGGGGATTTTTAGTACAAAAAGTAAGGAAATCAAACCAAAATCAAATCAAACCAAAAATGATGGATATATGTCAAAGAGACATAGAACACAGCTAGAAGAGACTCCAGGGACAAAAGCTGGAACAATGTGAGCAAGATAATAAATAAAACCATATTGAGTTATAACCCAAAGTATAAAATAAGTATCCATGAGTCTATATTAATGTTAATAACAATTGAATAAATGAGTAAGTGAGGGAGGATAGACACATATCCTATACAGAAGAATTCCAAATGATTTATGTGGGTACTTCTCCCTCAAGGAGGTGGAGTCTAACTCATCGCCCCTTAAGATCGTCTCCCTAAGGAGTGAACTCCCTAAGAGTGACTTTCTTCCAAAGTGTACAATATGGAAAGGGGAGAAAATTTTCTTTACAGTGTAGAAGTCTAACAAATACTTTCTCAGGTAGGAGATGTAGGTTAATGTCAACAATGATCAATCATATTGATAGTATGCTCCCTTGATGTGATGTGATGAGAATGGTACTCTTTATCTGTGTTCTTCCACACAAAAACCCATAACCCCAGTCTAACCACAAAAAAAAAAAAGAAAAAAGAAAAAAAACTCAAAATGAATGACATTTTACAAAATACCTAATCTGTACTCTTCAAAAATGTAGAGTCATCAAAAAACAAGGAAAATACGAGAAAAGATCTTAGTCTAGAGGGTTCTAAACAGATACAATAACTAAATGTATAACCTTACAGGATCTTAAAACAGAAACATGACACTAGTGAAAGACAAGAAAATATGAATAAAGTATGTACTTTAGTAATAATAAGTAAAATATCTAATTATTAGTTTTTACAAATGTGCCATATGCATATAAGATGTTAACAAGAGTTAGATATTGGGCTGATGCTACATAGGAACTCTGTATTATCCTCAAAACTTTTCAGTAAATCTAAAACTATTCTAAAACAAAATATTTAATTAAAAATCTCACTTTGCCTTATGATAATAACTATCAACTCTTATTAAAAAATTAGGAACCTATTAGTCTACATTATAATCTATACAGTGGTTCAAAAATATAAATTTGAATTTCAGTGCCTGTATCTGAAGCACACACCCTCCAGTTCACCATTGTCATTAACACTCATTACCTTAATATGGTATTCTTTCACTTATTTATGTTAAATATCTAGGGTCATTAAGCTTGTGAGTTTATATTGCTGATATGAGATATATAATAGCCTAGAGGTAATTTTGTATTGATTGTTGAAATATTATCACAAAGAATATTTTAATTTGAAACTTGAAGAGCAGACAAGGAGAATTGTTTTAAGTTGGTCCATCAAAGCCATCAAAGCTTATATCTGCGAATGACTTAGCAGATCCTGGCATGTAGTAAGTATTCAAGAAGTGCTGACTGGTTTTCTTTGTGATGGTTAGGAAGTCTCTAGGGGTGGGATTAGGAAATGCAGTATTGGAGAAAGGAAGAACAGACCCTGTGGAAGAAAGGGCAGAGGGAATTGAAAAGTGCAGAGTCTGCTGGCAGAGATTTGTGAAATATTTGCAATGCATTGTTGTAGTTAAAACTTCTTGAATACCTAGAAAACATCACAAACAATGCCAATAACAACAGAATTTCATAAAACATTTAACTGGTTTAACTTCGGGGCCAGACCTAACTAGAGTATTTTAGGGGTATCACTGAATGTCCTGGCCTCATCCAAGAAATTGGCCAATTTCCTTACACATTACCATGGGTACTGATGTCAGATTACATAACTGTTCTATCTTTAAATGTATTTCCCTGTATACATACACTAGCATAATGCTCTTTTCATGAAAATAATAGACTTTCTGGAGCTACTTACCTTTGTTATCTCTATTTTATTAGAGTCTTCATTCATTTATTTGAGACTATATGTATATTAATGACAAAATGTAATGTCTACTAATGAAGATTCAAAAAGTAACTATTTTTATACTCAGTACATATATTTTTCCACATAAAATAAAATTAATATTGTTACCTATCAGAATGTACACTTTTGTTCAAATTCTCTTCATAATCCATGCATGCCCTTGACTCTTCTCTATTGTTAGACACTGACATTTTGTTTTGTTTTGTTTTGTTATGTAATGTAAGTAACAAAGGAAGGAAAAAAAGGACTCTCTTTATAAGCCTGATCTGGGATCAAACCTTATTAAAAATCTTCTCCAAGAGTACCTTCCTTCCTCTAAGCCTTTCAGGCTGTTGAAAGAAGAAAATTCAATAGAGATTCTGTTTAGTTATAAGGCAGCCTCCACCAACAAATCCTCAATCTGTTATTTCTTTCTCTCTTTTTTCTTTTCTGGAGTTCTGCCAGTCATTCTCATATTGCAGTGGACTTGATTCCCCTGAGACCTAGGAGAAGCACGGAAGAAAAAAGATTTGCTGACAAATAAGAGACAGTGTTCTCTAAATGTGACAATTATGCAAACAACTACTTTCAATCGCAGTGTGATAGAATAAGTTCACTCACATCAGTCCGTAGATGCCCACGGAAGGAAATGGTTAATGACAGGTGAGTGCAATAGATATTCAGGAAAACTCTATAGAAAACAACACCAAAAAAAAACCACAAAAAAAATTAAAAAAAAAGAAAACAACAACAACAAAAAAAAAACTGGAGTTGGTTTACAGTAGTAAATAAAAATGACATATTGGAAGTGAGAGGGATGACATATGCCAAGCTCACAGAAGAACTTCAGCAAAATACAGAGCTGAAAACATATCTGATTGTGTTTAGGGAACAGAAGTCAGTTCAATATGATTGGAATGTGGTTTATGTGGAATAATACAATAGGAGTCAAGTCAGGCCAGGAACACTGTTGATTTATGTTTGGAGGACTGGTTAAAGAGTTTAGTCTCCACAGGCAAGGACTAAGTGCTGAACGTGTTGAGGGCAATGGTTTAGCCTACCCCATGGGGTAAGTCAAACAAATAGTTACTCACTTTTATTCTAAGACAGGTATAGAGGATAAAATGTTGAACAACACACTGTTCCTGCATTGTGATCTCACCTTCTAATGGGTTATGCTAAGAGTTAATAGTTTCAGTGCAACAGGATGGTTTGTGGTTTTTACCCCCATTCTACTTTGAATTCTGAAAAAACAACTAGAAGGCACTTCATTGAACCTGGAATTTGGGATTATAAAATAGTTGTGGTAAGAGACATAGAATCAAAGGAGTTTGGTGAGCCCGAAATGACCAGCTGTGCCCTGCCGCCCTCACTGGACCCCATGACTCTGGCTGTTGAAGTTCTGGGTGAGCTCTTGGCCTCCACTTGCTCTGGATAAATCAGGTAGGGATCCAAATAACTGGTTTCACAAGTCCTCTTTGGCAAGTCTGAAAAGGAAGCTGAATATCTGTGTGCTGCTCAAATCACTGCCCCGCTATGTTCCCCAATCTACATGCCTCACTACCGCCATTTGCCTTGGAACCAACAGATCAAACTCACTGTCTTTTAGCTTAGTTGATAGCAGTTACCGCTGGGAGCCCTTGACATCCAGATCCTGCCTCATCCAGGTCTGTAAACTCTACCCTAGCACGTGTATCTCATTTCCCTGCTTCATTTTTCTCCACAGCTTTTTATCACCAGCTGATATTTTATATATTTTAAACTTCATTGTCTCACTCACTCAACTACGATGTGTTCAATGAGGTAAGCATTTTTTTTTGTTAATTTTTATTTATTTTTTCACTCTGTTAGCCCCAAATAACCAAATAAGAGTGTGGAGCATATATTAAGATATCAAGTATATTCTGAATGGAAGAAATGATTGAAGACAGAAAGGAATATTTAGAAGTACTTACAACTTATATTACTGAGGAATAGTGATTCCCAATGATCAATACATAACATAGGAAAAGTTTCTAGCTTGGGACAAAGTCTGATGTTTAGCTTTAGACATGTTAATGTGTAGGGGGCATTGAAGCTCTGTGTTTCACAGAGTGGGAAAGATGTGTCTGGAATCCTAAGGAAGTATCAGATATATAAAAGTAGCTCCAGGAGAGAAAAGTTCTTCACTGGATATTTAAAAACAATAGAGCGTTCTTTGTGAGAAACGTGGTCTTCAATTTTGAAATCATCCTAATAGAAAGACAAGCAGAATTCTCAATGATCAACCTATTAACTCATGCTTGCTTTGGGCATCATAGATACATAGAATTGCTTGCATTCAGTTTCCTTAAACATTTTTCAAAAGTGAGATTAGTTGGGTGTCTGGGTGGCTCAGTCGGGGAAGCATCCCACTCTTGATTTTGGCTCAGGTCTTGATCTCACAGTTTGTGGGTTCGAGCCCCACATCGAGCTCCACAGTGGCAGTGCAGAGCCTGCTTGGGATTCTCTCTGTCTCCTCTCTCTCTCTGCCACTCCCCTAATCTCTCTCTCTCTCTCTCAAAATAAATAAACCTTTAAAAAGTGAGATTAGTGAGTCTTTGTTGACAAGGCATTTATGTTAGGGCTTAGGTGTTTGTTAATAGCTTTAAGGAGTGTGAGATGTCCTTCCTGTTGTGTAACAGCAACAAAAAAGTCTATTCTCAGTAGACCTCTGCAGTCTGCACATCTGGAAGGAGAAAGCCACTATCAATGTCTGGGCTTTGTCAACATGACTTCAGGCAACATTTTCAAAGGTAATCGTGATAACACAAAGGAACAGGGGGCATTCCTCTGCCTCTGTCAGCAGTGAGGGTGGGACTCCAGGGTTCCCTTTAATTTATGTGAAGCTGTTATCAACTATGCAGAATGTAAAGTGAAATGAGAAAAGGATACACTATTTTAACTCCAGATTCAATAATTTTAACTCTAGGTAATTTCCAACCAATTTTATCCAAATGAATATTAAAGAGCCCAGATCTCTGATCATTATATTAGAAAGTTATATATATATATATATCCACATATATATATATATCCATATCCATATATATATATCCATATATATATATCCATATATATATATATAAAGAACTTTTTCAAGAAGCACTAAAGTGTATTATAAAGGAATTATGAATATACATTTCATTTATGTTTTCCTAGTAAAAATATCTGAACAGTCAAGTGGCAGAAGTAGAGAGAGAGTATAATAGTGTGGTTGGGAACATGTGTTACCAGTGAAAGGACAGGGGTGTCTGAGTGGCTCAGTGGGTTGAACACCTGACTTCAGTTCATGTCATGATCTCATGAATTCATGAGTTCGAGCCCCACATTGGGCTCTCTGCTGTCAGTACAGAGTCCACTTCAGATCCTCTGTCCCCCTCTCTCTCTGTAACTGCCCCACTCAAGTTCTTTCTCTCTCTCAAAAATGAATGAACAACAGCAACAACAAAACAGTAAAAGTGCAATGATTAAAAAACCAATCTCAGCTATTTAACCATAACTGAGACACAGAATCCCTTTTGTTGTAGGTCCTTCTTCCCTGAAATGGAGATCATCTCACTCATGGAGTTGTCTTGAGGCTTAAGTTTCATAATGCAGGCAGAGTATCACATTTTCTGGAGTTGGAAAGAACTCCCTATGTGGTGGCTATTAACGGAGATAGGCAGAGATTATGGCGTTCTGAGAAATGGAATCTCCTATTCTGATATTATTCAAACTAAAAGTTACGATTTCTTAGGCCAAGTGAGCAACTTCAAAGGCAGGTTAGGAAAGAAATATATAAAAGATACAAGTTCTTATCTTTCTTACTTATTCACAAGGGTTTTTTTTTTTTTAACAAAAAGTTCTTTGGTGACTGCATTAGAGGTCTCTACAGCTTATAAATGTCAGGAACATAGCTAAAACATTGCACGAACTTATTTCAGGCAATAAAACCATTCTGGGTCATGGAACAGGAAAGGTAAGCGTGTTTGTTTTATATAGCCTGTAACAGTTTTTGGTAGAAAGGAAGGAGAATTCTGGGCATCTATGCAAGTCTTTGGTAGCAGGTTTGGAGACAATATTTTATGAAGTGAACTTGTGAATTAGTCCTACAAAGAAATCTAGAACTACACATATTATGGATTTATGAGACAGAACAATGATTGGTACTCTCACAGCACCCCTTGACTCTAGGTATTCCTGTGTCACCTGAGAATCCTTTCATGACTCAACCAGTAGGATGAACTGGACCAGTAGCCAGGAATTAAAGGGTAGTAACAAGGTTGATGGAGGTAGCAAACCACATGAGTTAACACTGGCTTTGAAGTCCAGTTATTTTTGAAGTCAGGCCAAATGAGTTACAAACCCTCCATCACTTGCTCAGCGTGGCACTTGCTCAAATTACTTAATCTTTCAAAGTCTCATATTCTTTGTTTGGATAAAAGGGGTGATAGTACTTACATTATAGGGCCTCAGAAAATTACATGAGATACTTCATTTAAAGCCAGCATATTACCTAGGGGCACCTGGGTGGTTGGCATCTGACTCTTGATTTCAGCTCAGGTCATGAATTCAAGCCCCATGTCAGGCTCTGAGCTGACAACTCAGAGCCTGCTTGGGATTATCTCTCCTCCTCTTTTTCTCTCTGCCCCTCCTCTGCTTGTGTAACCACTCTCTCAAAATAAATAAATAAACTTAAAAACACTGAAAAAAAAAGCCAGCATATTATTTAGCGTATAATAGCTGATCATTAAATTTTAGTGGCTATTATTATGCAAATAAATAGCATTGAATACGTTTATTTGCAAAAAAAAAAAAAAGAACCAAAGAAAACATAGATCTGAACATTAAATACTCATCTTCAGATTTTCAATTACATTTAAGGAAAAGTTGCTTAATGCAGTGCTTACCTATTTTCTCTTTGTAACATTCTCTTCTGGCTCCAAGATTTTTCTGTAGAGACAAAATTTCAGGGAGAATAATTTACAGTGGGAGATTGCATAAAATACTTAGTGAAACCATTTCAATGTCTTTTAAATGTCTTGCAGTGAGGAGGGGTAGAACGACAACATTAAATAAAATCACCTCACTCATCCCATGGGCCCTGCCAGCCTACGTGAATACAAGTGGAGAAGAGATGCTATAGCAAAGACAAGCCTTGGGAGCATAGCCTCAACGGACCTCACTGGAAGACAGCATTCTCCCGAGTCTTTGATTAATTTGATTGAGCATATCAGGTCACCAGCCTCAAATTTTACAAATGAGAATTTAGTTTCCCAGTCCCTTAAACACACTTTCTGCAGCTCTGTACCTGATGTTAAAATAGTACTGCCAGCACAGTTATTTATAGACCAAGTTTCCATGGGAAATAAATACATTTTTTGACATTCCTAAGTTCCTTGCAACTCCCTGTGATTTTTTTCCCTCTCTTAAATATATTTGAAGATATGGAATATCTGTCTCTCTGTCCCTTTCCCTGCGTACCTTTCCCTATTTATTTATTTATTTATTTGTTTATTTATTTATTTATTCCTTCTCTTAAATATATTTGAAGATATGGGATCTCTCTCTCTTTCTGTCTCCCTCCCCCCCTACCTCTTTATGTATGTATGTATATATCTATGTATGTATGTATTTGTTTTTAGTTATATTTAGTTCACTTTCTCATAGAAAGGAAAAGGTATTTCTGGTAAACTACTATCCCCAGTATGGTTTGTGATACTGTCCAACCTTAGCATTTTCTTTATTCAAACAAGCAGTAATAGAAAATAGAAACCATTTTCCTGCTTTTTTCATTTTTGAATCAAGAAGAATGAATATCATTGAATATGATAGTAAGAATGCATCATTCATGCATCATCTGAACTTTCAACAAGGGCCAAATGATGTATGAATAACATGTTTTTTTTAATTAAGTTTATTTATTTATTTTGATAGAGAGTGCGTGCACACACACACAGACACACAGACACACATTCATGAGTGGGAGAGGGACAGAGAGAGAGGGAGACAAAGAATCCCAAGCAGGCTCTGTGCAATCAGCAAAGAGCCCCACTCAGGGCTCGAACCCATGAACCATGAGCTCATGACCTGAACTAAAATCATGAGTCATATGCTCAACTGACTGAGCCACTCAGGTGCCCCAATGAGTAGCTTAGTTTTTATTATTGTCTGACAAAGCTAATGTGACAGCAAAAATCCCTGACACCAACTAGAGGAGGGAGACATAGCATTAATTTAAAGAAAAAACTGAATTTTAGGCTACCTTTCTTAGTCTCATTCTGTTACAGTAAGTTGAAGATACAGTGTAATACAGGGCCTCAATCAATCTCTGAGACATCGAGGATTCAGAATGGTGAAAATATCTGCAGAGCAGCCTTGTAATTATTAGAGTATATATAGTGTCCTGAGATACCATTTACGCATTATTTTTTGCTCCTCACTCCTTCCCGCCTTTTCTTCTTTGACAATTCCACTAGCTCTAATTCTTCACTTTATTTTTGAATCCAAGAAACGTTACTAATATTTGAATGGTAATTTGCATAGCTCTTTCACATAAATTATATTTTTTAAATTAATGTAACCACTTTGAAAGGACACATGGAAGGAATGCTGACCACCTTTATCCTCACCTTGCAGATGGAGAAATTTAGGGAAATTGTCATTTGTCAAAAGTCAATCAAATAATAAATAACAGAGCTAACTTTCAAAGCTCTGCTGTTTCCATATTTGGCCCTGGCTGCAGCATTCATCAGAAGCATCAACTTGTGGAATGCAGCAGGGATAATGTTGGGTGGCACATAGCAGGAAGTACCAGTCTAGGGTTCACCAGCCAAGTCTAAAGGCTGGTGGCTTTCCAGACACCCTGTTTTTCTCCCGTGTGAGTTATGGTTTGGCTTAGAATGCTTTTCTACACCACACTTGCCTGACTGATCCCTGATCCTCCTGTACAACATATGGGAGAGTCCCCTTCTCTAGGATACCTTCCTTTTCTAACCCCTGTATTTCCAAGGAAGGCATCTTTTCTCTGATGTCATGATGCGTTTACCTCATTTACAAATTCCGCAATTATGGAGCATTGGGCTTTTAGAAATTAGAAGGAAATCACATTGTAGTCATCTTCTTTGTCAGATACCACCTCTATCATGAAGCCTTCGACTGGACTGGCATGGCTCTGCCTACAGAGGACTATCCAAGCATTGGTTCACACTGCACTGTGGTTGTTTATACCCATGCACACAGTACAATGCCATCACACTGAAAGCCAGTGTGCATATTGTGTGTCATTTTATCCCCGTCATTAGAATATCTCCTAGATTTATTTAATGAATGAAGAAAGGAGGAAAGGAATAACTAAGTGAGTGAATGTTATCAAGTGCTTGACCAAATATATGCTTAATAATCTTTCAGACTAGGGGCACCTGGATGTCTCAGTCGGTTTAGCATCCGACTCTTGATTTTGGCTCAGGTCATGAACTCGCAGTTCATGAGTTTGAGCCCCCATAGGGCTCTGTGCTAGCAGTGTGGAGCCTGCTTGGGATTTGTTCTCTTTCCCTCTCTCCCTCTCTCTCAAAATAAGTAAATAAACAAAAAAAAATAGGGATTCCTGGGTGGCTCAGTCGGTTAAGCATCTGACTTTGGTTCAGGTGATGATCTTGTGGTTTTTGGGTTTGAGCCCCATATTGGGCTCTGTGCTAACAGCTCGGAGCTTGGAGCCTGCTTCAGATTCTGTGTCTCCCTCTCTTTCTGCCCCCTGCCCCCCACTTGTACTCGGTCCTTCCCTCTCTGAAAAATAAATAGACATTAATTTTTTTTTAAATAATTATCTTTGAGGCTATGTGGTGAGGATAACTCTTCACCTATCAGTATTAGTCACAATAATCTTGTTCTTAGAACACCTCTTTAGAGACAGGCTTGATTGTTAGGGATGGCAATATATTGTCTTCATGATATTAGGTTGATTTTTATGAAATTATTTTCAACCAAATCATATTATATGTGATTAAATATATATATTTAGTATATATAAAGATGTATTAAAATCCATGTCCTGGCAGTCATCAGTTCCCTAAGTTCTACTGGCTCCAGACAGTCTGGAATTGATTCAATTCTTTGTTCTGTGAAAGAAAAAAATACAACATATTTAGAGGAGGAATGATTAAAAATAGGCTAATATCATTCCACCTGGAGTCTATTTGTAAGAAGCCATCTGCTCGTGCTTGGATCAATACTATCAGGAAACTTTTGAAAAACTAAAGTCAGTATGATCACTCACTTCCCTTGGTGACTGGTTATTAAAAGAAATGAGGAGGTACTTAGTACAAGGTGGCTACTTCTAACAGCAGTTTGTACTTTCCTGAATCTTAAAAGTGAAATGTTGATTTATGTTAGGCAACCTATGGCTTCAGACATGATTCAGGCCAGGTGTTAGATAACGTCACAGAAAATGTCCTGTGTTAGGGACAGGCACAGAATGTCAAAAAGTGGCATAGATAGCTTTCTTAAATTCTGGAGAAGCCATCTATAAGAGGAGAAGAAAAATGCAAATAAGAGATTATATTTATTAATAAAGATGATGATTTATTCAATAATGTTACTGGAGCATATGCCACATATCAAGCCCTATAAAGAGCAACAAGAAGTTCTAGCAAAGATGAAACTTTCTCTTAAGATTAAAGTCTAATGTAGCAAAGCAGGAGAGCAACATATAAAAAAAAGTGTTATGAAACCAGGGAAATAGCAGAGCTGAGATTTGTAGGAGGTGAGGTGAAGTTATAGAGGAGTACCTCACCGCTTGGAGTGGAGTAAGAATTCTTAGAAAGCTTTAAAGGGCTTCTTGTCATGAATCTTAAAAAAAGAAAGGAAGCAGACATGTCCGCAAGGTAAATATGGGATTCTAGCAGAAGGAGCCACCTGTGCTAAGATGAAAAAAAATCAAAGCATGATAAGTTTACAAAATGGGAAGAAATTTGATACAGTTAGAGAACCAGGCCCCTGGAAGATGACACCAGTTTTTGGCATATGAGAAATTAAATCTGACCTTAGAGGATGTTCCAATTAACTAAGCTAAAGTCTTTTCAGCAAACGACTTTAACTTTACGTATATAAATATGATACCAAAAACACAGAGATGCTTAAACATATACAAATGAGTGAAACAAACTTTATGTCAGGTACATGGGAATGTTATTTCCTCCTTGTGATATTTATAGGCTAAGTGACTGAATCATTGAGGGCATAGACCTTGGAGACAGAAAAGCCTATTGTTCATTCTTTGTTACTGATTATCTGAATGATTTAGGGAACATTACATAACCTGCTCAGCATCAGTTTTCTCGATAAAAGTTGTAAATAGTAAACTCATCTTGCAGAATTGAGCCTGGAACTAGATGGTCCTCTGGGATTGACAGTTGTTTTTATTTTTACCATGATACTAATGACAATGTTATAGATTTGGGCTAGGAGACACGTTGCTATAACAAACCCCGGGTTTTGGTCAAGGTGCATAGATACCATTACAATGTATTCCCTCATCAGGCCACTAGGTGGGGGCCTCTTTATCCCAGACGGGTAGCCTATTGGCTAATGGCTTTTCAGACCATTTAGACATACAAGAGCAGAACTATTATACTGCATGCAATTTTTTTTGCGTCCCTTTCCCCTACTGGCTGCTACTTCCATCTCTCACTGGAGCTTTATTGTTTTCTTGGGAGAGAAAAAAAACAGTACGAACAGCCTGTGTCCATGACCATAAAGCGAAATGAAAATATTATCATAGCTGCTATTCTGTTATGTATTGACGACTTACCATGTGGTAGGCACCATGTTGAGTGCTGTTAAGAAAATTGTCTTTCTCATTCTCAGGACAGTTCTATGGGGTTACTGGTATAGTTCACATTTTAGAAGAAAAATGAGGCTTAATATGGAAAAGTAACTTGCCCAAAGTCAAATATTTACTAAATGGCAGGAGGAAGGCCCTGAATCCAGCCAATATTAATTCAAAAACTCACAAAACTTACGACTTTGCACAGGATAAAATCGTAGTTGTTGCAAAATGCAATAAAAAATGGGAGGGGCAGGGAATAAATGTCCTGATTTTCAACTTCATTTACTTGGCTTTGTTTTAGTACAGAAAAGCCTTTAAAGAGCAGATTTGTTACATTGTTTCCCCTCAGCCTTTATTTTTAAAAACGTTTTAATTTTGAAAGAGAGAGACAGAGAGAGACAGAGAGGGAATGGAGGAGGGGCAGAGAGAGAGGGAGACACAGAATCTAAAGCAGGCTCCAGGCTCTGAGGTGTCAGCACAGAGTCCAACACAGGGCTGGAACTCATAAGCTGTGAGATTGTGACCTGAGCTGAAATCAAGAGTGGGATGCCTAACTGACTGAGTGAACCAGGTGCCCCTCCCCCCAGCCCTTATATTTCATATTCACCTCTAATAATTTTTTAACGAATATTTACTGACTAGCTACTATGAACTAGGCCCTGGCATTTCTATGATGCTCAGAGTATGTTTGCTGCCCCTCCAGCCTTGCAGAATGCACAAATAAAAGAAAAAAAAAGGGCTAAAAAATAATTATATTTTGACAGGTATCACCTAGCAACATAGGAAGGTATGAATAACTGCCAGATTGGAATTAACAAGTTTCTTATTTGATAAGCCTTATTGTGATGTACCAGTGCCACGGTAACAAATACAATTGATTTTTCTAGCTGGGCCATAAAAGAGTGCTTGGAAGGTTAACCAATGGCAACATACATTTCTGTCAGAATTACTCCATAAGGCATACTTATGGATTCATTTTTAACTATACTAGGTAAAAGCAAAATGCCAAGGATGCCTCCAATTTTGAACAAGTGCCAACAACAATGTAAGAGTCCCTCTTACATTTCTCTCTAATTCTCTTTGCTATTTCTTTCTTTCCCAAGGTTCAGCGCTTTAGTGTATTTGAGAGATAGCCAGACTTGGAGGCTTTTGGATCACGTACACTAGGAGAGGTTTAGAGAAGGGTGTAAATTTGGGGACAAGCCAGGCTTCCTTTTACCCCAGTAAATGGTGGTGTGATTATCTTAGGTACAGATTAGCCTGACTCTTGTATAACTTACTGAAAAATGTCATACTTGATGGTAAGTGTCCAGCCACTATGACAGGATGGAGTATCTTTTTTTTTAATGTTTACTTATTTATTTGGAGAGAGAGAAAGAGAACAAGCAGGGGAGGGTCAGAGAGAGGGAGGGAGAGATAGAGAATCCCAAACAGGCTCCATTCTGCCAGCGCAGAGCTGGAGGCGGGACTCAAATTCACGAATCTGAAGATCATGACTTGATCCAAATCAAGAGTTGGTCACTTAACCGACTGAGCCACTCAGGCACACTAGGATGGAGTATTTTATCTCATATGTGTGATAGCAAAATTTATAAACATGTTAATTTGCGTTTTGGTTATATTGCCATAGAAACACTGATGGTTCTTTTAACTTCCTGTCCTTAACAACTGAAATCCATGTTTTTTTGAATAAAGCAATACTTGAAAAAGGTGATATTTACTTTGTTCCAAAGTAAAGAAGTATTTATGTGAAAAAGAGTAGAATTGTGTTAATGGAGAGTGGGGCCTGGGGGAGAATTAGGGAGATGGTTATTATCTCTGGACTTGGAAAATAAGGAATAAGTGTTCCAAGCTGCCATTGTCCCTTGAGACTAAAACTGGCTCATTCTTTCAACTGTGAGTGTCTCAGAAGGAACTCACTGAACGGTTTTACCTAGGAGACTGAACTCCGTTTACTGGGACCTCCTGCCTTGACTCAGATTTAGATTTTCACAGATACAGTTACTTTCCAAGGCCTGATACAGCTTGGAGAAATGAATACATGAATGGTCACCGGTGTGGATCCAGGCCAGAGGGGATCCCCTATATGTTTTAGGCTATTTAAAACCTCTGGGCATTTTTATAGTTCTAGAAAGGGGGAGGTTGGCCCCAGTTGAATGATATATAACTTCTCTCCAGCCCAGTAGAGTGGAGGAGAACTACAGAGTAAATGTGATTTTTTAAAATGAATTCAATCTTTCTTAGTTTTTGGGTGGCTCCAATTAATATCTGCTATGGACATCAAACCTCAAAGAGAAATTCATAAGCTTTAGGGATAGGATAAAAGATGATTAATCTGTGGCATTAGTAGCCCTATTGATTAACCATATTGCTTGATTCCTTTAGCTAAGTGGACACATTTATTTCATCCCTTACTATTTCATGTTCATCTTCTCTATAACGGCTCACTCTTCCAGATAGAGAATGAAATTATATTTTATATTGGAAGATTTTTAGAATCTAAGATAATTTTGACTCAAAATTCTTTTATTACTCACATCAGATTCTGAGACATAATTAATTTTCTCTACACATGAGAATCACCATATGCAAGCATCAAATTTTAGTTAACTTCACTGATTGTACTGAGGATGGTGACAGCAAGATTAAAATGAACATCAGATAACTTTTAAATCGTTTATATTTAAGCATAGAATACATCATGTAATTTCCTTAGTAAACTCTCACTCTTCTTTTGAGAGACATACATTTAAAATGGAATGCCCATTCAGATTTGTAATCTCAGAATTCATCTGTGGTAGGAAGCCTCCAAAATGGCTTTCAATGATTCCTGCCTCCTGGTATCCATAGCCTTGTATAACCCTCCCCTGGAGTGTGAGCTAGTGCCTCTCTTTCAACTAATAGAACAGGGCAAAAATTATGGCATGTCACTTCTGACACTGAGTTGAAAAAAGATTCTGCTCCTTTTATCTGTTTATAGTTTCTCTCTCTCTCTCTCTCTCTCTCTCATCTCTCAACATCAGTTGATTGATCTCTGTCTCTCCTCCTGCATTCTGGGGAAACAAACTGTGATGTTGTACGTAGTTATATGGAAAAGTCCATGTGGCAAGGAACTGAATGCTTTGTTCGGCAACCAGTGAAGACCTGAAGGCTATCAACAGCCATGTTAGTGAATCTGAAGACGGTTTCTCTGGCTGAGCCATGGGATGACTTTAACCCTGGCTGACACTCATAACCTGCGAAAGAGCCTGAGTCAGACGCATCCGGCCAAGCCAGTTACCTGACCCAGGGAAGATGTCAGATCATAAATGTTAGTTGGTTTAGGCTATCACATTTCAGGATAATTATTACACAGCATTAGATAATGAATAAACCAGCTGAGTTATGACAAGAAGGAAGTGGGTGCATGGGCTAATGGATGAAGAATCGAGAAGCCCATGGACATGCGTAAATTCAAAACAGTTATCTGATCCAAGTTGAGTAATCACCTGAATATTTACATCTTCTGTATAATAATAGAAAAGACATGCTATAACTATTGCCTGTATGGAAGACAAAATTAAAGGATCAAAGTTTTTCCTAAGCACATTATATGGGTGCTAGACTCAGCTGACAAAGTATCCTAATAAATCTAGGTAGATATTTCCATTTGCAGCTTCTTTCAGTTAATCCTACATTGGTGCCAGACCAGCCTGCTACAATGAAAATACATGTAATAGTATTTTCTTGATACACCAGCAATCATGTTCCTAAAGCTCATATCTGTTGAGTACTGGAATTACACATTAGTTTAGCAATTCTGCAAATCAATTCTTGACTGCTCTTTGCAAAGTCGAGGGAGATTCCCGAATAGATAACTCATAACTCATGTTTGAAAATTAAATGAAATTATGAAATCCTCACTATGGCTTTAATTTTAATATTGTGCCTGTGTGTGTGTGTGCGTGTGTGCCTGTATATGTAGTGTGGGGACAAAGATTAAATAATATGAGCAAGATTCAAAAGTTCTGGTAGTGCTACAAAAAAGAGATACATTGATTAGGATTCTGTTGCTCAAAAAAGGCAAGGGAATGTTAGGAATAAGTGACAAGCTGATTCCTTGCTGCTAGATATG
This sequence comes from Prionailurus bengalensis, assembly GCF_016509475.1. Lineage (NCBI taxonomy): Eukaryota > Metazoa > Chordata > Mammalia > Carnivora > Felidae > Prionailurus > Prionailurus bengalensis. The sequence continues at coordinate 42,117,906 of NC_057346.1, forward strand.
GGGTTACCATAGTGATAATTGCATAACATCTATATTTCTATGAAGCCATCTGGGAAGGAGTAGAACATTCTTTTTAAAAAGACATTATACTGTTGGCATATTATTTGTAGTTGGTTAAAAATAGCTCAGGCATGTGGGTGTTTGATGTTCTTGTCGTATTCTTAGGTTTAGAAGAAATGCATACCAATTTCCCATCCCCCAACACTCACTCAGTAAACCACACATTACCCTTCTATCCAGTAATTCTCTAGGGCCTTCCTTCTCTGTAAGGAATCTCTGAGACCGTGCTGGAGTCAACTTATCGCAACTTGCACTGTGAAATGCCTCTTTCTTGAGACTGATATTTTCCATTAGGTAAAAACACTCCACCATGTTGTTATTAGTAAGATCCTTAAGAAGAAAAGGTTTAGTGCATGACATGTTGCATGAATTAATTAATTTATAATGGACGGATGAACTTATGAAAGAGGGTAAGGTGTGGATAACCTCTAGTAACCAAAATTCTGATGGGCAAATCCTGCCAAAATTCTTGCAACAGATACTTTTCCAAGTACCTCATATTGCTATGTACTTAGGTTGGAGAAGAATGTGACCTAACCTCTATCCTTAGGAAATTCACCTTCTAACAGGGAGTTTTCTTCTAAAACTGTGTGTGGCTCCCTCATCCCTGAGACCACATCTGCTCACAGCCTTCTTACACTTCTTTTCACTATTTTGGAGTAGTTCTGAAAAGCTGTCTTGGTAGCTGCTGTGGAGACTGACCAAATAGGCAAGGCTGTTTCTTTGCATTACAGATGAGTCTAAACTGAAATACACCTCAAAATATATACTTATATCATAGATTTAGTCTGCTTAGGATTTTCTGCCCTATTGACATCTATCTGCCATTTACAGTACATTGCTTTAAGAAGGTGGCTCAGTCTGTTGGGCATCCAGCTCTTGATATTGGCTCAAGTCATGGTCTCACTGTTGTGGGATGAAGCCCCATGTTGTGCTCCAATCTGAACATGGAGCCTGCGTAGAATTCTCCCCCTCTCTCTTTCTCTCTCTCTCAAAATAAATTAATAAATAAACCTAAAAAAAAAAAAGAATGTACACACGGGCTTTTAGCTTGATGCAAATTAATATGAGATTCCTTTGGACAAAAAATGACTATACTGAATTCTGTATGTATTTATTCAATTATTATTTTCACTCTTTATTAAATTCTTAGAACTATGTTTAATGTTTGTTTATTTATATATTTATTTTGAGAGAAATAAAGAGTGAGCAGGGAGTGGCAGAGAGAGAGAGGGAGACAGAGAATCCAAAGCAGGCTGCACACCGTCAGCGTGGAGCCCAATGTGAGGCTCAAACGCACAAACCATGAGAACGTGACCTGGGCTTGAAACCAAGGGTCAGTGGCTTAACTGACTGAGCTACCCAGGCGCCCCTCTATTAGAATTATTAACAGATGAATTGCTAACAAGTGATTGATGAATCAGCGACTCCATTTTTCCTTCCTATCTGCCTACAATTGTTTTCAAGAAGGACTTCTACTTCAAGGTCCAACTTTCATTATACGTAACGTAAGAAACTACCTACAGGATACAGATGTGATTTGAGAAATCCAAAGAAATCCAAAGAAAGCCCCTTGACCTTTTATTCTCTCTGACTTGGATCTTTAAATTCCAGTTTTCTAAAACTATTATTACAAACTCGGTCTTGAATTATACAGTTAAGTTTCCTACCTGAGAGAGGGCTCTGGGATGATAGTTGAAGTTATACATGAAGTTGAAATAGAGCATTAACTTTTTCCAGAATCATCTCAGAATACTCTGTGAAATGTGAAAGCAGGGGAATTATTGTTAATACTAATGATGTCACAGTTTTACTTAGGCCCTTATTGTTGCTAGGTAAAATTACTCTTTTTTTTCCCTATCAATAAACCATTCACATGCATGAGAGAAAATGAAATAGGAAATTTGACGCACAATAGCTATCAAACATACACATTCAAAAACATCAGAGCTAGAAGTGACTGTAGAGAGCATCTTTTCTCATCCTGTTTTACATCTCATATTTCTCTTTTTTAACTCTTCAGGTTTAGATTGTGTCATTTATCCAACAATGACTTATTTAATCAAAGGAATTTGCTGAGAAGTGACTGAGCTTTACTATCTAGCACAGCTAACTGCTGTGTTATAGAAATCCAAAATGATACCCAATTATTGTTGATGGCTGGAGTGCCTACTGTGCCCTGAGAACCCTACTAGATGCAGGTAAGAGTATACTGCAGTTACAATGTGTTTGATCAACATTTAACAACCCCAGAAGTTCTGCAGCGAGAGCGGATTTCTCTAAAAAAGAGCATGGTTACTAGAGGTCTCTGACACTCCATCATCAAGTAGAAAACCTGATGAATGCCTACTTCTAATAACACCAAAAAAATCAACAACAAAAAAGACAGCAATGAACTTTAGAAGAAAAAGCTCTGGTTTCACAAGACCCTGTGCCTGCTCCTGGTCTCTCCTGATCACTTCATTTTGCTATCTTATGTGTTGCATTTGGGAAGAATAACAGAGCAAGTTCTGCTTTGTCCCCTCCACTTTCTTCTTTCAACCGAGTTCTGCTGGGAGCTTGCATTTCCCTTCGCTTCTTCTTGTTGAATGTGTTCTATAGGAAGGCTTTCCCTAATTTGGCAGTGCCAAAACTGGGAGGGAGATAAACTTCTCTCTGCAGCTCTTTAGTAGTTGGTCTATTTACATAAAGACACAAACTGCATCCCCCTCACCTGAGCTATACCAATAACTAAAATACTCTTTATGTCTCAGTATTTACTTAAGTGAAATATATATTTATATATTATGTATATATGGAAATATATATATATATATATATATATGAAAGGAAGATGGTGCTATATATTCTGAGACTCCTAATAAATCACAAGAAAAACTACATTTGAGGATCAAAAAATGATAGCTAATATTTATTGCATGCTCAATGAACACCAGACACTGTTTTAGGTGCTTTACAAATATCTACTCATTTAACCCTCATATAAAAGTAGAAATATAGATCTATGAAACAGCCATTAAATGTAGGAGACAACTATCCTCTTAAATATCTCAGTATTGTTGCCTCTCAACAAAAACTGAAACAGATTGACTTACATTCCCACTAGAAACATAAAAGAACGTCCATCACTTTAACTTCTTGCCAAAAGGTGTTATGGTAAGACACAAATTTTTGCCAATCTAACAATAAAATTCATTTCAATTGGTTTTAATTTTTCATTTCTATGGTTATTAAGGTTGAGTAACTCTTCATGTTTATTCCACTTGGATTTCCTGTTTTATCATGTGCCTGCCTTTCTTTTACAGTTTTATTTTTACTATTTTTATATATTCTGTATAGTAGTCGTTTGTGGCTTATATGCGTCGTAAATATCTTATTCTACAGTATGACTTTCACTTCTGCTGCCTATAAAGTTTTCTTTTATAAAGAACAGAAGTTGCTAATTTAAATATTGTCAATATTTTACTTTTTATAATAGTTTTTTGAAATATAATTCACATGATGTAGAATCTATCCATCTGAAGTGTATAATTCAGAGGTTTTTAGTATATTCACAAAGTTGTACAATTGCCTTCATAATCCAACTTTAGAACATGTTTATCACCCCCAAAAGAAACCTCATACCCAGAGGGGTCTCTAGTGTCTGGGAAGAAATAGAAGAGAAAATTTGGTTTGGGAGATTATATATATATTATATTATATATATTATAATATATATATAATGGTTTATTATTATATAATATATTATGTAATATATTATATATATAATGGTTTCTGCTCTAGCAGGTGCTAATGATTTGGCCAAATTCTATTCATCTGGGAGTTACTTATCATACCTAACTCTATTTCTCCTCAGGGCATCAGAATCAGTCTATGATGTATGTAGGCACTACTGGGGAACACTATAAAGAATTAAAGAAAAATAAATATCTGACCTAATGTCTACTCTTCATTCTTACCATGTGCCAGCAATCCTAAACAGCATCAAGGGATAAAAATACTTCTCCCTTTCATGGTGGATTCCTCCCATTCACATCCCCTTCCTTGATAGCATATCAAAGGAATTGCTTATTATTTCTGTTAATGAGGGTCTGCTGGTAGGACACTCACTTTATATTTGCTATTTTTTTTCTTTTTCATCCTCCTTTCAAAGACAACTTGTTGAATAGAGATAAATAGCTGGATAGTCATTTTCTCTTAGTTAATTCTGACATTTTCATTTAAAATAATTTTCCAGTTTTATTGAGAAATAATTGACGCACATCCTGTATAAGTTTAAGGCACACAGCCTTAACTTATAAACTTATAGACTTATATTGTGAAATGATTATCACAATAGGTTCAGCTAACATCATCCATCTTCTCATATAGATACGATAAAACAAAAAAAAAGGAAAAACAAATTCTCCTTGTGTTGAGAGCTCTACGAATCTGCTCTCTTAACAACTTTCCCATATAACCAACAGCAATGTTAGCTATAGTCTTCATATTGTACATTACATCCCTAGTATTTATTTACCTTATCACTGGAAGTTCACGTCTTTGACCACCTTCCTCCAGTTCCCCCTCCCTCAACCCCTGGACTCTGGCAACCACAGTCTGATCTCTTTTTCTGATTTTTTTTGTATTCTGTCTATGAGTGAGATTATACAGTATTTGTTTTTCTCTGTCTGACTTATACCACTTAGCATAATGCCTTCGAGGTCTATCTGTATTGTTGCAAATGGCAGAATTTCCTCCCAGAACTTCTTTATCCATTTATCCATTGATGGACACAGGTTATTTTCATGACTTGGCTATTATAAATAATCCTGCTATTAACGTGGAGGTGTAGAAATCTTTTTGAATTAGTGTTTTTGTTATCTTGAGATATATTATCAGAAGTGGAACTGCTGGTAGCTCTATTTTTAGTTTTATTAATTGTTTTCTGGTTGTTTTGTAGATCCATTATTCCTTGAGGGGTATGTCCCAGTGTCCAGATAGGAGGGGGAGGGGCCTCTCTAGGCTACTCTCACTTTTTCAAAGAGGCTTTCTGGTTGCGAGGGGCCAGAAGATACCTTCAGCCATGACTGTGAATTAATTCCCCTGCCTGTGCATGGCTTGGAATGCTCAACACCTGAAACTGGTTTTGCTCTGGAGGTAATCAGCTCTGCCTGACTGCTTCTGGGCTGGAGCACTGCTGGGCCACTCAGCTTGCAGGAGTTATTGCCAGCCCTCCTGGTCTGATGAGGATGGAAGCATTATTCACGCCAGGTGGGGCTGTGACTGAGCACCTTGCCTGTGCCTGGGCAAACCAGACTCTAGGCCTAGCAAAACTCCTCTAATGATCCCAATCAGGGTGATCTGTACTCCACCAAGTGCCCTGGTCAGAGTAAGCCCTGACTTGGTTCTGCAGATGAGCAAAACTAAGGATCACTACTTGGGCGCAGCAGGTATGAACTCTGTTTGCCAACATCCATGCACTGGTTTTTGCAAACCCTTTCTACCTTCTTTGTTGCAGTCAGATTTTCAGTGGTTGTTTCCCAGAGATTCTCCTGCAATCCCTGTGGTGTGAGATCTGAGTAGGGGCTCCCACAAAATGTCCTAGAACGGTGGTGCTGGCCTTACCTGGGACTCTCTTTTCCACCGGAAGAATCAAAGGCTCAGGGGAGACCTTTCATGGTGCTGTGCTGGCCTGAGAGAAGGATCTACTTCTTTTACCCCACAATGTTGTCTTAGCCCCTAAGGTACACTAAAGATTCTCTCAGTGTTGTCTTGTTCTTGAAGAGTTGTTTGTTGTTCTTGTGATGGGGAAAGAAGTCAAGAATGACCTATTTGGTGATGTCACTCCTACCATTTTCTGGCTGTCATTGTTTCTGTTGATAAATCAAATGTAAAACCTAAATCTTGCTCTTTGAGAATAATCTACTTTTCTGATTTCTTTTAAGAATTTTTAATGTGTTGGTCTTTGATATTCTGTAGTTTTTGTTACTATGGTAAAATTTGCTTTTATTTATCTCTGGTTTTAGCATCTTAAATCAGTAAGTGTGTTGTATCAATTATAAGAAATTTCCAGGGTACCTGGGTGACTCAGTCGGTTGAATGTCCGACTCTTGGCTTTGGCTCAGGTCATGATCCCACAGTTCATGGGTTCAAGCTCTGCATCAGTCCCTGTGCTGGCAACTGGCAACTGGCAATGCAGAGCCTGCTTGGGATTCTTTCTCTATCTCCCTCTCTCTCTGCCCTACCCCTGCTCTCTCTCACACATGTGTGCGTGTGTGCATGCTTTCTCTCTCTCTCAAATAAATAAACATTAAAAAAAGAAGAAATTTTCTATTGTTATATTCTCAAATATTTGATACTCTTCCATTCTCTATTTTCTGTATTTCTGATACTCATATTAGATATCTGTTAGAACTTCCTGCTGCTGCCTAAATGCCTCTTAATTTATTTTACGTTTAATACTTTCTAGTCTGTGCTGCACTCTAGATGTATTTTTTTCTTAAATAATTTACTGTTTTTTTCAACTATTTTAAGCCCCTTTTTAAATCCATGTATTGAGTTAAATCTCAATTATTACATTTTTCTTTCTACAAATTTTACTTGGGACTTAAAAATAATGCTTTTTCATTTAACATATTTATAGGTATTTTCAAATTTGCTATTTATTTCTTTAAATATAGGAGGCATCATTAAGCTGTATCCTGTGCCTGATCATTCCAGTGTATGAAGTATTTGTATGTTGGTTTCTTCTTCTTGGTCTTTCTATTGGTTCTTGCTCATAGTTCTTTGTTACTTTCCTTGATAGTAACACTTTGAGGATGACTCCTCATTTTCCTTAGGAAAAAAAATGTTAAATCATCTGAGGCCTAGAGCGAAAGTTCATTCCTCTAGAGTTAATCAGCTGTGCTTCTCTCAACTGCTTGGGGAACAACATTATTAGAACAATCTAATTTAAATTAAAGCTTGAGGTATTTTTGATTTGTTTGTTTGTATTCACTGGGATGCAGAATCACATTTGATCAATTTGATGTGACAACCTTTTTTTTTGTTTTGTTTTGTTTTTTGTTTTTCCTTTCTCTGAAAAGTAACAAAGAAATGTTTCTTGCAGTTCTGTTTGGGTAGGTTATTTCTGGTTTATCCTTTTATCAGATTTAGAGATCCTCTGGGATCACAGCATTAGGGAACAGTATCTCCACCTTCATTAGGCCCTAGACTTTGTTTTCAGCTCCCTATGGCTCTCTAAAATTCATCAAGTATAATTTCAATTATCAAGGTTCAGCAAATTCCATATGATGTAATAGTTTCATTCTTCTTTCTTTCTGGAATTCTACCTTCATTTAGATTTGTTTTGGTAATTCTTTACTAACCTTGAAGCTTTTAAGATTTTTCTTATTTCTCTGGTATCTTTATTTTTGGCAAGAGGTTCAGTTAAATATGTAGGCAGCCATATTACCAGAAATACAGAAATCTGTATGGATGTATTTTTACAGAAGAAATCTTGGATTGCAGTGTTAGTGCCTGACTTCCAAGTTTTTACTTAGCACCTCATGGGTACTCCAACCGTACATTCGACAAATAGCATGCCTATGTTTTTTCTAAAATAATTTCCTTCATTCTCAATATACATATTTCACCCCCCATCTGTCCTTAAATCTCTTTTGAGAACAGATGAAAAACAAAGGAAGAGCAGAAAGCAGAGATGGCTCTCCATTTCAACCAGCAACCTAAGTACAATTTAAGGTAGAACACTGGAATGTGGCCCTAGTTCAGTAAAGGAAATAGTTACAAAAACTTTACTGTATGTGAAATGAGAGGTCCGTCATAAGAACAACTAAGACTTCCAGCTAAAACTCTGACTTTGTAATTGTGCAATCTAGATTCCTCCAATCTACGGGGTCAGTAATCCCCAGGATATCTGAAAATATGAGCTGCCATTCCATAATGCCCTCCCAGAGTTTAGTTAGTGTTTATTACTTGCTTTGAAGATGAAAAGCATTATATGCATGCACATAACTTATAAAGCAGGGGATTTCCTTTAGTATTTGGATTGCCTGATTTGTATCCACATGAATCACATTACACAGATCAATGGAAAATTGCCATTTTTGCTAATAGGTGGATAAAGGCTCAAGTAAAGTAGTACCTTGGAGAAACTGTAGATGGAGGGAAAAAAAGAGTGGGTCATTGTGATGGAATTGTTTCAGATATATGTGGAAGTCTGTACCTCTGTACAGAATATTCTCACACTATATTGCACATATTTTCTCATGACCTACCTCTCAAGAACAAGTAAAAATTTTGCAAGGAACTGTGTAGGACTCAAATGTGTTATAGGGAAGTATAATAATTAGGATTAGTCAAGGGAAGTTCCTAATTATTATCTTTATTTTTACCTATGCTGCTTTTGATTAACATAGACAATCTCAGTTTGGTGCACATAAAATTTTGACCCTCCTTTAATGTTAAGTTGATTTTGTCTCAAATCAAGTGGAAACAAGAACTTTGGGTATATTTTTTACTTTTTTTCAAAAAATTTTTAATGTTTATTTATTTTTCAGAGAGAGGGAAAGAGTGAGAGTGGGGGAGGGGCAGAGAGAGAGGGAGACAGAGAATCCAAAGCAGGCTCCAGGCCCTGAGCTGTCAGCACAGAGCCGGACGCGGGGTTTGAACCCACAAACCACAAGATCATGACCTGAGCTGAAGTTGGATGCTTTAACCAACTGAGCCACCCAGGTGCCCCAACTTTGGGTATATTTTTTAAACTATGCATGCTCCCCTAGAACTTCTGATACCACCCCTTGGGTATCATATTTCACTCCCACTGTGAGACTATTCATCTAGTACCTTCAGCTGATGCAACTCCTCAGGGTGTTAGCTAAAATGGTGACTTTGTTCAAAGTATTCATAATTTTGACTTCAAAATTATTCTATTGGGACTTGGAGAAATCTCTGGCTTAACGAATACACTGAGATTCAGTCCTCCCACACATACATCTAGTGTCTGCCTTCCCACATATGTCTATTACAAACCAAATATGATGACAAAGGACATGAGAGTAGAAAATAGGTAACAAATTTAAAAATCTTAAAAGTGCTAGAAGAACCCAGTCTGTAGATTTGGAGTAATTGTTTAAAGTATCTTTCACTTGATAACACTTTTTTTTTTTGACAACTAAAAAGCACTTCACTGTCTCCATGTGAAAGATGGGACTTTTCATAAATTAGACTTGAACAAAGAACAATTCTATACATCAGCTGTGACAATGGGAGTATGGCATATATTGCTATGTAATTTTCTGCCCCTGTGTTCCAAATTGGAGAAAGGTCCAAGTTGTCAAATTTCTAAGTAACGTCATTCTCGATTTCATCAATATTTTCATCTGGCATATAAGAAATGCAAAAGAGGGACTCAGAAGAAAAGTAACAGAATTGCTATTTCTAGAGGTTTGTACAGAAACTGGAATATAAAAACTGGAGTTCTTGTGTGGAAAAAATTCTATCTTTGAAACTTGGGAAACAGATTGCTTACACAAGAAATAGAAATTGGAGGCCAAGGATAAGATATATTGGTGCTATGATAATCATGAATACCTAAATATCCATACAATAAATAGATCTGTGATCTTAGCATAATGCTAGAACAACAATATCATATGTCAGTCTGCATGCTTTTAGACCTAGCCTACTTCTCTTGAAGGGTCTCATCACTGGTCACATTCACAGTCCATATTAGATATTAGAGTACTTATTCTTTTTGTGAGTTTTTTTCAATTTCTGTGAGTTGGTATTATTACTATTATTATGCTCAACTACACTTCAATGAAAACTCCCTATAACTGCTGCCTACACAAGTCATTGCCTGCCAGCCTGACTTTGCTTTTATGTGGCCTTGGGTATTTCCCTAGACAGGACACCTACACTGGAAGGTAGGAACACAGGCAGTACATGGTCTTTGCAAGGATACAAGGCCTGTGTGACACCAAAGTGATTCCTGCATAAGATCTACCCAGCCTTGACTTTAAAGTGATGTGGCATAAAGTTCGCAAGGACAAAATAAAAATGAAACCAACCAGAAAAGTAGGAGAACATGAAGAAGTGCAGCTTTATGAAAGTTTGAAACCAACAGTGACTTCTTCCAGCTATTAGAATAAAATAAAAATGCTTTTCTATGTACTTCAATGCCCTATATGATCTGGCCCTTGCTGACTTAGGAGAACTCTTTATTTAGCCTTTGCACTCTCATAACAGCATTCCAGACAACAGATCTATTTTTCTAACATCCTGAGCTCTTCCCACCTTAAGGCTTTGCTACTGTCTCTCTACCAGTGCTACGGATTGAATGTGTCCCCTGCAAATTCATATGTTGAATCCTAATACCTAAAGTGATGGTTTGGAGTTGGGACTTCGGGAGGGGATTAGTTCATGAGAGTGGAGCCTACATGAATGGGACTAAGTGCCCTTATAAGAGAAGCTTCAAAAAGTTTTCTTTCCCTGTTGCACCATAGGAGGACACAGAGAGAAGACAGCTGAGCCAGGAAGCAGACTCTTAACAGGCAACAACTCTGCTGGCATCTTGACCTTGGACTTCCCAGTCTCCAGAACTGTGAGAAATAAATTTCTGTTGTTTATAAGCCACCCACTGTATGATATTCTATTATAGCAGCCTGAGTGGACTAAGACAACCTGCTATATGCTTCCTTTGGATTTCCATCTCACTAAGTTACTTGACATTCAGATCTCTGCTCAGATAGCCTCTCCTGATAATCACTTTCCCTTAATTATATTCACTACATTAGCTCTACCAGTCTTTATCCGATTGTCAATGAATGAAATAGTTCACAAATCATTTTTCCATTAAGAAAGAAAATCTAAAGAAATAATCACAAAATGATAATCTCTTAAAAAGTTTGCTATTTATGGGGGCTTTTCCTTATTTTAATTATAAAGTGCATGAACAAGGGGACATGAGCAAATATTATAAAAATATTTCTACAAAATAAATAGTTTGGGATTAATTTATTATATAGTTTTCATAGTATAATGAATACAGGTGTGTTAATACTGTATAAACATAGTCATAAGAAAACCTTGTTTTTACAAATTTGAAGCAAATCTCTTATTTATAGTAATACACTAGATAATATATTAATAAAATTCTGTCACCACAAAGCACATATAAAATAGAATTTGAAATGAATAACCTAGTGCATGGAAGTGGATAAGACAATCAAGGAAAGCATCAGGAGTCAAAAATAGTAAGGAAAACATAAATCTGAGAAACAAGCAGGCCCCAAAGCAGATGGCTACCTAAAGGGATCTGATAATCTTCAGTGTTCTCAGACTTTGGCTTTAAAAAGACAGGATTCAGGGGTGCCTGGGTGACTCAGTCGGTTAAGCATCTGACTCTGTTTAGGCTCAGGTCATGATCTCACAGTTTCGTGAGTTCAAGCCCTGCATAGGGCTCTGTGCTGGCAATGCGGAGCCTGTTCAGGATTCTCTCACTCTCCTTCTCTCTCTGCCCCTCCCCAGTGCAAATGCTCAGTGGACAAAAATTATAAATAGTGGTATATTCACATGTGAAATACTATACAGCAAAGAAAATTAAAAAACTGGATTTGCACTTGATCATGGATGAAGTTTAATAAAATTTTTGAGTGGAAAATCATTTTATAAAAGAACTTATACTATATAATTCTACTTATATAAAGTTCAAAATCATATATAAATACAGATGCATAGATACATACACACTCATCCCCTATATGCACAAAGACACACAGACACATAGACATACAGAACTACAAAAAAAAACAAGGAAATGGTACACATGACATTTAGGATAATGACTACCTTCGTTAAAAAAGGCGGGGAATACATCATGGGGACAATTATGAAGAGGAACACAGGGACTTCAAGTACTTATATTTTATTACAAATGTGGGGGTGTTGTAGCTATATAGTCATGTGCTTTGTTATTTCTTAAGGCTTTTCTATATCTTATACTATTTTTATATGTAAAATAGGACTGTAGCCTTGCAAGTCTAATATTAGAAATATAACTATGGTTGATAACATGAAAGTCCTGAAGGTGTGGTATTTTCCATATGCATTATAAATTCATTGTCTGTCACTTATTTGTCTAAAATGATGATAATATCACTTAAAGAAATTTTAGGGCTATTTTTGGTTGGCTTTCTCAATCTCCTTCATCTACTTCTACCCAAGAGTCAATGTTAATGATTATGTTAATATTTTACTTAAAAAAGCTAAGGAACAAGAATGGTCTGACCTCCCACCCTTTCATTTTATAACTCCTCTAAATGGATTTAGCTATGTCACTTAAGCACTATCAGGTCCTGAGAAAATCATCACTTGTTCATTTATTTTTACTCACTTGATCATTTAAAAAACACTTACTGATGTCTACTCTATGGCAGACATGGTGAATACAAAGATAGGTAAAGCATAGATTTACTGGATGTAGCTCACAGCTGACCAGACCAGGAGGACCTTTAGTTCATAAACAAGTAGGGTCTAAAATCATGCTTGCTTCCTTAGCCTTGATTTACTTTTCTTTCTAGTACATGTTTGAAATCCAGCCTATGTCCTTAATTCTAAGTATCTGTATTGACATTCTAAAAACCTGATTTGTAGGAGCTTTTTGTCACTGTCCTAACAGGAAAAGAGGAAGATCAAGGGAAGGATTTGACAAGCATCCTATTCTAAACATATTCCCAGAATCACATAAGTATATCTGTGCCTAGGATTTCTTGCCATCTTCCCCCTATCTTCCTTTCAAGGATCCATGGGACAGTCCCAAGAGGAAATGTGTATTGGCCTGATGGCAACTCTCCCTAAAGCCGGGACATTTTCATTTGTACAGTTTTTTTCTGTTTTTCGTGTGCTGCCATTCAGTCTCAACCCTGAAGTCCCAGCGTACTTCAAGATTCAACCCTCAGGATTTCTAACACTGTCTTCCTTTTAATAAGGCAGCAAACCAAAGGCCTATGAGAAAAATAGCCTCTGGGCAGTCACTGTGTTGGCTGAGCTTTGGGATGCTTTCTAGTCCTACATGAAGTCTTTTACAGAGACTACCTATGGGAAACCTTCTTCAGAATGTGGTTACTTAATGTTTCACTTTAGAAGCAAATGTTTCTTGGCCGAGCAGGCAAAATAGAAAGCGTACCACCTTGTCCAACTGAGGCTAAGGTAACTGACTTTTACCATCTAAGCTTTGTTCTTCAGGATCTCACAAATGACTACTTACCATATTTTATGGCTGGAAACTTCTAAGGTGTCTAATCAAACTGCTACCCTAGCATTGTTGAGATTTGAAGAATGGTACTTTATCTAAGCATTATAAATATGTGTGTTCCTCCCCTTAACTGCTGTATTCAAGAAAAAAAAATCTCTAGAGAGCAATGGACAGATCCAGTATGAATTATAGTGAAAGGATGTTATATACATATTCCCAAAATTAGAATTAGATAGTGACTAGATTTAATAATAACAATGAAACAAAAATTGAGTCAGTCCTCACAACATTATTTAATAGTACTATTTTTTTAACAAAACATAAACAACTTTTTAAAGTAGAACAGTGATATTTCAAAATGGGACTATTTGAAACTACAACTATAAAGTTCATTTCCATACATATTTATAAGCTCCCTGTGTCTTTGAGTCCTTAAGATAGATGCTATGGGGGATAAAATGATAAATCAGAAGTGTCCTTTGCCCTCAAAAGCATGGGTTTCAAAGAGAGTAGATAACACATGTATAAAAATATCTAAAACAGAGTGTAGAATTAGGCTAATACTCTAATAGAGGTATGAACAAAATTCTCTGAGCTGAGAATAAAATTTTCACTCATGGCTATCTAAGCAAGGAATGAAAATAAAGGATAACAAAAATATTGGAGAATATAGGGTTCTAGAAATAATAAATAGTCTAGGTTTTTTAGGATAATAGTAATTAATATGTAAGGACTTAACTATTAGAATATTAAGATTAAATTTTATGTGACAAGTGATAGTATTGAAGGTTTTTGATAGTGCGTGATTTATTTGATGGGTACACCATAATTACAACCTCATTTCTTTAAAAGTAATCCAGCTGGGGCACCTGGATGGCTCAGTCGGTTAAGTGTCTGACTTTGGCTCTGGTCATGATCTCACAGCTCGTGGATTCGAGCCCCGTGTCAGGCTCTGTGCTGATAGCTCAGAGCCTGGAGCTTGCTTTGGATTCTGTGTCTCCCTCTGTCTCTGCCACTCCCATGCTCATGCTCTGTCTGTCTGTCTCTCTCTCTCTCAAAAATAAATTTTAAAAAATTTTAAATAAATAAAATAAAAGTAACTCAGCTATAGAGTACAGGTTAGAAATGGAAGGAAAAAATGAGGCTGGAGACCATGGAAGAAGTTTTTGAACTGAGGTGCGAGGAAGTCTGGAAATAAGAAAATATCTATAGACTAGAGTAATAGTGATAATTGCAAATGATATTTCAGCCACAGAATCTATAAAACTTAACAAAATAATGGATGTGGGAGTATTAAAAGTGTAGAATCAAGAATTCAATTTTGCATTTTTAGTGCTTATTATTTGAGAGAATATGTTGCTTTCCAGCTTCTTTGATTAAACAATTTATAACCTGTATAACTAAGAGGGCAACAACATCATCAACAGCAATAGAGAAAATAAAATTGCCCTTGGAGATAGTCTGATAAATTTGGTATAAGTACCAGTTGAGTTTGACGTGGCAGAGACATTAAGGAAGTAGATGTCAAAAGGTATTTGTAAATTTAGATGGGTAAATGGAGGACTCAAGAGACAAGATAGATAATGTGGGTGTTGATTCATACTAGAGAAGTGATATTTGAAGCTGTGGAGAAAACATGTAGAGACTATATATAGGAAAAGAGGAAAAATAAATTCTTCTGAACATTGTTTCCTACACTTAAAGTTTTAAAAGGTAAAAAAGGTACTAATAAAAGAGATAGGAGAGTTACCAGATAGCTGTTAGGAGACGTGAAATATTTCAATGTCTGAGGCTAAGGAAAGGCAGAATTTCAAGAGATAGGTGTGATCATATAGATCCAAAATGGAAAATATTATTATATACATTGGCCTACTGGAAATGACAAGAATGAACTTATTAATGACATTTGATATTATCAGTTTAGGTTGAAGGATAAATAAATCAGAATGCAATTTTCGTGACACACCAGTGATA